>NW_027186473.1:52022485-52204959 GCF_028583685.1 Petaurus breviceps papuanus
TATATATATATATATATATATATATATATATATATATATATATATATGGTAATTCCTCCCTCAGAGAATGCCATTTCTCACTGTCACACTTCCTGTCTTGATTCTTATTTCATCTTATACTAGAACTAGAGTTTGAGAAATGACGGCAGTTTTCTTTCTCTTTCAGTGAGTAAGTAGCTCATGAGGAGACACGGAAACATGGAGCTATTCTAATTCTTGCTTTCTACAGCTAAGTACATTATTTAATTTCTGTTGACTGTCTCACTGGTAAAGATGGGCATTTTAAAGGGTCCTTAACATGGTATTTCTGAAATAAGTACAAGGCTTATCATTAGTTTCTTTGAATAATTACCTGATACAGAGAAACAGACTGCTATTATTAGAAAGGATAAAAGTAAATAAGTTTTCAATAAATTACAAATAATGCCTAATAATGCCTCAAAATGTAACAGTTAATTTCTTCCTAGTACTAATTCTAATTTCTTGGAATTTAATTTGGAATTTGGTTTTAGGTTATACCAAAGAAGTGCTTTTACTCTATCATTTACTACATCTCAGATGTCAGCAGTTAGTAGGGAGGTGGTGGCAGGGAAGGAGGTTAAGGAATGTGGTTATTTTCACAAATTTATAATTCCTCTTCTTAAGATCAGATGATTGGTTCATTCTAAGAAGACTATATCAATTAGGGATCATAGTCTCACTTTCTAAATTTATTCATGTATAGTTTTTTTTTTAATTTGAGTTATACCTCTTAAAAGCTTTTAAAATCACAGTAACTTAAAGTTTATAAATTTCTGCTTAAATCTAGAAAGGATGATTTCATACACTAATTTGGGAAACTCCAAACAGAACCCTTTGTGTCACAGATTTTGATAATCATCCACCACAAAGCAGACCTCTTTTAACCCACTGTGAACAATTATATCGCTTGCCATTCTTCAGGACCTAAACTATAACTACTCCCTCACACCTTCAAGTCATCTAATTTCTACCTTTTGATAGCGTTGAAACATCACTGTATCAAACCCCTCCAAATATGCAGGCATAAATTGAGTAATATTTAAAATGAACATACAAATATCTGTTCTATTTCTCTGCTAAACTCTTCTAAAACTTCACGTGCTGAGAAGAAATGGCCAGTAAATTTAGTTGAGGAAAAGACTCGATCACCCCTTTCCCATCCTCAAATCCTTAGGTTGTTTCATTATCATAAGGTTGTTGGGTTAGTAACACTAGACTTATTTTTTCTCTAACCAATAAATGTATAATCCTTTCAGCTATATGTGCTAGCTGCCTTTGATTTGCAATTACATTCACAGATCACAGACACAAACAAGGACAGTAACTTAGAATGCTATCAAGTCCAAACATCTTATTTTATAGCTTAGGAAACTGAGGCACAGAGGATAAATGATTTGCCCAGGGTAAGCATCTGAGTCAATATTTGAAGCCAGTCTTCCTGACTCTTAAGTTCAATGCCCTATCTACTATACCGTATTTCCTCTATAAAATGTTGCCTTCACTTATATTTGGTGTCTCTCCTCCTTCTCTTCTTCTTTTCTCCTCTTTCTTGTCTGTCTGTCTCTCTCTCTTTGACTCCTGGGTACCCTTACCTCACTCTTCCCATCTCTTCTTTATGTGTTGTCTTCCTCCATTAAGATATGGATTAGGGTTTGAGGACTGTCTTCTTTGCTCATATTTGTATCTAATGCCATAAATATAGTAAGTGTTTAATAAATTCATATTATTTTTCTCTCTCCATGGTACATTCTGAACTTCTATAAACTAATCCTCTGCTGAATATTTTGCTTGTGTCAGAGAAAATGGAGCTAGGAAAAAGAAAATCACTTCAAATACTCAGTTCAAATTCTAAGGATAACATGCTTCCTATCAACAATAGTATCTTCTGAAACAAAGGCAGCCAAGAGTAATTATGAAGATAATAAATACTCACTCTTTTAGAGCCTCACTTATGAAACAGAAATTTCAGCTATGTGAAGTAAATAAATAGAGCAGGGATAGTGGACTTTTTTTTTTCTCCAGAAGGTCTTCCCCTAAGGCAAAGGCAACTTTACTTAGTTGTTCTAAAGAGACTAGTTTTAAAGAGACTAGACTATCAAGTTTTTTCTTTTTTCTGGAGAGACATTAAACAATGTGGAAAAGTACCAAATAAATGCAAAAATCATTTGAAAATATACTACAGTTCAATGCTAAGGACAGAAATAGGGACAGGAATAAGAAAGAAAAAGAGGTAAAGGAAAAGAAAAAGAGATGAGATATGAAAGAGAAAGCAAATGGACAGAGAAAGAAGTTTGGGAGAATTCTGTAGCCCCAGAGAGGAAGATAGACACCGAAGGAGAAAATGAGGGGGAATGGAAAAAGAAAGAAAACAACCCTCAAATTTCAAAGTGAGGTCTATATACATGTACACATACACATATGTGTATATATACACACATATATACATTATCTATCTATCTAGACAGAGAGTGAGCTCTGTAGTGTTTATATATCAATAAGCTTCCTGCCACTGCTTCCTAGGACAAGTCTTCAGTGTTACTTGATTTAAATAATTATTCATTTAGGACCTACAATGTGTAATTTGCTTAGCTATCATATTCCTCCTTTCTGGGTGCTATTGCTCATAAGATAGCCCTGCCTAGAATGTACTCCCCCTACCACTCTGCTTATGCAATCCACCTGCTCCCTGCCTCATCTAACTGCTCACACCTGTAGTACTTTCTCCCTTTCTGAACTTCTACAGCACTTTCAATCTTCACCACATATTTTTAACTCTTAAATGACATTTTGCCCACATGTGATTTTACCACACATTGCACAGTCTTTAGCAGGTCTTTAGCGGGAAGGGACCTCAGAGATAATTTCCTTCAGCCTCCTCATTTTAAAGATGAGGTACACTGACATTCATAGAGGTTTAAATGATTTGCCCAAGGTCACATACGGAGCAAATAAAAGAGCAGGAATTCAAACCCAGACCTTCTGACTCCAATCCAACACTTTTTTATTGCACTACAAAAGTTTCTTCAAAATATTAGGTCCTTAATATTTTATGAATTTACTTTTGAAATGCCAATTAAATGGTTAACTACTTTTCATAGACACTCAGTGAATTCTTTAATTCTCTTTGTTGTTGCTGAGTCGTTTCAGTGATGTACAAATTTTTGTGAACCCATTTGGGGTTTTCTTGGCAAAGAATGCAAATGATTTGCCATTTCCTTCTCCAGCTTGTTACAGATGAAGAAAGTGAGGCAAACAAGGTTAACTGACTTGCCCTGGGTCACACAGTTAGTAAGCATCTGAGGCTAGATTTAAACTCAGGAAGATGAGTCTTCTTGACTCCAGGCTGGTTCTTTATGCACAATGCCACTTACAATGCCACCTGAGATAGTCGAAGCAGTTACCTATCTCAAAAGGCTTAAGTATAGGGGGCTTGAGGGTAGGGGAGAGAGACATAACTTTGACAAACTGTAAATTACCATGTGATGATCAGTAAAGTTATTCAGTTTAATTTTCTTTTTCATGGTTATAAAGACACAATACCACCTAGATCATCTTGATTTAGTTATAAACCTGTAAAAGGGGACATGGTGCAATGAAGAATCAGCCTCAGAGTTAGAAAGATCTGGGTTCAGGACCTATCTCTCACACATTCACCGTGTGACTCTGGACAAATCTTTTATGCTCTTAGGGCTCTACTATAGGCAACTTTTTAAGACTATAAATTATAGAAATGGTGCCAACTTACCTTGGTAGAGGGAGTTTCTGCATCCAGGGCTGCCTACACCAGTGAAATCACAAGTCCAGGCTCGATCGCATCAGTATGTAAGTATGTGTGTAGAAATCTTTTTCTAATTGGTTACTCCTTTTTCTACTAACTTTCCCTTATCTTGGTAGAAACTTAGACAACATGAATAATTTAAGAAAAATAAATTCCTCTCCATCAATTCACAGTATATTAAGTGATAAATAATGAAACAAATTATATAAAAGGCATTTGATGGACTCCTTTTATTTACCTTTTATTTCATTTTATCTTTAAGATAAAGTGGTCAAGGTCATTCAGAACTTAATCACAGTTTCCTTAAAAAGGTATCCTGGCATCAAGGATACATCTTTCAATGAGAATACATCTTTTATTCTTTATAAATTTTAATTTTTTCCTCTAAATGGAGGGTTATCTTTATCTACCTATCCACAATAAAGCTTGGATAGATTCCCTAAGTGACTGCTACAAAATCTTGATGAAATAAATACAAATATAGTTAAAGAGTACATTCCATTTGAAGTCTTGTATTTGTTTCTATTTTATTTTTAAGGTATTAAAAGTTATCTAGCATCATTAAATATTTGGAGAAGCCTTAAGTATTCTACTGGACATACCATGTGATTAAGAGTTAATCACACATTGCAATACTCTTTGCATCTTATTTTTCCTCTTTTAGCAGAAATGTGCAATATTAAATCCATTTTATTAAGGAAATATACTTAACCTCAAAGACATTTTGTGAAAATATCACATATTTGTTTCCCAACAGGGTTATGTATATCACAGGAATCTATGAACCAATCAATCAATACTTATGATACTTTCAATCCTCTATCTTGTATACAACCTTTTTGAGAGTTTTGTTATGAAAACTTTCTTTCCCAACTGTTCCCATTCACATTCTAACAGCATTGATTTAGTGCCAAAGTTTTTCAATTTTATGTTATCAGATTTGCCCATTTTATCACATAGAACCATCTATATCCTTTGTTTGGTCAAGATTTCTCCCCCTATCCATAGTTGTTTCTCTAATTTGTTTATAAGACTTTTAAAAATTTTGTTAAGGGGCAGCCAGTTAAGCACTGGCCTCAGAATCAGGAAGACCCATGTTCGGTTCCGGCCTCAGACAATTAACACCCACACAAAAACTAGCCGTGTAACCTTAGGCAAATTACTTAACCCCAATTGCCCTCCAAAAGGAAAAATAAATTGTTTAGGTGTGCATTTGGAACCAATTGTAGACCATTGGGTGACATCTTGCTCTAAATCTAATTTCTGAAAGATTGCTTTATAGTGTTCCCCAGAAGGTTGATCAAAGAATGAATTCTGGTAGAAGGAGGTCCTCCCCATGGCTCCTGGCTTCCACCTTCCCCAATTCATGTAAAAGGGGACTCTAAACAAACTTTGGAGCTACAGAACCCACAAAATGACACAGAGAAGTAACCTCCTGCTGAGGACAGCCCAGCAGCCCAGCAGGAATCATTCAGCACAGTGCTCTGGGAGCTGAACCCAGCTCCACACCAAGGTTTTAGCCCCAGGGCGGGCCTGACCAGCCACTACCTGGAGGGACTGCAGATCAGCAGCAGTGGTCATTTCCAGATTTATCAACACATAGATGTGAAGGACAAGTGAGAGGTCAGGGCAGTATGGACTCTGGGACTCAGTAGTTGGGAGTGCCTCGGCTTTTGCCTCTGGGGCAAGAAACCGCTGAGGGGTGAGGTGTAGCCATGGCAGCTTCAGCTCCTGGCTTGCAGAGTGTAGGTGGACCAAGCACGAGTCTGAGGGGTAATCACTCTTGCTTTAATCTGCTTGGATCAGGATTGTGGTCTAGGGTAGAGGTTCTGGGGTGTGTGTCCAGCTTGCCAGAGCGTGTGGAGGCTTCAGCAAGGGCTCCCAACTAATATCTCCGGCAGCTGAGAAAACCCCAGAATTTGGGAGAGAAGCTCCCCTGTGTGGTGGCAGAGTCCTATTGTGGCAAAAAAGCCCAGGGGTCAAGAAATTGAGTGGCAACATGCCCAGGCAAAGGAAACAAAGCAAACAGAAGAACCCAACATTAAACTCCTATTTTGGGGACAAAAAGGAGCAAAGCATGGAACAGGAGGAAGAAAGTGAAGTCAGAACTCTTGCAACAAAGCTCCAAAGAAAAATACGAGCTGGTTACAGGCCATAAAGGACCTCATGAAGCAAATAAGAGAAGTAGAGGAAAAACTGGGAAGAGAAATGAGGACAATGGAAGAAAATTATGAAATGAGAGTCAACAGCCTAAGGAAAATCACACCTTAAAAAACAGACTAACTCAAAAGGCAAAAGAGGCTCAAAAAGGCAATGAGGAGAAGAATGCCTTAAAAAGCCAAATTTGCCAGATGGAAAAAGAATCTCAAAAGCTCAATGAGGAGAATCATTCCTTCAGAATTAGATTGGAGCAAATGGAAGCTAATGACTTTATGAGAAACCAAGATGCTGTTAAACAGATCCAAACAAATGAAAGAATAGGAGGCAATGTGAAATATCTCATTGGAAAAACCACTAATCCTGGAAAATAGATCCAGGAGAGATAATTTAAAATTTATTGGACTACTGAAATCCATGATCAAAGAAAGAACCTAGAAATCATCCTCCAAGAAATTCTCAAGGAAAATTGCCCTGATGTTTTAGAACCAGAGGGCAAAATAGAGGTTGAAAGAATCTACCGATCACCTCCTGAAAAAGATCCCAAAAACAAAACTCTTAGGAATATTATAGCCAGGTTCCAGAATTCCCAGATGAAGGAGAGAACACTACAAGCAGCCAGGAAGAAACAATTTGAATACTGTGGAAATACAATCAGGATAAACCAGGATCTGGCAACTTCTACATTGAGGTATTGAAGGGCTTGGAATATAATATTCTGGAGGTGAAAGGAGCTGGGATTAAAACCAAAAATCACCTACCCAGAAAACTGAGTAGCATATTTCAGGGGAAAATATGGTTATTCAGTGGAATAGAGGACTTTCAAGCATTCTTTTTTTTTACAAAAATATTTATTTTTTTTAATTTTTCAAATGCTTTATTAACTTCTGGTTTACCTCATTCATTTCCACAAGATGTTGAGTTACAAATTTTCTCCCCATTTTCCCCCTACCCACCGCCCCAAAATAGCAGTCCCACATGATATCCCCTCTGCCAATTTACTCTCTCCCATAATTTCTCCCATATCCCTTTCGACTTTTCCAGTGGATCTCTATGCCCCAGTGCCTGTATATCTTATTTCCCAATTATATGTAAAATAGTATTAATAATAGTATATAATATTATATATATTTGAGTATTTCATTTTAAAACTAAGAATTCTAGATTCATTCCCTTCCTCCCTTGTCACCCACCCTTACTGGTAAGATAAGCAATTTAGTATAGTTTGTACATGTGTGGCTAATGCAAAACAATAACATATTAGATTTGTTGTAAAAGACTGACTATATTTCCCTCCCTCCTATCCCACCTCCCACTTGTTCTATTCTCTACTTTGATTCCGTCCCTTTTCAAGTGGGTGCTTCCAACTTCCCTCCCCCCCAGCCTGCCCTCCCTTCCATCAACCCCTCTCTCATTCCCTCCCCCCCACTTTCCTGAAGGGTGAGATACCCTATTTAGTGTGTATTTCATTCCCTCCTCAAGTCAAATTCAATGGGAATAAGGTTGACCCATTCCTTTTTGCCTTCCTATTCTTCCACTCCATTGTAACCATTTTCCCTTGTCTCTTCTATATGAGATAGTTTACCCCATTCTGTCTCTCCCCATCTCCTCTCATTATATTTCTCTCTCACCTCTTAATTTCACCTTTTAAGTATCATCCCTTCCTGTTAAATTGGTCCTGTGCTCTCTATGTATATCTGTAAACATATATACACACATTCACACATGTATTCATATGCCCATATACGCTCATATACAGACATAGACACACACACACACACACATATATACACACACACACATACATACATACATATTTCTATTCCCTTCAACTACTGAGAAAAGTTTCATCAGTTACAATTATCGTTTTTCCATGGAGGAATGTTAATAGTTCAACTCTGATAAGTTCCTCATGATTTCTTTTCCCTGCTTACCTTCTCATGCTTCTCTTGCTTCTTGTATCTGAATGTCAAATTTTCTATTCAACTCTGGTTTTTTCAGCAAGAATGCTTGAAAGTCCTCTATTCCATTGAATGATCATATTTTCCCCTGAAACATGATACTCAGTTTTGCTGGGCAGGTGACTCTTTGTTTTAATCCCAGGTCCTTTGACCTCGGGAATATCATATTCCAAGCCCTTCAATCCCTCAGTGTAGAAGCTGCCAAATCCTGGGTTATCCTGATTGTGTTTCCACAATATTCAAATTGTTTCTTCCTGGCTGCTTGTGATATTCTCTCCTTAATCTGGGAATTCTGGAACCTGGCTATAATATTCCTAAGAGTTTTCTTTTTGGGATCTTTTTCAGGAGGTGATTGGTAGATTCTTTCAACCTCTATTTTGCCCTCTGGTTCTAAACCATCAGGGCAGTTTTCTTTGAGAACTTCCTGGAGGATGATTTCTAGGTTCTTACTTTGATTATGGCTTTCAGGTTGTACAATAATTTTTAAATCATCTCTCCTAGATCTATTTTCCAGGTCAGTGGTTTTTCCAATGAGATATTTCACATTGCCTTCTATTCTTTCATTTATTTGGATCTGTTTAACAGCATCTTGATTTCTCATAAAGTCATTAGCTTCCATTTTCTCCAATCTAATTCTGAAGCAATGATTCTCCACATTGAGCTTTTGAGATTCTTTTTCTGGCAAATTTGGCTTTTTAAGGCATTCTTCTCCTCATTGCCTTTTTGAGTCTCTTTTGCCATTTGAGTTAGTCTGTTTTTTAAGGTGTGATTTTTCTCAGTCAGGCTGTTGACTCTCATTTCACAATTTTCTTCCATTGTTCTCCTTTCTCTTCCCAATTTTTCCTCTACTTCTCTTGTTTGCTTCTTAAAGTCCTCTATGGCCTGTAACCAGCTCATATTTTCCTTTGATGTTTTTGGTGCAGGTCTTCTGACTTCACTTTCTTCCTCCTGTTCCATGCTTTGCTCCTTTTTGTCCCCAAAATAGGAGTTTGATGTTGGGTTCTTCTGTTTGCTTTGTTTCCTTTGCCTGGGCATGTTGCCACTCAATTTCTTGACCCCTGGGCTTTTTACCACAGTAGGACTCTGCCACCACACAGGGGAGCTTCCGTCCCAAATGCTGGGGTTTCCTCAGCTGTCAGAGGTATTAGATTGGTGCCCTCTCTGAAGTCTCCACATGCTCTGGCAAGCTGGACACACACCCCAGGACCTCCACCCTAGACTGCAATCCAGATCCAAGAAGGTTAAAGCAAGAATGATTACCCCTCAGACTGGTGCTTGGTCCCCCTACACTCTGCAGGCCAGGAGCTGAAGCTGCCACATGGCGCTGCCTGGCTGTGCCGGCCTCTCACTTTCTTCTTGTCCCAGGGGCAAAAGCCATGCACTCCCACTTACTGGGTCCCAAAGTCCAGACTGCACTGACCTCTCACTTTGTCCTTCTGAACTATGTGTTGATAAATCTGGAAATGGCCACAGCTGCTGCTGATCTGGTGTCCCTCCAGCCAGCAGCTGTTCAGGCCCACCCTGGGTCTAAAGCCTTGGCATGGGGCTGGGCTCAGCTCCCAGAGCACTGTGCTGGCTGATTCCTGCCAGCCTGCCAGGCTATCCTCAGCAGGATGTTAGCTTCTCTGTGTCATTTTGTGGGTTCTGCAGCTCCAAAGTTTGTTTAGAGTCCCCTTTTTACATGGATTGGGGAAGGTGGAAGCCAGAGCAGCGGGGAGGTCCTGCTTCTACTCCGCCATCTTGAGTCTACCCACACTTTCAAGCATTATTGATGAAAAAACCAGAGTTGAAAAGAAAATTTGACATTCAGATACAAGAAGCAAGAGAAGCATGAGAAGGTAAACAGGGAAAAGAAACCATAAGGAACTTATCAAATTGGAACTGTTAACATTCCTCCATGGAAAAACGATAATTGTAACTAATGAAACTTTTCTCAGAATGAAAATAGTTGAAGGAAATACACACACACATATGTTTATATTGGAGGGTATACATGCGTATGGATATATATGTGAATGTGTGTATATATGTTTACAGATATACATAGATAGAGGGCACAGGACCAATTTAATAGGAAGGGATGATACATAAAAGGTGAAATTAAGAGGTGAGAGAGGAATATAATGAGAGGAGATCAGGACAGACAGAATGGGGTAAACTATCTTATAAAGAAGAGGCAAGGAAAAATGGTTACAATGGAGGGGAAGAATCGGAAGGCAAAAGGGAATGGGTCAACCTTATTCTCATTGAATTTGGCTCGAGGAGGGAATGAAATACACACTAAATAGGGTATCTCACCCTACAGAAGAGTAGGGAGGAAGGGGATGAGAGGGGGGATGATGGAAAGGAGGGTAGGCTGGGAGGGAGGGAAGTTGGAAGCACCCACTTTTGAAAAGGGATGGGATCAAACTAAAGAATAGAACTAGTCAGAGGTGGGATAGGAGGGAGTGAAATATAATCAGTCTTTTACAGTATAGCAACTATGTTAATGTTTTCCATAAGCTACACATGTACAACCTATACTGAACTGCTTATCTTTCCAGTAAAGGCGGGTGAAAAGGGAGGAAGGGAATGAATCTGGAATTCAAGTTTTAAAATCAAATGTTTAAATATATGTATGTATATATACTATTTTACATGTAATTGGGAAATAAGATATACAGCCATTGGGGCATAGAGATCTACCATGCCTTACTGGAAAAGTCAAAGGGGGTATGAGAGAAGATATGGGAGAGAGAAGATTGGAGGAGGGGACATACTGTGGGACTACTATTTTGGGGCAGTGGGTTGGGGAAAAACGGGGAGAACATGTGTAACTCAAAATCTGGCGGAAATGAATGATGTAAATCAGAAGTTAATAAAGCATTTGAAAAAATGAAAAAAAAAAAGAAGGAATCCTTACCCCAGCAGTTGGGGTCTTTGGGTTTACTGAACACTATGTTACTATGTTTGATTGCTTCTGTATCTTGTTTACCTAATCCATTTTATTGATTAACTTAAAAATTTTTTTAACCAGTATAACAAAAGGTTTTGATTATTACTACTCTGCAACTCTTAAATCTGGTACTGCTCATTCCCTCTGTCCTTTCCTTTAAATTCTTGAGCTTTTGTTCTTTCAAATGAATTGATACTATTTTGTCTAATTCTATTCGTGGTAATTGCCTGGGATCCTACAATAGCTGGGTCTGCCCCCATGCCCAACTTCTATTCTCTTCTTTTGGATTATCTACAATTTACTCTGTATATCTTATATGTATGTAGTTAGTTACATGTCATCTCCCTCAAAAAGAATGTGAGCTCCTTGAGGGCAGGTAGTTTTGTTTTGTTTTTGCCTTTGAATCCACAGTATTTAGCACAGTGCTTGGTAGACTAAACAATATGTTGTAGTTAACTGACTGCTGATTGCTTTGAAGTTATTTCAATTTTTAAAATTTAGTTTCTGGAGTTAAGTGAATCACTATATGAATCAGTGACTTTTCCCCCCCTATGCTTATTCCCTTGACTTCTTAATCTTGTCTTCTTGCTATAGGTAGTATGGTAGCAACAGACTTTTTAGTTTCACCTTTCATTTTATTTGAAAGCTCTCTAACAATTCTCCATTATAGATTATGCTAACTTTTCACATAGACACACACACACACAGAGCTTACTAATTAAAAAAATACATACCGTATTTTTGTCAAAACTTTTAAGTATCTCTATTATTATAATTCTGTTTATTTAATTTTTTCTTACAAATATGGTATTTAATGTTGAACCAATCCTGCATTCTTGGCTTAATTCTTTTTAATATATTGCTATAACCTCTCTGCTGATATTTTATTAAATATTTTTGCATCAATATTCATTGGCCTGTAGTTTTCTTTTTATCTCTCCATGGTTTAGGTATCAAGACCTTATTTGTTCTTTCAATGTTTGACAGAATTCACTTGTAAATCCAATTGGTCTAATAGTTTTGTTTTTCCATTTCAGAGTTCCTTTATGGCTTATTCTACTTCTTTGTCTAAGTGTGGGTCAGTTACAATACCTATTTCTTTTTCTGCTCATCTGGATATTTAGATAAATGTTCATCAACTTCATTATCAGTTTTGTTGGTATATGGACAAAGATGGACAAAGTAACATCTAATAATCTCACATGTTTCTTCCTTTTCTTTTGTGAATTCTCCTTTTTCAGTTTTTAATATGGCAATTTGCTTTTCCTTGATATTTCTGTAGTTAAATTAATTAGATCTGTTGTTTTTTTAGTTTAAAAACAGCTTCTAGTTGTATTTATCAAGTCAATGTTTTGTCCTGGTTTTATCACCACTTTTTTGATTCTCATAATTCTATTTTTATGATTTTCATAATTCTGTTTTTGCAGTTTTTTGAATTTGAAATTTTTTGGTTTCTTTAGCTTCATATCCAATTCATTTTTTGTTTTGTGTCTCTCTTACACACATTTCTTTTTAAACTTCATTTTTCTCTTCATTTCTTGTAGTACTCAGGGTTAAGCCATTCTTTTCTCTGAGGTTCTCTTGGTACTTTTTGTGAAATTACTCTTTTGAATTTACTTCTTGGGCTTCTCTTAATCTATAGTATTTCTTCATTGTACCTGAAGTTTTCTTTGTTATACATATCCCTACTCTCAGTTTCTGTATTGTGACTTTGTTCCAAGGCAAGACTTCCCATCCTCCTATGCTTTTGAATGGGGTAGATAAAATCCTATCTATTCATGTTTCCTCTGCAATTTGGAAGTTGCTGTCACTAATCTTGGATGGGTGGCTGCAGCCAATTCCTGGCTTCTACTACTGTGTCTTGGTGGTCCAACAGGGCTCAAACGTCCCTCCACATCTGAGCAATTACCAACTAGGAGTTGGTTCCATCTGAGAAGCCCTGACAGACTCTGACCATTTGCTGGAGATCATCTTGTTTGAAGTCTCCTGGAGGAGCCTCTGACTTTCATAGAATGTGTTGCTCTAAGGTCAAGCTGGTTCTTTCCTTCTTTGGCTCTAAAGAGGACACTGGCCCCCAGAAGGAGACATTTTCCCAACCCCTCATTTCTCTCCACAATGACCCATAAGTCTGACTCCATCCAGCTACCTTCAGGCCTCACTGACTAGACATTGGGTTGGTTTCTGTAAACTTGCCACACCCATCCTCACTCACAGCCTTCTTCTGGTTGCTTTCCTGTATGGTCCTGCACTGCATGAAGTGATTTATTGTTATTCACTTTTGGTTGTATTGATCAATGTTTCAATTAATATCTCTATTGGGCTTTTTTGTCAGAGGAAACTGGTCTGGCTGCAACCTTTTGCATTTATTAAGTGCTAATTAAGTGTCAGGTAATGTGTTAAGTACTAAGGATACAAAGAAAGACCAAAAAAAAAAAAACCCCAAACAATCAGTCTAATGGGGGAGATAACATGAAAACAAATATGTACAAACAAGAAACATACAAGATAAATTGGACATAATCAACAGTCATTTTAGCCAACATGGTTACCTTTCATGAGGGATTTTGGGTTAACTTTAATGAGACGTTATATTAGTCAATCTATGTACAGTATGGTAAAGTATTTGTATGTCAACTTAGGCAGCTTAAATTTCATAAATTCAAGGTCTGTTTTGACATAATGCATAAACCAGCAGAAACCAAAGTGAGGAATGGCTATTAATGGGATTCACTGACACTATAGCAAAATGAGTAATTATATTTAACAGCACTGAGTAGCATATTGGGGCAGCCAGGTGACTGGGCCTGGAATTGGGATGACTCATTTTTGTAAGTTCAAATCCTGCCTGTGTGACCCTGGGCAAGTCACTTAACCTTGTTTGCTTCAGTTTCCTCATCTGTAAAATGAGCTGGAGAAGTAAATGGCAAACCTCTTCAGGATCTTTGTCAAGAAAACTCCAAGTGGCATTGCAGTTTGATACAACTGAACATACAGTGATAAGCAGGAATGCTAACCACCTGGAAGCAAAAACTGTGTGGACCCTAATTAATGACTTTGATTTCTGTAACAGAATTCTGTAACATAATACATATTTCTTCCATTACATGATGAACTTACTGCAAATTAATACAGTTGTAGTAATTGTAATTGTAGTAATATTGGTTGTGGTAAGACAATGTTAGTAATAATAAGATGCTTTAACCATGATACAAAGATCACTAATTCTTAGAATAATCTCCCTTCACTCCTGAAATGATTAAATATTCAAGTAATTGCAGTACTTTTTCCCTCACCATTGTTCCTACTGAAATTCAGAACACTGGGAAAAGGCTAAACATCTAAGGGTCATACAAAGGTAACTGCATTCTTATTCTGTATTACATTATTTTAATGGTTTCAGGTTCCATGAAAATCCCATGGAAGACTGTTGGACACATAAGACAAAGTGGGTGAATTTTCACTGTTTAACCTGGAAAATATACAGTATTCATTAACACAGATTACTTTTTACAACTAAACACAGTAGGGAACCACTTGAACTCAGTTCTATTCTTTTCCTGTAGAATGAGGACCAGGTTTGATTTAAGAATCACTAAGCTATAATGGCTTAAAATTTTTTTAAAGGTTCATGGGAACATAAGCTTAAAGGTAGAAGGTTCCACAGTAGCTATTCATGGGACAAAATCTCTAAATCACAGAACAGTTTTTTTTTGTTCTTCTTCCCCAAAACAAGTCATAGTGAAAGCTGGGGCCCTGAATGGTGACAATCAGAACTGAAAGGTCTTGGATTTGATGTACTTTTAGTATTGCATCAAGATCTAGTTTCTCTAAGAGAATGATGCATTCAGACTTAGTAAGAACTGAGTTTGAATTTGACCTCTGACACTGGCAGACTATGTGACCCTGGGCAAGTCATTTAACCTCTCCCAGTCTGCTTTCTCATCCATAAAATGGTGACAATAAAAGCACCTCGACTATAGGTAGTTATGAGGATTAAAAGAGAGCAAAAAGTGCTTTGTGAAACTGTAATAGTAATGGAAAGAAACTTATAAACGCTACCTGTGAAGATGATGATGTACCCTGAATGTAGTGTTTTTGAGACTCTTAAATATGGCAGCCCTTATAGGCCTTTCTAAAACCAACCAAGAGCTGAATGAAAATTTTGTTTTCAGGATGTGTCTATAAATAAACTGCTCAGGAAGAATTCAAAAACTTATTTTTCTTTAAAGATTGAAAATTCATTGGTTAGGTTGAGTTTTGCCACATTTTATATAGTTGCTTTGCAGCCTTAGAGGATATATGAATTGAAATCAACATCCAATAATAATTAGGTCAGTTATCTTATTAAACAAGAACTGCTGGGAAAACTGAAAAGCAGTTTAGTGGAAAGGCTTATATCAGTTATTTATGTTACCTACTGCAATAAACTTGAAATAAAGAAGATCATATCGTTAACAAAATAGAAAAGGGAACATGGCACCTTTTGATTTAATTTTTAATATTTATCTTTAAGAGCCATGGGTAGGAAGTCAGTAAATTTGATATTAAAATTTTTTGTACAAATGTAATCAATGAAGCTATAAGACGCTATTAAGTGGAAAGGTTTGCTTCAAATACCTCTATGAAAGTCTAAACAACTTCATATATATGTAGATGAGTATATATATATGAGTAATATATGTATAATATATACATATATATGAGTAATAACAATTTCCTATGGATAAATTGTCAAAGGATATAAACAAAAGTTGTTTTTTTCCTTATTTTTGCTGATGCTGTATTTTTCATAGTCTCAACTAGCTGTGTGTCCCTGAATGTGTTGAGAACAATATCCAAATTCACTCCTCATTCAAATTAGGTTAATTTTCCTTGGAAGTATCCCTATACCTGAATGACTCAGGGTGTTAAGGCTCAATGTTCCCTCCCCCCAAGGCCAGATTCCTGGTAGTCTCTAGTCACAAAGTCACAAAAATAGCTGGGCCATCTCTAGTCATCGCCACTGGGCCCAGATGACTCTGGAGAAGGTGAGGCTGGTGACTTTGCATAGCCTTCTCTTACTCAAATCCAATTCAAATGAAAGTCATGTCATCATCTCCCTGATGTCATGGTCCTCTTCAAGAATGAAGGACAAGACCACAACCACCAGACGTAGAATGAATTACCCACTTAGAGGAGGGGACCCTTAAGAACAAGTAGATATCCAAAGATTGTCAGAGTTTGTTCCATCATTTCAGTTGTTCTACTCTTTGTGAACCCATTTGGGTTTTTCTTGGCAAAGGTACTGACATTCTTCTCTGGCTCATCTTACAGATGAGGAAACTGAGTTGCACAGGGTTAAGTGACTGACCCAGGATCACAAAGCTAGTTAAGTGTCTGAAGCCAGATTTGAACTTGAGAAATTAAGTCTTCCCAAAATCCATGCTAGCTGCACTCCCCCACATTGAGGTAAAGAGGGCCAAATTTACTCAAGCTAAGTGCTGTGCCAAAATAATTATTATATGCATGTATATTAAGGTTTATTACATATTTATATACTAAGGTCTATAAAGTGTTTTACAAATATCTCATTTCATCCCTGTCTATTATCGTTTTCATGATATGGCTAAGTAAACCTCTGTTTTTAAACTGCACAATGACCCATCAGAGTCTCATTTCATCCTAACACCTAACCTAAAAGATCCAAGGATTGCCTTGAATCAGGTCTACCCATTAAACTGGGCAAAATACTTAACCTCTCACTGCTCTAGCAAATTCCCCAAGACTACCAATTGCTAAGTAGGTTGAAGGAGATTCCTCATGTTGAGATTCCCTATATCAGTGAAATTACCAGTCCGGTTTCTATCATGTTTTTACATATTGTTTATTTCTGAATATATCCTTGTATTTATTGGGGAAGATAAGGAGGGTGGTGGAAATGATTCAAGCAAAAGGAATCAATAAAACTTAATAAAAATTAAAAAGCCTTCTATTCCAAAAACTGTAGAGGTCTTTACACTTGGAGACCTACAGGAAAGGCTATAAGTAATAGAACAAGAAAGATTTTGATTTTGCCTTCATTCTCCCAACAAGTTCTAGAATCAGGATAATATCAATGTAGGAATTATAGAAGGATATTTGAGATGCTAAAAGACTGTAGGCTAAAATATACTTTCAATTTCAAAATATTTAGAATGATTTAGATAGCAGTACAGTGAATCTTCTCATTATTGAAAATAATTTTTAGGGAGAAATAGGGATTTTGTTGGAGAGTATATTTTAAAAAATTAATTATAAGCTTACATGAAGATTCTAATATATGTTTTGAACGGATAAGTAAATCGAATACTGTCAGTGATCTCTGACAATCTTTTCAAAGCAAATTGAAATAGTTAATAATTATATGAATATGTTAATGATTATGAGTTCCATAGAAGAAAGGTTCTAAAGCTGAAGAGCTCACTGTATCCTAATTTTGAGCAGAATATTTAAAGAAAAAGGTTTCTTGCATGGTTCTCCCCCAATTTCCCCTCCCCTACTTTAATATAATAGATATAGCCCCTAGAGGCACCTCCTTGGGAGTTTTAAGTTTCAACTAGTTTCATCTCTGAAGAAAGACATAAAATATCTAGCAATTCCTTGTTTATAATACTGTTGTGATGTTTTTCAATATACTAATATGTCTAACAAAAAGAATGAATTTCAGTGACACTTACTTGTTCAGAACTTCATTATCATGGTAGCCATAAAATAAAAGGCATAAGGATGTGTTCCAACATGTTAAAGGGTCTTATGATATGAAAATATTATTAAAAACCAACTAAAATAGAATCAAATCCCCGGTGGAAAGGAAGAAAACTTTCACATAAACACAAGCTGGGTTGCAGGACTTAGCAGAAGGCAGCAACAAGATTCCTTTATCTTCAGCAATTCCTGGGAATAGGCCAGGACCCTAATAGCTGAAGCCTGGTTAGCTCATAACTGATCTTCCTTCCCCCTGATGGGAGCAGGGGTCTATCTGGGGTGAAGTTGTGATTTAATGGGTATTTCTGCCCCCTTAAAGTCTCCTCTTCCTGCTTACATATGCCTGAAATTCTTTTCAAGAACTTTTATTTCACTGTTAGTGACAAAAAGCTTAACATGCTGATTACATTGCTGGTTGAAACTTAATTATCCTAGAAGCTGACATTCAGTCAACAAGAGTAAATGATGGATATTCTTACAATTGCCCTTGCTCTGGTAGAAGAAGGCTCAGGTGAATGTGGAAATATTTGTGGGGAGTAAGGGAATAAGGACCTTAGGTCTGTGGCCCCTCCTCACCAGGGAAATTCTCTCTTTTGTGAATGGGAACCAGGCTAAGCCTTGGCACTCAAAACCCAGGGTAAGGGAAGTGTTGCTTTCCAAATAGGATGCATCAGACTCTGTTCCTTCAGATCCAGCAAACCTCTATTAAGCACCTATTATGCATGTAGTACAAAGCTAGATGCTAGGTGGCACATAAAGATGAAAAATAAAGCAAATTAAAAATAAAAGTCTTATAGCTTCCCCAATACCTTCTTTTCCTTGAAGTCTGTACAAAAGACTTCATGTGCCAGTAATAAGTTCCTTGAGAGTAGGACTCTTTTTGCCTTTGTGCTTGTAGCACAATGAGACATTGATAATTAGGCTCTTAAGAAGCCTTTGTTCTATGTATGTTAAATTGGATTCCCCTTAGGGGAGGGGAGCATGTTCTTGGGTTAACAAACCAGATCTCCCCCAGGAGCTGGAAGAGAAGAAGAAAATAAGAGAAGAAAGAAGCAACATAGAGAATCATAGATTTTTGTTAGGCTCCAAGCAACATGTGTCAATGGAAAGAACACTGGACAGGAAACCACAAGACCATTTGGGTCTAGTCTTAGCTCTGCCACTAACTAGCCTTTCAACAGGTCACTTTAGCTTACTGTCTCAATTTCTTCATCTATAAAGTAGGGAAGGATGGTTGTTTAGGTGTTCTCCCTTTCAATGCTAAGATTATGATTCTATGGGGACAAGAGAGGAGAAGGGTATAGAGTTCCTAAGGAGAAGAAGGTATCACTAGTGGGTAGGGAAGGAAAACTGTCAATAGAAGACAAATTTCAAAAATGACAGAATTTTGCCTAGTTTACTGTCTTTTCTTTTGGAGGCAATTGGGGTTAAGTGACTTGCCCAGGGTCACATAATTAGTAAGTGTCTGAGGCCAGATTTTGACTCAAGTCCTCTTGACTCTAGGGCCCATCCTCTATCCATTGCACCAACTAGCTGTCCCACCCAGTTTACTTTCAAATGGGTAAATAAAAGATGTATTGAAGATATTTTTGTCAGAAGAAGCTTGCCTGTCTCATATGATTCATAGTACTACTGAAAGATTTTTGATATCCTCAGTGTGATAAATTCCTTCAGTTACAGATCAAAATCCCTCCATACCATTTTATCCTGCTAGATTTTAAATCCCCATTTCTCTCTAATCCTACTCAAAATAGCTATACAACTAGGGGAAGGTTTTCCCTTTCTTCTTTGGGCATCTTGTTCTTTCAGTATCTTTTAATACCTGTACCTGCTTGTGAGCTGTCCATGAATCAGAGGCAATGGGAAGATGCCCTGGGAGCATTATAAAGTTGAACTACATTGTGCAAGATGATTTGTGTATAATAAGTGTCATTAAAAATATACTTAGAGTCTTATTACTAGAAAAGGAGGTAGGATTGTCAAGCTGTAGGAATAGGGATCTATTGATGAAATTTTGTATTGTTAGCTATTTTCAATACGTATTTCCTTACAAAGAAGTTTTATTCCCAGAAAGATTTGCTGAGGTATCACTCATTAGCGAAGACTTTCCACAAAAAGGCAATTGCCAGGGCAAACCAAGTACTAAATGTTCAGCAAGTAGACAGCTGTGCCCCACTGGCCAGAATGGGCAGAGGGGAAAGACAAGCCAGGCCTCACTACTACATCTGCATCCAGCTGTCTCTTGGCTCTTTGTCTCTGTGCTCCCCTCATCCTTTCCTACCCCAAACACTTTCTCTGAGTTCTGGGTACTGAATTTGAGTAAGAAATCATGCTTATTATCCAGGTGGCTGGTGCTTTCCTTGAATGTTTTTCTGAGATTCTTTAACGAGTCACCAACACTGCCCCAGTCACTTTGTTTCCCATCTCCTGCATTACACATGCTTTAAACTTTTTTTTGAAAGGAAGGACTAAGATTTTGTCATCTTCATATCCTCAGCAATTAAAATAGGGTCTGGTACACTGTAGGTACTTAGTAAATGTTTGTTGAATTGAATTAAAACACAAAACATGAAAAGAAAGGTCAAATGTATGCTTTGACTTGGCAAAGCAAAGGCCTTGCAAATTATTGTGCATTGGCTCCCTCTCTCAAAAATACTGGCACATATACTTTCACATAGTTTCCACTATAATTCTTTGAGTCATTTTGCAGAAGTCTAAGGAGGGCAAGGGACCAATTCCCAAAGGTTTACATGGATTCTCCTTACTCTATTTCAGGATGAAAATATCAAGGAGAAATTGGAAAATATCAAGGACAAAGGTGCTAGAATTATTTGAATGAATATAAAATTTATCAAATCATTTGCCACTGTTCACATGTAAAACAAAAAAGTTTAATTTCAGCTTTATGGACTAAACCCTCATTAATATGATACAAATTTAAGTACCAAATAAATCAGAGAATTCACAGGCTAAGATTATGATAGTAACAAATATATTGGAGTGGAAGTAACAGACATTTCTTGGTCCATTATTGAGAACCTTGTGAACTTCATAATTATTAGAAATTTGTCTTGCCTTTCTCACTTTCTCACAAAAGGGTTAAATAATCTCATTTTAAATTTCATGATAGAAAATATCATATTATCATAGGTCCACAGTTGTAAGGGACGGGGATTCCATCAAAAACATACCAAAACCCCCATTGAAATCATTCTAAACACTGTAAAGAATTAAGTCTTTTGGAGTGGAAATTTGTATGGCTGGTTTTGGTCCACAGCTGTATATAGTGGGAAAGGTTGGGCAGCTGTTTTGGAATTAAAAGCCTTGTTATTGTTTTTTGTTTTGTTTTGACCCGTAACACATGAAACAAAGTTTCACAAAGGTGTTATTTTTAAAATTACAGATATTTTTTCAATTTTAATGTTAGGTTTCCCTGAAGGTCATAACAACTCATATTTGTATATTCCTTTAAGATATGCAAAGCATTTTTCTTTATAATACTGAGGTATGCAATACTAATTTTATTATCTTCATTTTACAGATTAAAAAACCTCAGAGATGTCAAATGAGTTGGTTAAGGTAATACAGTTTGTAAGTGTCATAGTCAGAATTTGAACCTAGGTCCCTGCTGTCTCCATGTTCAATACTCTTTTCTCACTATACCAAGATGTCTTATCTTTTTTGAAGAACATTTTATTCTTCTAAATTTTTAAGTCTAACTAGAAAATATTTTTAGGATATACGATCAAAAATTCAAGGAAATTTAGTGTTTAATGTAGAAGAAAGCAAAACAAAAAAGGGCAAAATTATGTAGATTGAAAAACATCTTAGCATGAATGCTTCATCCTATTTATCATTATTTTATATATACAAATATGTGAATATATATGCCACACATACACTTTATGTATGTATATATGTATGTATGTATATGTGTGTGTGTATATATGCACACACATATAGATCTTCTAAGTCCTTTTGGACTACAGGACTATGATGTCCTTGGCATGTACCTTCCCCCATAATATCTCATCTATCTATTTTGGGGAGGTAATTCTTTCGTGCTCTTGACATAGCTTCAAAGAATCCAAGATTTTGTAGGGCCTTTGGAGATCATTTAGTCCTACTTAAGCTAAAAGATTAATCACTTTTTGTAACACCTTGAACACGCAGTCATCCAAGTTTCCACTTCAAGAGTCTGCACAGTTTAAGAGTCTATAACTCTCAAGGAAGCCTATGAAACTAATTGTCAGGAGATTTTAAAAGTCTGTCTTTTTTGTAGAGTCAACCCTAGCACAGTAGCGCTGATCTTTAGGACCAAGAAGATTAAGTCATATCCCTCTTTTGCATGCTATAACTTCAGATATTTGAAGAAAGTGATCATATTTCCTTTAAATCCTCTCTATTCTAGACTAATTTTTACCATTTCCTTCAAATGATCCTTGCATGTAATGGATTCAAGTCCCCTCATCATCCTGGTCACCATATCCTTCCTAAAATGTGTTTCCAAAAACTAAATGCAAGACTCCAGAACAAAACCCAACATCTTTGTTCTAGATATTATATTACTATAAGCACATCCTAAGATTGAGTTAGCTTTTTTGAATGTCACATCATACTGCTCTCATCCCAAGAAAATTCATGGGATTAATTAAATGACTTGCCCAGATACAAAGAGCCAGTCTATACCAGAGGTGAGACTTAAACCCACATCAACCTGGCTTTAAAGTTTGGTGCTCTAACCACTATACACACTGGCATCTCATTCCCAGATTCTGCATGTGTTAGATATAATTTCTTTCATATAGCAAGTATTCAATAAATATTTGTTGATATGATTTGACAGAAATGGAAGAGACGTTGTAGTAAGCAGATATGACCAATGAATAGCTCAAACACCAAGAAAATCTAGTCAATTATATTAGGTCACTTTGGGTTTTGTTCTCTTAATCTAAAGATGGAGTTTTAAAAATAATCTGAAAATCAATAATATGTTTAAGTTCCAGTGTTTTGAAAATGTCTGAGAATAAAGCTTAATGAGCTATAATTATATCACATCACTGCTTTTTAAAAAAATTAATGCATTTATTTTTAGTTTTCAACATTCACTTATATAAGATTTTGAGTTCTTAATTTTCTCTCCCTCTCTACATTACTTTTTTTTAAAGAGCCAATTATATATTGAAATACCAAATTCATGGACATTCCTCCCTGCCCCCACCGAAATTTATTCAGAGACCTTGCTGGGGATGCCAGGATAGATGACTAATTAGACTATTTTTCTCTGCTTCTACTCCATTTCTATCAATTGCAGTAGGTGAACATCCTGCCAGAGAGATGGGAGGCAACATGTTCTAGACAAGTCAAACCTTTACTACTCTCACCCACCACCCTGACCACCATTTCCTCAGGTCCTGGGAAGCAGCCTGGACCCCTCAACCCAAGAACCTTGAGAATAGCAGTGACTCCCAATTCATCATATCTCCTTCAAGTTCAGTAATTGTGGTCATCAATCAAGGGAGAACCTGCAATAGCTACTGGACAATTACTACCAACCTGTGCATAGTCTCAAGGACCCCTGGAAGTGGTAGAATCCCACAGACTACTGGTCTGGTTTTTCCTCCATCCCTTATGGCGATCATCTGGGGAGGCAACTCCTCTGGGGAATGGGCCAATGATCTGCATTAACAACCAGCTACCACTAATGGGTCAGAAGAATCAGCCTCCCTGGAATAGCAGGGCACCCTGAAAAAGGGGCAAATGCCAGCCTCTGTCAGGCACGTCAAAATGCCACAACCTTGACCAACTTTTTTCCTCAAACCGTGATGGAGACAATCCAAGACCCTGAATCCAATAGCTCTGGAAATAGCAATGCCCAGTGCCCTCAGTCATCATCTTGGGGAGCAACTTCTGTGAAGATGCAGCCTAGGAAACTGCTCTTACAGGTGCTATAGTCATAGCTACTGAAGAACCAGAAAAGAAAGTTCTTGTCACTGACAAATGGTTCCACATCAGAAACTGATTTTATCAGTGGAAATGACTTTCAAGAAGAATCATTATCATACTTCTTTGCTAAGAACCATGGGGTCTTTCCATGTGATTTATAACTGAAACCTTCCATACAAATCATCTGAAAGCAGAGACTCTTACTTTCCTTTTTGCTTCCCTGGCACTTAGCACAGTGATTTATACAGTTAGCACTTAATAAATGCTTGCTTCATTTGTTCATTCATTCACTCAATAAACATTTTCTCCACTGATTTCAGAAACAGACAAAGAAATATAAAGATCATGACTTTTCATATATTTCTGTTCCTCATCTTTTCATGTTTTCTTCAAGAAGACTTCAACAGGACTAATACTGTCAAGCTACTGAGGTTTGGCTCTTAGCTTCACAAAATTTTAAGGATTTTCTTCGCTACTAATAACCCTCCCAAAGTAGCTCTTCCTGCAACACTCCTCACCATTGTCAAATGATACATCAGAAATAGATACGGCTTTATTGATGGAAAGGACATCACATACTATATATTATCACATTCTTTGCTACTGCATCCCAATATTTTCAAGCCCTTCCATCCTACTTGTATCTTGAACCTCTTATATGTTATCTAACCTATTAGAGTATGAACTTTTTAACAACAGGGATGCTTTTGTATTTGTTATCTCCTGTGTTTAGCACGTTGTAAGCATTTAATAAACTTGTTAATAAACTTAATACATACTTAAATTTTTATGATTTCATTCAATACCATTCAGTTCTTGGGTGCCTTTGGTTTCATGCACAATTAGAAAGGAAAATACATGTTAATTAAAATCAAAAGGGACATAAAAATAAACCAAATGACACCAAAGATGACATTTTGATGGCACTGATATTCTATTGTTGGATAAAAAGCATGATAATGATCACTGATAAAACCACTGTCACTCTTTTCTTTCAATTTAGAGAAGCTATTTAAGAAATTTTACTACTCAATGGCAGTTAATTTGTGCTGTAAGCCAAACAAAACTCATTGAAAATGTCCATTTCAGTCATCAGCATATGTTTATCTCTTATTCATTCATTCACCATACAACCAATGTTGAAGTCGGCTGCCTCCTGGCTTTATTTCATATTTTTGAGAATAAGCATATATGATGTAAATAGCAATCATTCTTATCAGTAAATTCCCAAAAGGCAGGTAAAAATAAGAATCGTCAACTGATGGCTATAATCCCATTCTGACATAAGGTTATAAAATAGTACAAAATTCAGAATTGATGATATTTGCTTGTTTTTAATCCTTTGTGTTCACTTTCTTTTATCACCAATCCTTCTCCCTTTAGCTTTCAATCCTAACAAGTCCACCATTTTCATACCTCTAAAGAAAGCCATCTGTTAGGACAAAGCTGTGGTGCTATCATAATTCAAATACTCCTTTTCTTTTCAAGTGTTTCTTGACCCTACAATTACAGAGAAACACCACTGGATATAAACATAAATGAAATTTGCTAATGTGGCATGCAAACAATACTAAAATGTGAACTTAAAATAAGAAAAAATGCAAAGCCAGGGAAGAATCCATTATGATTCTTTCAATCTCTTTTAATGCATCATAAAACTGAGAATGTTTCACTACAGAAAAACATTTTGGCTTCTTTTATGATTTCAAAGAAGGATAATTATGATTGTCATGAAAACACATTGAGCAGCTGTATACTGTTAACAAAAGAGCCATTATATGAATGCTTATAAAAACTGGCAATTTAAACATTCAGATTTCCTAGAAATTAGATATTCTTCTCCAATAGAGCAGATACCAAAAAAAAGACTGTTTTCTATTAATTGTGGCTGCGTATCTGTCATATTTCAGAGCCAAATAGACCATCCTTATTTTGGGACAAATGCCACATACTTAGAAGGCGACATTATATTATTTTGTTAAAAGTAGTTTCATGTTCTCAATTAAAAAAAATACCAGGTCAGTTGAATTTTTTCATACAGACATATTGCTTAAAAATCATAAAGAGCGTAATGAATTATTGAGTTTGTTATGTGATAGCTAATTGATAGATACTTACTCATTAAAAACTAGATCTGGAGCAAAATAGAGAAATTGGCTGTTCGTATGTTTGTAAGATCTCCAGCTCAAGGCAAATGATGATAGACACATCCAAGAATACTGGATTAGGGTAATTTGGTCCTCAAGAGGCAAATTTTTGAATCCTGGAGAAGAGAACAATTAATCACCGAACTACACTTGACAGTTCACATGCTGTCCATGATGAAACATCTCAAGATGCCCCAAAGTGCTTCTTTACCACTCAGTTCAATTCACCAAGCCTTGAAGAAATACTTTCTACATAGTCAATGCTGAATTGGTTTATAAATATCTTCAGCTGTTGTGGGAAGTAAAAATTGAAGTAGAACTTAGCTGGGGTGCTTCAGCTTACTTACAGGCTCTAAATACTCTTTTTTTCCTGCTTTTAAAAGTGACAAACCTGGAAAATTTTCTCAAGCCCTATTTAGTAATATGAACAATTTCTAAATTCTAGATGCATTTGTGATCATAATCCTATAAAATTCCATATCAGTGTATTGATTTTATACACTAAAAAAACAAGCCTTGCTTTTCTGTAAATTAGAACAAGAGACTGGATTCTTGATAGAATTATGAAGTAAATTAGTTATTTTTGGTGTACCCCCTCTTTCCCTTTGTAGTACTTCTCTGCCCTTTTTTGTTCTCTTCCTGATAGCACTTCTCAACCCCATTTCTCCTGCCCTTTTTATAACACACACACACACACACACACACACACCCATGCTGCTTCAACAGGGCAGTACCCCAACCTCTACCTCTGAACCTATCCTGATTCTATTCCTTATTTATCTTACCCCTATTCCTGAGGACACTGCTCTTAGTTAGGTGACAGCAAGAGCAGAAATGCTTTAGAATAAATGTATGTATTTTTTAAATTTAATTTTACTTTTATTAATTTTTATTCCAAACTTAATAAACACTAAATAAAATGAACATTTACATAGACATTATAGAACAGAAGAATTGAATTGCATGTCATTATTACATAGAGCTTGTTTTTTTTAAAGTATAAAATAAAATCAATATATAACTTTTTTTAAAGCAATCGGGGTTAAGTAACTTACTCAAGGTTACACGGCCAGTTATTTTTGTGTGGGTGCCGAGTATCTGAGGCCAGAACCGATCCCAGGTCTCCCGACGCTGGGGCCGGCACTCTTACTCACTGCGCCACCTGGCCGCCCCAATATATAACTTTCAAAGTTGTTCTTCTGCCTGTCTGTGATTCTTTCTGGTCTTCTTTATGTGCTTTTCTCTCTCTTTTTTTGTGGGAGCAGGGGAAGGGGACCCTACCTCTAGTTTCCCTTCTCCCTATCACCTCTCATCTGTTTTTTTAAAAAAAAGAAAAACAAAACCACCGTGATGAACCATGATTCCAGAGTACAAAGAAATAAACATATTATTCACCTTCTGACAGATGATATATTCAAGATGCAGGATGACTCATACATTTTTGGACATGGCCAATGTGGAAATTTGTTCTCCTTGACTATATTTATTTGTTACAGGTGGAACTTCTGATGTCTCTTAATTATACTCTACAAGGGCTGCTGCCTTTTCAGGCTATACATGGAGTTCTTTTCACCTATGGGCTGTACTCATTGGTAGGATTCTCCATTCTTAAACTAAATATTTTTACCTTGTTTATCTTTACAAGAACACATTTTCCATCCTTTTTCATCATCAACACAAAGTGTGTGTGTGTGTGTCTATGTTTTTGTGTCTGTATGAATAAAGATATCCCATCTATTCCCAGCTGAAATCCACACTATACTCTGTTCTTGATATATGTTTTCAAAATGGAAATCTGATAGAAATAAAAATAAAACTAGACCTATATCTACAGATAGCTGTTACATAGTAAAGAAGACTGAAAATCATGGAATAAAGTAAAATCCTTACCTGGTAGTACCTTTGCCCACTTTACTACTTGAATCATCTGCTTGCCAGCCAGGCGGTTTAAGGTAGAGAGTAAGTTCTCTGCTGTATCTGGTTTGGAGTTATCATAGCCTGCATATACAACTTCTGGTTCAATGCTTTCAAGGACCATAGAAGGGGAAGGTGTCAGTGCTCGTGATATTGTGGAGAGTTGAGGAACAAGTGCTGTATTAACAGAGGGTTCTTTTACTGGTGCAATATATGTCGTCCCTTCTTCTGGGCTCTGGGGAGGTGGCGGTGGAGCCTGTTGTGAAGGCGGCTGTTCTTCATGTATCCCTTTCAACTTTCCCAATTTCTTTGACTTTCGAGCTGAAAGCAAAAAGATCTTGTTACAAAAGGTAGAGAAGAGTCTTATTTGTGGCAACTTCAGGATGCTCAAATTTGGGCATAAGAAGTAAAAACATTAAATAATAACAATGAAGCATATACAATCAGAAAAAAGAGCTGAACCATTCACATAATGGACATAAAGGGGTAACAAATATTCCCTAGGTGCTGTATCAATACCCACAAAGCGAGAAAGACCTAGAGGGCAAACTCCATTATACTGGTTAGATGCACTGTGGAAGATCTAAGGGATTTAATGATACAGGCACTTATTTATGGGCTGCAATCTATAATAGGCAGAGGGAAATAAAAGATTCAAGAAGTGTCAAAATAACAAGGTGAATCAAATTAATGCTTACTCTAAGTTTAACCATTTGAAAACAGAGATTTAAAGCATGCATTTAGCATCAGATCTCACATTATAACAGTGTGAAAGTTATCTCTTTAAATTTTAAAGACAAAATGTGACAAAGCTTAAAACCACAGGCTTTCAATTACATAGACTCTTGAGAATGAACAGAGTGCAGCATAGAGTTAACAAATTAAATACATGATAAATGAAATATATAATCAAAACACCTCCTAAGAGTTAATGGTTTTTGTCATCTCTATTAAACTTAGAATTAAGAAGAAAAACAAAGGTGCTATACTTTGTGCTTCTCTTTATATATTGCTCACTCCGATGAACCTTCCTTGAGTCTCACTCGACACTTCCCGAGTAAAGGCATGGACAATTACCATGATGTACTTGATGGAATCTTGAAGTTATTTTTCTCCTATACTCTTTTTCTTGTTTCCTTGACTACACCAAAAGCTTTTGAAGAACAGGGAAGATGTTTCCTATATTTAAAAATGCCTCAAACCACCTAGGAAAATGTTTTAAACACATCATATAAAAACGTTTTTATTGAATGGATGACCATCAAATGGCTCCAAGTCAGACAATATGCAAGAAGAAGAAATGAATGCAAAGACCCTGTAATGCATACAATGGTTTTCTTTGTGATGTATCTTATTATATGCATTTAAAATCATTATTCTTAGAAAGGGTCCATGGGTCTCATGAGACCAGAGGGGTCTATGACACAAAATAAGGTAAGATTTCCTGCATTAGTTAGTTTATTCCACTTAGTCAAAGAAGCCCAAACTGTTGAGGAACTGTATAACCCTCAATTGTTCACTTCATCCTCTGATGGTGCCCTCTGTATATGAGTTCCACGATCTAAGAGGCTCTTTAACTTCCTACAGATTACTACTATGCTATCATGGAGAACAATTAGAAAAAAGAACAGGCATATTGAATAATGGCTATACATATACATTTTAGTAATTCACCATAACAGGAGAAAGGCTAGTCTGAATTATCAAAATTCTGAATTATAAAAATTTTTTAAAAGAAAATTAACAAGGGGTGGCCAGTTAGCACAGTGAGTAAGAGCACCGGCCCCAGAGTCGGGATGACCTGGGATCGAATCCGGGCTCAGATACTTAGCACCCACCCAGAAACACCTGGCCATGTAACCTTGAGCAAGTTACTTAACCCCAATTGCTTAAAAAAAAAGAAAATAAACGATTACCTTTGAAGATATACTGTAATTGATATGTCTAACAAAAATTGCTTGAAATTGCTATAGAAAACAAAGCAGGACCTATAATTAGCTTAACAATCTCAAATAAAAGACAGCTTCTAAAGTAATACAAATAAGTTTTTGTGAAGTGATTAAACACTCTTACAAATCATGTTTACACCGTTAATTTGTCCAACAAATCATTCCCACCCCACAAAATTTAGTGTACTTTAGTTGCCAACAAATTCCATCATCATCATCATCACCACTAATTTTTATATAGTGCTTACTATGTGACTGGCACTGTGCTAAGTGCTTCAGTATTTTTATTTCATTTGATCCTCATAACAGCTAGCACTATTATTATCATCTCCATTTTACATATGCGGGAACTGAGGCAAACAGAGGTGAAGTGACTTGAGCAGGCTCACTCAACTACAAAGTATCTGCAGGTATATTTAAACTCAGGTCTGGTGCTCTTATCTGCTGTGTCATCGAGCTGCCCATATGTTAAAGCCTGAATAAATGAGGTTGTGCTATATTTACTTTTTAAAACCGTAACACTGTATTCTTATAAAGATTAAAGATACTTAGTTCACAAAAATCACACTCTTTCCAAGATTTACAGCAAATAGCAAAACTATTAGTTGCTTGAACATAAATATTGAGGGTAATGTTTTAAAAACTTTTGTTTATAATAATGAACATTTATATTGCACCTACTATGTGCCCAGCACTGTGCTAAGTGCATTAAATTATTATTCTCATTTTGTTATTTTATGTTAATTAAATTATGTTAATATATTATGTTATGTACTATATAACTATACATTATATTACATATTATATTAAAATTGTTTACATATAATTTGAGTTTAAGCTGTTGCAATTTTTTTATTTGCTTTTGACCTGTACACTAGAAGGACCAGTTGTATCATACAATGCAAAAATCTACTTGGTATTTTGAGGTATTTTTGAATTACTGTTCACATAGGTCTTCATTCACCCACACACAACAAAGAATTGATAAGATTCTGTGAAGACGAAGATTGATTTTACAAAAGCCTTTATGAGATCTTTCACCTAGAGTTGTAAGGGACTTCAAAGGTATATTACAACCCTCTGAATTATAGATGTGGAAACTCAACCCCAAGGAGATTATACAAAGATAGTAAGGGCCAGAGGCCAGATTTGAATCCAGACCCCTGCCTCCAGAGCCAGTGTGTTTTTTTAATCCACATAACATGCTGCATGTAAAATTTGTGACTTAAATTTGTAGAGTGAATCAAAGAGAAAAGAGAGATTTTTAGTTTCTCAGTTATATTTAACTTCATGAAATAATTTTCTGAATACATTTGGGGTATTTAATAATGAGGTGATAATCCATATTTATTTATTTCTGTTTTATATTTTTTATAGCTCACTTCTACCATCTCTTATGCTCTCCAGATATTGCTTGCTCCTGAGGTATGGAAAACACATTAGTAATTATCCTTATACTGTCCCAAGTAGACTTTTTAAAATGTTATTAAATTTATGAAGCTCCTCTACTATGTGGGTAGTCAGGATTCTAAATTGTGATGAAATTGGTATGTAGTCAAAGTTTCCTAAACCAACTTGCTATTATGTATACAAAATTAGTATAATAATCCTATAAATTTTTCATTTTTGTCTAGGGAAATGTCTAATTGTAATTCATGGTTCATGGTCTTCCAAAGGCTCTAGACTTGCCCAGACAGGGTTTGACTGGGAACTGATCTCAAGAGGTTCAATTTATCTTTTTGGCTCATTGCCCCTACTTAAAGTGGCCTCAAGATTCTCAAGATATGTAGAAAAGCCTAGGGTTTTTCCAAATGTGGGTAAAATGGGCAACCAGCTCCATCTAGTACAAGCATTTATTGTACCAAAGGTATGCCAGGCATAGGATAGCCTTTATTTCACAACAGATGATTCAAAGAACTCTGGAGTCTACTGAGAGATACATGAACACATAAAGAACTTAAATAATCCATCATACTACTATGGAAGGAAACTATTTTTGGAATCACCAATAGGTCAATATTATGATAAAATCTCTCTCTCTCTTACTGACTTCTACAAAGGGACTCATCCTACCACCTTGTGGTTTAGGAGTCACCTATCTCTCCACATCTCAGACATCAAAAATAGTTTGCTGAACAAGTAATCCCACTCCCACTAGAACTACACTGTCTGAGTAGGTCACTGGCTTTGAACTCCAAATAGGAATGCTAAGCTGGGTTAACTTCTTTCTCTAAGGGGCACAATGCATCAAGAAATCTGCTGCTTTGTCTAAACATCTATATCTTCAAACTCTTGAGTACCCTCAAGCTCTTTTTTTTTGTTTTTGTTTTTATTGGGGGGGGCAATTGGTGCTATGTGACTTGCCCCATGTCACATGGCTAGTTTTTTGTATTAAGTGCCTGAGGTCAAATTTGAACTCAGGTCCTCCTGACTCTAGGGCCAGTGTTCTATTCACTGTGCCACCTAGCCGCCCCTACCCTCAAACTCTTAATTTACTTAAGAGATAGCTCCCAAGCTGGTGTTTCCTAGGACATCTTCCTTCTTTGTCTAGAAGACTAAATTCCATAATCAAACTGCCCAGGAAATTAAAAATCCCTTAGGAAATTCCCATAGGAAATTGTTTTTCAGGAACATTGCCCATGATCCTCTCAGGTCATAGGCAAGCTCATGACTACCTCTGCCCTAAGCTATCATCAAATTTTCCTGAATGGAACTGTGTATGAAATCATATCTGCTCTCAGTCTGAGTGTGAGCATGGTGCTGAGCTCTGCCAAGCACTCCTGTGCCAAGTCAAAACCAAGTGCTCCCAGAGACGGAGCATGGGTCCACTCTGTCCCCACCCCTAAATGAACAACAAACACCATCACCATCAATGCTTTTCTGTGCACAGGTCTGGCAGTCAGAGAAAAGTGCCAAGAAAGAGAAAGACAGAGCCAAAGAGAAGCACAGATGCCAGAGAAGCAGAAGACAGGGGGTTTCTTAGTTTATTTTTAATGTACAATGGAGAAGGAGCCACTCTTTGAAGATAGTCCATCACCCTGTGTAGCAGTTTAGCTGATCATCTTGAGTTCCCTGGGACCCATCACCAAGGTGGCAGGGGCAGGGTTTGCTTGCATTCCAAGAGAAAGTGTTCCTATCAATCTTCTATAATCTTGTCAAAGAGACTGGGGAATTCCCATAGACCTGATACTCCCCTGAAGGCTCCATCACATAATGGTTCTAGCATCACAGGATTTAGAGTTTATAGATCATCTGGGCCAAATCCCTCACTCTGTAGATAATGAAAGCATGGCGTATGGAAGGCACCATAGTGAACCCTGCCAGTAACTGGTACAGCAAGGTCTTCAGTCTACTGTGACTTTACATTCAGAGTTCTTTGAACTTATTTCCATGTCCCTTCTGAACTCTTTCATGAATTTATTTTGATTTTATTGCTATTATTATTATCATAGTTTCACTTAGCATAAGTGTACATATGTATATAGAGAGGGAAGAAAGGGAAAGGGGAGGTAGAGAGGGAAGGAGGGGAGGCAATGAGGGTTAAGTGACTTGCCCAAGGTCACACAGCTGGTAAGTATCTGAAGCTGGATTTGAGCTCAAGTCCTCCTGACTCAGGGACAGTACTTTATCCACTGTGCTACCTAGTTGCTCCTCATTTAGCATTTATATTTAGCTCATAAATGCAGAACTAGAAAAGACCTCAGGTTATCACCTAGTCCACCCTTTTTATTTTTAGATAAGGAAACTGAAGGCCAAAGAGGCTTAAGTGACCAATCCAAAGTCACAGAGCCAGGATCCAATGACTCTGGATCCAATTCTCTTCCTACTGAATCATTTTGTTCTAGTTTTACTTTCTTCATTAAACATTATTTTCTATGTCTTCCCATATTTCTTTTTATTCTTCACATTTATAATTAAAAATAATTAAATGTTTTACTGATGTTCTTTTTATATTGCTCTTACTGTCTACTACTTTCTACTATCTACTGACTATCCCTTCTTCTCAGAATTCATTCCCCTATACAAACTCTGATAAAAAGGACAATTACAAACAACAAATTGATCCTCTGGGCATGCCTGGAACCTCTGGTGTCACTCTGTGCCCAGAGTCCATCTCTCTTCATTATAAGAAGCAGGGGGGAATAATTCAGTCAGTTTACTGATAATTTCTTCATTGTTTATGCTAACTAGTTTTTTCTAAATTCCCAGTTCTTATACTTAAAGATAAGTACATACTAATTCTTTTAAAATTTCATTTTCTTAATAGTCTCTCTTTTTTTGCCCCTGTTTTAGGAGTAGACATAGCTTAAAATAAAAATATACAGAGAAAATGACTTTCTAGCCATACTTACTTTTTTGGTCACAAATTTCCTAAGAATATCTATTTTAAACAAACTATTAGTATGAAGAAATTCCAGGACTTATCATCATTTGTTATATGTCACTAAATTAATACTAAATGAACCTAAAATTTTATAGAGCAGGTATTAACCATGTATTCATTCATTTTAGTTTTAACTGATTCTTCATGACCCCATTTGGAGTTGTCATTTTCTTCTCCAGTGGATTAAGGCAAATAGAGGTAAGATTTGCGCAGGCTCATACAGCTAGTAAGCACCTGAGGCCAGATTTGAACTTGAATCTTTTTGACTCCAGGTCCAACACTGTATCTACTGAGCCATCCACCTGCCATCTACTCATACCCCCGTCCAACTCATTATTTGTACTGTCTATTCTAGATATGCATACTAACGAACACTTCCATCCAATTGTATATTGTAATACTGTCTATAGATATTTTTTCATCCACTTGATCTTTCTTATGTGGATTGGTGTGCCAAAATCATTTGAGTGATTACAGCTATCTATCAGAAGAGGTTCAGCAGTGTTTCAGGGTTTTATGATGAAATTAGCACAATCTCATCAATAAATAGGAGCAACTGGAATACTTCATAATCTATAAAGAATTCCATTTCAAGTTGGACTCTGTGCCGTATCTCCTCCATTATAATGGTAAAAATTTTGGGGGTGTATGTCTCTGTGTTATCCCTTGCTTAAGATCATCATATAAATTAAAATACTAAGAAAGCTAGTTAATGAGACAAGTAAATCCTTTCATATTATTCATATGTTTATATTTATTTTAAGAATATTTATATTTATTATTTTAAGTATAAATAAGAGTTTTGTTTCATATTCAATACTTTTTTGTTCTTTGTGTATTGAAACATTCACGATTGTTTGTTTTTTTTTTTGCCTTTTGGAGGGCAATTGGGGTTAAGTAACTTGCCCAAGGTTACACAGCTAGTTTTTTTGTGTGAGTGTTAAGTGTCTGAGGCTGGAACTAAACTCTGGTCCTCCTGACGCCGGGGCCAGCGCTTTACTCACTGCGCCACCTAGCTGCCCCTGAAACATTCATGATTGTTGATATTTAAGTTCAAAGTAAGGAAGAAAATTAAACAAGCTAATTATTAATATGATTAATAGCCAGAAATGAAACCAAAGAAGATGCTATATTTGGGTAGGACAGCTGACATAGAAGAAGTCAGGGAAACAAAGATAGTTGAATTTCATTTACAAATTGCTATAATAGGTCAAACAGAAAAATCTCACTAGCTGAGGAAAACCAAAAAGGAAATTCCGTCTGAATTTATAATAAAGAAAAAAAAGGAATTAAGAAGTTGAAACTGCTGGTACATCCTCCTAAATTACTTTGTATTCAGTTTGTATTTACTTATATATAACTTACACAATATTTACTTTTTATATATGAATCTTTTGCAAACTCCCTGACCTACCATAAATACCTTCAAGTGAAGGACTATTTAAGTATTTTTTTCTTTATAATCACAGGGCATAGCAACGTGTTTGGGACAGGTAAGGAATTTAATAAATACTTGCTGATTCACTGATTGTTGAATGAAGGATTACAGGGGTTGCTTCCTTTGATAACTATCTACAAATCCTGGTATAGTGTTTTGCACATTATCAGTTTTGTGACTGTGAGAAAATCTACCCTTTAAAGTTCATGTTGCTCACAACTGTATTATATAGTGTTTTCAGAACAAGGTCTTATACTTGATGGATACATAAAGCTTAGAGAAAGATAAAGACGTTACCTTAAAAAAAAGTAACAAAACAATTCTCCTATGAGGACAAGCTGAAGGAACTCTGCTGATTTATTCTAGAGAAGAAGATACGAGGAATATAATAATTTTCAAAAGCATGAAAAGATACAGAACAATTGCTATTATACACTTGTTCCCTATTTCACTAAAGTATATCATGAGAAGTAAAAGATTGAAACTACAGTAAATGGAATTTAGCACAGACACCAGGAGAATTTCCTCTATTACCAGGAATACGAAAATTCTCCCTGGAAACTTTTAAGAAAAACAAAAGGTAGGAAAGATGGTTTGAATATATTCCTGCCTTACAGAAGGTTACATATACAGAAGGGTAATATAAGTAAAAGAGTTTTAGGGAACTTGTATGAATGAATGAACAAACATGTATTAAGCTCTCATCTATAGTTTGTCCTGTATATAGTCGCTGCTTGTATGTTGTCTCCCTAGCTAGACTGTGAGCTCACTGCCATCAGGGACTAATTTTCCTTGCTTTTCTTTACATTCCCAATGCTTAGCATTGTGCCTGGCATATAAAATCATTTAATAAAGGCTTAGTGACTACTTGTATGGCAGTAGGCTTTAAGAGTTACAACTGCAAAAGTGAGACTCCCCTTAAAGAGCTTATTTTGTTCTAATGGAGGCTACCAAGACATCTTTCATTTGGGGAAATGTGACCTTTTCTAACAGCAGCAGTAGCAAAGATTTGAGCAAAAGCAAGAGGGTACCAGGAATACTTCTGTGGTAAGATGACTGGTTTCCTGGTAGATTCTTAGATGTTAAGTGTTGTTTGGGGTTGGACAGTTGGGCAGATACAGCAGATTAGATAAATTTTCACTTAGATAAGTTTTTCTGTAGACAGACTGAAAAGTCACCGCTCCAGTTAAAGACAGGGGATGGAGGAGGATAATATCAGAATAGTGGCAAGATAACCGGGAAGACCTTGGTCTCCTGGTAGATGGCATGATATTAGACCAAAAAAAAAGACCATTGCAAAACAACAATGGTTTTTCCAAATAAGTGTGTGTGTATATATGTGTATGTGTGCATGTGTGTATATGTGTGTGTGCATGTATATCTGTGTGTGTATGCTATACAAATATAAACTATAGGAGGAGGAACAGTTATATACAACTGGCACAGACACCTTCCTTTTCAAGAGGATAGTTGTGAAAGGTATACAAAATTGGGAGTGGAGACTGAAAAGTTAAATATGATATAATGAAAACCTAGTTCAGTAAACAAATCTCATAAACAGGAAGAAATCTCATCATTCTACCAATACTTCTCAAGTGGTGGGTTCACTTGAAATTATACCACACATTCCTTAATTGGTTGTGGATTTGCAGGGAGGAGAAAGGGAAATTTAAAAAATAACAACCCTGAAATAATCCTATTATTTTATTTATAATGTTAATGGAGGTTTTTTCCACATGGTAATTCTTGGGCTGACAATCCTTGGCAAATTATATACCTTTCCCTGATGTTATGATCCTCTTCCAGAACAAAGGACAAACACAACCTGTGAGTTGTTTCCTCCTCCTTCTCCTCTCCTCTCCCATAATCTGAGAATGCCCCTCCCAAAAGAAGGTACATTTTGTTGGCTGAAAGCTACCTCATTAACTTGGGGTTTACTGGTTAGATTTCTTTCTCAAAGACCAAGTCTTAAAAACCTAATGCACTCTGGAACTCATAGAATGGACAACAATGGGTCCCAGCCCTTGTGGCACAGAGTGAATATAAATAGTAAAAAGTAAATTTTTCCTTTTTTTTTAAAGATTTTTATGATTATTTTTCTTTATTAAAATTTAATCAAATGCTTTCTTAACTTGTAGTTTACATCATTCATTTCTGCAAGATTTTGAGTTACAAATTTTCTCCCCATTTTTCCCCTATACACCACACCGAAATATCCCCTCCTACAATCTACTCTCTCCTATATCTTTTCCCATATCCCTTCTGACTTTCCAGTAGGGCATGGCAAGGTGGATCTCTACGCCCTGGTGTCTGATATCTTATTTCCCAGTTACATGTAAAATAATATTAATAATCATATATAATATATTCAACATTTGGTTTTAAAACTTTGAAATAAAGATTCATGCTGTTCCTCCCTTGTCACCCACCCTTTCTGGGAAGATAAGCAATTTAGTATAGGTTGTACATGTGTAGCAATGCAAAATATTTCCATAGTGGATATATTGCAAAAGACTGACTATATTTCCCTCCCTCCTATCCCACCTGCCATTTGTTCTATTCTCTATTTTGATACTGTCCCTTTTCAAAAGTGGGTGCTTTCAACTTCCCTACCCCCAGCCCGCCCTCCCTTCCATCATCCCCCCTCTCATCCCCTTCCCCCCCAACTCTCCTGTAGGGTGAGATACCGTATTTAGTGTGTATATCTTTCCCTCCCTAAGCCAAATTCAATGAGAATAAGGTTTACCCATTCCCTTTTGCCTTCCTATATTCTTCCCCTCCATTGTAACCATTTCCCCTTGCCTATTCTATATGAGATAGTTTACCCCATTCTGTCTCTCCCCATCTCCTCTCATTATATTCCTCTATCACCTCTTAATATCACCTTTTAAATATCATCCCTTCCTATTAAAATGGTCCTGTGCCCTCTATCTATGTATACCTGTACACATATATAAACACATTCACATATGTATTCATATACCCATACACCCTCCTACATAGTCATATATATGTATATGCACACACACATTTCTATTCCCTTCAACTATTCTCATACTGAGAAATGTTTCATAAGTTACAATTATTGTTTTTCCATGTAGGGGTGTAAATAGTTCAATTTAGGTAAGTTTCTTATGATTTCTTTTCCCTGTGTACCTTCTCATGCTCCTCTTGCTTCTTGTATCTGAATACCAAATTTTCTATTCAACTCTGTTTTTTTCATCAAGAATGCTTGAAAGTCCTCTATTCCACTGAATGGCCATACTTTCCCCTGAAACATGATACTCAGTTTTGCTGGGTAGGTGATTCTTGGTTTTAATCCCAGCTCTATTGACTTCTGGAATCTCATATTCCAAGCCCTTCCATCTCTCAGTGTAGAAGCTGCCAGATCCTGGGTTATCCTGATTGATTTCCACAATATTCAAATTGTTTCTTCTTGGCTGCTTGTAATACTCTCTCCTTGATCTGGGGATTTCGGGACCTGGCTATAATATTCCTAGGAGTTTTCTTTTTGGGATCTTTTTCAGGAGGTGATTGGTGGATTCTTTCAACCTCTATTTTGCCCTCTGGTTCTAAAGCATCAGGGTTCCTTGAGAATTTTTTGAAGGTTGAGTTTTAGGTTCTTTTTTGACAATGGCTTTCAGCTAGTCCAATAATTTTTAAATTATCTCTCCTGTATCTATTTTCCAGGTCAGTGTTTTTTTCGGTGAGATATTTCACATTGCCTTCTATTTTTTCAGTTGCTTGGATCTGTTTAATAGTATCTTGAATTCTCATAAAGTCACTAGCTTCCATTTGCTCCAATCTAATTCTGAAGGAATGATTCTCTTCAGTGAGCTTTTGAGATTCTTTTTCCATCTGGCAAATTCGACTTTTTTTGTTGTTGTTGCTAAAAGTATTTTATTTTTTCCAATTACACGTAAAGACAATTTTTAACATTCCCTCTAAAAAAAATTCTGAGTTCCAAATGTTTCTCCCTCTCTCTTCTTTCCTCTCCCTTAAACAGTAAGCAATCTGATAAACATGTGCAATTAAGTAAAACATATTTCCATATTAGTCATGTTATAAAAGAAGAAACAAACCAAAAGGGGAAAAAAATGAAAAAAACAAAAAAAAAAAGAGTATGCTTCAATCTGCATTCAGACTCCATCGGTTCTTTCTCTGGATGTGGATAAGCGTTTTTCATCATGAATCCATTGGAACTGTCTTGTATCCTTATATTGCTGAGAAGAGCTAAGTCATTCATAGCTGATGATCAAACGGTGTTGCTGTTCCTGTGTACAATGCTCTTCTCATTCTGCTCATTTCACTTTGCATCAGTTCACATAAGTCTTTCCAGATTTTTCTGAAATCTGCCTGCTCATTATTTCTTATCACAATAGTATTCCTTTACATTCATATACCACAGCTAAACATGACACTTTGATAACTGAATCTTTTCTAAATTTGTCTCAACTGGGTCCTCACAGACCTGTTTCTCCTTACTCAGTTTGCTTTCCCATTCTCCACAGTAGCTTTCCAAACAATTTTTGTCTTTTCTTAAGCCTCCCTTAATACAGTACCTCTTTCCCTTACCCTCTAACCTGAGGACCTTGTTTGATCCTTTCCCTAAAAATTGAGGCTATTCCCTAAGATTTCTCTCTTCTCTCCTCACCTCACTTTGGTGTTCCCCTCCCCCTCAACTATCACTCCTTCTGTATAACAACACTGAAGAGGTGGTGCTTTTCTTTGCCAAGGCAAACCCCTGTACACAAACATGATTTCCCCCTTACACTCCTTCTTCTTCAGCAGATTGCCTGTTCCATCAGTCTTACTTTCTCACTAATCTTCAATCTCTCCATTTCTCCTGGCTGCTCCCATACTGCATAAAGTCTTTTAAAGTTGTTTTATCTTTATATTATTGTTGAATAAATTGATCTCCTATTCTCACTTCACTCTGCATTAATTCATTAAAGACTTCCCAGTTTCCTCTGAAGCTGTCAGTGCTGCAATTTCTTTTTTTTATTATTATACCTATTTTATATATTATTATTATTTTCAATTAATGTGTTTGTTTCCTTTCAGTTTACAGGATTCAATTCCACAATTCCTTGAGTTTCACATTTTGTCCCCCTCCCTCCCCTACCCCCCCCCCATGGCGGCATATAGTCAAGTATAGGATCTGTAAATACTTTCACATTATACATTAGTCAGGTTATAAAGATGGATTGTATCAGATGGAATGAAAAATGGTAAAGAGGACATTAAACCAAACAAGAAAAGGAAAAAGATCAGGTATTTTGCTTCCATCTGGATATAAACTCAGTTCCTTCTAGTTGTTTCTCTGGATGCACACAATTCTCTCCATCATGAGTTTTTGGGACGGACTTATATCACTTCATTGCTGAGAAGAGTCCAATCTATCAAAGTTGGTCATCACACATAAGTTGCGTCTGTAATTGTATACAAATTTCTCCTGGTTCTACTCTTCTCACTCAGCATCAGTTCATATAAGTCTCTCCAGGTAAATATGAAGACCATCTGTTCCTCGTTTCTTAGAGCACAATAGAATTCCATAACATGCATATACCACAACTTGTTCAGCCATTCCCCAATTTATGGGCACCCCCTTAATTTCCAATTCTTTGCCACCACAAAAAGAGCTGCTATAAACATTTTTGTACATATGGGTCTTCCTCCCACTTCTATGATCTCTTTGGGATATAACCCTAGGAGTGGTATTGCTGGGTCAAAGGATATGAAAGTATTTATAGCCCTTTGGGCATAATTCCAGATTGCTCTCCAGAAAGGCTGGATCAGTTCACAACTCCACAAGCAATGCATTAGTGTTCCAATTTGCCCACATCCTCCAGCATTTGTCATTTTCCTGTTTTGTCATCTTAGCCAATCTAACTGGTTTTTTGATTTGATCAAAACAACAGAGTTGTTTTGATTTGCATTTCTCTAATCAATAGTGATTTAGAGCATTTCTTCATGTGCTTATAGATATCTTTAATTTCTTTATCTGAAAATGGCCTGTTCATATCCTTTGACCATTTATCAATTGGGGAATGACTTTTATTCTTATAAAATTGACTCAATTCTCTGTATATTTTAGAAATGAGTCCTTTGTCAGAGACATAGGTTGTAAAGATTCTTTCCCAATTTCCCACCTCCCTCTTAATCTTGGTTATATTGGCTTTGTTTGTACAGAAGCTTTTCGATTTCATGTAGTCAAAATTATCCATTTTATATTTTATAATGTTCTCTAATTCTTGTTTAGTCATAAAGTCTTTCCCTATCCACAAATCTGACAGGTAAACTGTTCCTTGTTATACGAGACTGCTTACAGTATCAAACTTTATACCTAAATCATGTACCCACTTAGACTTGATTTTGGTATAAGGTGTTAGATAATAGTCTATGCCCAATTTCTGCCATACTATATTCCAGTTTTCCCAGCAGGTTTTTTCAAATGGTGGGTTCTTATCCCAAAAACCAGGGTCTGGGGATTTATCAAACAATAGATTAACATAGTCGTTGACTTCTGAATCTCGTGTGCCTAATCTATTCCACTGATCCACTCCTCTATTCCTCAGCCAGTACCAAGTAGCTTTGATGACTGCTGCTTTATAATACAGATTGAAATCTGGTACAGCTAGTCTTCTTTCCCCAGCATTTCTTTTCATTAATTCCCTTGATATTCTGGACCATTTATTCTTCCAAATGAATTTTGTTACTATTTTTTTCTAGCTCTATAAAGTAGTTTTTTGGTAAATTAATTGGTATGGCACTGAATATATACTTTAATTTAGGTAAAATTGTCATTTTTATTATATTTTCTTGACCTAGCCACGAACAACTGATATTTTTCCAAATAGTTAGATCTGACTTTATTGTTGTGAAAAGTGTTTTGTAGTTGTGGTCATATAGGTCCTGGGTTTGTTTTGGCAGGTAGATTCCCAAATATTTTATAATGTCTACATTAACTTTAAATGGGATTTCTCTTTCTATCTCTTGCTGTTGAATTTCACTGGAAATATATAGGAATGCTGAAGATTTATGTGGGTTTATTTTATATCCTGCAACTTTGCCAAATTTATTGTCTCAAGTAGTTTTTTACGTGATTCTCTAGGATTCTCTAAGTATATCATCATATCATCTGCAAAGAGTGATAGCTTGGTCTCTTCTTTGCCTAATTTGATTCCTTTGATTTCCTTTTATTCTCTAATTGCTACTGCTTACATTTCTAGTACCAGATTGAATAAGAGGGGTAATAGTGGACACTCTTTTTTCACTCCTGATCTTATGGGAAATGCTTCTAGCTTCTCCCCATTACGCATAATACTTGCAAATGGCTTTAAATAGTTAGTACCTATTATTTTAACAAAGGCTCCATTTATTCCTATACTTTCTAATGTTTTTAATAAGAACAGATGTTGCATTTTGTCAAAAGCCTTTTCTGCATATATTGAGATGATCATGTGTTTTCTGCTAGTTTTATTGTTGATATGATCAATTATATTGATGGTTTTCCTAATATTAAACCATCCTTGTATTCCTGGAATAAATCCTACCTGATCAAAGTGTATTATTCTTGAGATAAGTTGCTGCAGTCTTTTTGCTAGTATTTTATTTAGGATTTTTGCATCTATATTCATGAGGGAGATTGGTCTGTAATTTTCTTTCTCTGTTTTCTCTCTTCCTGATTTATGTATCAGTACCATTGAAGTGCTCACCAGAAATTATACACTAGAGCCCCCTTAAACCTGCTAGAGGGGACCCCTACTAGGTTCCTTGGAAACCACCTAATAGGCTCCAATAGTAAAGAAATGTTTCACCTGTGTTGCTAAAAACATACCACAGATTCCCATGGATTCAGGTCTGTTTTGCTTCAGTATAAATAATACTAAGGCTTTGCTTCAATAGGAATAATACTGAGAAAGCTTTGCTTCAATAGAAATAATACTGAGAAAGCTTTGCTTCAATAGGAATAATACTGAGAAGGCTTTGGCTCAATAAGAATAATACTGAGAATGCTTCGCTTCAATAGAAACAATGCTAAAGACATTGCACCCCTTAGAAACATATTCTGTTGCTAAAAACTTACATATTCTATAAAATTACGTCTAACAGAAAGCTCACTACTGTCTTTACCTCTGAGAGGCAGTCACCAGCTGGTTAATAAACATTCCTATCAAATTATAATTGGCTTTACTGTCCTGTTATTTCTCGCGTGTCCACTACATATTGGAGGTTTCACCGAGATAGCCTTTGGCTCTGTATTGACAGCTGGACCAGGCTTCCTGGAGGGCCAGGTGAGCAGTCTGACTTAGGGGAGGCCATCAAGTGAAATTCCTCAGCCCCGGGCTCGCATTATTTCCCTGAACAGACTGGAACCTGAGTCCAATCCAAATTCTTTCAATTCAATCCAAGAGTGTTCTGTTAGGTGAGTACTCATGATCTGTAAAGCTACCTAGGTGGTGATCACCGAGATGCTGTCCCTCAGCCCCAGGTAGGGTAGGAGGCTAAGCTGGATGCGACGGTACGGCCCCCTACTGGCCTCCAAGGTCAGGACGCTGATGGAGTGTCCGGTTTTTTTTCCTCTCTCTCTTCTGAATTTTGTGTTTGCTGTTAAGTGTTGCTGTATCTTTAACTGTCTATTTGTTTGTGGATTGTTGCTAGATGCCACTGTCTGTGTGTTGTGTTGTTTTGTGTATATCCTGTCTCTGAGATACTGGCAGGTAGAAAAGAGGAAACCTTCCTTTTGCCCTGCTGCGGTTTTTTTTTTTTGGTATATTCTGTCTGTATGTGTAAAGAAATTTTTAAATCTGCCACCCTGTAAGCCAAATGCACCCAAGCAGAAAAAAGAATGCTGTACCTGAGCTAGAAAGATTGATAATCTCTTAAAGAAAGGCTGCTGGCAGAAAACCACTTCTCCTTCTACTCCTTGAACTCCAGCCAAAGTTCTCGAAGTAGAAAGACAAATATACAGAGAGAGAATGGGAAATTTCTCCCCAAAAATATGTCGAAGGGAAAAGGGGTCACTTCAATGATCAAAGAGAAGTAGGTTTTCCAGCTGCACTTTGAAATAGGACTAACACTTAACCCTTCCTGGGTCACAGAAAGAGAACTGTGCAATATCATTGGGAATATAGATCCAGGTAATTGAATTCATTCTGATTACTATTTGACACTACAAAAACTGAAGTTTAAGGTCACTAGCTTGGTTATTCAATTGTTTTTATTTCAAAGTTCAAAATTAAGACCATCTTTGTTACTGGTAAACAGTTGTATTATATATGTTGTATGAGAAACAGTTTCTTTTAAAGTCTTGGAGTAGATCTGAAATTTTAAAGGAATGAACACCTAAGAAAAGTTTACTTGAGCAAAAGGTCAAAAAGAAATCCACTAAGATTCTCTTCCCTGTGGTCCCAGTTCTTCTTAGCTAGGGCTACAGAGCCCACTCCTGTCCTCCAGCTCTGATGGAGCTGAGGAGACCGTAAGAGGTTTGAACCATAAAGATTTTTTTTCTTCTCCCTGTTGTCTTGGCTATAACTGAGCTAGGGCTGCAGTGAAGTTAATCTGAGTTAACTTCCTCCAAAAAGAAAAAGGGGGGAAGGTACAGCAGCTACATTGGAGCTACACAGGCTTGTCATCTGCCTACCTGAAAGGTTAAATCCCTGGAATAGAATATTTTTTTTTTTCTGAATGACATGGGAACAGTTAGACAAGGGAAAAGAAGCTTGTGAAACAAAGGTACAAATACAAGTTAATCATTATCCCATATACTAAGCCTGGGATACTTCTGAGCTACTAAAGTGTGTGTTACATCTGAGCTATTCAGCCTAAAATTATATTCTTTCCACAGCCTAAATAGTTTAGTAAAAGGGTACTTTATCTAACTCCCATCAGCAAGTTTTAGATCCCCAGGTACCCTGAAGTCTACCTCTCTAAGTAAGCAGAGCCTGAAGTTTCTACTTCAAGTTCCCCAAACCCTCTCCTCAATGCTCCAGTCAAATCGACCACCCCATTACCAAGATCTGCTAGAGTTAACCATTCATAGAAGTTTTGGGAAAATGGAAGGTTTCCCCCTGAAATATAGAGTTCACTCTGTACCATGAAGCTCCAACTTCAGTACCATCTAAGAGATCTCTCCCTTGCTGCAAATAGTCACTTTGCTTGTTCCAGTGCTGAGGAATTAAAGAAGGTTGCTAAGGATTCCTGGAAAACAATGGAGCAGGGAGAAAACACCCCAGAATATAGAGTAAAAAGAGAAAATCAGAAAAGTGAGAAAAAGCTTGTCAGTGAGAAACAGTGTGTTCTGAACCCTGCACTGACTGGTTGTGTGACCTAGAATAAATCATTTAACACTGAGTCTTAATTCATCTATAATGTGGGGAGATGAGAAAAAGAGAGGAGAAAATGAGGTCAGAAGTCAACTAGCCTCTTCACTAGGTAAGATCAATCATTTTTATATGTAATTTGAAAAGGCAATTAATGTAATGTCATCTTGCAGTTTATATTATTGTTGTATTTCTACACTGTATATTGTAAAACTTGAGTGAGGAGAAAACTGTGTAAGACCAGTAGTGTTACTTTATAATATGTATATCTATTATTCAGAAAAAATTGTAAAACTGTTAATTAAGCTATTTTGGGCTAATGTTTTAATGTTAAAACCTAAAATTGTTTATTGATTATTGTATGAAAATTTGTTTGACTAGTTCCGCCCATTCAGAGCATTCTCTCCTGCTTACAATTCATATACATTTTTCCTTATTTTGTATAACTGTTAAATCCTCTAGAAATTATTTCCAGGCAAGGTCATTCAGCCTGAGAAAGGAAGTTTTAAATAAACCTAACTTGCTAAGAAGTTGCAAAGATTAAAAATGAATTTTTATAAATTGGCTTTTATATTTTAGAAGGATGGTAAAAGGAATTCCTTATATTATAAGATCTGATACATTCTTATTGTTTATCACAGCCCCATGAGAATAGAAATCGTTATAACTGGCTCTAAGCTGTGATTGGTGAGGCTTGTTGTTTAAGGTGAAAAGCACTTGGGACCATAACTAAATTTTATTTTGGGTCTGAATTTGGGTATAGTTGTCTGCATTAAATCCGCGTCTGAGAGGAAATGCCACTAGCTACTCAGAGGAATGTGATCCTGTGCTGTCAACAGGTGAAAGTCTACATTTGGTAATGGCCGAAGGGACAATCTTAGCCTCTGTCTGGGATGGGATCCCTCCTGGCTCAGTTTACCCACGAGATTCCTGTGAAAAGAAATGTTTCCCACCTATTCCTGAGTCTAGCTATGAGGTGGAACAGATGCTGCATGAGATGGAATATCTGTAACTGTACCTGAATTTACACAGAGCCAAGGACATTTTCTCTTGGCATATTTGGAATGTCACATGTCCCTGCCTTTTTCCTTCTGTAACAGATTTCTATGCTCAGAGCAAGTAATCAGTAAAGATGTGAGCTTTTTATGTTAGCTTATTGGAAAATATAATATTATTTTTCATCTAGAATTAGAATATGTATAGAAAGTTTATGCAAACTGCTTAAGATCATTTAAAAGTTTTCAATTAACTTCCTTCACAAAGGTTTAGTGATCACTGAAACTGTTCTGAAGAAGGAATTTTAAAATCTCTAGTGTAATTCTAAGAGACCCACTAAAACCTCCATTTGCAAGACATGTTTCTTGCTAAACTGATGTAACAAATTGTAAAGCAGAAAAGAACTTGCTGTTTTAATCTGAATTTGTAGTTATTCTATCATCTAAGCAAGTGTTAATATTTGTAACTGAATACATATGTGTAAAATTCACTTCTCTTTTAAAAATTCTGTTCAGCACCCCACCTCCTATTGTATTTCAGGTGTTGAATGCTGTTATGTATGACTGTTAATGATTTACTTCTCAAGTCCCTCCAGGCTCCTTGAGACATCCAAAACACAGTTCAGGCAGTGTACCAGGCCACTCCTCATTCGCCACCCCAAGATCCTGCACACTCAGTGAATATCGGAGATTGAGTGCCCACCGCAAACTACCCCAAGACTCCTCACTTGAGCCCCAATGAACTGGCCCATACCAGGTTATACTGACTACCCCATCTGCTGTTAAAGTGACTGGAAGGAAATTCACTGCTCCCATGTCAAAGTGATGACTCCTCCCAGCTCTCCAGACCTGTGAGTGGCAGAACCCACCAGTGACTTACAACTGAAAATTAAGAGACTGTTGTGATGTTCCTGCTTCTAGCGCTCTTGACTTTAGTTGGTCCTAACCCCTACACTCCTACTTTGTATTCTCGGACTCTTACTAGGACAATTGATGGGACTTTGCTTGCCCAAAATAATATTTATGGGCAGCCCACCCTTTCCTTTGATCTTTGTGCCCTGCTCGGTCCCAGGTTTGTATTGTCCCCCTTGACCGGTGGTATTGCCTGTCGTACTGCGAAAAGTGAAACCAGCCTTTCTTACACTAAGTCATATGCCTGCCCCGAGGGCGGGGCTCCCTATTGTGGGGGACTGGGGAAATTTCACTGTGCTAGTTGGGATTGTGTAACCACTGCTGAGTGGATACCTGGTGGCAGCCATGATCATCACATTTCATTTCGCAAACTAAAGAATCGCTGCAATACCCCTAAATCATGTAACCCGGTTGTCATCAGGGTTTTAAATTGGACTGAACAAACTTGGAAAACGGGGAGGACGTGGGGAATTAGATTTTATGTTGCAGGAAGGGACCCCAGAGCCTTGTTTACTATTCAACGCACTCCAGTACCAAGGGATCTCATTCCCACCGGTCCCAACCCAGTCCTCAACCCACCTCCTGACACTGATCAAAGTCCGCATGGGCCCCTTAATCCACACTCTACCATAACCCCTGCAGGTTCAGGGATTACTTGGGCAAACCCCAGGCTACATGCCCACTCATGTTCTTTTCATGTTCTTGATACTGTTTTCTCTTTCCTAAATTCCTCGGATCCCAGCCTAACTTCTGACTGCTGGTTTTGCTTGAACCCTGCCCCTCCTTATTTTGTTGGGCTAAGTTTAAATTCATCAAAGGGTTTAACTGATCATGAAATTCAGTATTGGAAGCCCAAACTCATCGGCACTGATCTCCCTGCCCGTTGTAACCTTGGCTCCCCCAAGCTTATGTTAGGAGATGTGCAGGGACAAGCCTGGTGTATTAAATCTAGGGGCTACGCCCTCCAGCAGTCACCTTATAAAAAACCTTTGTGCTTCGGTGGTCGAAGTTTTTCCCAAACAGGAATTTTCACCAAATGTTTTCTTAGCCCCTAAAAATGCTTGGTTTGCCTGTACCTTAGACATAACTGCTTGTGTACAGGAATGTCTCCTTGCTGGTAACTCCCCCGAATTCTGCATTTTGGTTTCATGTCCTTCCACAGATATACATTTATTCAGGAGAAGGGGCTCATGAACATTTTGGGCTACAAGCCCGCTATAAAAGAACAGTCCCCATTTTAGTCCCTATCTTAATTGGTCTAGGCATAGCAGGTTCAGGAGCAGTGGGTACCATGGCCCTAGTACAAGGAAATAGTCATTTTGAAGCCCTCACCTCCCACGTCTACACAGATATCCGAGACTTGGAGAGCAAAATCTCCTACTTGGAGACCGCCCTAGGTTCTCTGGCTGAAGTGGTTCTCCAAAACCGCTGAGGTTTAGACCTCCTGTTTCTCAAGCAGGGTGGCCTTTGTATGGCCCTTGGAGAAACCTGCTGTTTTTATGTCAACCACTCCGGGGTGCTTCGGGAATCTCTGGCTACTGTATGTCAATGTTTGGCTGACAGAGAGGCTCATCATCAACAATCTATGTCTTGGTACCAATCCCTTTTTTTAATTGGTCCCCCTGGCTCACATCACTTGTAACTTCCTTTATAGGACTATTTGCTTTGCTGTCATTGGGGTTGCTATTGGCCCCCTGCCTTATTAACTGCCTAACTACCTATGTTAGACAAAGGATTCAAGCTTTTAAGTTGTTTGCCCTTCACACTGCCTATGTCCCCTATATTCCCCTGGACTCAGTTGAGTCCGAGATACAACTATGAACCAGTAAAAAGGGGGGAGTGAAGTGCCCACCAGAAATTATACACTAGAGCCCCTTAAACCTGCTAGAGGGGACCCCTACTAGGTTCCTTGGAAACCACCTAATAGGCTCCAATAGTAAAGAAATGTTTCACCTGTGTTGCTAAAAACATGCCACAGATTACCATGGATTCAGGTCTGTTTCGCTTCAGTAGAAATAATACTAAGGCTTTGCTTCAATAGGAATAATACTGAGAAGGCTTTAGCTCAATAAGAATAATACTGAGAATGCTTCGCTTCAATAGAAACAATGCTAAAGACATTGCACCCCTTAGAATCAGATTCTGTGGCTAGCAATCACATTGTCTATAAAATTATGTCTAACAGAAAGCTCACTACTGTCTTTCCCTCTGAGAGGCAGTCACCAGCTGGTTTAATAAACACTCCTATCAAATTATAATTGGCTTTGCTGTCCTGTTATTTCTCGGGTGTCCACTACACAATATTTGTGTCATAAAAAGAATTTAGTAGGACTCCACTAATTTTCCCAAATAATTTGTAAAGTACTGGGTTCAACTGTTCTTTAAATGTTTGATAGAATTCACTAGTAAATCTGTCTGGCCCTGGAGAATTTTTCCTATGGAGTTGACTGATTGCTTGTTCAATTTCTTTTTCTGAGATGGGGTTATTTAAGTAATTTATTTCCTCTTCAGTTAATCTGGGCAACTTGTATTTTTGTCAATGTTCTTCCATTTCTCTAAGATTGTCAAATTTATGTGTATACAATTGGGAAAAATAATTCCTAATTATTGTTTTGATTTCCTCTTCGTTGGAGGTAGATTCAACCTTTTCATTTTTGATACTCATAATTTGTTTTTCTTCTTTCTTTTTTTTATCATATTGACTAAGGGTCTATCAATTTTGTTGTTTTTTTCATAAAACCAGCTCTTAGTTTTATTTATTAATTCAATAGCTTTCTTAATTTCAATTTTATTAATCTCTACTTTGGTTTTCAATATTTCTAATTTAGTATTTAATTGGGGATTTTGAATTTGTTCTTCTTCTAGGTTTTTCAATTGCATGCCCAATTCGTTGACCTTCCTTTTCTCTAATTTAATCATGTATGCACTCAGGGATATAAAAATTCTCCTAAGAACTGCTTTTAATGCATCCCACAAATTTTGGTATTTTTGTCTCCTTATTATAATTCTCTTGAATGAAATGACTGATTGTTTCTATAATTTCTTGTTTGACCCACTCATTCTTTAGGATTAAATTGTTTAATTTCCAATCAGTTTTTAGTCTTTCTTTCCATGGCCCTTTATTGCATATAATTTTTATTGCATTATGATCTGAAAAAGATGCATTTAATATTTCTGCCTTACTGCATAGAATTGTGAGGTTTTTATGCCCTAGAACGTGGTCAATTTTTGAGTATGTGCCATGAACTGCTGAGAAGAAAGTATATTCCTTTTTATCCCCATTCAGTTTTCTCCAGATATTTATCATACCTACCCTCTCTAAAATCCTGTTCACCTCCTTAACTTCTTTCTTGTTTATGTTGAGGTTAGATTTATCAAGTTCAGAAAGGAGGAGATTAAGGTCTCCCACTAGTATAGTTTTGGTATCTATTTCTTCCTCTAATTCCTTTACCTTCTCCTCTTGGTGCATATATAATAAGTAATGATATTGCTTCATTCTCGATGGTGCCTTTTAACAGTATATAGTTTCCTTCCTTATCTCTTTTAATTAGGTCAATTTTTTGCTTTTGCTTTATCTGAGATAAGGATTGCTACCCCTGCTTTTTTTTTACTTTAGATGAGGTATGATATATTTTACTCCAGCCTTTTACTTTTACCCTGTGTGTATCCCTCTGTTTCAGATGTGTTTCTTGTAAACAGCATATTGTAGGATTATGATTTCTAATCCGTTCTGCTATCCATCTCCGTTTTATGGGAGAGTTCATTCCATTCACATTTACAGTTATAATTGTTAGAAACATTCAAACCCCTCCTTCCAGGGCTCTGTGATTCTTTACTTCCACAAAGGTCTTAGTCTAAGCCTATTTCTTTGTTTTCCTACCTCTCCTTCCTAGAGGAATATCCTGATGTTTTTATATACCTATTTTTATATACCCTCCTTTCTCCAATGGCTTTCCCTGTTTTCTATGACTTTCACTTTCTCCCAAAACTACATTTACAAGGTACACACCCCACTGTCCTTCCTACTGCAACTGTGAATAAAATATGCAATGCAGGAAACCATAATAATCAGCATTTTTTTATGCAAAACTCACCAACATAATATATTTTTATCTCTAATTTGTTTCTTTTCCCTAAGATAATGTCAGCTTTTGATTATTTAAATGTTACCCAGTTTGTGGATTATTACAGGTCTTTTTCTTCTCCTGTTTGGTTTTGAGAGCAGCAGAATCCAGATTTGTAAACTTTCCTATTTGCAATTATGAAAGATTTATGGGAAGAAAGGAAATAAGGAAGTAAAGAGACCTTGCCATTCTAGGCTACTGTTAAGTTTCTGGGTTATTCTTTTTTTTGATAGCTCTACATTAGTCAACAAGCTTTTATTAAACATTCATTATGTGCCCAGCACTGTGCTAACTGCTAAGGACAAACAAAGGATACAGCCCCTTCCCCCAAGGAGTTTGTATTCGAATGTCTCATTAACACAGATAAGGAAATTGTCCAACAAGAGAAATCAGTGAAGAAAAGAGACACTTAAAAACCAACATGGTACAAACTCTTACTCCTGGGCAATTCTCAAGCTTGTTTTATGTATATATGCAAAAGTTCCAGAAGTCAATGTCACAGTCTTAAAAATTAAAAAAAAAAAAACAAAACCAAAAAATGTGAAAACTGTGTTCACTTAGGAGGTGCCTCTCTTCTAGTCAAAAGGTTAATTCTTCTTCTTCTTTTTTTTTTTTTTAAAGCAATTGGGGTTAAGTAACTTGCTCAAGGTTACAAGGCCAGTTATTTCTGGGTGTGGTGCTAAGTATCTGAGCCCAGATTCAATCCCCAGGTCATCCCGACACTGGGGCCGGTGCTCTTACTTGCTGAGCCACCTGGCTACCCCTAAGTAATTGGGCTTAAGTACCTTGCTGACGGGTACACGGCCAGGTGTTTCTGGGTGGGTGCTAAGTGTCTGAGACTGGATTCGATCCCCAGGTCATCCTGACACTGGGGCCAGTGCTCTTACTTGCTGTGCTACCTGGCCGCCCCAAGGTTAATTCTTCTAAAAGATGATGGGTCTGCTTTCTGAGGAATATGCCAGAGAAGAGAATTTATTATATAAGGTACAATCTCATTAGCTATGCATGGTAAACAGTCTCATTAAGAATGTTGTATTAAGATACATTACTGTTCAAACAAGGTCAAAGGGGTGAATAAGTCAAGAGAAAGAGGCAGTGAACTGGAAAATATATTACCTAGCTTATTTTACTGTGCCTTTCATGTTCAATCAGTCAGCTTAACAGGGTTAGTTTGTTCAAAACTCGCCAGACATGTAGAAAAGCCCTTGACTTGAAGGTATGGAACAATAAAGAGAAACTACTTTTGAGTGGTAAATCAGTATAGAAATGACCTTCTTTAGAGAAATACAAAATATGAAAATATTGATTTATATAACAGACAAATTAGGGTGTTTAGTCCTTAACAAATAATATTTGTAAAAAAGTTACCATATAATTAACTAATAAGTTTTCTAAGTACAGTTTATTTTTTTAAATAAATTCATTTTTTTCAGTTAGCAAATATTAATTTTCTTCCTTTCAACTCCTCCATGGAAAAGAACCCGAATAACAAAAAAAGAAACCCTGGTAACAAAAAGGTAGAATCAAGCAAAAACCCAAATTTACAGCACTTAGGTAGAGGAAGGCAAAGCTTCCCCATTTTCCATGTCTAAAAACATGCCTCATTCTATATATCTTGAGTCCATAACCTCACTCAGGATGTGGGTAGGATATTTCATTGTGAGTCCTTTGGAACTGTACTTTATTTTTGCAATTAGATTTTTCAGGTCTTGGTATATTTTAAATATAAAGTATATTGATGATAATTTCATTTATCCACAGCCTTTAAGGTACACTCTGATGTTTTCATCCTTTTCCCAATCTATTTAATTCTCTAGGCAGTGTGCCCCCTTCATGCCTGGATTCTGTGATTCCCTGCCCAATGGCCTGAATTCACTGACTTTATGTTCAGATTATGTTTTTTCAGACTTAAATCTTGTGGATAACAAAGGATCAACATCAATTATTAGAAAGGAAAGATGAAAAGGATAGCGTCAAAGCAAATGCTTTTGTTATTTTTCTATAGTTTTTTTTTTTCCTTTACAATGTTTCACAAAATCTCAGAGTTGGAAAACAACTCAGGGCCCATGTCGCCTAATCCTTAGGTAACCAAGAATTGCCTCTACAACATCTCTGATAAATGGTCATAAAGTTTTCTGCTTGGGCCAGTGAGTTAGAAATGACAGTCTCCCAAACCAGCCCATTCCATTTGATAACAATATTGTTGGAATCTTATCTTTCCAATCAAGCTTAAATCTGTCTCTTTGCAGCTTTCTCTTTTTTAAAGCTGTCTCTTTTGCAGTGTACCTCAATTCGTTCTCTGTGCCCAGCAGAAGAAATCTAATTCAAGTGACAACCTGTCAAATACTTGAAGAGAGTTACCTTCTCCATCTAAGCTCTCTTCTACAAGATAAAAATACCTAGTTCTTTCTCTCTAGAACGTGATCTTGAAGCCTTCCACCATCCTCTGGTTATACTTCAAGCTTATCCATGTCCTTCCTAAAGGGATAATCACTTTCTCTTATTTGCAGTAGCTTAATTTCCCATCTAAAATTGTTTATTCTTCCAGTTCTGAAACTGCAGTTTAAATGAGTACGTTCAGGCAAACAAGCAGCTTCATTTTAATTTGAATCATCAAATGGATCTGTGATGTCACAGATAGAAGGTTCTTGGAAGTTTCTTTTAATGACACTGATCATGTCAGATCCATGTCTCCTCCTACGTGTGACTCTTGTCCATGGCCACAATTGGTACACCCAATGTGTACGCTGTCTTCCTTGCTTTCTTCTGACATCTTGAGAATACCAGGGAAGTCTACAGGCTATTCACCAATCATCCCTTGCTCTCACTGCATGACCAGTCCATCATTATTTATGCTCAAACATTTCTCAGATGGCAACTCTTACATCAGCTCTTCTTCAAAGCCACTTATTTGTTACAGGTTGTCACCTGATACCCATTCTGTTCATCCATACTTTGAAACTTAGGTGACTCAGAAACTGTATGAATTTCAATGAATAATTCTTCAGAGACTACAGTATTCAATGACTCATGCTATGCAACAAAAATTGTAGAACACTGGTACTAAAAAGAAATAGACAGACACTCAAAGAGCTCAGTCTAAGCACCCACAAAGGGAAAAACAAGTGGGTGAAGGATGTCTGTTGTCCTGAATATGTCTAACCTCTTGATCTTGAACTTGTTGTCTATCACTACACACACACACACGTGTGTGTGTGTGTGGATATGTGTATATGTATGTGTGCGTGTGCAGGATCAGTAAGACAAATTGGATTCAATGAGGTAATGGAACCTCAAAAGTATATACAGTATACTTTCTACATGCTTCCCAGATGAGGAAAGCTTAGGTGCTATTTAGATTTTACCAAATTCATTTTTTCCTTTCAATAAGGTTCTTTCTCTTTTAAAACTTAAACAGCCAATACACTTTTCTAAATAATCAACTGAACATTTTTTTATGAATGGATTAAAATTTCTGGGAGAACCTTAGGGTTATTAAAAGAGTCACTTTTTCTTGAAGGCAATCTAACCTACCTTGCTACTCCTATTTTATTCTGAGCAGAACTCATTGTCTATTTTGTATTATCATAATGCACAAATGTATGCAAAATCATACAGATACTCAAAAAATATATGTACATGTTAACATTAATATAAGAAAGAATTAGTTTAACAAATTAATTGCTTAATAAGATACCACTATTCAAGATAAAATTATTTTTAAAGTCTGAGGAATCAGAGAAATGTTAAAATGTTTGAGTCATTTAAATAAATAAAATTCCAATAATTTTCCCACTTACATTATTATAGAGGCTAAATTCAATACTATTAATAACTAATCATGCATATACTAGTGAATCTAGCCCCATCCTACCCTCTCTCCCCAACCACAAACTCCATACTGAGATGACATACCTAAGGACAGAAATTAAAATGGTCTGGAAGTTCCCAAGGAAAACTTAACCCCTAGAGGTCCCTGAAGGCACACCTATGAAAGCACTTTTTTTCTCCTGGGTTTGTTCCTCATTTATTTGCTTCTTTAGCACTTCTTGCTTAAGGTGAGTTAAAGTAAAATTTTGCCTACTAATATGGTGCATTAACTGGATGACCCTATGATCTCATCTTACTGGGTATAAGGTCACTGCTGAAGAAATACACCCTAACAGCCTGGAGTCAGAGAAGGCTGCTATTACAGCCAAGTCAAAATAGGTCTGAAAACAAAATAAAGCAAAACATGATTGAGCAGCAAATTTTATTAATAATGCTGGCTTCTATTTTTCATTTGCTATGATGACTTGGGTCACTCAGAAAACAATATAGCACTGAGTTCAAACAACTTCCTGGGAAGAACTTGCCATTTCAATTTATAAAATTTACTTGATGATTTTCTTCTTTAATTATATAAAAAGTAGAAGTAGAAATATAACAAAAGTCTAATTAAAACAACTAATTTATTTCTTTTTAAATAAAAATGATATTCTCAATTTAATGCTATTTAACTTTTAGTCAACACTTGTAATCTTGGTTAATGAATTTTGCTCCGTGGGGTTTAAGTGTAGGCATCCAAAGCATACTCTACAACAAGTCCCTCTGTGTCCAAAGAGATAGATGGGAGTGAAAGTATGTGGTATAGAGCAGTAGTGTTAAAATCAAACAGAAACAGGGGGGCATTAAACCATACATAAGTATCCCTTTTGGTCCCTGTGGGTCATATATTGACTTAAAAAAACCACACATTAATATTTTATGCTTTGTTTTTAGAACTATTTTCCAATTACATTTTAATCTGTTTTGGGCTATGAGACTGCTGTAAGCTATGTGTTTGACACTTTTGGTCTAAAGGAATGGGAGAGAAATATGCTTACTTTACACTTAACAGATGGTTAAAGGGTCCCTTCTCTGAATTATTGCTATGGAACTCAGAATCTATGTTAATATCAATAAGGCAACACTTAAAAACAAAACAAAACATTGACATTAAAGTCAGTAAAGTCTAAATAAATGAAGTCATAATAAAGTCATAAAGTCAACTACAGCATGACCAAAAGTTGGACCACTATTTTTAAAACAGAGAACAATGCTACCCCTGTTCCTACTTACCTTCTTATGTTTTAAAAGCAGGTATCCTTTCATTTAAGGAAGACCCTGCTAGATAATTATCACTGTTATAAGATTCTTATGTAAGTATCACTGCATGAATGGACAGTGTCTCTAATCAACAAAGCTAACTGATGGCATTTTTTATGAGAATTCCATCCTAGTGGGATGGCTGTCGACAAACAACACACAAGATACGTGATGATGACTCAATGCCAATTGTGCATTATCCCTCTTTGATGGAGCCAGTTTTTGCTATGTTCTTCAAGCTGCTAGACCATATTGTTCTATGTTACATACTACATAAAACATTTTTTGCTGCCAACTCTTACGACTAAGGAGAGATACTACTGGCTCTTAGCTTGCCCCTTGGAGAATCTCAATTATTTAATTATTCTTTAATCCACAGAATTAGCCATACAACTCCCCCCCCCCCGAAATGGTAATGGATGGCAATATACTCCTTTCATGATACAACTGGCCCAGAGAAACTATATTATTGGGATGTACTGTATTCTACTTATGTATTTCAGTGCTATAATTATATCTGGAGTGTCAACTTACAACTTTATGTCATTGATTTTTCAGAGTAACCTACAAAACTCTGGTTAAATGCCATAATTATGATTCTAATGGTAAAAAGTCTATGTCTAAATGTATATTAAGAAGGTGAGTACTACAGCACTATAGAATAAACTAGGATAGTAGTACTTAGAACCTTGAAGAAAAACTGCTTAAATATCATTTTGGAGGGAAAGGGTAGTTAGAGGGGGTAAGTGATAGCACCTAACTATTTAGAAGCATGACAGGGCTTGTGTGTGTGGTATCTAAATAGCAGTTAGGTGGTATTGGGTAGATAGAGCGTCAAGTCTGAAGTCTGGTCTTAGACATGTACTAACTGTGTGACCCTGGAAAAAATCACTTAACCCTGTTTGCCTCAGCTTCCTCATCTTTAAAATGAGATGGAGAAGGAAATAGAAAACTACTCCAGTATCTTTGCCAAGAAAACCCCAAGAATGGTCATGAAGGGTCAGAAACAGAATTGAGAGGACTTAAAAGGAACCATATCTTTCTGTCCTAAGAGCCTGACCAAAATTTTTAAAAATGGCCTTGGAAGAGAGACCTAACAATTGCTTTATATCACTCTACATGAAAATCCATAAGCACTGAATCATTAAAATTTAGATCTGAAACTATCATTTGATAAGTTAACCTAAACAATGTTAGAACCTGATTAAAAAAAACACAGTAGATAGTAAATGCTTAATAAATATTGCTCACCTGACTACAATTTTGGAACTCCTATCATCTTAGAAAAGACGCTAGTTTGGGATTCACATGGTAGAGTAGATGAAAGTGGTGTTAAAGTCCAGAATATTTGGGTTCAAATCTTGCCTCCAACATATACTGGCTAGCTATGTGAGCCTGAAAAAGTTACTATACACCTCAATGCTCTAGGAAACTAAGACCACAAGAAGATAGGAGGCATTGGTAGACATTTCCTTATCTGGTGATTCCTTGTACGAATGAAATCACTGGTCCAGTTCTTATTGTATAACTATTCTTTAACTTATGCCTCTCTAAATAAGTTACTAAAGCTAAATGCATTGAAAACTAGATACAAGGAATGTAAAGGTTAAACGAGATCACTTAGTGAGGGGTAGAAAAAAAAAGTAAAAAACCACAGTAGAGATTAAACAAAAACAAAACAATTAGCCTAGAATTTTAGAAGGGTAGGGATAAAGAACCTGAAGGATGAAAGGTTTCCTTTTTAAAGAATTAAAATGAATAAAGATGAATTTTAAAAATAATATATGATAGAGAAAATCTTTGTTGGTGGTGGTGGTAGTTGGTGGTTATAGGAATAGGCAAGAAAAATTATGAATATGTTTTCCAAATAAGGAACAAAAATCACAAAATTATATTAAGAAGCACTGAAATTTATTTTAAGACCTGAAATTTAGTCTCAATATAGAAAAGTAGCTTCTATGCATAATTCCTAGAAGATGCATAGATGTTAAAAATTTACACATACACATACACACACATACCCCATCTGGACTCTAAGGCACTAAGAAAATGTTTCTAATATTACACTTTTAAATTATATGTATGTTATGTGTGTATATGTATAAAGACACTTTAAAGATATAAATACATACAGAAACATAATATTACACTTTTAAATTTCAAATGTCTGTTTCATAGGATAGAAGATCATAAATGCAGGGATGGAAGGGACCTCTGAGGTCAACTAGTCCAAAATTTCTATTTTATAGATGAGGAAAGGGAGGTTCAAACAAGTGAGTAATTTATATGCACACAATTTAGGTACACTTAAAGAGTACGAATGAGAAACAGCCAATTTAATAATGTGATATCAGACTTCTAAACCTGGCAAGTTATTTTTCTACATCACTCTGGTATTTGGATACTGACTGACAAATGTGTCCTTAATAAACATGGAATTTCAAAGGAGTATCAAATCAGAACCTGGATAAGAGTCTCATCTACAGCATAACAAAAACTGGTGATCCAGCCTTTCTTTGACAAGCAAACCACTACCTTCCTGAGCTGGCCAATTCCACTTGTGGCTAACTCTAATCATTAGGAAGCTTTAGCTTACTACTAAACCCAAATTTTCCTCTTTACAATGTCTACTCTTTACCCCTATTTTTTCTCCAGGCCCAAGTACAAGAATAATTTCTCTACCAAATTAATAGTCTTTTAAATACCTTAAGACTATGATCATGACCTTCCTAAGGCATCCTGTTTTCTAGACTAACTTTTCACAGTTCTACCAATTGATATATCTGTGGAAGACATAGTTTAGAGGGATAGCCAACATACTGGATTACAGGCCACTAAATAATTTGGACAGACAAGACAAGAACATTGGGTTGAATATAATAAGATGAAATTTGATAGCAAAAAATCTAAAACTGTACAATTGTAAGTCATTTGGGCCAAGCTACTGATGGAACTGTGGAGCTGCATTATCATTTCCACCCTTCTCTACTCCCAAAACATTAACTAAGCTCTTTGCTAGCAAGGAAGCTGTGGTATTGGCACAGGACAACTGGAATTAATGTCCCTAGGCAGACTGCTCTAGGATCCAATTGATGGCCCTATGGGCAAGAAGATAAAAAAGTTTTTTTTAGAGGCTATTAGGGGTCTCCTGAAACCCCAAGGAATCTCTTTACTAACTGCTTTTAAAAACATATTTGCTAGTAGTTTTGATGAGTTTTTATCCTCTGTACTGCTTTTAAATGATCTTGAGAACTGTTTCTACTTGTAGGCATTTGATTATGATTTTAATCAAAGGACTATTTGTTAAAACCTGATGGTTCTCTGTGATCCATTGGACCAAATAAAGAACAATGACCTTGACAAGCTGGCTTATGAAAATGAATCACTTAAGTATAGGACATGAGAGACATAGCTAGAGAGCAGTTTATCTGAAAAAGAGCTGGAGGGTTTAGTGGACTACATGAACTGGAGTCAACTTTGTAATATGGAAGAAAGAAAATTAATATAAACAACTCTAGGCATATTATTAAGAAAGGCATTATGCAGAGTCTTTGCAAAACTGAAAAGTATAGCCCACTCATAACTATTCCATCAAGATTAAAAAAAAATCAGAATGATTAATGATCAAGAAATCCAAGGAATTAGACAAGTGCATTTTTATAGCTCAAGTTCACACAAAAATTTCCAGAAGCTTGTAGACACACAAAAAGGGGGCCAGAGAGAAAATCTTGGTTCTAGGACTCTGAACATGCAAGTCTTAGAGACTGGGGTCAAACAACAATCATAAAATCCTAGAATCTAAAGCTATATATAGAAGGTATTGAGTTAGGAGTCTGGAGCAGAGGCCCAGAACTAGTTGACTTATTGCTGTGATCCTGAATTAAGGTTCACGAGTCTGCAGGGCTCAGATCAGGATGGTGATGATAAAAGTATACCCTAGATCAATCAACTCAATGTATTGTACTGCTCTAGCACATGGATTGGCTGGAGCCCTTCTAAAGGTACTTGAAAAAGACAGTTCTCAATAGCCGGGTCCCAGATAAATCCATAACAGAATGGAAAAAGGGACACCATTCTCAGAAGAGCACATAGCCTTGCCCTTGACATAAGGTTCCAATTCCAGAAGACTGAAAAAAGAGTAAAAGGAGGGGGCGGAGTCAAAATGGCAGAGTAGAAGCAGGAGTTCCCTGGCTCTGGCTTCCACCTTCCCCAAACCATTAAAAAGGGGACTCTAAACAAACTTTGGAGCGGCAGAACCCACAAAACAACACAGAAAAGCTGTCCTCCCACTGAGGACAGCCCAGCAGGCTGGCACCAAGCGGCCAGCACAGCGCTCTGAGAGCTGAGCCCAGCCCCCACATCCAGGCTTTAGCCCAAGGGCAGGCCTGATGAGCTGCCTGAAGGAGGGACTCCAGATCATCAGCAGCTGTGGCCATTTACAGATTGATCAACATATGCATGTGAAGGACAAAGTGAGAGGTCAGTGCAGTCTGGACTTTGGGACATAGTAAGTGGGAGTGTGTGGCTTTTGCCGCTGGGGCGAGAAGCCACTGAGAAGTCCGCACAGCCAGCCAGGCACAATGCCTAGCCTGCAGAGTGTAGGGGGAACAAGCACCAGTCTGAGGGGTAATGGCTCTTGCTTTAACCTGCTTGGATATGGATTGCAGTCTAGGGTGGAGGTCCTGGGGTGTGTATCCAGCTTGTGAGAACGTGTGGAGACCTCAGAGAGGGCATCCATATAATATCCCTGGCAGCTGAGAAAACCCCAGTGATTGGGACGAAAGCTCCCCTGTCTGGTGGCAGAGTCCTACTGTGGCAAAAATCCCAGGGGTCAAGTGACTGAGGGGCAACATGGCCAGGCAAAGGAAACAAAGCAGACAGAAGATTCCAACATTAGACTCCTATTTTGGGGACGAAAAGGAGCAAAGCATGGAACAGGAGGAAGACAGTGAAGTCAGAACTCACTGCACCAAAAGCTTCAAAGGAAAATACGAGCTGGTTACAGGCGATAGAGGACCTTAAGAAGCAGAAAAGAGAAGTGGAGGGAAAATTGGGAAGAGAAATGAGAACAATGCAAGAAAATTAAGAAATGAGAGTCAACAGCCTGACTGAGGAAAATACCACCTTAAAAAATAGATTAACTCAAATGGCAAAAGAGGCTCAAAAAGGCAATGAGGAGAAGAATGCCTTAAAGAGCCGAATTTGCCAGATGGAAAAAGAATCTCAAAAGCTCAATGAGGAGAATCATTGCTTCACAATTAGATTAGAGCAAATGGAAGCTAATGACTTTATGAGAAATCAAGATGCTGTTAAACAGATCCAAACAAATGAAAGAATAGAAGGCAAGGTGAAATATCTCATTGGAAAAACCACTCACCTGTAAAATAGATCCAGGAGAGATAATTTAAAAATTATTGGACTACCTGAAAGCCATGACCAAAGTAAGAACCTAGAAATCATCCTCCAGGAAGTTCTCAAAGAAAACTGCCCTGATGGTTTTAGAACCAGAGGGCAAAATAGAGGTTGAAAGAATCCACTGATCACGTCCTGAAAAAGATCCCAAAAAGAAAACTCCTAGGAATATTATAGCCAGTTTCCGGAATTTCCAGATCAAGGAGAGGATATTACAAGCAGCCAGGAAGAAACCATTTGAATATTGTAGAAACACAATCAGGTTAACCCACGATCTGGCAGCTTCTACACTGAGGGATCAAAGGGCTTAGAATAGATATTCCTGAGGTCAAAGGAGCTGGGATTAAAAGCAAAAGTCACCTACCCAGCAAAACTGAGCATCATGTTTCAAGGGAAAATATGGTCGTTTAGTGGAACAGAGGACTTTCAAGCATTCTTGCTGAAAAAACCAAAGTTGAATAGAAAATTTGACATTCAGATACAAGAAGCAAGGGAAGCATGAGAAGGACACATAAATTACTCTACTACACTGAGCAATGCGAAATGACTCCTCCAAAAATGGATATATTAATTGCTTACTGTCTTGGGGAGGAGAGAGGAATGGTAGAAAAAATTGTAACTAAAAATCTTATAAAAATGAACATTGATAACTATCTTTACATGTAATTGGAAAAAATAAAATATTATTTACATACACACAAAAAGGCAAACCAAAAGGAAATATGATGGAGCAGGGGCTTACAAGACAAACAAAGGAGTAAAGAATAACTTCACATCATCAATCATGAAAAATCATATAATTGTCACAAACTCTAAAAGAATTCCTCAAAGAATGAAGCAAGAATTTTAAAATTATAATGTACTTGAAATGAGAGCTCTAGAGGAAAGACTGGGAAGGAAATGAAATCACTAGAAGAAAGACTTGCAAAAAGAACAAACAACTTAATATAGGACATACAAAACCTGACTTAAGTAACAAACTCCTTGAATATTAGATGGGACCAGAGAGAGAGCAATGATTCCCTGAGGCACCAAGAGATATTAGAATAAAATCCATGTACTAAAATGTAGAAGAAAATATAAAGTATGCCTTTAAGAAACAACTGGCTTTGAAAACAGGTTATGCATGATCTAGGACTGAAACCCTAACCTTAAAAAAACACACTAGCTTCTATACTTCAAGAAAAAAAGAAAGAAACCAGTTTAGAATTATTAGAACTAGAAGGCAAAGTAAAAATATAAAATGTATTTCCAAATTTCACCTTCTGAAAGAAACACTAAAATAAAAACTTTCAGGAATATCATAACCAAACCCCAGAGCTTCATAATTAAACAAAAAAGCAATTAGCCAGAAAAAAAAGAGTTCAAGTGTCATGAAGAATCAAGATCATGCAAGATCTAGAAGCAACCTCTATAAAAGAGAGACTATACTTGAAAAGATTATTTCAAAAGCTAAAAGATAAATGTTTACAACTAAAAATTTCTTACTCGACAAAAATGAGGATAATCTTATGAGAGGTAGGAGTGGAAGATGTGGAGATTAAATGAAATAAATGAGTTCCAAGTATTCCTGGTGAAGAGACCAGAGTTAAATAGATATTTTCAAATGAAAACAAAGAAGTCAAAAGAAGCTTAGAAAGGCAAATAATTTTGAGCAACTGTGAGGGTCTTCATGATAATGAAAGGGTTAAGGTTTCCCCTCAGAACTTTGTCTTTGAAGGTCATAAAGGAAATAAATGTGACTAGGCTTGGGAAAAGGACTTCTTTTATATTTTTATATTTTTGCTTTTTGGAGGAAGGCAGGGCAATTGGGGTTAAGTGATTTGCCCAAGGTTACATAGCTAGTAAGTGTTAAGTGTCTGAGGCTGGATTTGAACTCAGTTCCTCCTAATTCTGGGGTTGGTGGTCTATTTACTGTGCCAGCTAGCCATCACTGTTATTTTGATATTTTTAAGAGAAAAAAAGGGGAAGGCAAGGAACATATAAGGGAAAAAAGAAAGAGAAATTAAACTTACTATCTCACATAATTAGGGTACAAGAACAGATAATGCAAACATGGAGGAAGGAGGTTAGGAGGGGGCAAAGTAAATATCTATCATCTGAACTAGATGATTTATTTAAACCAAAGGAAGGTTGAGCACCCATATAGTTGGGCATAAAAATCTATTAAACTAAAGGGAATAAGACAAGGAAAGGGAGAAATAAGATGTAGGTGAGTAGAGAAGACTGATTTAAGGAGGGATTAGCCATACGAAAAACAAACTCCAATTTAAGAGGGTGGATCATGAAGGGGGGAAGAATAAAAGCAAAAAATATTTTTAAAAGATGGAATAGAAGCAAATTACATTAAACATAGATGAATGGGTTAAGAATGTTACTCTCTCATCACTCTCTTCTTTTTAAAGAGGGATATGCTTTCAAACTAGGGTTATGATACTTTAAATTCTGCCCTGATCAGAGCACATAATTAAAAGACAATGGGAAAGCTATTTCACCTTTCTGAGCCATATTCTCATCTATAAAATGGGTTACCATTACATTCCCTACCTACTTCACAGGGTTGTTCTGAGGAAAACATTTTGCAAACCTTAATCGAAATAAACTCAAAAGTGCTCTCTTACTTTTATTAGACTTTGCTCCTAAAGGCAAAGTGGCCCTGTCTTTTGTTATAATTCTACCTTCTCCAGTCTCTATCACAGAAGAGGTATATAATAGTAGATGTCTAATGAACGTTGAATGGATTAATGAAATATTCTGAGTAAATTAAAATAAAATTATTTAAAAAGTTGTTTTTACTTTGAAATTCTTTATATTTGGAGTTTTATTATATTTTAATGAACAATTATATTGTGAAATATTTTGAAACTCAACAATAATTTTATTTAATATATCATAACTTAATGGAAGAGTAGCAATGGAACCAATGAATTCAAAAACAAGTTATAGCTTTAATCTTTATTTTATCTAGACTGTAAACTCCTTGAAGACATGGATTGCATCTTTATCTTTGATACTTTGTGCCTCTAGGACATTTGTCACATTTAAAATGTCTTACTAGTTGTAATGATCATAACAAAAGCCACAATGCTTATCAGTTATATTTAAAGTCATTACTTATAATGACATTTAAAGTTGTTTAGTTCTTTCTGGATGAATCATGGGTGTCAAATAAAAGCTAATTTCCAAGGAAAAATTTATAAAGATGTGTAGGTTCAAAATGAAAATGTAGAATACATTAGCTTATAACAGCTTTCTAGGATACTCCTCCCCCATAAGGAACCATATACCACATGCTAATTAGTGGTTTCCTCTTAAAATCAAAATGAAACTTTTTTGGATAAGGAGTTTGAATGAAAAATTGCCAAGTGCATAAAGATTATTTCCTCATTTGGTATTTCAGGAAAAGTAGTGAAAATGACACTGTGATTTGACCATTTCTATTTTTAATATATCAAGCAGCCTGTGAACTTTCATCAATCCCAGGAGAAACTGACTTCTGACAGTATTTTAAATGAATATGCAATATGAAAAGAATTTTTAGCACTAACCAAAGAAATGATACTTCTGTTGGCAGCCAGTCTTCCACAAGGATCTGTGAGATGTTTCTTTAATTTATCTTTCTGTATTTACTCATTTTCATATCATGTGTTTGATGGCTTATGATTGATGTTATGAAGAGCATTCTATGTTAAATAAAGGTGCAGTTATTGATCTCTTTTCTCCCTCTTTTTTTTAAAACTCTCTTAGCAGATGAAGGGAGGTATGGATGAGTAAAACAAAGCACCATCAACCCATTCCCTAGTGCCACCCTCCCCTCCCTATCCAGGCTGCTACTCACCCTTAACTGGTTTTTTGGTTCCAATTAATTTAAAAGTATGAACAATTACTATTTAGCACTATGGCCTGGCTATTGACATAGTGAAAAATGATTTGAATGAGAAAAGTGAGATTTTTTTCAGTTATGCACAAATAAAGGAGATATATTCTACTGTCTCTGCTGAAGGTGTTCCATTTAGAGCTACTTCAAATGAGTTTGGTCTTATTAGATCAAGAGAAAAAAATAAGAGATTAAATAACACAATTTCTGGAATTTGAAAATTTTAGGGTTGGAAGGGACCACAGAGTTCATCTATTTCAATCCAGAGTGAAAACAGGAATCCCTTTGGAAATTTCTCCTACAATTAGGTGGCCATTCAGTGTTTCATTGAGCATCTTCAGAATACTTGTCCAAGACATTCCTGCTCTACTTTCTGATAATTTTAATAATATTGTTATTAATAATTATTATTTAATTTTAATAAAATTTATTTATAAATTATAAATGCATTTAAATTATAAGTTAAAATCATAAATGTATTTGAATAATAATTAATTTATTATTAATAAATAATATTAAAATTATATATCATATAATCAATAGTAACAATAATGCAAATAACAGATATAACAAAAATTTAACGATTTCCATCTCTTTTTCAGAGGTTAAGACTTAAATTAATTCCAATAAAAATTCCCTCAGCAAATAAAAACAAAAACCTTATGCCTGGAGTTTGGAAGAATAAATACAAGATGCTAACTAATAACTAGAGATAATGAACATAATGACTGTGGTACTAAATAAGCAATTAAACTTTAAACCAGAAAATCTAACACACTAGAAAAAACCCACCTCAAAATGAAAAAACCTAAAACAAGTATAACTGGTTAGATTTCGTTATTGCTCTAACATAGTATCACTCCAATAATTAAGTAAAACAGAGATTCAACAGTTCAACCAATTGCACTGGCAAATAATAAAAGGGTAAGAAACTATGTCTTTTTCCTAACTCTATTAACTATAAAAGTGAAAGAAAATCACACACAAATTAGAGCAATACCCATTTGGGTTCCAAAAAAAAAAGGCAAGGAGATTGGACTGAATTGCCTATAGAAAATGCAATATTCTTTTAATGACCACAGAATTCTCCAAAAAAGAAAGCCCACTTTTTAATATTAATATTATTCACATGTTAAAAGAATAGGTGCAAGACCTAGAATACTATGGTATCAAAATAATTGAAAATGAGGATGACCCACAAGCTGCATGGTGGGTGTGAATATATTGTAATACGTTACAAACTGGGAATTACAGACTTGAAGAAGGATACAGGATGTCATCAAAGAAATGTATAATCAGAAAATGATGGTCTGGTGATGTTCTCAACATGAGGAATAACAGATGGATAGCCCATGAACAGTGCTGACTTCCTCAAGTTGTCAAGAGCAGGGGATCTCTAATCAAATATGTAAGAAGTCATAAAGATGACAGATCAAATCAGAAGAGAAAATGAGGGGGCAGAGAGTCAAGGTGGTGGAGTAGAAGCAGGACTTCCCCACTGCTCTGGCTTCCACCTTCTCCAATCCATGTAAAAAGGGGACTCTAAACAAACTTTGGAGCTGCAGAACCCACAAAATGACGCAGAGAAGCTAACCTCCTGCTGAGGACAGCCTGGCAGCTCAGAAGGAATCGGCCAGCGCAGCACTCTGGGAGCTGAGGCAAGCCCCATGCCAAAGCCCCATGGAGGGCCTGACCAGCCACCAGCCAGAGGAACTCCAGATCAGCAGCAGCTGTGGCCATTTCCAGAATTACGAACACATAGATGCGAAGGACAAAGTGAGAGGTCAGTGCAGCCTGGACTTCGGGACCCAGTAAGTGGGAGTGAGAGGGTTTTGTCCCTGGCACGAGAAGCTGCTAATACGCTGCCAGCCAGTGCCACGTGGCAGCTTCAGCTACTGGCCTGAAGAATGTAGGGGGACCAAGCACCAGTCTGAGGGGTACTCACTCTTGCTTTAACCTGCTTGGATATGGATTGCAGTCTAGGGTGGAGGTCCTGGGGTGTGTGTCCAGCTTTCCAGAGCATGTGGAGACCTCAGAGAGGGCACCCATCTAATACCTCCGGCAGCTGAGAAAACCCCAGTGATTGGGACGAAAGCTCCCCTGTCTGGTGGCAGAGTCCTACTGTGGCAAAAAGCCCAAAAGTCAAGTAATTGCGTGGCAAAATGAGCAGGCAAAGGAAACAAAGCAGACAGAAGATTCCAACATTGCACTCCTATTTTGGGGACAAAAAGGAGCAAAGCATGGAACAGGAGGAAGACAGTGAAGTCAGAACTCCTGCACCAAAAACTTCAAAGGAAAATATGAGCTGGTTACAGGTGATAGAGGACCTTAAGAAGCAGAAAAGAGAAGTGGAGGAAAAATTGGGAAGAGAAATGAGAACAATGCAAGAATATTACGAAATGAGAGTCAACAGCCTGACTGAGGAAAATACTACCTTAAAAAATAGACTAACTCAAATGGCAAAAGAGGCTCAAAAAGGCAATGAGGAGAAGAATGCCTTAAAAAGCCAAATTTGCCAGATGGAAAAAGAATCTCAAAAGCTCAATGAGGAGAATCATTGCTTCAGAACTAGATTGGAGCAAATGGAAGCTAATGACTTTATGAGAAATCAAGATGCTGTTAAACAGATCCAAACAAATGAAAGAATAGAAACCACTGACCTGGAAAATAGATCCAGGAGAGATAATTTAAAAATTATTGGACTAGCTGAAAGCCATGATCAAAGTAAGAAGCTAGAAATCATCCTCCAGGAAGTTCTCAAAGAAAACTGCCCTGATGGTTTAGAACCAGAGGGCAAAAGAATCTACTGATCACCTCCTGAAAAAAGATCCCAAAAAGAAAACTCCTAGGAATGTTATAGCCATGTTCTGGAATTCCCAGATTAAGGAGAGAATATTACAAGCAGCCAGGAAGAAACCATTTGAATATTGTGGAAATAATCAGGATAACCCAGTATCTGGCAGCTTCTACACTGAGGGATCGAAGGGCTGAGAATATGATATTCCTGAGTTCAAAGGAGCTGGGATTAAAACCAAGAGTCACCTACCCAGCAAAACTGAGTATCATGTTTCAGGGGAAAATATGGTTATTCAGTGGAATACAGGACTTTCAAGCATTCTTACTGAAAAAACCAGAATTGAATAGAAAATTTGACTTTCAGATACAAGAAGCAAGAAATGCATGAAAAGGTAAGCAGGGAAAAGAAATCATAAGGAACTTATCAAAGTTCAACTATTTACATTCCTACATGGAAAAACAATAATTGTAACTTATGAAACTTTTCTCAGTAGTTGAAGGGAATAGAAATATATATATGTCTATATATGAGGGCATATGGGCATATGAATACATATGTGAATGTGTGAATATATGTTTACAGGTATACATAGATAGAGGGCACAGCTCCAATTTAGCAGGAAGGGATGATACTTGAAAGGTGAAATTAAGAGGTGAGAGAGGAATATAATGAGAGGAGTTCAGGAGAGACAGAATGGGGTAAACTATCTCATATAGAAGAGGCAAGGAAAAATGGTTGCAATGGAGGGGAAGAATAGGAAGGCAAAAGGGAATGGGTAAACCTTATTTCTATTGAATCTGGGTTGAGGAGGGAATGAAATACACACTAAATAGGGTATCTCACCCTCCAGGAGAGTGGGGGGGAAGGGGATGAGAGGGGGGATGATGGAAGGGAGGCAGCAGACTGGGGGGAAGGGAAGTTGGAAGCACCCACTTTTGAAAAGGGATGGGATCAATGTAGAGAATAGAACAAGTGGAAGCTGGAATAGGAGGGAGGGAAATATAGTTAGTCTTTTACAAAATATCTACTATGTTATTGTTTTGCATTAGCCACACACGTACAATCTATATTGAACTGCTTATCTTCCCAGTAAGGGTGGGTGACAAGGGAGGAAGGGAATGAATCTGGAATTCAAAGTTTTAACATCAAATATTTAAATATATATACATATATATATATATACTATTATTAATACTATTTTACATGTAATTGGGAAATAAGATATACAGGCACTGGGGCCTATAGATCCACTGGAAAAGTTGAAAAAGGTATGGGAGAAAATATGGGAGAGAGCAGATTGTAGGAGAAGGAGCAGTCCTGTGGGACTGCTATTTTGGGGCGGTGGGTACGGGAAAAACAGGGAGAAAATTTGTAACTCAAAATCTGGCAGAAATGAATGATGTAAATGAGAAGTTGATAAAGCATTTGAAAAAAAATAAAATGTGGGGCTGAGACCTGAAAAAAAAAAGAAGAGAAAATGAGGAGTTTAGAGGTGAACAGTCAGATAGTTCAGAAGGCTTGAAACCTTTCAGAATGAAATAAAATGCATTTCTAAAATAAGTGTTCTTTCTTCTATTTTATACATGTGTTCAATATGTTCTAATGAACATAATACCTTCTATCTGTATAGTATTTTTTCAATTTTCAAACTACTTTTAAATGCATTATGTCATTTCATTCTCACTAGAGACCCATGAGATAATCAAGGCAAATATTTGTCTCTATATTACAGATGAGAAAAGTGAGTTGCTTAAGGTAAAAGAATGGATTCAGTCATCCCTTGTGATCAGTCCATAATTCTCTCTACTCTCTCCATATCATACTCCTTGAAGATGAGAATATAAAAACCTACTAAAAGAGTCAATGCTTTGCAACTAAGTGGGTTAGACTTTTAAAATTTTAAAGTAAAAGTAAGAGAGCATACAATCATATGCAAATTTCCTAAGCTAATTAATGTTTAATTTCTCATTAGTATTTACATTTATTCTGTTTAATTTCCTAATGCAATCTATTTTATGGCTCTAAATTTAAACAGAAGAGATAAAACTAACCCTGATCTATTTTTTCACTTGCAAATTAGACTAATTTGAGAAATAAGAAAGATGGTTAAATAACCAAGTATATAAAAGAACTTTTCTTGAAACAAATATTTATTTAGATTTACTTATTTATTTTTAGTTTATTTAGTTCCACAAGGTTTTGAGTTCCAAATTTTCTCCCCCTCCCTTCCCTACCCAAGTAAAGGCATGTAATCTGATATAGGGTCTATATATACATCCTGAAATAAATCTTGAACATTCATTTAAAAATTCTAGACATTACTGGTCTTCCTTCCCTGCCCATCCACCCTAACTTTAATTATGACAGTTCTATGAAGTTAATTTTGAGGATTTTCCTGGGACAACGGACAGATGTCTGTTAATAATTTTACTTTTCATAAGATAGAGGACACTCTTTAGGAAATTGCTGACCTGACCAACAAAGAGGAAGTGGTAGTTCAAACTGATAAAACAGCAACCTTGGGAGAAATTGTCTCCAATGGCTTAGAATTTATATTAAGGGAGATATATCAGGAAAGGTGTGATGTGTACCCTATGCTTTAGGAGAAGAGATTACAAACTCAGAGAAAAAAATAAGCATTATAACAGCCCACATCCCTAAAAGAGAAGCTGGTTCTACTGATGACACAATTTCAAATAATTTTGATAAAGAAAGGGAGGACGTATTTAAAGAGTCATGTAGAACATCATCTGCTGATACTCTTAGGTACTGAATCCATATATATTTCCCAACTGCTAGGGAAAAGTCAAGTTTGAAATGAGACAAAGCTTACAAAAAATGCTATGGAGAACAGAGCCTTTAAAAAATGCTACATTGGACAATGAGTAAAATAAGGAGGGGATGGGCCCACTGCTATGAGAAGAAAGAATCTATTGACATTAGCTGATGTTATTAAATTAATTTAATTAATTTTTGGAGGATGGGATGCAGGGCAATTGGGGTTAAATGACTTACCCAAGGTCACACGGGTGTCATTAAATTTATAAATGAGATGTTGTCCAATTAGGAAAAATTACAAACTTCAAAACTGGATTTAATACCTCCAAGAACCTGTGGAAGATTTTGATCTTTCAGTAAATTTTCTGATAGCTATCTTTGCTGATCATCAATAGAAACAAGTTAACACATAAATTTTTAAAAGGGGGAGGGATACATAAAAATATTCAATCCACAACTCTGTGATAAATATTCTAGGACATTAAGGTATAAGCCTTATGCCATTTCCTGATCCCTGTGATCTGGGAGAATAAGCATAGAACTCACTGGTGTTGCTATAGAACATCATAATGCTAGGCAATGAGTACCTGTCAAATGAGCGATACCTATAACCACAACCTGACCATTCAGCTTGTTTCTAACAAACTGATTTCTGAAAATTCTGATTCCAGATTTAGCATTCTCTTCAAATACTTTCAGATTTACTCTTAATTATAATCCTCAGGAAACCTGAATTTTAGAGATTAACTCCTATGACTTCAATCAAATTGCTAATCTCTTTGGACCCAACTCTCCACATGTAAAAATGAAGGAATTGTACTAAAAGATCTCCAAATTTCCTTCCATCCCTATGTTCTCAACTCTACAAACATTTATTGGACGTCAGTGTAAAAATCCCTGTGCGAGATGCTGGGAATATGGATGTCATTGCATGGACTTTGGAGTTCCTTCCAATGATTCATTTCCCATCTCTAGCTGATCTTTTGGGAAATAACTTGTAAAAGGGCTTGTAAGACATCATTTTGCTTAATTGAGTTAAATGCTTTTTCATAGTCAGCAAACTAAAGGTATGGTAGCATTTTATGTTCCCAACATTTCTCAGATCACTGTGAAATGGTCAAGATGTCTATTGCTGACTATCACTAGTGAAATACTGCTTCTTCTCTACTAATATCCAGGATATCTTTGATTCTTGTAAGGATAATTCTCAAAGATTTTGTATAGATGGGATATAAACATATAGGTCAGTAGATACTAATGTTCTCTAAGTCCCTTTTTCCTAACCTTTGATCAGTAGAAGTAAAAATTTTTTGAAGCCCAATTAGCAAGAACAACAATAAGAAAACAATAAAGACACACAATTGAATCAAACTAATCTTTATCTAAAAAGGGAACTGAGAATCAAAATTGGGAAAAGGCCAACAGGAATGACAAACATCAACTTAAATTTCATCCAGAAGTTTAGCCAAGACAAATTCATTGCTACAACATCGAACCTAGAACATGCCTTAGTCACTAAACATTTGATTTATTTGCTAAACAGAGAGAAATGGCTCCCAAGGGTAACATTAGATTAGAATATAAATTCATTTTTAAAACCTTACCTAGAAGGATGATGGTATACAATGAGCAGTATCATCTCACATATAAAGCTAAGAAAAGCAATGAAGAGTAAAACCTGGTTAAAGAAATCTTAATAAATTAGATAGCAATTCAACAAAGTCATCTCAAGGACTTTCTTTTTTGTTGTTTGTTTTTAAAGCAACTGGGTTTAAGTAACTTGCTCAAGGTTACACGGCTAGTTATTTTTGTATGGGTGCCGAGTATCTGAGGCTGGAACTGATCTCAGGTCTCCTGACTCCGGGGCCGGCGCTCTTAATCACTGCGCCACCTGGCTGCCCCTCAAGGACTTTCAAGGATGAAAATTGAAGGACTCCAAACAGAAGAAAAATGGAGGAGATTTCCAAAAATGATTTAAAAAACTGTTCTAGCTATTAAGGATAGTGGAAACACCACACTTGGATCCTAATATTACAGGTCCAGATGTACATATAGAGAAAGTAGAAATGACACACAAAGACACACATACACAGACACACACACACAGAAACAGACACAGACACAGACACACACACACACACCCCAAAGATGAGAAAAACAGCCAGACTGAACCGAGTATATTTATAAAGAGAGGAGAAGTGCACAGGAGGCAAACACAATTGTCAGAACCAAGGATTGAAATACATGGTATCAGTATATATGAAGATACAAAAGGTATGGAAAAAATCTTTGATCTCATATCACTACTGGATTACATCAAACATATAACTAGCTTTGCTTCATAGAGATTATATTATTCTAGGGGGAACAACAGGTAAGGAAAATTGAGGCAGGGGAAAATGCTAACAACTGTGGGGGTATAGCAGGAAGCACCCCAGCGTCCCCAGGGTTGCTGCCACCACAGGTTCTTAGATCTGTTTTGTTAAAGGAAAGCAACTCAAAAGGGGTTAACAAGCTTACTTTAATCAGTCAAACATGTATCGTTTACCTCGTTCAGGGGAAAAAGGTCAGCACCCCAAACTTCAGAGTATACAGACAGAATTATCAAGACAGAGAAACAGATCAAGTAGACAGTTTCCAAACTGTCCAACCATTACATCTATACCAAATCAACATCTGGGTTTCAACATCTGGGTTTTTTAAAGCCAGGGGACTCTCAACAACGGCGTCCCAGAATCCAGATCAAATCACAGAACACTTCTCAAAGTGAGCCCCAAAATAAAGCCTCAAATCAGGGTTTATATAGCCTTCTCCTGGCTCAGAGAATGTAACAACCTTCTGGACCCACTGACCAATCAAAAAGTATCCACTGAAAAACAAGCCTCCCAGCCCAGGCTCCAGGTGCACTTTAGCCTAGGGGCAGGGAAGATCTTTAAATTTGCATTTCCATTACAGTGGGTCAGGGAAGGCTTCATAGAGAAAGTGACAATTGAGCTGAAACCTGAATGAGGGCAAAGATTGGGAAGAGGAGATATCAAGGATTACATTTCAGGCATGAAGATTCTTCTAGTCAGTAAATGACTTACTAATTTGCATGATTAGTTTATATCATTTTGCATTATTTTCATGATCTTAGAATAGTATTGGAAATGAGCCTACATTATTTAAAAGGATAACATTTAAAAAATAATCTCTTAAACCTCTTTTCTCATGATTTATAAATAGCAATTGTCCTTCTAGTGTTCCTCTTAATAATCTAGTCTGAGTAAAGCTTTCCAGAAAGTCATCTTGCAAATCACATGGAAAGCCATTACTGGTTGTACCTTGCTGACTCTTACCTGCAGTCAGGTTAGTTCCCATTTTTATGTAAATCAAATCTTGAAGAAATATGTTTGAAAAATATGTGATTCATATTAATATAGTATTCGATTTTTCTAAACTTGAATTTGGAGACTGAAAACTTATAGTTTTCTACTCTTGTATAACAGTTATATTTTCTATTTTGAGCTCTCTATCTTAGACACAATTTAAGCATGACTACTCTGAGATTTTATTTATTTTAAGCCCACAAGCTTGAGGGTGGGGATAGGAAAGAGGAAACTAACTAAAGAATTGGGACTTATTCACAAAAATCACTAAACTTGGGTTTTTCAAAACACCCACAGATACCACAGACTACTGAAGGATTTCCTTAAGTGAATTTTTAAGATAAGAAAAAAATGTGTCTTTGCCTTTTCAATATTAAATAAAGTTTCTCCCCAGGAACCAACCTATGCTTTCTCTTACTAGAATGATTTTTTTTTTTTTGGTAAGTATTGGCCACACCAACAATTTTTGGCAAACACAGTGGTACTTTTCCTCAGTCAACAAATTTCTTTTCAATCTATTTCTTTGCTTCTTGCTTTTTATAGCCCCTGCTGAATGCTTTGAATGTTCAATTCTAAGGACCAACTGTTTATGAGCCTTCTAAGAGGCAAGCTACTGATTCAACTATTCAAAATATATTTAAGTGCTTACTAATGTACCATGCACCCAATTTGCTACTAGTAGGAATAAGGTATATTCCCTGCCCTCATGGAGGTTACAGTCTAACAGAAAGCTATTTTAACAGGTAACCATAATGAACAAAAATGCATGATAAGTATATTACAGTGGTGCAAAGCAATAGTATGCTGAGTCTAAGGATTACTTAATAAAGTGCCTAAAACATTAAAAATGCTTGATACCCTCCTTTCCTTTCCCTAAGGGGGAAAAGGGTTTTACCAACAGAGGGAGGATCAAGGAAATCTCCACAGAGGAGACAGGAATTTGAAGTTAGGCTTTAAAGAATTGATAGGAATTGGGGGAAGGAGGAAAGGGAAATTCTAAGATAGGGAACAGTGTGAACAAAAGCATAGAGAAGAAAAGCACAAACAATATTTAGGCAACATTGGTCATTTAATTTGGTTGGAGTATAGAAGACATAGCAGGTATTTCAAAAGGTTGGAGAGGTTGAGGATGTGTCGGATTGAAGGGATTTTACATATGAAAATGCAATGCCTAGCTTAGATAAGACCTAAGGTAAGATGTATGTAAAGTTTTCATCACAAGGTCCAATGTCACTCTAAGACATGTATTCTTAACTTGGAGTCTGTGAACTTTTAAAAAATATATTTCATTTTCCCCCAATTACATGTAAGAACAACTTTTACTATTCATTAAAAAAATTGAGTTCCAAATTCTCTCACTCTCTCCTTCAACTCCCTGCCCCAAGATGGTAAGCAATCGATATACATTATACATGTGTAATCATAAAAAAACATTTCCATGTTAGTCATTTTGTGGAAGAAAAGTAGGACAGAAAAGAAAGAAACGAAGAAAGAGAAAAAATAGTATGTCTACATTCAGACTCCATCAGTTCTTTCTCTGGAAGAGGATATCATTTTTCATCATGAGTACTCTGGAATTATCTTGAATCACTGTATTTCTGAAAGCAGCCAAGTCATTCACAGTTGATCATCATATAGCATTGCTGCTACTGTGTAAAATGTTCTCCTGGTTCTACTCAATCCAATCTGCAACAATTCATGTAAATCTGTCCAGATTTTTCTGAAATCATGCTTTTCATAATTTCTTATTGCATAATGCTATTCCATTATAATTGTATACCACAACTTGTTCAGCTGTTCCTCAATTGATGGGCATTCTCCCAATTCCCAGCCACCACAAAAAGAGCTGCTATAAATACCCTTGTACAAATATGTCTCCCCCTCCTTTTTCTTGGATCTTTTTGGGATACAGACCTATTAGTGGTTATGCTGGATCAAAGGGCATGTACAGTTTTATAGCCCTTTGAGCATTTGAGCTTGGTCTTTTAAGAACATATTCTTAATATTATATTTCAATATAACTGGTTTCCTTTGTAATCTTAAACATTCTGTTTTATGCACTAAAAATATTCACCTGAGATGCAGTCTATGACACAAAAATGTTTAACTGCCACTGTTTTAAGGAGGCTTCTACCAACATATGTTCAATTTAATAAATGCTTATTAAATTTATTTATATGAATATATTATGAAATATATTTGCTTATATCTATATACATAATTAAATAAGTTTAATGATATTATAATATGCTTCTCTTTTCTCTCTGCTTAATTCTTCCTCACTCATCAGAATAAATGAGGTAGAAGAGTTAAGGAAAATAAATTTTGGGTTGGAAGGCAAGGGTGGTCAGTGGAAAGAGAGATGAAAATAGCTTTTCACTGTCCCACTTCAAGCTCAGGAAAGGAAGTTTTACATTTATCTTGTTCTCTATCTTGCAGCACTAGAAAAGCCATTTAGAATAAAATACTCAATTCTCATTCCCCTTTGGATTATATCCCAAGGGTGATGTGAGCCAGACTAAAGTAAACCTTTGAAGAGGAAAAGCAGCTCAGCTCAGCCTAGAGTAGAGACTGGGAGGTAATATTCAAACAGAAATAGAAGGGGAATCTAATCTACATTTTTTCATTTTCTCAAAATTGTCAAATATTCCATATTAAAGAAATGAACTTTATCACACTACTTCCAAAAATTTTTGACTTCCAGGCACAAACTAAAAATAATAAAAGTGAAATTACAAAATATACCATAAGCTTTCTGTAAAAGATTAAAGAAAAATTATACTTTTACCCACAAAAGCATATTACTGAATTACTGTCATCAACATAAGCAATAGGCAAAGGAGAAATAGGTCTTCAACATGACTGAATTTTATTACAATAGACAATACACTGGAAAATACTGTAACATCACATGAACTAGTTAGCCTTATTTTCAATTTTGAAATAATTTCTGTATATATGAAATTTAAATAGACTGATGACCCATAATAAATACATAGTGTCTTTTAAAAACAGCATTTGAAATGTTCTTTCATTTAAAAAATTCAGAATATTCATGTTCATAGGGAGAAAGAAAATATTTTTGGATATTTTATAGAATTGAATATAAAAGAGCATCTTCAACGAGATCTGTGATCACTCAAAAATCAAGATAGTTTCACACATATACATGTATGTGACATGCATATGTATGTATATTATATATAGTACATACAGTATACATGTGTTATATGTATATATTGGTATATATGTGTAAGTACAGGGAAAATCAACTGGATGAAGAATTGTCTATTGTCTAGACAAGTGGTGTCAAACTAAAAAAAAAAAATTAATCTCTGAGGGCCATATATTGACTTAGAAAGCCTGACATTAACAGTCTTTCTTGGACCCTATAGTTTTTTTTTAGTATTTTCTCTCTCTCTTTAAATTTACTTATATACTTTCTCTTATATACACTTATACCTATAAATACTATATCTAAATTCCTTGAAGACAGGGACTACTTTTTTTTGGTCTCTGGACTTCAGATTTAGAAGAGTGTTTTCCATACAAAAAGTCCTTAATAAACAGGTACAGAATAAATAGATCAAGAAAGTCACAAGAAAAGGTTCCAATATAGTTTTGTCACCTTGATATTAAAAATAATTTTTTCTGAGCTACTTGTGTCACTATAGGGTCATTTCTTAATTTTCATCAACTCCAAAATTTAACTTTTTTTTTGCATCTTTAAGATGAACAAATTGGAATAGATAATATTTAAAATCCCCCTTTGGCTCAAAATCCTATAATTATAGGATGATTTAAAAAAGAAAACAAAAAGTCAATACCTAGCAAATGTTTGAATTATAAGTAGGCAGATTCTAATATAGATAAGAAAAAATACTTTCTCAGAAACTAATTTCTATGTAGTTCATTTCACACTCTTTACTTTTAATCACAGAGTCAAGTGAAATCCTTTGTAGTAAAACCTATTACCCAAACCACAAAAACCTAAGCCACATACAGCAACTAACATCAAATTACATGAATTTTAAATCAAACACTAATCCAAACCCCACTTAACAGCTTACTGTAGATGCAAGTTAAAAATCAACCTGTACCTTATAGCTACCATTGATACAATTTTGAAATATAATTCTTAAAATGTGTTTCAAGCATTGTAGAAGTCTTATGTTATATGCATGTTTGCATTTCTACAAGTAATATATGTGTGTATACTTTAAAAACTTACTAGCTTAATTCAGACCATATGAGCTCAAAAAATAGGCTTAGTGTTCATATTATAAACACTGGCAATGTCACTGTGCCAAACAGATCTTAAAACTGTCAATCATCTATACTAAACCCTCACCCTACACATTTTTTAAAAAACATGAAACATTTACTCAAAATAATTTAGAATTTAAAAAGAATTATTTAACCGTTGTGTACTTTTTTTGCACTTTAAATGTGAAGCTCAGAGAAGCACTAGATAATTCTTATTCATTTTTCTTATTAAAATTTAAACATACAACTGTTAATACTCACCACCTAAATTCATTCCAGCTTGTAGACATTTCTGAAGTCTGCAGGCAGGACAATTCTTCCTTCGAATTTTATCAATTATACAATCATTTCTTCCAGCACATAAGTAATTGTGTTGCCCTGAATAAAGAAAAAAAAAGATCATGAAAATAAATTAAAATTTCCATTAAGTCAACTGAAAATATATGATTCTCACTTTTTATCAGAAATCAGTTCAATTCAATTCAAATTGTGAAAGCTCCTTTCCATCAGATATTATCTTAATTCTGAAAACTCTTTCTAAAATAAGCAGAAATAACAATATGGTCCTTTTCATCCATAATGTGATGTCCAAGGCAGCGCTAGGACACTAGTACAGGAGACAGGAAGACCTGAATTCAAACCCTGGCTCAGAGATTTATTATTTCTGTAACCCTGGGCAAGGTCCCCTGTCTGCTTCAGTTTGCCCATCTGTAAAATGTAGATAATAATAGCTTAACTACAATGATATTGTGAGGATAAAGAGATGCTATCTGTAAAGTCCTTTGTAAACCTTAAAGCACCATAAAAATACTAGCTATAATAATAATTATTATTATTATGAATTTATTTTAACAACTATAATAGTATGATATGGATATAAGAGATTTCAACCTTTTTAGTTTTTAATGATAATATAAGAATAATTTTTAATGATAACATAAAGTATAAATAATTCTTGAGTATTATAGTAACTCAGATATAGATGACACTTAGATCATCAAAATCAGAATTCTAGGAAAGCTGTATTGAATCTTCAAGGTCACCACAAAATATTTATTCAGAGTCTCTAATAATGTAAATAAAGGTCCAATTATATTTTATATGTATATGTATTCATTCTGCACAAATATTCCATACAATTTTAAATTTGTGGAATTGAGATACAACATGGTGCAGTAGAAAGAGTAGTAGGTGGTAATCAGAGGAGGTTCAAACTCTCACTCTACTATCTACTAACCTGTCTGGGTTTCAGTTTCCTCATCTAATAGGAGGGCAGCATTTGCCAGGAAAGTCAAGCCACCACTTCCACCTTGACCATCATCTCCCCTCAGATCCTGATGGACACAGCCCTGGATTCTAAACCCAAAAGCCTTGGGAATAGTAACACTTCAAACTCAGTGCATTAGTCTATCATCCTGGCAAGTCATCCCGGTGGAGATGCAGCCTGTGTGTCTGCAGGTGCCATAGCCACAGTTAATAAAGAACCAAAAAGGAAAGTTCTTGCCATCTAAGTGCTTGATCCTCTTAAATGGTTAGACATCAGAAAAATCACATTTTATTGGTGGAAATGACATTAAAGAAGACTCGTTAACATCTGCTTTGCCACTGTACCCTAAGAACCATAGGACTTTTCCATCTGACCTAGAGCTTAAACTTTTCATGTGTTGTTATCTCTCCTATTAGAAAGTATTTCACTTCAAGAAATTCTCAAGGAAAATTGCCCTGATGTTTTAGAACCAGAGGGCAAAACAGAGGTAGAAAGAATTCACCGATCACGTCCTGAGAAAGATACCAAAATGAAAACTCCTAGGAATATTATAGCCAGGTTCCAGAATTCCCAGATCAAGGAGAAAATGTTACAAGCAGCCAAGAAGAAACAATTTGAATATTGTGGAAACACAATCAGGATAACACAGGATCTGGCAGCTTCTAAATTGAGGGATCACAGGACTTGGAATATGAAATTCCAGAGGTCAAAGGAGCTGGGATTAAAACCAAGAATCACCTACTCAGAAAAACTGAGTATCATGTTTCAGGGGAAAATATGGTCATTCAATGAAATAGAGAACTTTCAAACTTTCTTGAAGAAAAAACCAGAGTTGGATAGAAAATCTGACATTCAGATACAAGAAGCAAGAGAAGCATGAGAAGGTAAACAGGGAAAAGAAATCATAAGGAACTTATCAAAGTTGAACTATTAACATTCCTACATGGAAAAACAATAATTGTAACTTATGAAACTTTTCTCAGTATGAGAATAGTTGAAGGGAATATAAATGTATATACATATATATGTATATATATGTGTGTGTATACGTATATATGTCTATATAGGAGGGTATATGGGCGTATGAATACATATGTGAGTGTGTGTATATATGTCTACAGGTATACACAGATAGAGGGCACAGGACCAATTGAATAGGAAGGGATGATACTTAAAAAGTGAAATTGAGAGGTGAGAGAGGAATATAATGTGAGGAGATGGAGAGAGACAGAATGGGGTAAATTATCTCATATAGAAGAGGCAAGGGAAAACTGTTACAATGGAGGGGAAGAATAGGAAGGCAAAAGGGAATGGGTCAACCTTACTCTTATTGTATTTGGCTTAGGGAGGGAATGACATACACACTAAATAGGAGAGTAGGGGGAAAAGTAAGGAGAAGGGGGATGATGGAGAGGAGGGCAGGTTGGGTGGGGGGAGGGTTGTTAGTAGCACACACTTTTGAAAAGGGACAGGGTCAAAGTAAGGAATAGAACAAGGGGTAGGCAGGATAGAATGGAGGGAAATATAATAAGATTTTCACAATATATCCACTATGGAAATGTTTTGCGTAGCTACACATGTACAACCTATATTGAATTGCTTATGTTCCCAGTGAGGATGGGTGACGGGGAGGAAGGGAAAGAATCTGGAATTCAAAGTTTTAAAATAAAATATTTAAATATATGTGTATACACACACACACACACACACACACACACACATATATATAATTTTACATGTAATTGGGAAATAAGATATATAGGCACTGGGGGATAGAGATCCACTGTGCCCTACCGGAAATTCGGAGGGGGAATGAGGGAGGACATAGGAAAGAGCAGAGTGGGGGAGGGGTATACAGTGAGATTGCTGTTTTGGGGTGGTGGGTAGGGGAAAGACAGGGAGAAAATTTGCAACTCAAAATCTTGTGGAAATGAATGATGTAAACTAAAAATAAACATAAAATTTAGTTTTTTTTTAAAAAGAATATTTCAAAGTGTCAAGGACCTATAGGTAAAGTGGAACATTTTAACACAGTTTTATTAAGTATTGCAAATACCTCTGATAAAAGCATGTGCTATGTCACAGAAGCTACAGGGACTGAATTAAGGGGTCTAAAATTTAAATGAAAAAGATGTACATAATTTTAGAATTGTAAGATCATGTGACCATCAAATTCAGTTCACTGGTCTTCATTCTGCTCTCTACATCTACACAGAACAAGTTTCAATCCTTCAGCTTTTCATATACATATGCCTCTTAAATCTTCACTTCTACAGGTTAAATATTCCGAGTACTTTCAAGTGATATGGTTACAAGTCTCCTTATTCCATTGTTATTTCTTTGGACCTGCCACCATTAAAACATGGCATTTTGCTAAACAAGATGATATAAATTATGATTAGAATGAGATTATCACCCTGCTGACTTTTCTGGTAGTCCGATAAGATGGCTGATTTCTACTGAGCTTGCAATCAACTGTCAGTTTTCTTCTGAACTACTCTCTAACCAGGTTTTTGCATGACTTTTTACTTATGTCTACTGCCTGTGACCCTTTCAGATTTAGCTGGTTTTCACCCAGCAGTTCTGAAGGGACAAGTGAATAAAGGAGAATGCATCCATTCTTCTCCAGGCTGTACTCCTGACTCGTCTCCACGGTATTTCCTCTACCATACCCAGCCTTATACCTTCATCCTGCTCCTCTTTTCAGCTCACTTTCATATATTATCTTCCACCATTAGAAAGCAAGCTTCCTGAAAATCAAGAACTAGCTTTCTTTTTTCTTGTATTTACATTCCTAGTGCTTAGCACAATGCCTACACATAGTGTACATTTAATAAATGCTTCTTGACTTGTCTCGATTCATTAAGCACCTAAGCACATAGTGCTTGGTATATAAATACAAAAGGGAGATAGGCCCTGACCTCAACACGCTTGCATTCTAAGACGGGGCGACAACACATAGAGGGGACTGGTAGCTAGGGAAGGGAGATTTGTTCTGGGAACTGAGAACGGTGAATGGATCCATAGAACAGCCCTGAATAGATAACAGTACTGAGAAGCTTCCTAGAGGTGAAGGAGACATGTAGAGAAAGGGGGGATGGGAACGACAGGGATAATACAGGGCAGAGGGCAAGATATACCTTCCCTCAACATCCTCACCCTGTCATTCTCCAAAATTCTACCCTATTGCCTTCCAAGGCCCTTAGGTTATTCTCTTTCTCAATGAAGAACTACAAATCCCAGAGGGCCGTGTGCTCAATGCAAGGTTCTAATGGTACACTTATAAAGCCTACCACAGTATGAAGATATTTTATGGCTTCATTAAAGTGAAAACATAAAAATAGTGATGTACATAGTCTAGTTAGTCTACTGTATTTTGATTATAAAAATTTGGGGGAGCTTTTTGTTTTGTTTTGTTTTATAAGGTACCGCTCACCTACCCTAATTAGAAAATGTGATTTTGGTGTTGATATAGTGATTTTGATAGAATTGTACTGATCCATACATACTCTCAGTTTTCTTCCTCTATTTGACTAATGGTCTGAATCTGAGACAGATAAGGGTGAGGGATGCCATTTGTGAATACGGAACAAAGCAGACCTGACTGACATACATGGGGGCTGCATCTATAATCAGAGACTCATTAGCATTTTTTTTCTCCAGAAAACTGAACTAATTGGTTTCACGTCTGTTGTATAGGAGTCCTTTAGTATAATGGTGATGGGACTGTAATAGGATTCTACCTGTATCATCTTTGATTTTTTTTTCAAACAATGCTACTACTAAAAACCAACACAGATGGTTCATGAGTTTCAATAGTCTTATTCTGGTGATGTAGAGATAATAGCTGATAGTTCTATATAGTATTTTAAGACATAATACTAGATTGTGCTTATCACTTTAAATGATTATTTCACTTCTAGTTTCTGTACCTTCCACACAATTGTAATACTTCAGATAATATTATGTGCACAAAAACCATGCTAAAAAGTGGAAAGAATTCTAGATTTAGAGTCAGAAGACTTAGGTTCGAGTCCTTTTTCGGTTTGTTGCTGTTCAGTCACGTCCAACTCTTTGTGACCCCATTTGGGGTTTTCTTGGCAAAGATACTGGAGTGGTTTGCTGTTTCCTGTTTCTGTGCCCTTGATGATCTTTTAAGTTAAGTTTCAGTTTTCTAATCTATAAAATTGAATGAATACACCAGTACAAGCTACCTCACAGAGTTGTAGTGAAGATAAAAATCATATGATCAATCAATCAACAAGCACTTATTAAACACCAATTATATACCAGCCACTCTGTAGGCTGTGTGGTTACACAGAGAATGAAACAATACATACTTTTAAGGAATTCAGCCTATCAGGGAAGAATATATGTCCAAATATAAGTATACTCAGAATAAATACAAAGTAGTTAAAGAAGGGAGGACTCCAGCAGTTGGCAAGATCATCAGGAAAGGTTTCCTTAAGAAGCTCAAGTGGCTTTATCAAAAGAAGGAATTGTCTCAGATTTGAGAGTTAGCTATGGAGAAAGGACTCAGATCTTGACTCACCATTTTCCTTGTGCCTCTTGTAGAGTACAGTGAAAAGCGGGGGGGGGGGGGGGGGAAATTCCTCCCCACCCCCAGGCCCAACACTGGCAATGTGGGTAAAAGCACATAGCTATAGGAACCAGGACTGAATCCATCCTGAAGTAGAAGCTCAACCTTCTGGGCTGAGAAATTCAAGAAGAGAAAGACAGCTTGACAACCGGATTCAGGATTCTGCTGCTTGGGAGATGGTCGACCTCAGAATAAAGATCTCTGTTTCTCCTACCTATCAGACCACTCTTCTCAAATCTCCTTTGCTGGATCCTTACCTTGGTCACACCCATAAAGCCCCAAAAGGTTCTATCCTGGATGCTCTTCTCTTTTCTCTCTATAGTATTTGCTTGGTGATCTCATCAGTTATCATGGATTTAATTATTGTCTGTATGCTGATAATTTTCAAACCTACCTATCCTCCCCGACCCTCTCTGCTGACCTCTATACTCATTTCTTCAACAATTTTCAGAAATCTCAAACTGGATTTCAACAGACATCTTAAAATCAATGTGTCTAAAAAAGAACTTCATCTTTTCCCCTAAAACCTCCCAATTTGGATTCCTCACTATCTCTCACACACCCCTTCCCCCATAATCGGCCTGCTGTCAAGGTCTGTGGTTTTAATCTTGCAACATCTCTCAGATATGCTCCCTTCTCTCCTAAGATTCTACTACTCCCCTTGTGTAGCATATCATCACCTCATACCTGGATTCTGCTTCGGGGGTGGGGGGGGGTCCTACCTGCCTAAGTTTCTTCCCACTCTATTCAGCCACCAAAGAGATTGTCCTAGAGAGCAGGTCTGTGCACTCAATAATGTACTCAATACACTCAATAAACTCCAGTGACTCCCAAACACCACCAGAATAAAATACAAAATCCTCTGCTTGATATTCAAAGTCCTTCATTACCTGGCCTCCTCCTACCTTCTAGTCTTCTTACAGCTTACTCCTCCCCACCAGGTACTCTCTGATTTAGTGACACTGGCCTCCCGGCTGTTCCACAAACAAGACAATCCATTTCTCAGCCCTGGGTATTTTCTCTGGCTGTACTTCCATGACTGGAATGCTCTCCCTCCCTGCTCAGACTACGGACCTCCCTGACTTTCTTTCAATCCCAACTAAAATCCCACCTTCCACAGAAAGCCTTTCACAACTGCTTAATTCCAGTGCCTTCTCTCTATCATTTCCTGTTTATCCTGTATATATAGCTTGCTTTGTATGTATAGATTTCCATGTTGTCTCAACTGAAAGCTCCTTATGGATAGGCACTCTTTTGTCCCTTTTTGTATCCCCAGTGTTCAGCAGAGTCCCTGGCACCTACTAGGTGCTAAATACTTATTGAAGGACTGACAAAGCTCCAAGAGGGCAGAAGTAAAAGGCTGCAGGTTGTAAGAAAAGGGTTTGGGTTCTTCTGAAAAAAGCTGAGTCAAAGGCTGGAGGCAGAAGAGAATATCCAGCTGGCAAAGCAATACATCCAGCAGAACACCCAACACTCGGGGCCAAGATACTTTGCCCAGTGAGAATCAGGTTCACATAGCTGCTTATACTTAAAACTACTGGAAAAAATAAGAGGGCGGGGAGTCTTAAGAATAGGACTGTCCTGTGGAAATATGGGAAATAATAACAATATTTATATATCTATGTATACACATAGAATCAGATAATAACCAATGCAACATTTCAAATAGTTTATATCTTTTCTCATTCAGGAAAGTTCAAAAGCATTATATTTGTACCAAAATACAAGGAATACACATTAAGTTATTTAAAACTAATTCTTTTTTAAAAAGGGAGAGAAATGAAGTTATCATTATTCTAATTTATAGCCCATCAGTATACATAGCACAACTACTGAAATTTAAATAGCACTCCAAGATCTAGAGTGTTTTCCTCACAATCATGGAATTAAGTAGCTTAGTAGGGTGGGTAAAGCACTGGACCTGAGTTCAAATTGGGCCTTAGACTCTTAATTGCTGTGTGATCCTGGACAAGTCAATAAACTTCTGCTTGCCTCAGTGCCTTATCTGTAAAGTGTAAATAATAAAAGCACCTATTTTTTTAGGGTCGTTGTGAGAACCAAATAAGGTATTTGTAAACTTTGCAAACTAAACTCCATTTTAGTGATCAAGGAACAATCTCAAAGAGATTGACTAAATTGTCCATAGTGACCCAGGAATTTAGTGTTAAAACTAGGATTTCTATCTCATCTCTCTGGTTCCAAGACTAATAAGGTCCATAACACTTTGCTTTCTCTCAAACCCTCTAATACTTCTGGTTGGTACTTTAAGAAAAGCAGGATTTCACTGGAGAGGGAACTCTCCAGATAACCCTAAAACTTTCTACACATTAGAGAATAATGTTTATTATTGTTAATATTCCTAATGACCTTAAAATGTCTAGATGACAGACATACAATCTGTTGCTGAACATCCTGCATAGCTTGGCAGGACTGGCCAGGGCTTCTATATTAGTAATATCACTTTTGAAAAACTGAGGTCATGTCTGTGCCATCATAAGGCATTGGGACTTCAGTGCTGTACACATACACATAAACATGGATGTATGGGACCAAAGCAATACATGGATTTTAGAAATCTATGTGCACATACATGCATATGCATACATAGATCTCAACTCTGAAAGATACAAATCCAGACTCCGTTTTCCTAACATCTGATACACATAACAGATGGTTGTGGCCCCTGTCCAAACAACTTCAGGGAGAGAGTATAGAGGAAAAAATAGAGTAGATGGCTAAGTATTGAGACTTAGAGAAAGCCCTCAGTTAGAAAGGGAGAAGACGAAAGGAAGCCAGAGGAAAAAAAGAGGAAAATCAGTACAGTACAGGAGTGGGATTATCCTTGTTATAATGATCCTGGAGGGCAGAACAAGGTGTGAGAGATGGAAATTGTAGAAATCTCAATATGAAAAAAACCTTCTGAACCATGAGAGCTGTCCAAAAGCAAAATGAACTGCTTTCTGAGGCACTAAGTCCCTTATCTCCAAAAAAGTTGAAGTGGAAAATAGATGATCACTGTTAAGGACATTGTAAGAGTAATCTTTCTCAGGTATAGTTTTATTTCAAGAACTTCGATCTTCCTTTTAACCTGGAGTGTCTATGATTCAGGACACAACCCTGACCTCAGGCTGCAAGCTGAAACCCAGAAATTTTGATCTCATGTTTGTGCCTTATAAAGCAGGAAAGCAAAAGCTCCTTGAAGGCAAGAATCCTCTCAACATTTTAATTCTCAGCACCTAGCACAGTGCCTGGCACATAGTAGGAACTTAATAAATGCTGTTTGACTCATTGATTGCTTGGCTGCCCAGGTCCTTGTGGCATCAAAAATCCCTGACTTAGCTCCCTATTACTGGAGTTCTTGGAACTTCAGTAATCCAGGAAAATGTTACAATCCCAGGAACTGTGGAAGTCTAAAACACTAGGGCTCATGCCTATTGGTGATATGAAATCACCTTTCTAGCCTTTGTTTTTTTTTTTTTCCTGTTAAAATACTCCACTGTTTTCTTTCCTCCTGGAATAACCATGCCAAATAATTTTAATCATTATATCTTATCAACTATCATCCAAAGCCTTACTTTCATGGTTACCAGGTTATGTGAAATGTAATTATTTTACCAGATCTCAGTTGCAAAATGTTAAATGAAAAATATATTAACGCATTTAAGGTTTTATGATCTAATGCTATTTGTATTGTGCTTGTTGTGAAATTCATCATACAAGTCACACACTAGCATCCAAACCCAAAATGATTCACATAAATGGGGTAGAAAAATCTACTTTTCAGTAAGGAAACAAGAGTTGAGGTTGTTGTAGGCTTTTTTGGTTGTTGTTTTTTTTAAAGTAGGATCTCTTCACTAGGTTACCCATAAGATAGCCAACAAAGTCTACAATTAAAGTGTGGCACAAACATTCTTATTTCTAAAAGAACTGTTCATTTTTCAGAGTAAGAAATACAGTTTTCCCAAACCTTTTAAAATTAATTTATATTTCCTTTTCATTTTTAAAGGTCCATTTGTTGTGCTGCTAAACGATTTTTTTTTTTAAATAGTTGACAACCGCCCAGCAACAGCAGCCTATGTTTGCAGTCACTATTTTGGGCGACATCACATGTCAATTACATAACCTTGTTTAACTGCTCTTGAACTGGTTAGAGCAACCTGGGGAACAGATGAAGGCAGTCCTACTGAATTCTGCAGTGCAGATTCTGATGGACAATTTCCCATCTTCCGCATCCCAACACCCACCTCCTGCACCCCCTTACCAAGAATACTGCACATATAGTAAGTGAGTCTCTGACAAGAAGTAGTTATTCATTGTTAGAGCCAACTAAAACATTTGATAATTAACTTCCTCTGCTCAGTTTAAACCAGTTCAGTCTGCCCATAATAAAAGTAATGAACAATGATCTCCTACTGCTAAGGTTTATGAGTGAGCTTGAGACATGAAAAATACATCCTTCAGAGGTATACATTGCTTTCCTCTAAACAAAAAATCTTTGGCATTTAGGGTTTTAATGATCTCAAGATTCATTTTAGAAGTCAACATTTGACTTGCTTTTTTTCTCTAAGTTTTCAAAAGTTCTTTACAAGTGGATAAAAATGGAATTTTCATATGGACATTCTTGTTGTTTTGAGGTGGTATTGTTTATTTTGACATCTTTTAAATCACTAAAGTTTAAATTGAAAAAGCAAGTCATGATAATTAAATATTCCAAGCCATTCTGTAATAAAAGACTACAAGGAAAAGAAAATATTTCACAATGGCAAGATGCCACTAAGGTATTTAACCTTGGAAATATTTATTATGGTATGCAACAAGGAAACACATCAAGGAACAAGGAAAACTTTTCAGGTGGAAACAGTTAAGTCCTAGAACATTAAATGGTAGTCACTCGTTTAATGTTCTTAGAACATTGTACTTTACTGTAACAAGACCTCAGCTATCTGAGGGAATTCAAATCATTACTATTAAAGAAATAGAATGCATCAGGCAGTCACAAGATCCTTAGACTACCAGAGGCTAAGTAGAATAATGACAAAATCACAACACACCAATGGTTGCAGAGATAAGCAAATTTGGTGCCAGGATTGCAATCCCAGAAAGAGAAATAGGAGTCCTAGCTAACTCTCTTACTCAGCGACCAGAATTAACTTTCTCTTCGACTTAATTTCTTAATTTACAAAATGAGGGCATATCAGGGGTGGGGAACCAGTGACCTCAAAGCTACATGTGACCCTTTAGGTCCTCAAGTACAGCCCTTTAACTGAACCCAAGTTTTACAGAACAAATCATTTTAGTAAGGGGATTTGTTCTGTGAAGTTTGGATTCAGTCAAAGGGCTGTGCTTACTATGTGTAATACCTCATGTTAGATGGGCAGAAGACCACAACCTAGGATCCATATTGGCTTCCTCCCCCCTATATGAGTATGGGGGTCCTCATCAAATCCTTTGGTAGTTGTAGTGACTGGTGGCTAAATCCCTTCCTCCAAAGGCGGAGGACCTAGAGGGTCACATGTGGCTTCGAGTCTGCAGGTTCCCCACCCCTGGTAGATAATCTGTAAGGTCCTTTCTAGCTGCAATGTTCTGAGATTCAGGACTCAAACAACCAAGAGGATACTACAGTGATTAATTTATTCTCAAATGAGTTCAATGTTGTCTAAAAAATAATCTCTGGTGGATTAAGTGAAACATGGATTAGCGATTGACAGGAAAGGTAGCTATCCCTGTGCAGGAAGACAAGACATCCCTATCCCTACATAAGAGGCTAAGAATTACAAAGCTCTTTGAAAAAGAATTTAGAAGGATGCATTATAGGTCTTTGCTAGAAAAAACAGTTGCAGATTAATGAAATTAACTGCTTTAAAATGCTTCTCAGGTTACAGCACTGATAACTGAAGCAGAAAATTTCACATGCACAATCTATTATGCATGTATACTTAGACATATTTTAAACTTTAAGAAAATTTCCATATGTTTCAAATCACTAAAATACCAACTATCAAGTGAAAAAGAGCTCAAACTATAGAACTCTTAACAATTTTCCCCTAAAAAACACTTTCAGACCTCAAAATTTTTCATCAGGCCACAAAATCTGATACATGCAATCTATCCAACTATTTTGAACAACTATCCTCTAGGAAAAATATTCTTTCTTTTTAATTTTTAACATTCACTGTTATAAGATTTTGAGTTCTAAATTTCCCCCCTTTCCTCTTCTCCCCCTCCCCAATATGGTAAGCAATCTGATGTAGGCTATACATGTATGATCATACTAAGCATATTTCCACATTAGCCATGTTGTGAAAAAAGAATCAGAACAAAAGGGAAAAATCACGAGAAAGAAAACAAAAACAAAAAGCAACAAAAAAGAGAGAAAATAATATGTTTCAATCTGCATTCAGACTCTGTAGTTCTTTCTCTGGATGTGTACAGCTTTTCCATCATGAATCTTTTGGAGTTGTCTTAGATCCCTGATCAGAAGAGCTAAGTCTAACAAAATTGGTTGCTGCACAATATTGCTGTTATTGCTGTTACTTCACTCAGTATCAGTTCATGCAAGTCTTTGGAAAAAATATTCTTTACCTGGGTTCTGTAAACTTGATTAAAATATTTTGCTGACTTTCAATTTAACTGAATTCCATTGTAATCTATATATTTTATTAGATGCATTTAAAAACGTTATTCTGGAAAAGGGTTCACCGGCTTTGCCAGAATGGAATCTATGACACAGAAAATGTTAAGAACTTAGGCTCAAAAAGAATTGCAATATGTTCATTGGCATAAAATAATTTGTTCAATAAGATGCAAATTCCATGAAAAATCATTTAGAAAAATCATTTTAAATCCTCTCCTACCCCTAATTTATAAATATGCTTAATGAAAAAATTTCAGTCTGCTAGCAGAACATATGAAAGGGCTAAGAAACATGGAAAATTATAGTTAACATTTATATAGTAGTTTAAAGTTTACAAAATTCTTTACAAGTTTACTCATTTGACTCTTACAATAACCCTGTGAGAGAGGTAATGTTATTATCCTCATTTTACAAATAAGGAAATAGTCACAGAGGGCTCAATACTTGCCAGCATCACACAGCTAATGAGAGTCTAAAGTAGCATTCATACTCAGATCTTCCTGATTTCATATCCCATACACTATCCATTATGTCACCCAGAAACCTATGTGTTTATGTGGATATGTTCTCATTTTTGGTACTAGTCATTGATGGGATGCAGCAGCAGCATAACAACAGCTAACATTCACATAGTGTTTACTATGTATAACACCTCACGTTAGATGGGCAGAAGACCACAACCTAGGATCCATATTGGCTTCCTCCCCTCCATATATGAGTATGGGGGTCCTCATCAAATCCTTTGGTAATTGGGTTGTGACTAGTAATTGTAGTGACTGGTGGCTAAATCCCTCCCTCCAAAGGCTGATGATAGAAATCCTAAATAGCAACTGCGAGAAGTAATGTTTTGAAATGACATCTGACAGTTACATAGCATTTTGAAAGTTTGTAAAGCACAACTATAGAATATCTCAACTCTTGAGTCTCAACAACCCTGTAAGAGAGGTAATACAGGTCTCTATATTTTACAGATAAGGAAACTGATACGGAGAGCTCAAGTGACTTGTCCATGGTCACACAACTAATAAGTGTCAAAGGCAGGATCTGAACCAAGAACTCCTACTCTCAATCCAGCTCGAAACACTGAGTAGAAAGCAACATTCATTATGCCAATGTACATTGTATTTCCTGGGAGATCTGAATGAACTGGTCAGGAAGTTAAAAGTGATACCCACTTCCTTATAAGCTTTCAGAATCATTTTAACAATTATACAGCAGGGGAAAAAAGACTGGGTGTGGATCTGGCTTACATCTAGGCTTGGACCCTACTAAACCTCAGTTTTCCGATATGTAAAATGGGGATGACTGTTTCACTCCTACATTGTGAGAAAGGTGCTTTGTAAACATTAAAATGCTATCTACAGGTAGCATAACTTTTACATTGAGGTGGTTTTTAAATCACATTGGCTCACTTGTAACGTTGTGTTCAGTTCACCTGTTCCTCTTTCCTCTTACTTGCTGCCAATTCTCACAGCTGTTCCAATTTCCCAATGCCACTGTGTTGAGTGGGTCAAACTCAGTTTAACAGCCTCGAAAGCAGTTGTGCTTTCTTATTCCAACATTAAAAAAGGTCCAAAGGGCACCCCACTAAGCCTTGTTGGCTTCAGTGTGACATAACAATTAAACACCTTATACATACCTCGTACTCAATAAATATTTAGTGAATTAATTCAAAGGAAATATAGAAATGATGTGAGAAGATCTGATTTCACTTGTAAGAATATGAAGGCAAGAACTGCACTGTAATTAATGCTTTACATCATGACCATATGAAGTAGGATGGGGGTAAACAAAATACAGCTTGTAAGGCCAGAAATAGCCCTGTTTTTCCCAGCTCTGTATTCCATTTGTCAAAATAATGGTGTCTAACATTTGTCAGACACCAGTAATGTCTAGACAGTAAGACTGAACCAACCATTTTTCAGATGATTCAGGGTTTTTTTCACTCACAAAATGGGCAAACATAAAGCAATTTAGTATTGTTTATCTAATTCCATCATTAAAAGGTTTACTCTGAATTAACTGTTATTTCAGTCATTTTATTGATAAAATTGGTTCACTTTAGTTTTACTCAGGAATCTTATAGTCAGTCATCTTTGTCTTCTTGATAGGTCTGTGTATATGGTGCTAATAAATAATTGTTGTGAAGATAGAAAAGAACCTTCTAAACCCTTAAATAGTAAGTTTAAGGTGTTAATGAATAAAATGACAAACAATGTAGAAACATCTTCAATTTACTAAAAACAAAATAAAGTTCTTAATTCTGTCTATACACTAAAGCCAACATCAAATAACATTAAAGGGAAGTCATAATATAATAGTGGTAGGATATTAGAAGTCAGACTGAGAGGATGGCCACCATATTAGACTATTACCAACTCCTAGCACAATACTTTATATATGTGTGTATATATATATATGTATATATATTTCAATATTTAAAGGATCTGTGATTTGCCAGTATGGGGTTTTCCCTCACCAAAACAGATGACAACTCCACTCAGCTTTAGGAGACTTTCCCTTAGAATGTGGTGGCTTAAAAATTAATTACCCTGTGGCCAACATGGCAATGTGGTTAGGCTAGTCTTTTGACGAAGTAGTTGGTCACTGGGAGAATCCATGAATTATTCCTAGGCTGGTTATGACCATTGTAAAGTTGTGCTTAGTTGACAATGCTAGGGTCACATTCCACATAATGAGATTTCAGTGTATTCAACTAGTACAAGGGTATGAGTAGTAAACATCCATCAGGATTTTCTAGATTGACAACATACTCCACTTTTCCTTAGGATACTGCTAGAAAGAATCACTGCCCACCCCCCAAAGGCTGAGTTAGAAAGTTAAGCAAACACTTTCACAGGGTAACATGTGGAAATACTAGTTTTATCTGCTCTTTGGATCAAACCACCTTTGAAGAAAATGGCAACTTTGGGCTGAGTTGTTTGCATGTTCCAAAAGTCAAAGTTTTAAAAGACCTCTCTATATCCCTGAGGTAGAAATTGAGTTTTTAAGTGGTGAGCTGCTGAGATTAGAGAAACTAAGTCAAATACAATTATAGGGAAAAGGCAGTACAATGATACTTCTATTTAGTGGAGACACCAAGTTTTCCTACCCACACTTTATGATCAGAAAACATACCAAAGAAAAAATAATACAGGGTACAGAGGACATCTTTGTAGTGTATTTCCTAATCTCTTGAAGGAAGCTGCTTTTCTTTAAACCTTTCAAATCACAGGAACCAGTCTGAATGGCACAAAGGAGAGGAAAAGGGGCTGAATAACTCTCAGGACAGTTGCCCAGCCCAGTGATTCAAAAGCTATACACAGACAAGCCTAGGGAAAATTTTTTCCTCCAAATCTTCTTCAACTAAACAAACTATGCTCACAGAGGCTTTGTTTTATGAGGATGTGTTCCTCAAGTCTCTCTTACAGTATTTTTGTATTACATAATTTGGCTATGTGTGGTCAATGGAAAGAATAAGAAAATTAATGAGTCTAGATTGGGAGTCCTTAATATTTTCTGTACCAAGTGTAGCAGCAAGCACCCCAGGGTTGCTGCCAACACAGATTGTTGGATCTGCTTTGTTAAAGGAAAGCAACTCAAAATGGGTTAACAAGCGTACTTTAATCAGTCAAACATGTATCATTTACCTAGTTCTGTTCTGTCTGTATACTCTGAAGTTCGGAGTGCTGACCTTTTTCCCCTGAACTAGGTAAACTGCCTTTATCAAAGCAGATCCAAGAACCTGTGTTGGCAGCCACCCTGGGGACGCTGGGGTGCTTGCTGATACACCAAGGGACCCCTTTTCAGAATAATGGTTTTAAATGCAAAAATAAAATACATAGAATTACAATGGAAACCAATTAAACTGAAATTCACAGATTCTCTTATCCATAGAGCCTTTGGAGGTCTAGGTTAAGATCCCTTGGTCTAAATGAAGAGGATAAGCATGGTTTGGAAATATTTTAATAGTACATATTATCAAGAAACCAAATTGTGGATACACACTTAAAGTACAACATTTAATAAGTCAATAAAGTAGGAGAATTAATTTGAGGTATCCAATGATGCTGAAGAAAAGTTAGAAAATGGTATTGGGCAGTTACTTTAATTTGCTAAAGTACATAGGGATCTAAGAGGAAAAAGTATAATTTTAATTTGATTTTTAATTGCTAAAATATGTCAAAGGAAAGCCATAAAACACAGGTTTAGACTTCTTTGGGAAGCAGGATAAACTGTAAGATATACAAAGTGACCCCTGATATGCTGATGTTGTTTGATATTATATGTTTCATAAAGATTAAAACAAGTTTTCCATTTCAATATTCATAATATTCCATAGTGAATATATCCACCTTATATAAAATTAAAGCAATGCATTATGCAGTATTTCAAAATCATATGATCTTTCATACACACTCAACCTATAAGTCAATGCAATCTTACAATATAAGGAAAAATACATTAAATTTCAGTCATTCACTCTGCCTAAAATATCTTCAATTATTTAAATGGAGTTCTGATTAAAGTTAAAATGAAACCCTCATACAAGGTTTGTAGGACTTATGCAAATGAATTTTTGTAATCCAATTCCAGACTGGTCTCAATGGTATTCATTACATTTCATGAAAGTCCATGGACCCCATGTTCTTGAACTCTAACATAGCAGGAGTGGGTATGAGTGGAAGGAATGATGGCTTCCTTATAGTTAGACTGGTAGGCAGTGAGTATCTTAACTGACTGAACTAAAATCTTTCTGATAATTAACAAAAGTAAGTTTATAACAACTGTCTGCATCTAACTCATACAGCTTAATGGTCGAAAAGAATAATGGCTACTACACTCAAAAATATGAAAGCACTTTGGGGAGTGGAGGATAAACTTTAAGGAAAGCATGATAAAGTGAAAATAACCTTTTTCATATATAAAACCATGTCCAAATAACTGGACAAAGCAAAATAATAAAATGTATTCACTTGCAAAATAAACCTTGCAGCTTTTTACATCTTTAAAAAAACTTCAATATTGAATACATCCTTTGTTAGTTCCAATCATTTATTTTACATGATTTAGCATTCAGTTCATAAGATTTTGAGACATATTCTAAAATATTTTATGAAACCACACTTTCATCACATTGGATATTAAAAGACCACTTTTCAAAGTCTGGCTTTGATTAGAACCCAAAGGTTTTCAATGGAGTTGAAATCAGGAGAGTTCCCAAACCACTGAAGCACTTAAAAAAAATCTCTACCTCTTAACCAAATTTCATAACCTTTCATAATGTATGGCATTGTACAAAGTTGTGTTGTAGTACTCCATATCCATTTGGGAATTTCTGTAATTCAAAAAAATTCTGCTTCTCAGCACATGAGTTGTGTGTATGTGTGTGTGTACACACTCAGAAATACTTTGTCAGTTCTTGATGCTATTTTTCATGTTAGACCATGCTTTACCTTGTACTTTATGTGTCTCATCCTGTATTGTTATGGGTTTGGACTGCTTTATTTCTTTATTTTCCCACACTAATAGTGATTGTAATATAGCTAATAGTCATTGAAGTGTACTCTTTAAGATAGATTATGTAAAGTGTTTAAAGATATATATATATATATATTAAAACGACAGAAAAGAACAATGAAACAGATAGGCATAGTAAAAAATAAATATAAACAAAGAAAATACAAGATAATTGGGGTGGGGGAAAACAACAAGTCAGGGAAATAACAAACAGTCTCATAGGGGAGATTGTTTTTCACTAAAACAACAGATGGCTATCGAACAGAACACTACTGTGTTATATGATAGAGATGCTTATTTAGCTCCGTCTACACCTTGCTCCACATTCTAATGTTGCTAAAGATAATCCATTACAAAACGACACCACACCTAAGAAAGATATTGATGAGAACAAGTTTTCATAAGATAGACTTGGGAATTCAGGAGGAATTGCCCTTAATTTTCTTTAGCTGAAACTGTCAGAGACATTCATTTAGAAAAACACTGAGTTTCATCCACATGATCTAACAAATCACATATAAGTTGTGAAAATTCCAGTTTGACTTCTTGAGATAATTAGGAATGTTTTTAAAAAAACTTTCAATAACTGTGCTTTAGCAGCTGCAAATACAACAAAATATATTAATACAAGTACCATGTGCAAAATCTGATGAACAAATGAACATCCTACTGAGGAAATGAAATGAACAGAATGGCAGTTTAACAGTAGATTCATCTAGAGCTTGTAATCCTAATGCTTTTGAAAGTCAATATTAATTGGCTTTTGAACTTAAACTGAGCCAAACATCCAACACACCACTGTTATTTACTGTATCTCCAACCACACCCCCAAAATGGACATCTATTCTTTTGTGACAAACAAAAATACTGATTTACCATGAGAATATGCTAAAAATATTTGATCTTTTTAGGTAACTGCAGCTCATAATATTATTGGATTTTGAAATTTGGTTCAAATACAGAGAAACAGATACTCACCAAAGACAAGGGTCATGGAAAGTATCTTGTTCAAAGTCTAAATGGAAGAACGATTCATGATAGATGGTGAAGTTTTCCATATACTCTTGTTTATGCTGATCAGTATGCTGATCACATCCATCCCTAAGACACTGTTAGGCCTTTTTTAATAAAAAAAATCCATAGCTAGTCAAGAGATTTCCTTTATCTTCTCCTAGTAACCATTTGTGTAGAAGAATTTTTATTCAACTCCGATTTCTTTGAAAAAGAATGATTATCCGACTTCATCTGTGAGGTCTATGTTTGAAGTACTAATTCATTCATGCAACATTTTAGAAGACCATGCTTTCCATTTCTGGCATTAAAGTGCTATATTAATTTATTTTTAAAAATAACAGCAATGTAGCTGATAAAGAATTTTGGAAAATTTGCTGATACGAGATATTCTGAGATTTGCAAATCAAAGGGGATAATATTTGTAAAGCTCTTAGCACAATGCCTGGGACACAATAGGTACTTAATAAATGCTTGCTCCCTTCCTTCCTCTTCTCTTATGTTTAACTATGAATTTTAACTCTTAATTTCCTAGAAATCATTCAGCGTGTGTAACAACTTCATTTTGATGTTTTCGTTGTCCTTGGTAACTCACAGAAAAAAAAGTAAAGAGGAAAAAAAATGTGAAGAGAAATACCACAGATATTTTGATGAAGGGGTAAGAGAGGCAATGTGGTACACAAATACATTTTTGGGTTCAGGCAGATACATATCATGAAATGTTTTGTCCAAACAAACTCATTTGGTGATACTTGCCTCCTGATGTTTTTCACACAAGATTTCTCATACAAGTTTCTTATACTCCATCCCCAATCTCTTGGAATTTTCACTGGCCACCCCCTCTGTCTGAAATGTTCTCCCTCCTCATCTCTGCCTTTTGAATTCCCTTTATATTGTTCAGTCATTCAGTCATGTCTGACTATTTGTGACCCCATAGACCATAGCATGCCAGGCCTTTTTATCCTCCGCTATCTCTCTAAGTCTGTCCAAGTTCATGTTTGATGTTTCCATGACACTATCTATCCATCTCATCTTCTGTCATCCCTTTTTCCTTTTTGACTTTAATCTTTCTCAACATCAGGGTCTTTTCCACTGAACCCTGTCTTCTCATTATGTGGCCAAAGTATTTAAGTTTCAGCCTGAATTAATTTAAGCATTGGTTGATTTGACCTTGCTGTCCAAGGGACTTTCAAAAATCTTTTCCATCACTACAATTGTAAAGTGCTGATTCGAAGGCACTCAGCTTTCTGTAGCACTTGGCTTTCTTTATAGTCGCCATACATTGCTATTGGAAAAACTACAGTTTTGACTATATGAACAAGATGGCAAGAGGATGTCTGCTTTTCAGTATGCTTTCTGCATTTGTCGTAGCTTTCCTTCTAAGGAGCAACTGTCTTTTAATTCCATGGCTGCAGTCACTGTCTGAAGTGATCTTTGAGCCTGACTACACTGCCATTTCTTCTCCCTCTATTTGCCAAGGATTGGTGGGACCAGGAGACGAGATCTTAGTTTCTTTCCCCCTCATGTTAAGTTTCATACCAGCTTTTATACTTTCCTTCGTGTCTCTAATTTTGTAGGGGGCGGTTTCTTAATTGAAATTTTTTTTTGTTTTTCTTCCTCTTTTAAGTCAGTATTTTGTCGCTATTGTTAGTTTTATTTAATCTACTTTGAGGCAACCCAATTTCCACAAGTTCTCTTCTTCATCTCCAACTTTTGCCCCACCTCTTTATAAACTTTTCCCAATAATTTTTTGAGTTTTACTTATCTTACTGACTTCTTTTACTTTATTTAGTCATCAAATTCTTCCTCTCTTTTCCTCCTCCCCTTAGTTCAAATCAATAGTTCTAATTTCTAACCAATTTCAACCTAATTGCCTTTGCAGATCAAGTTTCCTTCATCTCTTTTTTTTGTTGTGCCACACTCTTAGGAGTATCATTTCACGAGTGATAAAATGAAGACCCAAGCAGTGTCTTTTTATATCATTGTCATTTCAGAATATATCCCTTCCCGAACCCTTATCTAGTGAGTCATCCTTTGTAACAGATTTTATATGAAAGAAAAGAAAAAGACACTCAGCAAAAGTAATCAATACATCAACTGATTCTGACAGTATACAGGACAAACTCCTCCCTTGTAACAGGCACAGTAAAACAAAACAAATCTATACACAGTTTAAGATGAAAATGTATGCCTCATTACATATCTCTATTATACCACTTTTGTGCTGAGAGAACAAGAGAATTCTCCATAATCAGTCTTCTGAAGTTACTTATGTGGACCAGAGTGTTGAGTTCTTTCAATATTGTCTTACTTTATATAATTAATGGATTTGTGAAATCTGTTCACTTAGTTGTGCTTACAAATCTTCCCAAGTTTCTCCACATTCATTATGGTCATTATTTCTCATGGCAAAATAATATTGATATTCCATTAATTTTTTTATACCATGATTTGTAACAATCTGTTTAGTCATTCCTCAATCAATGGGAAACTACTTTCTTCCAATCACTTTACTTCCATATTTTGCTCCTACAAAAAGTTTTGTTTCACATATTTTTTTGTGGAATAGGACCTTTTCATCTATCTCTGACTTCCTTGACTAATTCCTGGGTCAAAGGGTAATTTTATAGTTCAAATATTTTTAAAATACATTTCCACACCTCCAAAAAAGCCTTAAAATATATCTTAAAATCACATATTTTAAGGTTGGTTTGATTCTTATACTATAGTATGCATGCTCTTTGGAAAGTTAAAAATTTCAACTCTATCTTTGTTTAAATTTATAACCTAAGTTAGAAGTGCTAGAAAAAGTTTTAAACTAGAAAGTAAAGACATATTTTACTCCTAGTTCTGAAACTTACCATCATGATGTTTTAGGTAAGTTATTTTAATTCCCTAATTTTTAATATAAATACTATTGATCTACTTATATAAGTAGATAAAATAAGACATCATAAATGAAAGTTCCTTGGAAAAAGATAATATATTATGCAAAGCTATTATCATCATCATTCTACCATAGTGTCTGAAAAAAGTTGAGCTGCAATATTCTACTTGACTGATTCTGTACCTATAAATTAATTTCTATTTCCCACACATGCTAGATCTTTGTACAAGTTATGTTTTGGTTTTAATTCAACTGTATTTAAGCCTTGGAGAGTTTTGGAAATATACAGCTTGCATAAAAACACCATATTGTATCAAATAAAACTGAATCAAAACATTTACTCATATCTTATATAGATATAAAGGAAACTGTTTTAACAGCCAAATCTTACACCTGGATAAGATCTTACAATATACACCCCAAAATGTAATTTATAAATAATAATATACCATCTTACAGTTGAAGATTATGCCATAAACCCATCTTCAAAGGGACATTCACTATATTTACACCCCCCATCTTCCTGGACTACAGAACCATCCATACTCTCATATCCAATTCCAACATACATTTGCAAAATGGCTGGCTAAGGCCATGACAGCAGCCTGTTGCTGTGGTTAAAAAATAAAATGAAATTACCCATATGGGGATCGAACCCATGAAATTATTATATGTGGTTGTCTTTAACAGGAAAAGAACAGAAAGCTTTAGGCTGTTTGGGCAGGAAAAGGGGGTCAGGATGGGGCACACAGAAACAGGTTTGGAGCTCCTTGAAGTAAGGTTTCAAGATTTCCAGTAGAATAATCTGCTAGTTGAAGGCTGTTCATATAGAATATAATAAGTTTAAAAGAGAATTAAAGAATTGCCAGCAGAACACCAAAGTATGTTGAGAGAAGGTCTTAGATGTATAAAAAAGTAAGAATGCGCAAGTAATAACAGGAGGTGTGTTTTTTTAAAACAAAGGCAGAAAATATCACTTTTGGGTTATACAAGTATCCAAGAAGCTTTCTTCTTGGACTCTATAGGAAAACCCCCTACAGAAGTATTGCTAACTTAGAACATCATAGAGAATTACAATCATTCTGCCTTCTTAAATTCATGCCACAGTATGATATAAAAAAGCTTTCCTGGCAAGTCTTGAAAAAAGAAAATGTAAAAATATAATAGCTTTGAGGCTTAAATTAATAATGAAGGCTACATGCAAAACATATCAAAGGGCAATTAGGACTATATCACAATCACTTTTAGTAAAACTTTTTTTAAAGAACATTAAAGCAGTCTAGCCAAGCTAGGCCCATTCCCACAGAGGAAGAAGAGGATATGAAAACTACAAATTCTGATGCGTAACTACTTGGCCCAAACATTTTTTGCCAATCTTTGTGTATATCATATTTAGTCTCTCAAAAGTCATTATATTCAAAACTGCCTGGGTTGGCTTATACTAGATTGGCAATTCTCAAAGTACAGACCCCTAGGGATTCCCAAGATCCTTCTCAAGCGAACAAGGTTAAAACTATTTTCATAACAATACTGAGATATTATCTGCCTATTAAAACACTCATCTTTCTTCCAGTTACATATTTGTGTGAGGTCAAATTTTCTTCATATACTTCAACCAAAACAACATATTACAACAGATTCAATGCAGAAGCAGATATTAGAATCCAGTTGTCTTTTAAGTCAAGTATAAAAGAGATTTGCGAAAATATGTGAAACAATGCTATTTTCTAAGTTATTTGTAAATATAGATTTCTTTAAAAATGTCATTTCTGTTATGTAATAAATAGGTTTAGTATTGTTAGTTTTTAATAAATTATAATTCATCACTTTCAGTTTCTAATATAGTAAATATCAAAAGATGTAATCCACATAAGTAAAAACTCTTTGCGGTACTCAATAATTTTAAAGAATACCGAGATGTACCAGGATCAAAACATTTAAGAAACTCTATACTATACTACTGCATTTGTAAAAGGTACCAGTTCCCTTTGTTAACACCTTAGTAGCTACACTTAGGAGTCTTAAACCATGGAAAAAAAATCTAACCACCTCTTTGATGGGCCTTACTTGTGTTGATATATGTAAGGGGAATGGGAACCTGGGTAGCTATGCCACAGAGTGAAGTACATCCTTCTGTATCCTTTGTTTAAAAAACTATCATTTATAAATAAGTATGTGCTATTTCCTTCCTTTCAAAGAGGTCACAAATATATGTATGTATATACACACACATATATGTACATAATACATATGTATACATACATATATACATATGCATATATCTGTATATTCACACATTTATAAAACACCCCTCCCTGATCACTATCTTTTTTCCTCTTTAGAATATAATCTCCTTGAGGACAGGGATTGTCTTACTTTTGCATCCTCAATGCTTGTCACATAGTAAGTACTTAATAAATACCATTCATTCTTTCATTCATACACAGTTTTTTCAAAAAGCAGAAAAGAGGGATTTTTCTCAGAGGCAAAAACTGAGTCACTATAAAATGTGATCCTATAAAAGAAGGAGCAAGGGAAAGACTAATTGTCAAAAGTAAGAGACACTTATTTAGACTTTAATACTTATTAATAAATAATTTATTAATTCTTATTAAATTTATGGTTCAACAGAATTTTTTTTACTTGTGTGTCCTGTGTTATTATCAGAAAATTAGTTATGAATTCTGGGGTATTAGCATCTACCAAAAATTTTGTTATTCTGATTATGAAATTATAACACAAATTCATACTATTTCCTCTTACCACACAATCAATACCTATACACAATCAATACCCTACCAGCTAAAAGAAATATAAAGTTACCCTTTAGTGTCCCTTTTGTGACAGCTCTCTTGTCGAAAAACTGTAAATATATATATAGTATTCAATGGAGCAGATTTTAATAGACTCTGAGGTCCCTGAGATCAGACCATTCAGAATTTATTGTTGCTACGTTTCCAAGTACATAGCTATAATTTCTTTTCTTCTAAGAAAAAATCCAAATATTCAGTAGCATATTTTAAAATATCTTTATCTAGTTATGTTGGTTTGAGGTAAACTAATCTTGTCCCTTCCCCTTCCACACCTTTCCAACCCCAAATTTTTACCTGAGCTTCAGGGACTTAAAGCAAACTTTCCCCCTACAGTCACTGCCCTTTGAAATGTATTTTCATGGACATATCTCTATTGACCATACTAGCTAGGCATTGCCTTTTCTTTTCAAAATTCATTTTTGAAACAAGGTTTATTTTTTTTAATGAAATGTGGATGCTTTTGCACATCTTTATAGCTGACAGACACTAGCAGTGTCTAAAAGTTACTAAAATTCTGATGTTTTTGGAATTCTTAAGGATGGCTCATTCGGTAATACTTGAGGTTACATTTGAAATTAGTAAAATAAGTATTATTTTGTTTCTCTTTAACTGGATCTTAGATGATACAGTATATAGCTGGAAACTAACAACCACCACTACTGCCACCATCATTATCACTAGTAACAAAATAATAACCCAAACCCTCAAAAAATAAGATTATATGTTTAACTATGATTCACAAGAATCAGTTTAAAGACATCTACTTTGGAAAACTTCAGTAGCCCAGCAGGGGGCAAGACTATCTAAGTTACTTTTATCAAAAAAATAAACTCCTCAGTAATTCTCAATTTTTTTAAAAAATATTTTATCCATGAGAAATTAGCATAAAATTTAACATTTGGAATCTTCTACTTGAATTATCTAAATATCAATCATTTTTATTTCAGCTAATATTTACTTTCAGTGTAGACAGAGCAACCAAAACATTTACTTAGATTTTGCTGTTAATTTAGTATTTGCTTGGGGAGGGGGAAAGTTCCAATTTGCAAAGTCATTAGAAAATTTCATAACTTATTAAATATTAATAAATAATTCTGATGATTTAAAAATCAATAATATTAAAATGATTTTAATCATATAAGTATTACAAAGTAGCTTTGGCAATAATGTTGAAAAAAGTTTTAGATAATTTAATTAAGAGGTATTACTGGAAACTACTTGTGGTTACCACAAAAAACCACAAATGTTGGATTTTAGAATGCAAACAAATTTAAGAGCAAAGAAAAGAAAATTATACTTAAATTCAATTCTTTTTGGAAAATATATTTTATTATTATTATTATACCTAATCTTCATAGGTATCAAGAGAAAAGTCAAATAAACATGAAACACGGCACTGCTTTACATGCCTAGTAGATTTGCTCCCAATCTTTGGCCCATTCATTTCTAATAAACATGTATATTTAAAAGTGCCTGCTATGTACAATGCACTATATATGAGGTTGTCACAAAAAGATGAAAAATTTTGGAAAAAAAAAACAGACCCTTCCCTAAAGAAACAGACATTCTACTACTAAACCCACATTTTAGTATGCAGAGAATATGTGTAAGGCTTTAAGTTTTGACTTACCATTACATCACCTAGCACTTATTACTCAACTAGCATTTATTTATTTAGTTGTCTTTTTGGAGGGGGGAAGACAGGGCAATTGGGGTTAAATGATTTGCCCAAGGTCACACAGTTAGCGTTAAGTGTCTAAGGCCACATTTGAACTCTGGTCCTCCTGTCTCCTGGGCTGGTGTTCTATTCACTTCATCACCTAGTTGCCCCCACAACTGGAATTTATTAAGTACCTATTATATACCAAGGAACTATAATAAACACTACTTAGAACATTTGCATTATATAAACATAACACTAGGATTGGTTCACTTATTTTCCTCCCCCCCCCCCCCCCGCCAGGGATACTCTCTTTGAAAATTACTAGGAAAAAGCTGATGTACTCTGAAGAATGACTTTGATACATAGATTAAAATGAAAAAATGTTACAGTAGCTCAAAAACTTAAAAAATCCCAACAAATGTATTTACACCCTAAAGCAGTATAATAACTTTACAAATTGAACAATGACCCCACAAGGAGTAAAAACAGCAACAAAACCTAAGGGAAATGTTTTTGCTGCTTTATGTGCAAGAATAGTGATTATTAGCATTTTAAAAGATAGATTGAAATTCATAATATGAAAATACAGGATGCTAATATAAAAGCATTTTAGACTAAGATTCATGCTTGCAAAAAGTTCTTCAAACTGCATTATTTAACTCTATTAAAATGGAAAGATAATATTATACAGTGCAATAATAATGAACTAGAAAAATTACAAATGAATGTTTTTGAGACCTAGTTGGGGGTGGAGTGAATATAAATATCAAAACATAAATGAACATAAATGCTAAAATATTTTTTGGCTACTAAACCTAAAGACATTACAGTATTTAGTGAAGCAGAGAATTTAGAACAGTCTTCTGGGAGTCAATAGACCTTGACTCTATTCCTAGAGTTCATTCATTCAAAATCCATTTGTTAAGTACCTGCTGCCTACAAAGCCAAATTCTACCACTGACTGGTTTTGGGATAATGGACAAATCAGTCTCTAGACGTTTATTACCTCACAGGTGAAATAAAGGAATTAAAATAGACTTTAAACTTAAAAAAAAATCAAGGATTTTATTACAGGCATAATATTTTAGATACTGAAATGCCAAGATATTACACATTATTACTTATACTTAAATCCACTATGCACAAAGACATGCTAACCAATTTTTAGGAACATGAGTAAATACTTAAATATGATCACCAAATATAACTTTCTTCCCTGATCATTATAACCAGGATTTGTTATCCCAAGTAGAAAATTTTATTTTCTTCTCTTAATGGATAACTATAGCTGTTATTTAAATATCTCTATATTCTGACTCATTTAGAAAAAAAATTCTATCATAATTTTAAGTGGCCTACAGGAATTATAAGTCAATAACTATATGAAACAAGGGTCTTAATTTCACGTACACTGACTGAAGATGTTCAGCTTTGTGCATAATCTGTACGTGAAGGAGAATGCAGAGTTTAAAATTCAACCAAGCAAGAAATTTGGTGTAATCACAGATGGAAATAACAATGCTTAGATTATTTCTCATATTTTTGTTCCCCAAAGCCAAAAAGTTATTTTCCACTAGTTGATTTTTACCACCAGATTGCAGCTATAAATCCAAAACCAATTCTGTTGATTTGTGTCATATGTAAAAAAAAAAGTGGGAAGGTTGAAAATAACCATCCATGATAGTTACTAAAAAGCAAAAATAATTTTGCCTCCTTTAGAACAGGAAAAGATTGGGTAGTAAAGGATAACAAGAGTGAGTAGTAAAAGGTGTCAATTCCTTCCCCTCCCCAATTTACCCTAACTGAAAAGAAACAGAATACATAACAAAATAAATGGCAATTTCAACATAGTGTAAAAAAGGTAGATGCTCCAAAGAGAGTTTTTCACACTGTATCAAAGAGTCATCATTAACAGTTGGATTACTACAAAACATAGGACACACACAATTCAAAAGGTGGAGAAAGCTTTACTTTTAATTGATGTCATTTAAAAAAAAATTAAAAATGACGACATTATTAGACATTCATTCAATGTCAGTGCAAGGAAGGCTTTGTTCAAGAGAATCCATTCCTCCTTTTCACACTAATAATGGCAAATTATCTTGTTTAAGTGGACCAGAATATTATATTATTATACAGTGCTGCCCCTGAAGTCAGAAAGAGCTGACTTCAAATCTACTAGTCTTAGATCTATTCTAACTTTGTGACCCTGAGCACAATGCTTTGTGTGTGTTTTTCTGTTTACTGATTTGTAAAATGGAGACAACAGCATCTTCTTCCCAGTAAATGTGAGAATTAAATGAAATAATTGCAAAGTGCTTTGGAAATCTTAAAGTGCTAGCTAGTAATGGTAACAATTTTTATTAAATTAATATTATTAGAGAATTCAGCTAAACTGATACTCATTTGCCTCTACAAATATTCACTGTGTAGTAGCTCTAAGAGGCGAAACAGCTAGATACAAAGGATACAAGATGGGGAAGACGCACTAGGAGCTTTCAGGAGACAGAGGATGTATATAGATTAATCTTTACAAAAAATCATTACTCAGAACTTTAGAAGAATAAAGAAGGTGTTACTTCTGGCTGGCATGATGTGTTTTAATTTACTTGGGCACTGTCCTTGCTTTTAAGATTACATTCTACTTGGGTGAAACAACATGTACATAGAAAATTAAATATGAAGTACCTACAGAGTCATTTCCATGGAGAGGGCACTAGCAGCTGGAAAGATCAGGACAGGCTTCCTGCAAGAGGGGAAGATGAGTTGAAATGTGAAGGAGAATGGAGATTCTATGAGGCAGAGGGGAGCAGGGAGGGCATTCCAAACATGGAAGTGGGGGGATGCAGTCTGGGCAAAGGTTAAGAGATAAAATGTCGTGGGTGAGGAGCCACAAGTAGGTCAATTTGACTGGAATGTAGTTGGCATGAAAGAGAGTAACCCGCTAAGAGAAATAAGCTGCAGTCAAATTGTGAACAGCTTTAAAACACAAATTGGGGCTTGATTTTTATCCTAGATTCAAGAAGTGAAGATGAAGCTTTTTAAGCACAGGGAGTGACATATGACTTGTGAATTATGAATATTAATATAATATTTCAATAGGAGGACTGAGACAAGATGGGAGTGCCATTGGGGCTGGGAGGCCACCTGGGGGTTTATTGCAATTGTCATGGTGAGAGATAATGAATTGGCTGTAGGAGTAGAGAAAGGGAAATGGATGTGATGGATACTGTGGCAGTAGAACTGAGGAAGATCTGGTAATTCTGGATGTGAGGATTAAAGGAGAAATACAAGCTAGAATCTGGTTATATCTTCAAAAGAAATTAGGACCAGGGGGCTTTCATCATGGGTTCCTCTGGAAACAAGATCATCATTGTTCTTAGAGCTGTGAGAAGGTATTTTCAAAGGTGTTTTAAAAATAGATTTTACTGTATTCTGTATTTCATAACATAATCACTGCTACCACATAATTGTCGCACCCTGTTTTTAACCCAGTTCAGAAATTGGTTTATAACCTTTCATCATGAAATCGTTGCATGGTATAATTCTGTTCATCACACCACTTAAAAGGTAAACAAAGCAGCAATGTATTCACCAGTAGCATATGGATACACAATTTTTTCTCATGCATTGAGAGCTGTGAGCCTAGAATTCTCAGCTCATGTGCATTGGCAGTATTAAATTTTAATGTATATTCACAAGTATTCTATGCATCTTAATCTTGTAATAAATAATAAATAATGAATAAATGATTTTTAAGTAATAACAGCACAATTTTGTAAAAAAAAAAAAGCTTCATATAATGGTCACAACCCCACATTAAAAAAAAAATTGCCATAAAATTTGTAGCAATTATGTGGTGAAATATGGTAATTTGTCCTCCTGTTCCTGCTCACCATACGTCATTAAAACTGTTAATTTTTATAATATCAATGCTATAAAAATAAACTGTTCTTCTGGTTCTGTTCTCCACATTCTTCATTAGTTCAAACAACTCTTTTCACAAAATCTCTTTCAAATCATCTAAGTTCTCATTTCTTAAAGCACAATAGGATATATATGTGTGTGTGTGTATACATACATACACGCACACATATAAGCATATATATTTGTGCATATATACACACAAACACACATATGTGGTGACCTTTTTTATTGTGATACAAAACTTCAAACTAAAGGGAATAGCCATCAGTTGGGTAATATAGTAGATGAACACACTGTGGTAGATGAATGTGCCATAGTTATTGTGTATAAGCAATGATATATTTGACTTACATGAGGAAAATGTGGTTGAAAGAGGCAGTTGGGTACAGTGTGACAGAAAGAGACCTGAGTCTTGAGACTTCGATTCAAACTTTGGCTCTGCTACTACCTGTATAATGTTGAACAGGTCAATTAAGGTCTCAGAGGCTGTTTCCTGATATGTAAGTTGAAGAGTTAGCCCAAATTACAACTAATGGTCCTTCCAGCTGTATGACCCATGATTCTGTATATTTCCATAATCATGTATACAGTTCACATGTGAGCAGTTAAATGTTAGCATAATGCAAGGGCAGTGATTCTCTGCCATAATGCTTATGAAAAGTCCTTACATGCTACATTATGTGTACCCATATTGAAAACTAAATTGACTGATATGATGATGGTAAAATTTTCCAGGTGCTATGGTAGGTGGCTACTTTGCCAGGAGTTTGACATCTATATAAATATGCTCAAATTCCTCCTCTTCTTTCGTCTTCTTTGATCTCTCTCCCCTTCTCAAACATGCCCTCAACTGGAAGGATCCTTTCCTCCCTCCAATATACCCAGAGCACTTTGTATAGATCTCTCTTTTGCCTTTGTCATAGGATCTGGAATCTAAAATTGGGACTTATTTCAGAGGCTCTCCAGTCTAATTTCTATTATTTTTTAGATGAAGAAATTCATGTCCAAAGAGGATAAATAACTTGTTCTACCTCGTGTTACCCTTATCTTTCCTTGTATCACCACCGTATGTGTGTGTATAACTTCACAAATTACTTTACATGCATTACCTCATTTGATCTTAATAACACCCTACTTTTGTGAGGTAGGTACTATCATTGCCCCGATTTTACAGTTGGAGAAATAGTTGAATACAGCTTTCTGTAGTTGAAATAGTTGAAAAAAAATAGTTGAAAATAGTTGAAAACAGCTTTCTTGAGGACAGGCACCGTGTTTTTCCCTTTCTTTGTATCCACAGTACTTAAAACAATGTCTGGCGCAGGGCTGACACTTAATAAATGCCTGTTGACTAAGTGTCTCCATCTGTCTGCACTTACATAGTAGGTGTTTACCAAATGCTTACTAAATAAGTATTGGAAATTTTTATTTTATTTTCTCAAAATGAGCAGAGAAGGAAATAAAATATTGCTCAAAAATAACCCCTTGATAAAGAAACATGACAATCTATGTGTAACATTTTATATCCAATGTAGCAATTTTGGGTAGTGAAAGTAAATTGATGACAGAGGAAAAGTAAAAATAGAATTTGCTGAAACGTGGGTCCAATGCGAAAAGTAAAGGGTTTTTTGTTAATCGTATGATTTCTCTAGCCATTTGAAAGGTAAGTATTGACAGCTTCTATTAATTATCCTGGACTCGGGGCTGGTAACTATGATTGGAATGATCTACAAAAGACATGGAAACTTTCCAAAGATGCTATTCCTATTTTGTTGTAGTATTGTATTTTTAATGAACCTTGGGTTAAAAAAATTATATTTTAATGTTAATTTGCTAGTTAAATGACCTTGGAAAATATATAGATAAAGCATATTATCTTCAAGGTAAGCATAAAGAAAATATGTAAATTCTTTTTCTCACTATCTGGTATATCAGTTCTAAACCTGAGTGATTATTTTAACTGGTAACTTTAGTGGATGACCGCTGAAGCTGCAAAAATCATACAATGATTTTTTGCTGAAGAGATGTCTGGAAGAATTGAGAACAAAAAATTACTGAGAATGAAGTTCCCTTAATGATTATTGAGGAACAGTAGCAGATAAGAAATGAAAATGATAATGCAAATGTAGTGAATAGCATTTCTGCTGAAAACTTTAAACATAGTTTCATTCACTTCCAAAAATTATTTTTACTAAGATGAATAACTAAACTGGAGAATTAAAATAGATTACAAATTCAAAAATAAGAAAAAAATCTTCTCAGATCATGTTGTCTTGACTCTGGGTTAAGAAAAGGTGACCAGAATGAAAATAGTTTATAATAATAACTAACATATATAGTATATGTAATATGATAATAGTGTATTTGTTTGGCAAAATACTTGAAATATATTTGGCATAATTTGATCAAAAAATGTAGGCACTGCTCATTTAAAGAGGATGTTGTTTCGCAGCACTGACACAGCCTGGAGCCCTTTCAAATGACTTGATAAGATTCTGTGGCCCAAAGTTCCTTATCATGCAGCCAGTATCATGAAAAGTGTCTGCATGAAACAAGAATGGTCTCTGGATGAGAAATGGTTATCACCAGGACTGTATTTGAAATCCTTTACTCTTAGAGATGCCTGTCAGAGCTTGTGCTCTGCCAGCTTAGTCTTCAAGAACAGTCAGATAGTCACTCAAGAAACCTTTATTTATTTATTTTTAAAGCAATTGGGGTTAAGTAACTTGCTCAAGGTTACAAGGCCAGTTATTTCTAGGTGTAGTGCTAAGGATCTGAGCCCAGATTTGATCCCAGGGCATCCTGACTCTGGGGCTGGTGCTCTTACTTACTGTGCCAGCTGGCTGCCCCTAAGCAATTGGGGTTAAGTAACTTGCTCAAGGTTACATGGCCAGGTGTTTCTGGGTGGGTGCTAAGTGTCTGAGCCTGGATTCGATCCTAGGTCATCTTGATTCTGGGGCCAGTGCTCTTACTCACTGTGCTAACTGGCCGCCCCCACAAACCTTTATTTTAACAATTAAATTATTTTTAGTTAACATCCATTTCCATAAGATTGTGAGTTTTGAATTTTCTCCCCTAACCTCTCCTCCCTCCTCCTCAAGATGGAGTGCAATCTGATATAGGCTGTACTTACACATTTATATTAAACATATTTTCACATTAGCCATGATGTAAAGAAGAGTTAGAACTAATGGGAGAAACTACAAGAAAGAAGAAACAAAACAATGGAAGAAAAGGAGAGCAAATAGTATGTTTCCATCTGCATTCAGACTCCAAAGTTCTTTCTCAGGATGTGGATAACATTTTCCATCATCAGGCTTTTGGAGTTGTCTTAGATCCTTGCATTGCTAAGAGGGGCTAAGTCTCTCAAGGTTAGTCATTGTACAATATGACTGTTAATGTGTACGATGTTCTCCTGGTTCTGCTCATTTCACTCTGCATCAGTTCAGATAACACTTTCCAGGTTGTTCTGAAGTCCTCCTGCTCATCATTTCTTATAATGCAATAGTATTCCATTACATTCATATACCACAACTTGTTCAGCCATTTCCAAATTGATGAACATACCCTCAATTTATAATTTTTGCCACACAAAAAGAGCTGCTATAAATATTTTTTGTACATATGGGTCCTTTTCCCTTTTGTATGATCTCTTTGAGATACAGACAAAGAAGTGGTATTGCTGGGTCAAAGGGTATGCAAAATTTTATAGCCCTTTGGGCATAAATCCAAATTGCTCTCAAGAACAGTTGGATCAATTCACAACTCCACCAAAAATACATTAGTGTTACAATTTCCCCACATCTTCTCCAACATTTACAATTTTCCTGTTTTGTCATGTTAGCCAATCTGATAGACGTGATATGGTATCTCAGAGTCACTTTGATTTGCATTTCTCTAATCAATAGTCATTTAGAGCATTTTTTCATGTGACTATAGATAACTTTAATTTCTCCTTCAGGAAACTGTATGTTCATATCTTTTGACTATCTATCAATTAGGTAATGACTTGTATTCTAATAAATTTCACATCTGGCCCTGATTTTTTGTTTCTTAAGGAGTTTATTGATAGCTTGTTCAATTTCTTTTTCTAAAATAGGGTTGTTTCAGTATTTTATTTTCTCTTCTGTTAATCTGGGCATTTTATATTTTTTGTAAATATTCATCCACTTCCCTAAGATTGCCATATTTATTGGCATACAGTTGTGCAAAATAGCTCCTAATTATTGTTTAGATTTCCTCTTCATCTGTCATGAATTTTCCCTTTTCACGTTTGATGCTGGTAAGTTGGTTTTCTTACTTTTTAAAATAAAATTGACCACAAGTTCATTTATTTTATTTTTTTTAAATAAAATCAGCACTTAGTTTTATTTATTAGGTCAATAGTTTTCTTAATTTAAATTTTATTAATCTATCTTTGGTTTGCAGAATTTCTAATTTGGTATTTAGTTGGGGATTTAAAAATTTTTCTTTTTCTAGCTTTTTTAGCTACATGCCCAATTCACTGATCTCTTTCTCTATTTTATTTATAGAAGCATTTAGAGATATAAAACTTCCTCTAAGAAGCACTTTCATTGCATCCCATAAATTCTGGTATGTTGTCTCATTATTGTCATTCTCTGGATGAAGTTATTGTTTGTTTCTATGATTTGTTATTTAACCCCTTCATTCTTTAGGATTAGATTATTTAGTTTCCAATTAATTCTTAGTCTATCTTTCCATGGCCCTTTTATTTTTATTTATTTTTATTTTTTTAAAGCAATTGAGGTTAAGTAACTTGCTCAATGTTACAAGGCCAGTTATTTCTGGGTGTGGTGCTAAGTACCTGAGCCCAGATTCAATCCCCCAGGTCATCCCGACACTGGAGCTGGTGCTCTCACTCGCTGTGCTTCCTGGCCGCCTCCCCATAGCCCTTTTATTACATGTAATTTTTATTGCATCATGATCTGAAAAGGATGAATTTAATATTTCTGCCTTGCTACACTGGATTGTGAATTTTTTATACCCTAATACATGGTCAATCTTTGTGGAGGTGTCATGTACCACTGAGAAAAAGGGATATTCCTTGCAATCCACATTCAATTTTCTCCAGAGATCGACTATATCTAACTTTTCTAAATTTCTAATCATCTCCTTAACTTCATTCTTGCTTATTCTGTCAGCAGATTTATCTAGCTCTGGGAGAATATTGAGGTCCCCCACTAGTTTCTTTTTTATCTATTTCTTCCTGCAACTCCCTTAACTTCTCCTCTAAGAATGGGGATACTACACCACTTGGTGAATATGTTTAGTATTGATATTACTTCATGGTCTATGATACCTTTTAGTGGGATGTAGTTTCCTTCTATACACCTTTTAATTAGATCTATTTTTGCTTTTGCTTTTTCTGAGATCAGGATTGCTATGCATGCTTTTTTGCTTTAGCTGAAGCATAATATATTCTGCTTGAGCCTTTTACCTTCAGTCTGTATTTATCCCTCAACTTCAAACATGTTTCTTGTAAACAATATATTGCAGGATTATGGGTCCTATTCCCTTCAACTACTGAGAAAAGTTTCATAAGTTACAATTATTGTTTTTCCATGTAGGAATGTTAATAGATCAATTTTGATAAGTTCCTTATGATTTCTTTTCCCTGTTTACTTTCTCATGCTTCTCTTGCTTCTTGTATCTGAATGTCAAATTTCCTATTCAACTCTGGTTTTTTTCAGCAAGAATGCTTGAAAATCCTCTATTCCAGTGAATGACCATATTTTCCCCTGAAACATGATACTCAGTTTTGCTGGGTAGATGACTCTTGGTTTTAATCCCAGCTCCTTAGACCTCCGGAATATCATATTCCAAGCCCTTCGATCCCTCAGTGTAGAAGCTGCCAGATCCTGGGTTATCCTGACTGTGTTTCTACAATATTCAAATTGTTTCTTCCTGGATGCTTGTTGTATTCTCTCCTTAATCTGGGAATTCTGGAACCTGGCTATAATATTCCTAGGAGTTTTCTTTTTTGAATCTTTTTCAGCAGGTGATCGGTGGATTCTTTCAACCTCTATTTTGCCCTCTGGTTCTAAAACATCAGGGCAGTTTTCTTTGAGAACGTCCTGGAGAATGATTTCTAGGTTCTTACTTTGATCATGGCTTTCAGGTACTCCAATAATTTTTAAATTATCTGTCCTGGATCTATTTTCCAGGTCAGTGGTTTTTCCTATGAGATATTTCACATTGCCTTCTATTCTTTCATTTGTTTGGATCTGTTTAACAGCATCTTGATTTCTCATAAAGTCATTAGCTTCCATTTGCTCCAATCTAATTCTGGAGCAATGATTCTCCTCATTGAGCTTCTGAGATTCTTTTTCTATCTGGCAAATTCGGCTCTTTAAGGCATTCTTCTCCTCATTGCCTTTTTGAGCCTCTTTTGCCATTTGAGTCAGTCTGTTTCTTAAGGTATTATTTTCCTCAGTCAGGCTGTTGACACGCATTATGTAATTTTCTTGCATTGTTCTCATTTCTCTTCCCAATTTTTCCTCCACTTCCCTTATTTGCTTCTTAAGGTCCTCTATCACCTGTAACCAGCTCGTATTTTCCTTTGAAGCTTTTGATGCAGAATTTCTGACTTCACTGTCTTCCTCCTGTTCCATGCTTTGCTCCGTTTTGTCCCTAAAATAGGAGTCTATTCTTGTAATCTTCTGTCTGTTTTGTTTCCTCTGCCTGGCCATGTTGCCCCTCAGTCACTTGACCCCTGGGCTTTTTGTCACAGTAGGACTCTGCCTCCAGACAGGGGAGCTCTCATCCCAAACGCTGGGGTTTTCTCAGCTGCCGGAGGGATTAGATGGGTGCCCTCTCTGAGGCCTTCACATGCTCTGGGAAACTGGACACATGCCCCAGGACCTCCATCCTAGACTGCAATCCAGATCCAAGCAGGTTAAAGCAAGAGCGAATACCCCTCAGACTGATGCTTGGTCCCCCTACACTCTGCAGGCCAGGAGCTGAAGCTGCTACATGGCACTGGCTGGCAGTGTATTAGAGGCTTCTCACCCCGGGGGCAAAAGCCATGCAATCCCACTTACTGGGTCCCAAAGTCCAGACTACACTGACCTCTCACTTTGTCCTTTACATCTATGTGTTCATAATTCTGGAAATGCCCACAGCTGCTGCTGATGGCCAGTGGACAGTCAGGCCCGCCCTGTGGCTAAAGCCTTTGTGAGGGGCTGGGCTCAGCTCCCAGAGCACTGTGCTGGATTACTGCAGGCCTGCCAGGCTGTCCTCAGCGGGAGGTTAGCTTCTCTGTGTCATTTTGTGGGTTCTGCAGCTCCAAAGTTTGTTTAGAGTTCCCTTTTTACATGGATTGGGGAAGGTGGAAGAATAGCGGGGAGGATTATGGGTCCTAATCCATTCTGCTATCCACTTCCATTTTATGGGAGAGTTCATTCACATTCACAGTTATGATTACTATCTGTGTCTTTCTCTCCATCCTATTTTTCCCCATTTATGTTTTTCTCTCTCTCCCTATCACTCCTCATTAGAGTTTTGCTTTTGACCACCACCTCCTTCAGTCTACCCCCTTCTATCAGCCACCTCCTTTAACCTCTTCTTTACCCTTGCTACTTCTTCCCTTCCTTCTATCCATACTCTCCCTTTTCTTTCCCTTTTCCTCTCCAACTTTCTACAGGTTAATTGAGAATTCTATACCTATGTTATTCCCTCTTTAAGCCAAATCTGATGAGAGTAAGGTTCAAACAATGCTCATCTCCCTTCCTTCTTTCCCTCTACCATAATAGGTTTTTGTGACTTTTCATGTCATGCGATTTACCCTGTTCTGCCTCTTTCTTTCCTCTTTTCCCAGTACAATTCCTTTTCACCACTTAATTAGATCTTTTATTATTACATCAAAGTCAACTCTTATCCATGCCCTCTGTCTATGTCTCTTTTAAACAGTTTAACAATAATACAATTCTCAAGTATTACAAGTGTCATCTTTTTTTTTTTTTTAATCAAAGCAATCGGGGTTAAGTAACTTGCTCAAGGTTACACGGCCAGTTATTTCTGGGTGTGGTGCTGAGTGTCTGAGCCCGGGATTTGATCCAGGTCGTCCTGACACTGGAGCCGGTGCTCTTACTCGCTGAGCCACCTGGCTGCCCCTAAGCAATTGGGGTTAAGTAACTTGCTCAAGGTTACACGGCCAGGTGTTTCTGGGTGGGTGCTAAGTGTCTGAGCCTGGGATTCGATCTCCAGGTCTTCTCAACACTGGAGCCGGTGCTCTTACTCGCTGTGCTACCTGGCCGCCCCTACAAGTGTCATCTTACCTTAAAGGGATTTAAACAGTTTGCCCTTATTAATAACATGTTTTTGTTTGTTTTTTTCTTTCCTCTTTACCTCTTTATGCCTCTCTTGAGTCTTGTATTTGAAGACCAATTTTTCTGTTGAGCTCTGGTCTTTTCATCATGGAGGTTTGGAAGTTCCATATTTAGTTGAATGTCCATCTCCTCCTCTGAGAGATTATGCTTGGTTCCTTGGGTAGTTGATCCTCAATTGTAATCCAAGCTCTTTTGAATTAAGGAATATTGTATTCCATGCCCTCTGGTCTTTTAATGTAGAAGCTGAAAGGTCCTGCATAATCCTGACTGTGGTTCCATAATATTTAAATTGTTGAGGTTTTTTTTTGGGGGGGGGGGCTGCTTTTTAGTATTTTCTCTTTGACCTAGTAATTTTGGAATTTGGCTACAATATCCCGTGGCGTTTTCAATTTGGAATCTGTTTCAGGATGCGGTCAGGTATTTTTGGAACATGATTGGTGTATTCTTTTCATGCCTATTTTACCTTCTGGTTCTAGGACCTCAGGGCAATTTTCTTTGATGATTTCCTGAATTATGCTATCCAAGCTCTTGTTTTTCATCATGGTTTTCAGGAAGATCAGTCATTTTAAAATTGTCTCTCCTGAATCTTTTTTCCAGGTCAGTTCTCTTACTAATGACGTATTTTAAGTTTTCTTCTATTTTTTCATTCTTTTGTTTGTCTGACTGGTTCTTGACAATCTCAGAGTCATAAGCTTCCACTTGCCCAATTCTAATTTTAAAGGAATTGTTTTCTTCTATTTTTGTATCTTCTTTTCCATTTGGTCCAATTTAGTTTTTAAGGAACTCCTCTTCAGTGAGTTTTTTGTGCCTCCTTTTCCATTTGACCAATTTTGCTTTTTAAGGACTTGCTTTCTACAGTCAAATTTTGTCTTTCCTTTTCCAAACTACTGACTCTCTCTCTTGCATATCTCTCATTTCTTTTCCCAATTTTTCTTCTACATCTCTTATTTGCATTTTAAAATCCTTCTTGAGCTCTTGTAAGAAGCCTTTTTGGGTATGGAACTAGTTCATATTACCCTTTGAGGTTTCAGGGTATACTGATGATATTTGTCTCTTCTGAATTTGTGCCTTGATCTTCCCTATCCCCTTAATAAAATCTATAGTCACTGTCAATTTCTGCTTTTTGCTCATAGTGTTTGCCTAATTTCTGGCTTTTAAAGTTGAGCTCTCCTGCTAAAGTACAGGGGTCACTGACCCAAGTTTTTTTTGTGCTGGGTGCCCAGGACTGATGATTGACTTTATGTTCTGGGCCCTTAGGTGCTGGCAGCTAGGGGATTTAGGGACCTGGCAGATTACCTGGTGCTTAGATGGGGTCAGCAACACTGGAGCTCTCAGCATGGGGGTGAATAAGAATCTGGCCCCTGGGGGGTACCTGCTCACCTGGACCTTGCACTGGCTCTTGTTCACCCAGGCCTTGAATTGGCTCCTGCTCACCCAGACTTTGCACTCAAATGTTTGGCTACTAGAGGATGTCCGCCTGCTGATTGGAGCTGTGCCTCCTGGAATTGTGCTTCCTGGAGTTGTGCTGAAGCACCAGGAGATTTGGCTGCTGGAGAACACCAGCACACGTGGTGGTTTTCTGAGCTGAAATCTGATGGTTCCCCTGCCTGTGCTGAGGTGCTTGCCTGCTCCACTACCCTGGGGCTCAGAATCTCTCCCTAGTTTGCTACAGTAGGGCTTGCTAATGGCTTGCTGGGACACCTCCCATCCTGTGCTTCTCTGCCTTCCCCAGAGTGAAAGGGACCTTTCCTGTTAGTTCATCAAGCTTCCTGGGCTACAAGACTGTATCCCATCTTTTTGCTGGCTCAGCTGTTCCAGGGTTTTTCCTGTGGTGATATTTTCTGGGCTTTCAGAGGTCAGCAGGGTAGGGTGAGAGCAATTTACTTCTCACTCTACCATCTTGTCTCCCAGAAGCGGAACCTCACCAAGCATTTATTAAGCAACTATTATATGCTATATGACAGCACTGGGGTAGAAAATGGTGGTACAAATATAAATACAAAGTTCATATATAAAAGAGTACCAAAATTGAAAGATGAGTTTAGGGTAGAGAATAACTATAACACTTATTTACTGAATCCTTAAAACTATCACATAGGGAAAAAAATACTGGCCAAATTAACTTTTTAAATTAGATTTGAGTGAGATTCCCGACTGATGACAGTCCTGGCTATAAAATGTGCTATCCTACACTTCTAGATCCACAAGGAGGAAAATCAGTATATAGTCTTTAAACACTTTCACGTTTGAGTACTATTAGAAACAAAATAAGACAGAATGAAATGGATATTAACAGTAGGCTCCCACTTAGCATTGAACTGTGAAAGGAAGTAAGGCATTACAAGGAGAAAATGGAAGACAATTCCTTGTCACTGGTAATTCCATATCTTATATGTTTTGTATCTTATTGTATTGGGAGGAAAAGTATGTACCTCCTGCTGGCTTACAAGGCACCCAATTTCTTGGCTCTGGGCATTCTCTCTGGCTGTCCCTCATGGCTGGAACACTCTTCCTCCTCTAACTACTGACTTCCAAAATCCCACCTTCTAGAAGAAGCCTTTGACAACATTCTTATACTATGCAGGTGTTGGGCAACAAACACCTGGTAAGACAAGGTACCAGACATTGAGGTCCTCTCTCAAGCTGAACTGCCAAACATATGTTTACCTAAAAGATTATTTTACCAAGAACTCACACAAAAAAACTCATAGAAGTAAGAAGAAGTGGTACAAGGACATTCTCAAGGTCTCTCTGAAGAAGATTAGTATCAATTTTTGAGACATTAGTAATGCTGGCACTAGACCACTCAACATGGTGTGCCTGCATCAAAGAAGGTGCTCTAAGTACACAAAGGAAATGTGAGATGTGCAACTCTAGAAACATCTGCACCCCAAATGTTCAGACTGTTTGTGCCAACCTGTGGAAGAGCCTTTGAAGCTCAAAATGGACTGTTCGGTTACAGTCAAACACGTTATATCTTGACCCCAACATTACGATGTCATCAGTCTTCCTTGAGTACAAAAGACAAACGATAACCAACCCTCTTAATTCCAGTCTTCCTTTTGTTAATACTTTCCTATTTATTCTACATATAGCTTACTTTGTGTATATTTGCTTGCATTTTGTCTGCCCCGTGAGATTGTAAGTTCCTTAAGGAAAGAGACTGTCTTCTGCTTCTTTTTGTATCCCCACTCTTTAGTGCAATGTCTGGAACACAGTAGGTATTTAATATATGTTTACTGATTGAATTGTTAACTGATTGTGAATTTCTGGACAATGTTATAAAATGAGGCAATAACAAGTATTTGATTTGGATGTAATAAATAATTTACTAATTTTTTATTTGTGATCATCTTATATAGTATAGTGAATTGTACTAGATTTGGAAGTTGGAAAGACCTGAATTAAAATGATACCTCAGGCAATTACTAGCTATGAGACCTAGGGTAAATCATAATCTCTCTTAGCCTCAGTTTTTTCATCCACAAGGTGGGAAACACTAGCAACCATTTCTCTGGGTTGTCATATTACATGAGATAATGCATGTAAAGAACTATATAAATGAAAACTCTAGTAACTACTGCTTCTACCACAATTTATTACTTAACATACATGATTTATCTAATAAATGTTAGTTGAAAGGAAAGTGATAGGTGATGATGATCTGTGAAGGGATTTTGTACTTGTTATAGGATAACAATATGAGACAAAAGCTCCCAAATTCCTTTTTTCTCTCTATGATCATACTAGTTTGCTACTGACCCAGAACTCCAATCTTCACTCAATCTTACCTTTGATGGCTCTCTATATCCAATCAGTAATCAAATCTTATGATATAGCCTTCAAAATAACATCCATAGAAACAGAGTTATTTTAATATAAAAGAGATCTATTTCTTGGAGACCATAGAATCCAACCACCTCCTTTCAAAGAAGGATCTACTGAGACCCTGAAAGGTAAAGTAATTTTTAACCTAGGCTCAGAAAAAAAGTTAAAGGCAGAACCAAGCACTTGAACTAGCTGATTTTTAGAGTCAGTCTTTTCAAAGAGCCATATTGCCTTTCACATAGGACTTAAAATTGGTTCTTCACAAAAAAAACCCATCAGCAACTGATTCATACATGTTGAAGGGGTACAATATGGAAAGTATAAAGATCGCTAGATTTGGAGTCAGGATCTGGGTTTAAAGCTAGCTCTTTCACTAGTTAACTGTGTAAATTTGGGTAACACGTTTAATATTTCTTTTTTCTTTTGCTTTTTTTTTGGAGGGCAATTGGGGTTAAGTGACTTGCCCAGGGTCAGATGGCTAGTTTTTGTGTTAAGTGACTGAGGCCAGATTTGAACTCAGGTCCTCCTGACTTCAGGGTTGGTGCTCTATTCACTGCGCCACCTAGCCGCCCCTACATTTAATATTTCTGAGGCAAAATTTCCTCATTTGTAAAATGAAGGGAGTTGGACTAGCTGGTCACTAAGGACTTCTGCTGTTTAAATCTATGGACCTATGATGTTTACTGTCAATGAACTAGACAACAAAAGAAAAGTCATATGAAGAGTAACTTTCATCTTTATGTTATAAAGTAGTTTAAGATTCAAGATCAGTATGGTCTAGGTGGGTAGAGGGACAGCATTAGAGCCTCATTTCCAGTACTGCCTCTGAAATATACTACTTCTGTGACCATAGGACAAGTTATTCAACCTGTCAATGCCTCTACACATTACAAATTTTATTAGTGCATCAGGGAGCTTCCAACAGCAATTATTATTCCCTAAAATGACTATATCACACATTCCCAACTTTCTACCCTGCTAACCCCAACACATACTCTCTCTATCAGCCTCTGTCTCTGTCACTTCCTTTCTGTCTCTGTCCCTCCCAACAAATATATTTTTAAGTACCTCTATGTGCTGGCAACTATGGTAGGCATGAGGAATTCAGCAACAGAAAGAGTTTCTGCCTTCAATGAGTTTATATTCTATCGAGGGTGACTATACACACACACACCTACATCTACACATATGTGTGTATATAATATGTATGTGTGTATATATAAAAATATACAACTGTATATGTATGTATGTAATACAAAGTAACAGAATTAGCATCTGAAGTATGGAAGGGAGCAGGGGGACAATGTATGGAGATAGGGGCAAGTTCAGAAGTAAGCATCTATGGTGTGGCTCCAACTTCAGTAGCAGAACATGGTCTACACTTCAATTTCTAGTGCAGTTTGAAGCCTGCAAAGAAAAATCCAAAGCAGGAATTCCAGGGATTGAAGTTTGAAGTTCTGTTATGAAATCAGCAAAATCTCCTAGCTGGCTGGTAGTGGCTGAGTCCAGAAGCAGTCTACTATTGCTCAGACCCAAACCAAGCCAGGAACTTGCAAAGCTTAGACTATGTTGGTAGTGATCAGACTTGCCCTGGATTAGGAAACATTGGGAGTACTAATAGATTGCAGGTACCCAGGCTCAGCCAGTCCTAAGAAAACAAAATAACACAATGCTTAACATACTAAGAAAGCATTAACAGGACCCATTCAGACCCTTCCTCCAGTGAAGTGCACAGAGACCCACCTAACATCAATTCCAAATCAGGAAATAGACTGGATGAATGAGCAAACAAAAAAGAACCCCACCATTAAAAGCTCTTATGGTGACAGGGAGCCTTAAGGAACAAACCCAGAAAATAATAATTTCAAAACTCATATAAGCAAAATCTCAAAAGTAAAACATACCTTTGGCACAAATTTAATGATAATTCCTGGAAGAAATGAAACAAGAATTTTAAAAACAGTTAAAAGCGCTTTTATAACTTCTGTTTGCCTCAGTTTTCTCATTTTTAAAATGAGGATAATAATTGCACCTACATGGCAGGTTTGTTGTGAGTATCAAATGAGATAATATTTGCAAAGCTCCTAGCGTGGTGCATGGAACATAGTAAGCACATTTAAGTGCTAGCTATCATTATATATACACCTATAAGTGTATGTATGTGTATTCACTTGTTCACCCTTTCTTTTCTTTCCTTTCTTTTGGACATGAACAATGTGGAAATTTGTTTTACTTGACTACATGTTTCTAAGAAGTTTTTATTTTTCTTCTGTTCTCATTTGTGGGTAATGGTGGGGTGGAAGAAAAAACAAATTTTTACTGATTGAAAAAATTAATTTTAGGGGGCAGAGTCAAGATGGCAGAGTAGAAACAGGACTTCCATGCAGCTCTGACTCCCACCTCCTCCAATTCATGTAAAAAATGACTCTAGACAAACTTTGGAGCTACAGAACCCACAAAATGACACAGAGAAGCTAACCTCCTGCTGAGGACAGCCCGGCAGGCCAGCAGCAAGTGGACAGTGCAGTGCTCTGGGAGCCAAAGCCCAGCCCCACTCTAACCCAAGGTTCTAGCCTCAGGGTGGCTTGACCAGCTGCTGGCTGGAAAGATTTCAGATCACCAGCAGCTGTGGTGGTTTCCAGAATTATCAATCCATAGATGCCAAGGACAAAGTGAGAGGTCAATACAGTGCGGACTTTGGGACCTGTGAATTCAGAGTGTGGTCTGGTCTTTGGCTCCAAGGTGAGAAACAGCTTGAGGCGCCGTGGCCATGCAGCTGCTGCTTCATGGCTGCTTCAGAGCTCCTGGTCTGCAGATTGTAGGGGAACCAAGCGGCCAGTCTGAGAGGTAATAGCTCTTGCTTTAACCTGCTTGGATCTGGATTGCTGTCTAGAGTGGAGGTCCTGGGGTGCGTAAGCAATCTGCCAGAGGGTGTGAAGGCTTCAGAGAGGGCACCCAACTAATAATTCCAGCAGCTGCAAAAACCCCAGCGTTTGGGATAAAGCTCCCATTTCTGGTAGCAGAATTCTACTGTGGTAAAAGCCTCAAAAGTCAAGTAATTGAGTGGCAACATGAGCAAGCAAAGGAAGCAAAGCAAACAGAGCAACCCAACTTTACACTCCTATATTGGGGACAAAAAAGATCAAAGCATGGAACAGGAGGAAGACAGAGAAGTCAGAACTCCTATACCAAAAGCTTCCAAAAAAAAATATGTGCTGATTACAGGCCATAGAGGAGCTTAAAAAGGATTCTGAAAATCAAATAAAAGAAGTGAAGGAAAAATTGGGAAGAAAAATGAGAATGATGGAAGAAAATTATGAAATGAGTGTCAACAACCTGACTGAAGAAAATAACACCTTAAAAAATACACTAACTCAGATGGCAAATGAGGTTCAAAAAGGCACTGAGGAGAAGAATGCCTTAAAAAGCCGAATTTGCCAGATGGAAAAAGAATCTCAAAAGCTCACTGAAGAGAATCATTCCTTCAGAATTAGATTGGAGCAAATGGATGCTAGTTACTTTTTGAGAAATCAAGATGCTATTAAACATATCCAAACAAATGAAAAAATAGAAGGCAATGTAAAATATCTCATTGGAACAACCACTTACCTGGAAAATAGATACAGGAGAAATAATTTTAAAAATATTGGACTACCTGAAAGCCATGATCAAAAAAAGAACCTAGAAATCATCCTTCAAGAAAATCTCAAGGAAAACTGCCCTGATGTTTTAGAACCAGAGGGCAAAATAGAGGTTGAAAGAGTCCACTGATCACCTGCTGAAAAAGAAAACTCCTAGGAATATTATAGCCAGATTCTGGAGTTCCCAGATCAAGGAGAAAATATTACAAGCAGCCAGGAAGAAACCATTTAAATATTGTGGAAACACAATCAGGATAACTCAGGACCTGGTAGCTTCTACACTGAGGGATCAAAGGGCATAGAATATGATATTCCGGAGGTCAAAGGAGCTGGGATTAAAACCAAGAATCACCTACCCAGCAAAACTGAGTATCATATTTCAGGGGAATATATATTAATTCAGTGGAATTGAGGACTTTCAAGCATTCTTTTTTTTAAGCAATTGGGACTAAGTAATTTGGTCAAGGTTACATGGCCATTTATTTTGTGTGCTTTCAAGCATTCTTGATGAAAAAACCAGAATTGAAGAGAAATTTGACATTCAGATACATGAAGCAAGAGAAGCTTGAGAAGGTAAACAGGGAAAAGAAATCATAAGGAACTTATCAAAGTTGAACTACTTATATTCCTACATGGAAAAATGATAACTGTAACTTATGAAGCTTTTCTCAGTATGAGAATAGTTGAAGGGAATAGAAATGTGTTTGTGTGTGTGTATATATATACGTGTGTGTGTTTATGTGTATATATGTATGTATATGTATACATTGATATATATGTCTATATAGGAGGGTATATGGATACATGAATACATATGTGAGTGTGTATACAGGTATACAAAGACAGAAGGCACAGGACCAATTGAATAGGAAGGGATGATACTTAAAAGATGAAATTAAGAGGTGAGAGAGGAATATAATGAGAGGAGATGGGGAGAGACAGAATGGGGTAAATTATCTCATACAGAAAAGGCAAAGGAAAACTGTTACAATAGAGGGGAAGAACAGGAAGGCAAAAGGGAATGAGTCAACCTTATTCTCATTGAATTTGACTTAGGGAAGGAATGATATACACACTAAATAGGGTATCTCACCCGACAGCAGAGTAGACGGGAAGAGTAGAGGGGGGATAATGGAAAGGAGGGCAGGCTGGGGGGAGGGAAGTTGGAAGTACCCACTTTTGAAAAGGGACAGAATCAAATTAGAGACTAGAACAAAGGATAGGCAGGATAGGATGGAGTTAAATATAGTCAGTCTTTCCACAATATATCCACTATGGAAATGTTTTGCATAGCTACACATTTACAACCTATATTTAATTGCTTATCTTCACAGTGAGGGTGGGTGACAAGGGAGGAAGGCAAAGAATCTGGCAAAGTTTTAAAATCAAATGGTTAAAAAAATATATATATACATATTATTATTATTATTGTTTTACATGTAACTGGAAAATGAGATATACAGGCACTGGGGCATAGAAATCCACCATGCCCTACTAGAAAGTCGAAGGGGGAATGGGGGAAGATATGGGAGAGAGATTGGGGGAGGGGATATTCAATGGGAACACTGTTTTGCGGTGGTGGGTAGGGAAAATTGGGGAGAAAATGTTCTACTCAAAATCTTGTGGAAATGAATGATATAAACTAAAAAAGAAAAAATTAATTTTAAAAAGAAAAAAACATTTTTAAAAGGCTTACTACATACAGACTCTACACCCCCGAAAATAGATCACAACCTCTCAGTGCTTCATCTTCCTCATCTATGCTAAACAAATCTGATGACTCTTAAGGTCTATTCCAGGCTTCAATCCATGATTTGATGACTCCAGACCACAGATTACCTGAATATATTTTTGTTGAACCAATGAACATAACAGGTAGAGATAGCTGCTGCAATTGTCAAGGGTCCTCCTAGTCTTTCACATTGGTGCTTGAGCAATTGTTTGTTCCTATTAATTCAGGAATAATACATATTTATATGTAAATATATATTCGTTTGTTCTTGTTTATTACTACACAGTTAAAAGGCCTATATAGTACTACAATGACTGAATGGGTGGGGTAGGGTGGATAAGAAAGCAAAATCTTCGGATTCAGGTTGAGGGAAGAAGACTGTTTTTGTCTAGGAGTTAACTCAGCTCCTAATTTTTTTGCCAGCTTGGTAAGTAGATCTGAAACCTGCTGAAGTCTTTCCCTTCAGGGACCACAAGTATCAGCTGTTTATATAGCACCTTGCCATGAGGTTCAGGCTTCTCCATTTACTCATCTCTTCCATCATTTGGGACAGTTTTTTGTTTCTATATCTGTGACCATCAGAAGGAGAGCAAATAGTTTTCACCTTTGTCTTTCTTCTTTTGAAGACAGATCAGTCAGTCTGCAAATTGCCTTTAAGCTTAAAGCTCTTTCTGGAGGGAATAAGCCTTATATTGGATCAGTCAAGTTTTTTCATATGCTTTAGTGGCCACAGATACAGGGATTGGGACTGGACCTGTGATATCATGGGTAGCTCTCAGGTGTGGTAACTACTTTTATCAAGGCAGATCAGCACCTAATTCTGTAACTTATACATAGAGTTACTTAGAGTAGTATAGGTTAATTAACCTGCTTAGGTTCACATAGCCAGTATAATGTAAGGCTGTGTCAGGACTCAGATCCAGGTCTCCCTGGCTTAGAGGCCACCTCTCTATTCACTATGTTTCGATTCATTCTGTATCTATCTACATATATATTATATACATATATACACATATGCATCCTAGAGAGTGACAATGATTAATTTTCTCTAATGTTTTTGGTATAAACAAAAGGCATGTGCCCATACTGCCACTTACTATTAACACTTTTAATAACTTCTGTGGTATTTTTGTAATGGATACATAAAACTGTAAGAGGCAATACGTCATGGGGAGCCTTGATGCCAGGAGAACCTGGGAAGGAATCCTGACTGACACATAGTGGCTGATGAATTCTGGTTAAGTCTCCTTCTGTGCCCCAGGAAACTCTGTAAGACTATAAACTGCAGAGAAGGTGATGCCTGCATGCATAAAGGGAATTTTCTGACTGTGGATTTCCCTATACCAATGAAACTGCAGGTCCAGTACCTACACTATTCTCTACACATAATGGTAATGCACCTGCATGTAAGACTTTCTAAGATTTGTGTTTTGAGGAAAGATAAGAAAATAAACAAATGATCTTTTTCTTTTTATTTCAGGGGGAAACCAAATTTTCTATTATGAATTTTCTTTTGTTTTTGCCAGACCATCAGATGCAGAGTTGGAAAAAAATTACTATTTTTCTAGCCATTGTAAACCAGATACATACTGTCATCATATAAATAAATGCCTTTTACATTGCAATAACTATGCCAACAATACTCTGTAAAATCTCTCCCATGAGTATAGTATCGATTTATTCTTAAAATAGCATCAACATTCTTAAACATCCCACAAATTATGAAATATATCATGATTCTTGATGGTGAACATGAAAATTCTATAATAAACTGATCTACTAAAGTAAAAAAGAAACTATCAGTGTCAATATTTCATAGGATCCTAGCAACCATGGAGATTTATAGCTCAAAGGGATTTTAGAGGCTTTCTAGACCAACTCCCTCATTTTATGCACAATTTTTTTTATTAAAGCAACTGGGGTTAAATAACTTGCTCAAGGTTACATGGCCAGTTATTTCTGGGAGTGGTGCTAAGTATCTGAGCCCGGATTTGATGCCAGTTCATCCTGACTCTGGGGCCAGTGTTCTTACTCGCTGTGCTACCTGGCCGCCCCAACTCCCTCATTTTAGACATGAAGAAAATGAGGCACAGAAAAATAAGTGAGTTGCCCAGGGTCACACAGAGTTCAGTGTCTGGGGCAGGATTTGAATCCAGGTTTTCTGATTTCAAGTCCAGTGCTCTAACTACTACAGTATGCTGCCTTTGTGACAATAGGTGCATGCAAATACATAACCTTGTTTTTATTTAATTGACAAACTTTATTTACTCGCCTTTTACAGGGATATATACTTTCAGGAATGGTAGTCAAATTATCTCAGTAAATGGGAGGGAACAAGAGAGCAAGAGGGAAACAAAAGGGAGGGAGAAGGAGGAAAGGAGAGAAGAGAGAGGAGAGGAGGGGAGGGAAGGAGAAAGGAGGAAAAGGAGGAGAGAAGGGAGGGAGACAGTGTTGGGAATAAAGGGAAATAGTCTAAGGTTCAGCCAATAGCTTGATGAGTATTCTGGACTTTGGGGGACGGGGAGAATAGATGAGAAGATGAATAAGGTGCACTCTGGCAGATGCATCATAAAATCAAAGGTCCACATGGGATTATCTGTTGTAACATTCTTTTTTGTTTGTTTGTTTGTTTTTGCTTTTTGGAGGGGGGAGGGGAGGGCAATTGGGGTTAAGTGACTTGCCCAAGGTCACATGGCTAGTTTTTGTGCGTATGTGTCAAGGGTCTGAGGCTGGATCGGAACCCAGATCCTCCTGACTCCAGGACTAGCAGTGCTCTACTCACTGCGACACCTAGCTGCCCCTGTTGTAACATTCTTAACTTTTCTGATAAGAAAGATGAGGTCCAGAGAGTTCAGTTGATTTACCCAAGTCCACAAAACTAATAAGAAATGGAGCTAGAATTAAAACCCAGGTCCTCTGACTCCAAATCTATTTTATTGAGATGTCACTCATCCAAGCAATCTGAAAAAAAGGTAGCATTTACAAAACTCTGTATATCAACCTCAAATTTCCCCATATATTCCCATTAAGACATTTTAGATTTACTCTTAGATACAAAAAAACTGAAGGAAGAGAAAAAAGGTAGAAAAGGAGGAGATATGGAGGAACAAGGCCATTCTATAGCTCATATTTTCCACTCATAGCAGTAATGATTTTTACACCACTTTAGGTGAACAAATCACTTTTAGTGTGGCAACCTTAGGAAGTAAATGACAGAGATACTGTTGTCATCTCCATTTTCTAGAGGGATCTCACTGAAGACAGCAGTGTACAATGAAAGAACAAAGGTTTTGGAGTCAGATGACTTGGGTTTGAATTGGCTACTTATTACCTATGTGCTCTCAGTAATCGCTAACAACTCAATTTTCATTCTGAGCCTCAGTTTCTTCATTTGTAAAATTAGAGAATTGAATCAGAAGACCTCTGAAGTCCCAACAGGCTCTTTTGAAAACTCGAACCTCAGACTGAAATCAGACTTGTGACTTCACAACCAGCACTTTTTCTCACCATACACCAGATTCATCCTGGGTGAGTGTTATCTAGGCAGTTATTTTTCATCATACAACACTTCTCCTATAAGCATCATTACTCAAGTCAAAACTAAACAGCACTCATTACTGTAATATTCTCCTGGGGATCTGGTTTGTGTTTTTCTTTAGAAAAAGCAGAAAATACAATTTAAAAAAACAATTTAAGTTTAAAAAAATATCAAATATGCTACGATGTTGTTTCCATATCACATTAAGATACATGGCTCCTAAAAAGTAACACATGTACATCATTTACTGCATTTCTGAACAGTGATTAATTCTCCCTTTCATTTATTCTCCAACAAACTTTGCTGCCTGTATAAGCAAATATGGTAACTGCAAGCAATCGCTCAATAGTTTTGATCTTTTGAACTTTGACAACATTCAGACAGATGAAACATTCTGTAAAATACATTAAAAAAATCATGCTATTTAAATGACTAAAAGAAAAGACATGTGGTTGAATGAAGGCTGACACTCAGCCACAGGGCATCATCTCTTATAAGTAAGAGAATAGTGAGTGAAGGCTAGAGTTCATTAATCAATGAGTAGGAACCTTACTCTCTCACCCCTACCAAGCACTACCACTAAGCAAATTAGTACTACTGCCATGGAGCTGAGAATAAGGTTAATTTTATTTTTATTCCACTGCCATAGCTACTAGCACTTTAAAAAATGTTTACACCATTGATCTAAAATTGTTTGAAAGGTTTATGTGAGCAATTCTCTCTCTCTCTCTCCTGGGGAGGTACAGCTAAGGCACCTCGCTGTATACAATAAGACATTAGCTACCATTTAAAGTTTAAAGAACATACTGTATTATTTCAACAAATGTAGAGTTCTACCTAGTGGGTGGAACCCACCTCTTTACCATTCAAAATGACTTTCCTTAACTGATATCCTGCTGACCCCAAAGCGGAAAAGAGTGCCCACACAAGTGACCTGGCAGACAATGAAATAAGTTTTTCAAGTTTCTTAAGGCAGTGTATTGAAGACTAAGAAAAGAGATACCTCTAATTTTATTATTTACTGTGATTATCTTTTAAATCAATTTAATGAATATAATAAAATATCATACTTTTTAATTATCTTTTTTCTCTAGACTGAACAGTTACCAACTTCAATCATTTACTTTTTTTTTTGGAGGGCAATTGGGGTCAAGTGACTTGCCCAAAGTCACATGGCTAGTAATTGTGTCAGGTGTCTGAGGCCGCATTTAAACTTAGGTCCTCCTGACTCCAGGGCTGGTGCTCTATTCACCGCTCCACCTAGCTGCCCCGAATTATTTACTCTTTATGCAAAATTATAAAGGCAAGGCAGAGTTAAGAGGAGACAGCTATTAATGAGACTGAATTACGTCCAATCTATTCAAAAGGCATTTATTTAAGCAACTCTTGAGTGCTAGTTACCAGCTACTGCAAAGACTAACGAAAGGGAAAACAGGTCCTGTCCTCAAGGAGTAGCAACTGATGGAGAAGCAAATGTATAATAAATGCAAAGCAACAGGAGGGGAAAAAGACACTACCAAATAAGGGGACCAGAAAAGATCTCATGTAGAATGTGCCACTTCAGATGAAATTTCCAGGGAATAAGGAGTCACTGTGAGAAGGAATATAAACTCATGCAAAGGAATGGATCCATGAAATGGATTTTCATGCATTCTTAGAGAATAGCGAATTGGTTAGTCTGGTCAGAGTATAAAACATATTGTAGAGGAAAAATTTACAATAAGACTGGTTAAAGTTGGTTGGAGACAGGTTCCCAAGGATTTTAAATATTAGACTAGTTTCTATTTTCTCCAAGAGGTAATAGGGAGACATTGGAGCCTCATGAGCAGGATAGTGGCAGTCACATTTGTGCTTCAGAAATATCAATTTGGCGGCTATATGGAGAATGGATTGGAGAAGGTGTCAAGCTTCTTTTCTGTGATTTCCACCCATGGTTCTTAAATCTGCCTTCTGGGGACAAATGCTTCAAATCTATTTTCTCTTCCAGAGAAGGAACCTTAAAATACCTGAAGATTGCTAAGGCTCTAGTACTCTAGGCTAAACACCCTTAGTTCTTTTGAATGATCCTGGTATGGTAACCCTGCCTTCAGTGTACTCAACATTCTATTAACCTTCCTTTGGAATGGCTCCAGCTTAAAATGGAAAGAATGGAGGAGAAATGAGGAGAACTTAAAATTGCAGAACCATGAACTATGCTTCATATATGTTCTCACTAGGGCAGAGTGTAACATAATTATCATCTATATCATTTTTAGCTTCTGGTATCTTTTAAGACATCCCAAGGTCATGCTACCTTTTTTCCTTTTTTTGCCTACCTTGTTATGCTGTTGACTTATATTGAGTTTATAGTCTGATAATACCTCCAGATTTTTTCCCAAAGGAACTTTTATCAAGTATATCTACCCATCCTATACTTGTGGATATTATTTTTTTAATCCAAATATAGGACTTTAAATTTGTATCTCATAAATATCATTATGTTTGATTTGGTACATTGTTATACTTAATTCAGATCCTTGAGGGCAAGAACTGTAAGTGATTAATATTTTTTGACTTTGAGTCATCTGCATATTTGTTAAGCATACTCCCTAAATCTTCATCTAAATTTTTAACAAAAATGTGCTAACAGAGACAGGTGAGATCTGGAATCACTCCATTAGAAATCCTTTAATCACTATCATCTTTTGCATCTGACATTCAAAAAAATTCCTTAATTCATTTAACTAAGTGTTATTATCTAACCCAAACTTCTTCAACTTCTCTACAAGGTTAGCATGAGAGATAGCCAAATTCTTTGCTGACAACTAGGTATACTAAATCTATGGCATTTCCCTGATCTATCATTTAGGTAATCCTGTAAGAAAAGGAATGAAGTTAGCCTGGAATAACTTGATCTTCATGAAGTTATGCTGCTTTTAATGTTAACTCTTTCTTTAATAAATTCTCACAAATCATCTATCCCTTTAACAATACAATCTAAAAATGTTTCAGGAATAAAAATCAAGTTCATTGGTCTATAATTTGAAAACCTCTTCCGTTTTTTGATAAAGAAAAATTTGGTTGTCTCCTGTTTTGCAGAATTCTCTTTTTCTACCCAACTTTTCAAAGTTGGCGTAGGTTCAACAGTCACATTTGCTAGTTCTTTCAAAGACCTGGGATGTGGTTTGTCTAGGTGTGGTAACTTGAATTAGCATAATTCTTTACAACCTGGATTTCAATTCCTTCTTACTAACTTTTGTTTGTGCATCCCAGTTCAAAGATTCTTGGAAAAGAAAACAGAAAAAAAAATAATACAAGTCAAGTTTCTCCTTATCACTGCCCTCTACAATAATTATCTAAGCCATCCCAAGAAGTGAACCTTTACTCTTTTAAAAAAACATCTTTTCTTGTCCTTAACACAAATTTTAAAAAATCCAAGTTAGTTGTTATGTATCTATCTGGGGATCCTGATTCAGAGATATAGAAAAAGAATGATTTGACCAAAGAACCAAGGGAAATGTTGTGTGTCAGGGTGAAAAAGATCCCAGGGCTACCTTGGTAAAATAAGTATCTCTTTTCTTGCTTGAATATGCCTATAATTCTTTTTTAATTTTTTAAGAGGGTGGTAAAAAAAAAGGACAAAGTATTTTATTTCAAAATGAGAGAGAAAATGTCCACAATATATTACCTGCATGAGTTTTTAAATCTCTAAATCTCTAAAAGACAGTCTTTTAGGTTGGCACCAACTACCATTTGTAAGGCAATACAGCCATGACATGCCAAAGAAAGCTTTATTAAAAAGAAAACAAGTATTCTGCATCAAGAATATTATAGTATTACAGCTAAATAATAATAATTTGCATTCATATATTACTTTAAGGTTTAAAAAGCACTTTAGCAACAATCTTGGGAGATAGGTACCACAAAGAGTATTATCTGGATTTTATAGATAAGAAAACTTAGAATCAGTGACCTTATATATGACTTGCTCTTGGTTATACTGTTAATGTATCTGTGACAGGATTTAAACCCAGATATCTCTTTGTTTCCAAGTCCAGTGAGGCAATGACTGGTTCTGTGTTGTTTTAAAAGACAGAATTAGGGAAAACAAATGGAAAATATATAAGGAAATACATTAGGGAGGAAATCTCATTATCACTAGAATGGCAAAGAATCTGGTTTTCTATTAGGTAGTATCACTAGATTCAAGCAGAGGGTGGAAAACATCTACTGGATATTCAACAAAAGGAATTTTATCATCAGGGAGAAATAGATGTAATCTTTAAAAAACCCTTCTAACCAATGATTCTATTATTCTCTGACTATGAATTACACTGAAATTATTCTTTTTTTAAAAAAATGCACAATATAAAATAAGATCAGTAAATTAAGTTTCATTACAGTAAGCCTAGAACTACAGAAAATTTTACTTTAGACTGGCAAAGGGAAAGGTCTAAAGTAACATATTCCACACATTATGATGTTGTCCCATCTCCTCCTTTCTGTATGTAGTCATGTTTCCTGAAAGTAAATTGCTTATTCCCAACTTACAAATGCATGTCAATAAGCCATACTGTAACAAAATTATTTTGTATTATAGAAATGATCATAAATTCTGTTCTGTAAACTACAAATCATATATACCAAAAAAGACAATTATAAAAAATATATTTTTAAAAATTAAAATCTTGGCATTTTTGAGTAAATATGTCACACAATTAATTTCTATGAACTACAGTTTAATTTATTATTTGGTTCTTTTAATGAAGGTACTACATCCATGAGGACTTAAAAACTGTATCTTCTTTATTCAGTTACTTATTGCTCAAAAGAAAATCTAATTTACATTCAGTTAAGAGATAAACATTTGTTTTTTTTTTTTACTTCAGGCACCCAAGTAATTCTACTATATTCATTATAACTTAAAAATACTTTATTAACTTCTGATTTACATCATTCGTTTCCGCCAGATTTTGAGTTACAGATTTTCTCCTGATTTTTCCCCTATCCACCACCCCAAAATAGCAGTTCCCCAAGATATCCCCTCCTCCAATCTGCTCTCTCCCATATTTTCTCCCATACCCCTTTCAACTTTTCAAGTGGATCTCTATGCCTCAGTGCCTGTATATCTTATTTCCCAATTACATGTAAGATGGTATTAATAATAGTATACACACACACATAAATATGTATATACACACACACACACACACACACATATATATATATATATATATATATATATACAATTGAATATTTGATTTTAAAACTTTCAATTCCAGATTCATTCCCTTCCTTCCTTGTCACCCACCCTTACTGGGAAGATAAGCAGTTCAGTATAGGTTGTACATGTGTGGCTAATGCAAAACAATAACATAGCAGATATATTGTAAAAGACTCACTATATTTCTCTCCCTCCTATCCCACCTCCCACTTGTTCTATTCTCTACTTTGATCCCGTCCCTTTTCAAAAGTGGGTGCTTCCAACTTCCCTCCCCCCACGTGCCCTTGCTTCCATCATCCCCCCTCTCATCTCCTTCCCCCCCTATTCTCCTAGAGGGCGAAATACCCTATTCAGTGTGTATTTCACTACCTCCTCAAGCCAGATTCAATGGGAATAAGGTTGACCCATTCCCTTTTTGCCTTCCTATTCTTCCCCTCCATTGTAACCATTTTCCCTTGACTCTTCTGTATGAGATAGTTTACCCCAATCTGTCTCTCTGCATCTCCTCTCATTATATTCCTCTCACCTCTTAATTTCACCATTTAAGTATCATCCCTTCCCGTTAAATTGGTCCTGTGCCCTCTATCTATGTACACCTGTAAACATATATTCACACATTCACATATGTATTCATATGCTCATATACCCTCATATATAGACATTATATATATATATATTTCTAATCCCTTCAACTACTGAGAAAAGTTTCATAAGTTACAATTATTGTTTTTCCATGTAGGAATGTTAATAGTTCAACTTTGAATAAGTTCCTTATGAATTTTTTCCCGTTTACCTTCTCATGCTTCTTTTGCTTCTTGTATCTGAATGTCAAATTTTCTATTCAACTCTCATTTTTTCTGCAAGAATGCTTGAAAGTTCTCTATTCCACTGAATGCCCATATTTTCCCCTGAAACATAATACTCAGTTTTGCTGGGTAGGTGACTCTTGGTTTAATCCCAGCTCCTTTGACCTCTGGAATATCATATTCCAAGCCCTTCAATCCCTCAGTGTAGAAGCTGCCAGATCCTGGGTTATCCTGATTGTGTTTCCACAATATTCAAATGGTTTCTTCCTGGCTGCTTCTAATATTCTCACCTTAATCTGGGATATCCGGAACCTGGCTATAATATTCCTAGGCTTTTCTTTTGGGGATCTTTTTCAGGAGGTGATCAGTGGATTCTTTCAACCTCTATTTTGCCCTCTGGTTCTAAAACATTAGGGCAGCTTTCTTTGAGAACTTCCTGGAGAATGATTTCTAGGTTAGGCTTTTAGGTAGTCCAATAATTTTTAAATTATCTCTCCTGGATCTATTTTCCAGGTCAGTGGTTTTTCCCATGAGATATTTCACATTGCCTTCTATTCATTCATTTGTTTGGATCTGTTTAACAGCATCTTGATTTCTCATAAAGTCATTAGCTTCCATTGCTCCAATCTAATTGTGAAGCAATGATTCTCCTCATTGAGCTTCTGAGATTCTTTTTCCATCTGGCAAATTTGGCTTTTTAAGGCATTCTTCTCCTCATTGCCTTTTTGAGCCTCTTTTGCCATTTGAGTCAGTCTGTTTTTTAAGGTATTATTTTCCTCAGTCAGGCTGTTGACTCTCATTTCATAATTTTCTTGCGTTTTTCTCATTTCTCTTCTCAATTTTTTCTCCACTTCTCTTATCTGCTTCTTAAGGTCCTCTATGGCCCATAACCAGCTTGTATTTTCCTTTGAAGCTTTTGGTGCAGGAGTTCTGACTTCACTGTTTTCCTCCTGTTCCATGCTTTGCTCCTTTTTGTCCCCAAAATAGGAGTGCAATGTTGGAATCTTCTGTCTGCTTTGTTTCCTTTGCCTGCTCATTTTGCCACGCAATTACTTGACTTTTGGGCTTTTTGCCACAGTAGGACTCTGCCTCCAGACAGGGGAGCTCTCGACCCAAACGCTAGGGTTTTCTCAGCTGCTGGAGGTATTAGATGGGTGCCCTCTCTGAGGTCTCCACACACTCTGGCAAGGTGGACACACACCCCAGGACTTCCAATCTAGACTGCAATCCAGATACAAGCAGGTTACAGCAAGAGTGAGTACCCCTCAGACTGGTGCTTTGTTCCCCTACACTCTGCTGGCCAGGAGTTGAAGCTGCCACGTGGCACTGGCTGGCTGTGCCAGTGTCTCAGCGGCTTCTCACCCTGGGGGTAAAAGCCACGCACTCCCACTTACTGGTCCCAAAGTCCAGACTGCACTGGCCTCTAACTTTGTCCTTTGCAGGTATGTGTTGATAAATCTGGAAACTGCCACTGCTGCTGCTGATCTGGAGTCCCTCTGGCCAGTGGACGGTCAGGCCCGCCCTGGGGCTAAAGCCTTTGTGAGGGGCTGGGCTCAGCTCCCAGAGCACTGTGCTGGATTACTGCAGGCCTGCTGGGCTGTCCTCAGTGGGAGGTTAGCTTCTCTGTGTCATTTTGTGGGTTCTACAGCTCCAAAGTTTGTTTAGAGTCCCCTTTTTACATGGATTGGGGAAGGTGGAAGCAGGCGCAGCAGGGAGGTCGTGCTTCTACTCCCCCATCTTGGCTCTGCCCTCCTTGCCCAATGTCTTAAATAAAAAAAAAATATTCTTCACTGATGTATTCATTTTTGAACTTTTTCTATAAGGAAAAATAAGTTTTTATAGCTTAAATGAATATTAACTATATGCGTAAGATGGCTTTTTTTTCCTGTTCCCGTCTTCTCATTAGCAGCTTTCCAGAGGACTGCTGCTGTGAACAGCTTCAAGGTTCTGAATTACATAGTATAGTAGACTCTCTATTTATTCAGTAGTAAATTAAGGCAAAACATACACAGAAATAAAAGCATAGCATTCACAATGTTATTACATAATTTATTAAAATGGCCACATAGTTTTACTATAATGTACATTAATTTAGTAACTCAATCATTTAGCAAGTCCTTAATTCAATCATCCTTAAGGAGGCTTGTCTCCTTAATGGACGCAAAAGGTCAAAGTTCTTCACCCCTAGGTCACATTGTCTTAATATCTTCAATTAAAAAGTCTTCTCTCTTCTCATTCACAGATTAGTTTCCAATCATGCTTTATTCAATCATCCTGAAAAGGTACAGGATACATAGTACAGAGTTCTCCACCCCTAGGCCATAGGAAATCATGATCTTATCAGTCTTCATTAAATACCCAAGGAGAGATCTTTTCATATTGACTCAAGGCTGCCTCTAAGCTTCCATGGTTCCTCTTCCATGGTGCCAGCTCCTGCGTGAATCTATACAACTGTTACCTGGGTTCAAAGGCAGGCAACTCCCAGTTCCTTGTCTAGCTCCTTGTCCAGTTCCCAATCCATATTGAAGCTCACAGTGTCCAGTCCACCTCAAGTCCTTCACACTTCCTGTTTCTGGGAATATAAAGCTTAACAGAGCCACAATAATATACATACACATTGTTGGCACCATCACCAATTCACTATCTGCCTGTGAAATCAACTCAGATCCACCAACAAGGTCTGAGAACTCAATACAAATCATCAGTATAGAAATCAATACAGACCCACAAATGAGGTCCAAGAGGTCAACACAAATAATCAGTAAATTCCCAGGACCTCTGAAACCCTCCTTTAGGATTTTGTAAACAGACAAGCAGAAAATCCTCTTTCAGAGTTTCCAGTAACGTCCTAGGGCTTCTATACAAAGTATAACAAACAAAAATTAACACAGACAGAGCAGACATAGAGTGGCGGGATACCACCAGTTTTCTCCTTCTCTCCCACAAGCTCCCTTCTCAATTCTGCTCTCTCCAGTCTGGGCCTCTCCTTACAAATATAGTCATTAGCTCCTCCCATTCCTGTTGCTAATGCAACAGGAGTTCACCGGTTCTAGGGGTCACAACTTGGGTTCACACATTCTGTTTCTTAAGAGACTTGAGAAGCTTAAAAGAAACTGAAACTGAAACAAGGTGTTAACTGCTTCTTTGCTTGCCATTGCAGTCAAATAGCTTGTAGCAGCAAGCACCCCAAGCGTCCCCAGGGTGGCTGCCAACACAGGTTCTTAGATCTGCTTTGTTAAAGGAAAGCAACTCAAAATGGGTTATCAAGCTTACTTTAATCAGTCAAATATGTATCGTTTAGCTAGTTCAGGGGAAAAAGGTCAGCACCCCAAACTTCAGAGTATACAGACAGAATTATCAAGAAAGAGAAACACATCAAGTAAACAGGTTTCCAAACTGTCCAACCATTACATCCATACCAAATCAGCATCTGGGTTTTTCAAAGCCAGGGGGCTCTCAACACCAGCTTCCCAGAGTGTCATCTGATCAAAGCACAGAACACTTCTCAAAGTGAGCCCCAAAACAAAGCCTCAAATCAGGATTTATATAGCCTTCTCCTGGCTCAGAGAATGTTACAACCTTCTGGACCCACTGGCCAATCAAAAAGTATCTACTGAAAAACAAGCCTCCCACCCCAGGCTCCAGGTGCACTTTAGCATAGGGGCAGGGAAGATCTTAAAAATTCACATTCCCATTACATAGCTCTACTTTCTATTAAAGTAATTTACTAAAAATGTACATTCATGCTAAGAAAAACTGAGTTCAACAATGAGAAAGGAAACTGAGTTAAACCAAAAGGTCCTTCTAGATACTATTTTTTTTTAATCTTCAGAGATGCTTCCCACTTCACTGCACGTTTTTGATAGCTTAGAAAAATCTCTATCTTCCTTAGATGATCTTTAAAATACTACAGAAGAACATAAAAAAATAAATACTTAATGTTCTAGTAAAATTTATTTTTGTTCTCCAAGGTTTTTATCATAAGCATTAGGTGCTGTGGCACAATGGAGAGAATGCTATAAGCTGAAATCCTGTTTCAGATCCTTATCAACTGTGCAAGTTCTGCAAGTCACTTAACTGATGCAGGCCTTAGTTTTCTCATCTTTAAAATGGACAACTCTCAGGGTTGTTATGTATGTGTATCTATAGATATAGATATACATACATATGTATGTATGTATATATAAGTATATACATACACATATGTATATATAGTACTTTATAAACCTTAAAGCTCCATTAATATTTTTTTTGGAGGGCAATTGGGGCTAAGTGACTTACCCAAGGTCACATGGCTAGTTTTTGTGTTAAGTGTCTGAGGCCGGATTTGAACTCAGGTCCTCCTGTCTCCAGGGCCAGTGCTCTATTCACTGTGCCACCTAGCCACTCTTCCATTAATATTATTAATATCAGCTATTATTATTTCTTCCTAACTCAGTTCACAATTCTAAGATCACAAATTCATAGCCTGAAAAGAACTTAAGAGGCATTTAGTCTAACACTTTATTTCTGCAGATGAGTAAACTGGTTCCCAGAGAGATTAAGTATTTGCCAAGTTCTGTATGTGTGAGGTAGAAGACAAGGACCTGGTCACATTTCTGTTACTTACTACTATCACCATCTCTGGACCTCTGTTTTCTTATCTACTAAATAAGCAGTTTGGAATAGATGACCTTCGAGGGTCTTCCTAATCTAAATCTATGATTCTATGAATTGAATTTAGTCCTCCTTACTATTAGCTCTAATCTTATTTTTTACTGTGACTTCTATTTTTGCATAACTTCAGGTCATATTTATCAGGACTCATGTCATCCCAATAATTTATGACTGAAAATGAGAAGATACTTTAGGCCAAGAGAAGTGAAAGGCAAATCACCATGACTTAATTAGACACTGGTCTGCAGATTAAGTGCTTCTATAAAAAGGAAAAAAAAAAGACAGAAAGGGAAAATGTCATATCATTTTGACAACCCAGCACAACAGAAAAAGAGCAGTTATCTTTCTTGAGATGTTTAATGATAGCCATAGCAGAATGAGAAAATGCATGTGGCTCTCCCTCCCTCCCTCATCTCCTCTTCTCTCCTTTCCTCTCTTCTTAATTCTCTACACAGGGAGTTTTGATTCAAAACTGGTACTTAAATCCAATCACCTAAATACTGAACCAAAAGTTAAATTGCAGGATCTGAGTAATGGTAACTTTCCTGGAATTTAACCTTTTTGGCCTAACAGTTGTTCTTCAGTCATTTCAGTGATGTCCATTGCTTCTTGATTCCATTTGAAGTTTTACTGGTAAAGATACTGAAATGGTCTGCCATTTCCTTCTCCAGTTCGTTTTACAGATGAGGGAACTGAATCAGATAGGATAAAGTGACTTGCCTAGGTTCGCAGAACTAGTAAGTCTGAGGCCAGATTTGAATTCAGGAAGATAAATTGTCCTAATGTCAGGACAAGCACTCTCTCTACTAAGCTACTGAGCTGCCCTTAGTCCAACAATTAGTAGCAGTCAAAAAAACAGTAAATAATGGAGTCAAAGAACTTGAGTTAAAATCTTGAATCCTATAATCACTACCTTTGTGATCTTGGTGAACTTACATCTCTGAGCATGAATCTTCCAATCTTTAAAATGTGGGGCTTAAAAATAAAGAAAACAAAGGCCTTACTAGACCACTGCTGAGGTTCTTTACAACTATAAATGTATTAGTTTTTTCTATGTCATAAAGAAACATGAGAGAAAGCCTTTAGCAAAGAAGATACCAATAATTACACCATTTTTCAACTAAAATAACATAAGCTTTAATTATGATATTGCTATTTACTACTTGTGTGACCTTGGGCAGTGTATCATCTCTCTGAGCTTCAGTTGTTTCATCTATAAAATAAGTAGATTGGAAAAAATAATCTAAGATTATCAAAATCTTACCATCTTCATTATCACCTTCTATTGAGAAATGAGGTTTATTGACGAAATTACTTTTCCTGAATAATGTAAAAAATGAGTTGTGAATTCAAACCTCAGGCACACCATCTAGACATTTAGCTCTGAACCTAAAATAGTCTAATATCTTGCAAACAGAGGCTAAACAGTCTAGCTTACTAGCCATTTAAGACTCAATTATGATGATCTATTAACTTTTTTCTCTTTCCTCTGATTCCAAACTGGTAAAAGAAATGCAATAAGATATTACTGGTGTGTGTGTGTGTATGTGTATATATATATATATATATACACACACACACACACACATATATATACATATATATGTATATATATATACACATACACACACACACATATATATATTATATAAAGAGAGACAGAGACAGACAGAGACAGAAAGACAGAGACACAGAGAAAGAGAATATATGAATGGGAAGAGGAGATCTTTTGGCCTTCCTAAAATATCTATTATTTCAATTAAATTCAACACATATTTATTTTATTTATGTAAAGGACTTTCCAAAGCATATCTAACATCCCAAATATCTCTGATTATAAGACAAAGATCTTTTGTATAAAATAATTTTATAATAAAATTTTATAAAAAGTTTCTAATAATCTGCTTTAAGACCATGTTAATATTTAAAAGACCAACAAAAATCATATGATTATCTCAATAGATGAAGAAAAACATTTTGAAAAATACAACTCATCTTTTTAAAAATTCTAGAAAGTGTAGGAATAGATGGAACTTTCCTTAAAATAAGCACCATCTATCTAAAACCATCAGCAAACATTATCTATAATGAGGATAAATTAGAGGTCTTCCCAATAAAATCAGGGGTAAAGAAAGGATGTCCATTATCATCACCATTATTTAATATTGTATTAGCAAAAAGTGAAGAAAAGGAAATTGAACGTTTTAGAATAGGCAACAAGGAAACAAAACTATCACTCTGCAGTAGATCTGATGGCATATTTTAAGCATCCTAGAGAATCAACTAAAAATCTAGTGGAAATAATTAACATCATCAGCAAAGTACAGGAGATAAAATAAACCCACATAAATCATCAACATTTCTATATACTACAAATGAACAATGTTCACCAGGAAGAGATATAAAGAGAAATGCAACTTGAAATTACTGCAGAAAATATAAAATATTTAGGAGTATAGCTGCCCAAACACAGAAATTATCTGAATACAATTACAGGATACTTTTCACACAAGTAAGTCAGATCTTCATAATTGTAGAAATATTAACTATTAACAAGTAGGCTGAGTCAATATAATAACAATTACAATTCTATCTGAATCAATTTCTCTATTCAATGCCATATCAAACTACCCAAAAATTATTTTATAGAACCAGAAAAAAAATCATTAAAAATCATCTGAAAGAACAAAAGGTCAGGAATTTTAAGGGAAGCAACGAAAAAAAAATATGAAGGAAGGGCACCTAGCTGTACCAAATCTCATACTATCATAAAGTTGTAATTATGAAAACAATATTGTACTAGGTAAGAAATACAGTGGTAGATCAGTGGAATAGATGAGGTAGATAATACACAGTAGTAAATGATCACAGTAATCTAGTGTTTGACAAAACCAAAGATCCAAGATTTTGGGGAAAGAATTATCTATTTGACAAAAAAATTGCTGGGAAAAATGGAAAGAGTTTGGTAGAAATTAGGCATACCTAGTCATACCATATACCAAGATCAGGTCAAAAATGGATACATGATTAAGACATAAAGAGTGATATCATAATCAAATCAGAGGAGCATGGAATAGATCTATGGCTAAGGGATTTATGACTAAACAATAGAGCATTATGCAATGTAAAATGAATAATTTTGATTACTTTAAAAAAGGTTTTGTACAAACAAAATTAATGTAGCGAAGATTAAAAGGGAAACAGGAAAAGTTTCTCTGATAAAGGCCTCCTTTCTCAAGTATATAGAGAACAGAGTCAAATTTATAAGAATACAAGTCATTCCCCAATTGATAAATGGTCAAAGGATACGAACACACAGTTTTCAGGAGAAATCAAAACTATCTATATTAATATGAAAAAATGCTCTAAATCATTACCTATTAGAGAAATGCACATTAAAACAAGCTTAAGGTTCCACCTTACATATATCAGATTGGCTAATATGACAGAAAAGGAAAATGATAAATGCTGGACAGGATGTGGATAAACGGGGACACTAATGCATTATTATTAAAGATTTAAAAAAAAAAAAGCTATTAGTTCCAAAATTCCTAGGGGCAGCTAGGTGGCACAGTGAGTAAAACACTGGCCCGGAGTCAGGAGGACCCGAGTTTGGTTCCAGCCTCACTTAACAACCACACAAAAAAACTAGCTGTGTAAACCCCAATTGCCCTCCAAAAGGAAAAAAAAAAGATTTTTCCTTTAGGGTTTACCTCTTGACAAAATGGAAACATTGCTATGTGAGAATTGGTAGTTGAATTCAAGTGCCAACTTACCACTCTTTAGATCTACATTTGGCCCATAGTTTTGGGGGTGAAGATGGAGTAGAGAAATTGTGGGTACCTTTTACAATTCTAAGTTATACTAGCAAATTTCAGCACTGAATGGATCCAAAGTAGCTCCTCAGATTTCTTTATATGCTTTTTTCCACCCTCACTCACTGAATAGCAATAACCTTGCTATGAAAAGTGATGGTAGGAGAAGAGTTCTAATTGAATTTAAAAGTACACCATACAAATGTCTTTTTTTCCCTAAAGTACATCATTTTCCTAGAGATGTGAAAAAAAGAGTATATTGGGTTTTGTCTTCCCCCCCCCCCCACCCCTGCAATTACAGCACTCCCTCAGGTATGAATGCTGAACTTGGAGTCTAAGCTTTAAAACAAAGAAAAAAAATCATTAGAAATGCCTCCTTGTGAAGAGAAACATCTAACAGTATGCAGGAATTTCTTTGGCTTGGAACGCTGGCAGGTTTTTTATTTGCTTCTTGTTAAAACATTAATGGTTTTTGGCTTTTCCAATCATTAACAGTTTCATCTTATGGCTCCCCATGGAGTTACAAGCTGATAAAATTGTTCAGTACTCCTCAAACAAAGAGCTAACATCAGAAAGGCTTCTCAATAAAAGCAGCAGAAGGGGCCTGTTTTATCACCTGATGCTTTCCCTCAATCTTTCAATTCTCTTATGTACACTACTTAGAAAGTAATTCCCAGATAGCTACAGCAGCAACAGAAAAGGAGTCTACCTACAACTAAGACTAAACTACTGTAAAACTTTATTACTTTTAATTAATGCAATCCCCAACTGTGCTAAATCACTCACTCTTCTAACTCTTAAAGGAAGTATTTCCATGTAAGGAATTCCTGTTCCAGCATCTGATTTCACAGTCCCAGTTTTTCTTCTTTTTCCCAGACTGTTTCCAAACATTTAAGACAATAGTTTTCTTGCACTCTCCTGCTACAACCCTTCTGTAGCATGAAACTCTGTCTTCAGGATATTCTTTTCAGGTATGTGGTCAACACTTTAAAAACATGACCAAAACTCACTCTTCATTCCCTACATCTTGCACTTCATCACATTCTTGTTAGTCCTCCCTTCAGAGTCAGTCTTTTGTCCATTTCTTGTCCACTATTATTCTAGTTCAGGCACTTATTTCACATGAGGACACTGTAATAGCTGTTGCCTTGATTTTCCCTCTTTTATTGATTCATCTTTTTCTAATCCAACTCAGCATAGCTGTTCCAGATTGTTCGTTCAGTAATTTTTCAGTCATGTCCACCCACTTCTTCCTGACCCCAATTGGGATTTTCTTCACAAAGATACTAGAGTGGTTTGCCATTTCCTTCTCCAGCTCATTTGATAGATGAGGAAACTGAGGCAAACAGGGTGAAATGACTTGCCCAGGATCACACAGCTGGCAAGTCTCTGAGGTCAGATTTGAACTCAGGAATATGAATCTCCCTGACTCTAGTCCCAGCACTCTGTGCAGTATGGTACCACCTCTCTGCCTGTTACAGATTAAATTTGCTAAAATACTACTTTCTTTACATCATTCCTTTAGGCATCTACAAAGACTCCTCTCTTTCTAAAGAGTAAGGTGAAAACTTTTCATTCAAACATTCAAGGCCTCTCATAATCTGGATCCTCTTTAGCCATCCAACACTGTCTTTCCAACTCCCACCCTTGTTGTAGCCAGAACAATTTTTTTAATATTCAGTCTTGCCTACAATCATACTTTCCTCAAGGAGTAAATCACAAAATCATAAGGACTGTGGTCATCTACAAATTGTTGTTACATGATTTCAAATGGACCTGAACTACATCAAGGCAATTCTTTTACAACCTCCCAAATAATTCACTATCCCACTCACCAGTGTTACTCTGTCAAAGCATTTCAACCTTCTTTGAGTTTACCATGCACCCCTCTCTCCATTCCCTCAGCAGAGGGCCTGGCTTCACATTTAATCCAAAAAAATAAAATTGTGACTATTATCTGACTATTATGCCCTTTTCTCTCCTGCTCCTCATCTCATATTACTGAGATGTCTCCTCAATCCACACTCCCACTATTTCTTCCTTTACCCTTATTTCAAAAGTCTTTTTTCCTTGCCAAGGTAATCCCAGTTCATTTTCTCCAACACATTGGCCCCTCTATCTTACTCCAGTTCAATATTTCCCTATCTATTGGCTGTCTCTCTGCTGCCTACAAACATGGTAATGTCATTCCTATCCTTAAAAGATCCACACTTGATCCAGCCATTCCCACTAGCTATCATTCTAAACCTCTCCTCCTTTACATGATTAAACTTGAGAAAGGTTACAATTCATCATTCGAGCGAATGAAGCTGCTCTTTCTAAAGTTATCAGTGATCTCCTACTTATGAAATCTAATGACCTTTTCTTGGTCCTCATTCTTCTTGATCTCCATGCAGACTTGAACACTGCAGATCACTCCTCTCCTCTCTCCTTTTCCCTTCCCTCCTCTCCTCTACTACCTTCTCCTGAGTTCTCCTTCTACTTGTCTGATTACTCTTTTCAGCTTCTTTTACGAGATCTTCTTCTACATCACACTCACTAATCACAGTATTTCCTCAAGGGTCTGCCTTGGAATATTTTCTATTGTCCTTTTACACTTTTTTCCTTGAGAACTCCCTTGGGGTCAATTGTGATTTTTATGGGGATGACTTAGATCCATTACTCCAACCTCTCTCTTAATCTCTTGTTTAGAATCACCAAGTGCTCACTGGACATCTCCAACTGGGATATCCCATAGGCATTTCAAAATGAACATGTTTAAAATAGAATTCATTCTCTTATCCCCTCCTCTCAATACTCTGTGTTTTTGAACTTCTTTAATATTATTAGGGACACAAATATCCTCCCATTTCTTCAAGTTCTCAAACTTATCCTTGATTCCTCACTTTTACTCAACCCACATATCCAGTCTGTTACCAAGTGTTGTCATATATCTCTCATAATATTTATTTTTTCTAATTACAGATCTGTCAATCATGTACCAGTCCTAATCACCTTATGCCTGGACTATTGAAAAAGCTGTTGGTTGCACTCTTTGTTGAAAATCTTTCCCTGCTCCAGTCTATTCTCCACTTGGCTGATCTTCTTCAAGTGCAGACCTGACCACATCACTACCCTACTCAACACACTCCATTACCCTGCCACCAGCCAGCCCATTCCTTCTAGGATAAAGTATAAAAATATTCCACAATCTGGCAACTGTTAATCTTTCTAATCTTACATTTTATGTTTATCCAACTCCAGTGGGATGCCCAGCTTGTTTGAATGCAAAATGTATGCTTGCCAAAAAGACAATTTTATGGAGAACTCACACAGGGCAAATGCTCACATGGTGGTCAGAAGAAGTGATACAAGGACTCTCAAAGTCTCTCTCAAGAACTTTGGAATTAATTGTGTGACATTGGAGACACTGGCATAGGACCACTCAGCATGCTGTGCCCTCATTAGAGAAGGTGCTATGCTCTATGATCAAAGCAGAATTGAAGTAGCTCAAAAGAAACACAAGATGCACAAATATAGAGAATCCACCCCAAATGTTCACATGAACTATTTGTACTCAACCTGTGGTAGAACATTCCAAGCCCATATTGGTCTGATCAGCCACAGCTGGACACACTATAACTTGACTCTAGCATAGTGATATCATTTTGGTCCTATTCAAGAACAAAGGACAATAACCAATTCCTATACTTTAAGATCCAATAACCCTGGTCTTCTTGCTGTTCATCTCACAAGTCCCTCCATCTTTCTACTTGGTATCTTTTCATTGGTTGTCCCCAAGCCCTGTCTTAAGAACTACTTACTCTTAGCCACTGATAATCTTCCCTCTGTGACTATCTCCCATTTATACTGTCTATCTTGTTTGTATGTGGTTGTTGTATATAGAATTAATTTGGAAGTCTTTATAAAGTCAAGACAAATAGGATTATACTATAAAGGTCCATTATAGTCATCTAGTTCAACCACTCCCTCCATTTTTACATATGAGGAAATAAGTTTAGAGAGGTAAGGAGGCTCATAGATGGTCCTGCAAGAATAAATAGCAGAGATAAGATCTGATCCCAAGACTTCTGGCTTCAAAACTTTTGTTTAAGAAAATTCTGCTAGCTAAAAAAGGACTTTTATTTATATTAGATGTTATACTATAAAAATAATATTAAGCTGAAGTAGCTGACAAAAATATTCTCATCAATAAGAAACAAACTTGGAGATAACTTAATTGTGTTGTTGGTACATCTTTATTAAATTCTGAGCAATACTTCCCACAGTAAGTGTACATTAATTGAGAGTTGTAAGCTATGGAGAGGCTCTTCAGGAAACATTCATTTACTTTAAACAAATACTTTCTCATTCCAAAGTATTACCCAATAATTTAATTCCCAAACTTGTTTTCTACTTCACAATAGAAAAATTAACATGCCTTCAAAGAGCAGGTAAATCCCATAGACAATTATAATCAAAAATATTTCTTGATGTCAGGAGAAAACAAGAGAGAAGCATTTGGCATGTTGAGTGGATACCTGGTGATGAACTGATGAAAGGACCCTAATAAAAATGACTCAGGATGGGCTGTGATTTGCTTTACTAAAGGGAAATTCTGAATCCATAAAATCATTGATCCATTTGACTAGCTGAACATTTAAGTATTTCTTGAAGTCCTAGATATGGAATCAGAAGATCTGGTTTCAAATGTTCTACCAATTATTGCCTATATGATATTGGATAGATACACTTTACAGGTCTCAGTTTTCTCACTGGTAAAAATGAAGGACTGGACTAGGTGGTCTTTCTGATCCTTTCAAGCTCTAAATCTAAGATTCTAAGTACTATTTACATGATACTTTTCTATCTGGTATAAAAATAAGGTTCAATAGCAATATAATGTTAATGAAATATCTCAATAATCTAGATTATAATAATCTAGAAATATTCCTTAGCTTTCAGGAGGAAGAACCAGATTACAAGAAAATAAGCATATATAAATTCCTTAATTAAAACATTTAAAGTATTAAGTGCCTAAGGCATGTAAAGCACCTCACCATGCTGAACACCAGCAATACAAAAATGAAAAATGAAACAGCATACTCTCTCAAAGAAGTTAGACTCATTTGGGGGAAGGCAGACAGGGTATTATGCACAAATAAATATGTTGCAAAATGTGAGAGGAGAGAGAGGTAAACCGCTCCACAAAAAATGTGTGAAGGGAGGGATTACTTTCAGCTACAGGAGGATAAGGGAAGGATTCATGGAGGAGATGGTGTCTGAGTTGAGTTTTAAAAGAAAAAAAAGATTTTAATAAGCAGAAAAAAGGAAGGGGTGTGTGTATCCAAGTGCAGGAGACAGCTTGTGCTAATGCAAGAAAGTGATAAAGGATCAGCTAAAAGTCCAATTTGGTTGGAATGTAGATTGAAGTATGGTATAACGTGAAGTATAGCTAGAAAGGTAAACTGGACCTGGACTTTGGAAGACAATAAATTCAAGGATTAGGGATTGATATTTTATTATATAGGCAACAGGTAGTCATTAAAGGTATTTGAGCAAGGGAGTTTCAGAATCAGACCTGTGTATTAGGAAGATTATTTTGTCATTTGTGTGAAGGATGAATTAAGTAGGTAAAGAGCTGGAGGCAGGGAAACAAGTTAAACTCATCCCAGTGAAAGTCAGTGAATCAATAAACACTTATTAAGCACCTTCTATATATTAGGTACCATGCTAAGATCTGAGAACAGAAAGAAAGCCCCTGTTCTCAAGAAGTTTTTAGTTTAATATGGGACACAATATGCAAATTACTATGAATTAAAACATAAGAGTAGGAGTGAAAATGAAGGAATATATGTGAAAGACACTGGCAACAGATGATGTATTAGAAATTGGGGGAAGAGAGTCAAAAATGATAGAATGTTAGAGCCCAGGTGACAGAGATAATCTAATCCAATTTCCTTACTTTTCACATGAAGAAAACTAAGGTCTTAGAAAAGTCCTCAAAGTGCTATAGGTAATGAGTGGCAGAACTCGGATTTTATCCCATTTCTTCAAAATCCAAGTTCAGTGCCCTTTGTACCATACCCCCTCAAGGTTTTTGATCCTGGGTCACTGGGAATGGAGGTACCAGCAACAGAAAGGAGAAGCAGGGAGATGATGGAGAATGAAGAGAAAGAGGAGGAGTTTTGTTTCAGATATGCCAAGTTAATGGTATGGATGGGGACATCTAGGTGGCCATGGCTAGCAGGCAAATGAAGATGGAGAATTAAGAGCTCAGTTTAGAGATTGGATACATACACATAAACATATATTTGAATTTGGTATTGGGTTTCAGAAGTGACATATGAAGCCAATAGCTTGTCTGATGTCATTATTCATCCAGGCTAATTTCCTATACCTTTCACATATACAGAGCAATAAAAACATAATTGATGATTGGAATGTTAACCATGAGGCATTGCAAGAGACTTTATGATCAGTGTACTTATTAAGGCAAGAAAGTGACTGATGTCTTAGTTAAGCAAAAAATTAAATGACTCCTGGGGATTCTAGAAAATTAATGGTTATTGTTGGAATACCAATTTCATATGATGAAAATCCATCCAAGGATACAAACTTCTTAAAAGATGTGCTTCTCTGGACCACTTAAATAACTAGGCTCTATTTCAATGTCTAAATGCATCATACACAATTTATGTACTTTGTAGTTACAGAAACAAGAATAAATTGTCTAAAAAGAGAATAAAAGTAAACAAAGGATAAAATGTGAGGCTGCAAACTTCAAATCATAAAATCAATACTCTCAGAAATTACTAGGAATACTAACTCAAAACTAAAAAATGGCATATCAGAATAAATAATAAAGTTTTAGATATAATTAATAGCCTTAAGGAATTAATGACCCAATTGAAGAAGAATGAACTAATAAGAGAGAAAAAAGTTCTAATAACACTTCCAAAACTGAAAAATTGACCATATGAAGGGTGTGGTACCAAGCGATGAAATGTCAGGCTGCTGGAGAAGTCCCAAAATCTCATTAACTTGAAAGTGTTTTTCTAACACACAGACAAAAACTATACAAAGATTCTACCTATTGAAAATGTGGTTACTTAAGTCATCAAAGAAGTGAGTAATTAGAAAATATCAGATTCATTCTAGAAGAATTACTGGTACAAAAAAACACACCAGAATGTATCACAGATGTTTCAAGCACAAACTGCAAACCCAAATTAATCTTTATTTCATCTGGTCATAATAGAAGGGATAGTGAAAATATCAATACTTGTACTTTAAATGTGTTAAGTGCTGCTGAATGCCCTTGAATACCAAAGAGGTTATTTGGCCAAGTAGAACTGAGATATACTTGGTTTTTACATAGATATAGATATAATGTATACTCCTAGCATAAGGTTCAGTTCTTCACAATTTGACCTCAACTTACTTTTCCAATTTCATTCCTTACACATGAAGCTCTCTAGTGTCTCCATGCTTTTTCAGTAAATGTTCTTCCCCCTGAAATGTGCTCCTTCCTCACTTCTACCTCACAAAATCCCTGGCACCTGAGCTAAAAGACAATGGCCTTCTCCACAAACCCTTCTTGACCCTTCAAACCAACAGCAACACCCTTCTTCCCCTAAGCTACCTTGTATTTATTTTGTGTGGGTGGCTATGCATATGTATACATAGATATGAATATATGTATACCCACATTTGTATATGCATATGTATTCTATATTCAGTATATATGCATGTGTTGCCTTTCTTAAGAGAATGTAACCTCCTTGAGAGCAGGAAACGGGGTCATTTTTGTCTTTGGTATTACCAGTGCCTAATGTAGTACATGCCCTAAAGGAGGAACTTAATCAATTCCTATTCATCAGCTGATAAATGCTAAAAAATGTGAGCAGAATTTCAGTGAATCTTGCTGAATTGGTGAGTCATGAAGACTCAAAATCCGTCAAATCATTTCCATAATTTTGTTTATCCTGTAAAACAGAAATTTACTCTGTGTTGTCCATGTGGTTTCATTCATTGGACCTGAGTTCTAGTCTTGGAATAGCAACTACGATGCTGAACAAAGCACTTAATAGGAAATTTCTATTAGATGACTGAAACGGATCCCTTTTATGTCTTGATGATGATCTCAAGAGCAGATACCTACATAATTTATATCATCACATGATACCATTCTGAGTTTTTTTTCAAATGAATTTGTCTTAATATGATTTCAAAATTTAGTTTTCCATTTTGCAGAATAATTTTCATATCTTCAAACTTAAGACATCTGTGTGAGAACAATACTTACAGGGGAATAATAACACACATCTGACTCAAATGGGAAAGGCTTCTCTCTGAATGTGTCATGGTCCACGTATAATCATCTCACCTCAGTACCAGCATATTAGGCTATCTTTTCCACCAGAAAACTTTAGGGTTACATTTTAAAAATTAGACTATTTGGGGATAAAACATCTAATTCTATAAATGAAGTTGATCTAGAAACAACTGGGGTGGTTTCTGTACTATGTGTATAAAAATATTCAAATCTAGAGGAAAGTGTCTGCAGGTTTGACTAATACATGACTCTTAAAACTCTGCAACTAAATACATATGCGAGAGAGTCCTTAGATTAACTACAAATCTTGATAAAATTATTTCATGTCAGAGCTTTGCAAATCTTTCACTCAGTCTCAGAAGGAAGTAGCTAAACATGGAAAATGACATTAGGTTGGTCTTACCTAAGTGGGATTTGGATACTATAGCCTTTCAGGCCCATTTCATATAAGAACAAATTCATATGACTTTAAATCAATGGACTCTCATCTGTCTCCTCATTGGAACTTAAAAAAAAATTAGTTGATGCTTTTTTGTTTTCATGTCACATTTATTTCCAAACCTCTTCAGTCTCTCCAAAAAGCCATCTCTTGTAAAAAAAATTAGAATAGAAAGAGAAAAATGGCATTTAAGGAAAGCCAACATGTGGACCACATCTGGTAGCAGATGCCATATTCCACACCATAACCCCCAGATCTGCAATGAAGAGAAGGAGATGCATTTTTTTCAAATATATCTACTGGAACAGGAAATGGAGAAAAAAATAGGGTCCTGTCAAAGATATATTTCCCTTATTTCAACAGAAAATTCAACCTGAAAACAATGGAAAATTTTCATTATAAATTTTCCTCATGCATCAAATTCTATCACTGTGTTGCCTCTTCTTTAAACTCAAGATTAAACAAGTAAATTATGTCTAGTCTCTAAAGAGGCAATATATTTCCTTGAGAACTTTAAGAAAAATACTCATAAGGTCTTAATGTTGATCTCAGAGAAGACAGGCTGTAATTGTACAGCTATGCTTCTATCAATCATAATATATGTTTTCATGAATAGTTAGAAGCATTTGATTATTCTTCTATTAAAGATCAGCCATCAATCCCATGCTAATTATCAAGTAATACCCATGACTTTGAAATGAGAAAATCAGGATAAACATACAGGGCTTTAAGAATATTATTTCTCCTTGATAAAAATGGAGACAGCTCAGTACTGTAAAAAGAGTGCTATATTAGGATTTAGAGGGACCTTCATCTGAATCCCAGCCCTACCACTTGCTGCAAGACCATGATCAAGTTATTAATTTCTTTGGAGCTTAGTTTCTCCATCTGTAAAATGAGGGAGTTTGATTAGATCACATTTCAGGTCCCTTCCAGTTCTAATTCTATGATCCTATAATCTGATTCCCTCCTGTTCTAAATCCAAGATCTAAGATTCTTATCAATACTAACCTGTCAGAGTTAGTTCTTACCAGGCATTTTACCTGAGGCATCCCTTGAAGAAACTGCTAGATAACTAAGAAAAAGAGAAATATTTATGCTCAACCAAACATGCACTTGGACTCTGAAGCTTATCAAACTACTTTATATGAAAGATGAACTTTTATTAATCTTCATTTGCCTCTAAAAAACTTAATAAAGTCTCATCCACTTCACGGTCCTTCTAATGATCTTCTAGTTTGTAAAGTGGTAGATGTACTACAGAGTATCCTTGCTGAGTAAATGCAACAAATTGTGGCTTTTAAGATACACATAGCACAGAAAGAGTGGCTTTAAAACACTATGAAACCATAATTATTGGCATGGTCATAATCAAATAATATTTCATTCACTCAAGATGTCCTTGGAGTGAAATGCATTTTTCAAAATTTTCAGAAATTTTCAAATTTTTCAAAGAGCCTGAGTGAACCAGAAGAAATACTTTTGACTGGCTGATCAAAGTTAATAGTTTAAAACTTTGTTCTTTTTTGTTTGTTTGTTTTTTGGAGGGCAACTGGGGTTAAGTGACTTGTCCAAAGTCACACAGCTAGTGTGTCAAGTGTCTGAGGCTGTAAAAGTTTGTTCTTTATGGAAGGACTGTTCAATAGTAAACTGGGTGGATTTCAGATAAGACAGTATTCACTATTCATTACTGACAAGTTACTTCAAAAATATTTCTAAAGGCTTTTCAATAATGCTAAAGAATTTACTCTACAAATGGGTTATAAAAGAGAAAAATAGTAGAAAGGGAACACCCACAGGAACATTTACCTTCCACTGCTCTTTTGAAGAAAACTTTGCAGCTGCCACAGGTCACCACCCCATAATGACAACCCGAAGCTTCATCCCCACACACCAAACATATTTTAGAAGGTCTTGAGGATGTAGTAGAAACACTTCGTAAAGAGGAACTGTAAAAACAAAACAAGACAGAAATTATATGAAATGTAACAATATGGCATAATTGTGTGAAGGCAATGCTTTGTAAATCAGGTCTAAGAAGGGACAACATGGTGCATTGGAAAGAGGACTAGATACAAGCCCTAGCTTGGCCATCCACAAGGGTCACCTCACTGAGCTGTGTTTTCCTTACCTTTTTATATTTTTATCATCTAGCTCACAAAATTGTTGTGAGAATCACATGAGAGTGCATAAAAATGCTCTGATAACCTTAAAGTTCTACATAATTGTAAGCTGCTATTATTAGTTGGTAGTTTGGGCTTTCTCAATAGTGAATTGTAAAGTCAGAAGGAAATCCTTAGAATTCCCCAGTCTCTACAGAAAAAAAGGAATAGAACCTCATATTGCTGGGTTTGAGAAAGGTCATTAAAAAGGGCTTGACTACCACTTCCTGGAGGTGGAAGAGAGACAAACAGACAAGAAGGTTTGAAAAGAGAAGAATAAGAAATATGGATCAAATTTAAAATAGGATAGAGAAGGTAAAATATTGTGGCATGTTCACATTGAACTGTGGTATGCTTCACAATGAACTCAAGATCTAAACATCTTGCTTATATTTTAGTTTTGTCTAGTTATTTCAGTCAACGATAATTTGTTAAGCACTATGAGTCAGTCATATAATTGTATGAAGTAGATTAAATCATAGTTTTGTGATATGCTTTACACTTCTCACATGTGTTCTATTGATTTTGTGCTTATAACACTGCAATATTTAATTTGCCCAAAGTGGAACTCCTGCACAGTGATTTTATATAAGCATAAGTTAAACTTCCAAATTCCTGACAGGCATCTCAAACTCACATTCAAAATTCAGCTCATCACACAGTCCATTTATCCCAGCTTCTGAATTTCTATGGATTACGAAAGCTTAAAATCTTAAGACTCACTTGATTCCCTCTTAACCATGACTCCCATTACAACCAAATCCAAATTCTTGTTGATTCTATGACCAAAGTATTACTTCCATTTATCTATTTATTTCTACTCGTTCTGCTATTGACTTAGTTCAAACTCTTATTTAACTAGGTTATTTTAATATCCTCCTAACTCATTTCACTGCCTTTAAGGTCTTTTTTGCATTAAACATTTTTTAATTTTTTTTCTTTATTTTCATTTTTTAAATACTTTATTAACTTCTGATTTGCATCATTCATTTCCACCAGATTTTGAGTTACAAATTTTCTCCCCGTTTTTCCCCCTACGCACCATGCCAAAATAGCAATCCCACAGGATATACCCTCCTCCAATTTGCTCTCTCCCATATCTTCTCCCATACCCCCTTCAACTTTTCCAGTAGGGCATGGTGGATCTCTATGGCCCAGTGCCTGTATATCTTATTTCCCAATTACATGTAAAATAGTATTAATAATATATATATATATATATATATATATATATATATATAATTTTAAACATTTTATTTTAAAACTTTGAATTCCAGATTCATTCCCTTCCTCCCTTGTCACTCACCCTTACTGGGAAGATAAGCAGCTCAGTATAGGTTGTACATGTGTAGCTAATGCAAAATATTAACATAGTAGATATATTGTAAAAGACTGACTATATTACTCTCCCTCCTATCCCACTTCCCACTTGTTCTATTCTCTACTTTGATCCCATCCCTTTTCAAAAACGAGTGCTTCCAACTTCCCTCCCCCCCAGCCTGCCCTTCCTTCCATCATCACTCCTCTCATACTCGTCCCCCCTACTCTCCTGTAGGGTGAGATACCCTATTTAGTGTGTTTTTCATTCCCTCCCCAAGCCAAATTCAATGAGAATAATTTTCACCCATTCCCTTTTGCCTTTCTATTCTTCCCCTCCATTGTAACCATTTCCCCTTGCCTCTTCTTTATGAGATGGGTCTCTCTCCATCTCCTCTCATTATATTCCTCTCTCACCTCTTAATTTCACCTTTTAAGTATCATCCCTTCCTATTAAATTGGTCCTGTGCTCTCTATCTATGTATACTTGTAAACATATATACACAAATTCACATACATATTCATATGCCCAAATACCCTGATATATATATATTCCCTTCAACTATTTTCATACTGAGAAAAGTTTCATCAGTTACAATTATCGTTTTTCCATGTAGGAATGTTAATAGTTCCACTTTGATAAGTGGCTTATGATTTCTTTTCCCTGTTTACCTTCTCAAGCTTCTCTTGCTTCTTGTATCTGAATGTCAAATTTTCTATTCAACTCTGGTTTTTTCATCAAGAATGCTTAAAAGTCCTCTATTCCACTGAATGACCAAAATAAGCTTTTGTCATTCACTTAATCCTTTAATGACCTCTCAATGCCAACAGAATGCAAGCATTAGTCTGGTTCCCCACAATCAAGATCAAATATATCTATTCAGCCTTATTTCATATTCTATATTTTCCCCAAATTTTGGCTATTCTTCAATCTCATTCTCTTACATATCTCATCCCCACAGACCATGCCTCATGCCTAGTCCTTCCATCCTCTCTGCCACTTGAAATCTTTTAACTCTCACCTCTAATGTAAATAAATCTATCTTTCTTGTACTCAACTCTCTCCTGAATTCTAGTTCCTGGTCTCCAGCTGTCTCCTGGATGTCCCACAAATATCTCAATATATCTATAACAGAACTCATTGCCTTTATTCTTGCATTCTTACTTAATTTTTTCAAAGATATCACCTCATTTCTAGGCACCCAGGTTTGCAACCTTAGAGTTATCTTCCACTCTTTACTCTCATTTACCAATCCCTTCCCCTCCATTCCCTCTATACCAAGTTCAAATAATCGATAACTCACTTTTAAAATGTCTCTCCCCTCCCTCTCTGCTCATGCCATAACTATCCTAGTTCAGGCTCTTATCACCTCTCACTTGAACTTCTGCCGTTGTCTCATAATAATCTCTCCAATGAGCTGAATGCAGTGCCTGGAACATAGTAGGCACTATAATAATATTCCCTCCCCATAAATACATCTCATGTCAACCAGCTTCTCTTACTATAATCCATTCTCAAAATGGCTGCCAAGTTGATATTCTGAGGGTGCTTGTTTGACAATATCACTTGCTGCTAAAAAAGCTTTGGTAGTTAGTTTTCTGTTGCCTTTAGGAAAATGTGAAATCCTATTCTGGGCATGTGAGTCCCTTTACAATTTGGCTCTGGGCGTGTTTTCCAGCATGATGACATATCATTCCCTATCCTACACTCTGCACTCCCCTACCATGTCTAGTTACTGGGGAATAGATGACTTGCCATCCTAAACCCTTATGTCTCTTCAAAACTAAGCTCTTGTGCCACTTCCTTCAAAAGGCCCTACTTGGTGCCCCCAAGCATTACAGCCTCCTCCAACCAACACCCATTTATTTAGTAAACATCTCACAATGACTTCACACGAGAATGAAGTTTCTTCAAAGCAGGGACTATGTCACTTTTCAATATATCCTCTCAGATCCTAGCATAGTGACAAACTCATAGGGAGAGCTAACGAATAATTCCTGGTTCATTGATTTCTTTTCAAATCCCAGGTTAGGTGCTAACTCCCCCAATGAGTCTTCTCAGGTAACCATCACAGATTCTTAGTGCTTTGTCAAGACCCCTGTAATGGAAATGCAAATTTAAAGATCTTCCCTGCCCCTAGGCTAAAGTGCACCTGCAGCCTGGGGTGGGAGGCTTGTTTTTCAGTAGATACTTCTTGATTGGACAGTGAGTCAATAAGGTTGTTACATTCTCTGAGCCAAGAGAAGGCTATATAAGCCCTGATGTGTAGCTTTGTTTTGGGGCTCACTTTGAGAAGTGAGCTGTGATTAGATCTGGATTCTGGGAAGCCAGTGTCCAGAGCCCCCCCAGCTTTGAAACCCAGATGTTGATTGGTATGGATGTAATGGTTGGACAGTTTGAAATCTGTCTACTTGATCTGTTTCTGTCTTGATAATTCTGTCTGTATATTCTGAAGCTCGGGGTGCTGACCTCTTTCCCCTGAACTAGGTAAACGATATATGTTTGACTGATTAAAGTAAGCTTGTCAATCCTTTATCAAAGCAAATCTAAGAACCTGTGTGAGCAGCCACCCTGGGGACTCTGGGGTGCTTGCTGCTACAACCCCGCCCTTCTCCTTGGGTCTTACCACATTCCATTGGGTAGAATACTTTTTAAACATCTTGTCACACTGTTAGACTACCAATTTTCTGAAGGTGGAGACTGACCGTCTTTTTCATTGATCTGCTAACACCTAGTCCAGTGACTTGCAGGTGTAGTTGCTGAACTGAATTAAAACGTCACAATTCTAGCAGTCCTTTACTTTGGACTTAGATGCTTGAGAAGAGCAGACCCCAGCTGTCTAACACAAGGTTGTATCGTCCTTGCGTTAGAATAACGTTGTTGTTCCACTAAGATAATGAGATTTACAATGGAATCTAACTTATGCTCCAATACGATGAGAATGAAAAAACTAAACCGTTTACTTGCAAGCAATGAAGGGATTGCCATATACATTGCATTCAAAGAATGGAACATTAATTAGTAGGTAACATGTCCAATTAGATGGATTAGGCCACATGACTGTCTCCACCCCCACCCCCTCCATTTACTCATAACTTCTAACAACAGAATAGCAGTGTTTAGTTCTTTACTTTGAAATCACACTCCTAATCTCATTATATTAGAACATAAGTTTATAGAAGGGAGACAGTGCTAATGAGGCCAGGGTTACAGGTTCAATCCCCATATGATTTATTTAGCTTGGCACAGTAAAAACTGTTCTATGACCACAAACTCTACTCCGAAGCTCAACCAGCTGTCTTATAAATATAAATCATTATTCCAAGGGAGACTGGGCAACAAAGTATGGATAGCTCAGAACAACCCATCACCATTCCAAAAAACAAAAATTCCAGAAGTACAGAATTTGCTGATACTGGGTCAGTTAAGTTGTTTTTACATACGAAGAATAGCACACATTGTAGGCCACATATTTTAAATAAATCTATTTTTGCATTTTAAGAAAAAAATAGGTTTAAAGTTGATTATATTATGCATTTCTTTGAAAAATATAAGTCTTTAATCAGTATTTTGTATATCAAATTTAACTATTAATAAAATTCATGGTCTCTTTAGAGGGTATTTGGGGTCTTGCATAGGAGAAAAGCACAAGCCTAAGATATAGATACTAGAAGGTACGTTTTATTTTATTTTTTAAAAGCAATCAGGGTTAAGTAACTTCCTCAAGGTTACACGGCCAGTTATTTCTGGGTGTGGTGCTGAGTATCTGAGCCCAGATTTGATCCCCAGGTCATCCCGACACTGGAGCTGGTGCTCTTACTCACTGAGCCACCTGGCTGCCCCTAAGCAATTGGGGTTAAGTAACTTGCTCAAGGTTACACGACCAGGTGTTTCTGGGTGGCTGCTAAGTGTCTGAGCCTGGGATTCAATCTCCAGGTCGTCCCAACACTGGAGTCGGTGCTCTTACTTGCTGTGCTACCTGGCTGCTCCAAGAAGGTACATTTTAAATGGTGTAAGATTTCATGACAAAGTTTTATCTGGAGCATATTTTAATGAAAATAAAGTAAAACAATAAAGTGATGATCACTATTTTCCCTCAGGCAAAACTTACTATAAACATGCTATTCTACCCTCAAATAACTACGGGTTATCACTCTCAAACCAGTTATCATTAACTAAGACTAATTTTTATTTCAAATTTATGTCTGAAAAATAGAATTCTTTTTTAATTATCAAGTTTCTGATAGCAAATGCTCAAAACTGATCATTTTTCTTCCAAACAAATATGATTTTATTTCAACTTGTTTCTACTTTCCTGTGATTTCACTGGTGCAAGCCCTCCTTTCCATCAATGCAGATCACAATCCTATAAGGCCACAAGGTACAGTGTGAAAAGTCATGCTAGATGTTTTTATTTTTGTGGGTTATAGCTTTTGTCACCAATAAAAATAAATATCTTTATATTCCATATAAAAGGATCAGGGGAGAGGTGAAAAAATGCTATAATTAAGATTGGAAATAACAAAAAGTCCTGTGTTTTTTACTCTTTATGTGTCAGGAAACTTTCTGCTACCGATTAAGTTGGGTGGACTCTGATCACTTAGTTGGGTGACCTTCTCTAAACATCAGTTTTATCACCTGTTTTTAATAAATAACAAAAGCAACAATGCTAAAAGAAAATAAATATTTACATAATACTTTAAAGTTTGCAAAGGATTTTATTTATATCATAGGTGTGGGATATATCTGGTGTGGAACCAAGAACAACCCTTCTCTCATCTTCAATCTCTCTAGCTTCTTCCTTCCGGTCCACAAGTCTCTCTAGGTGTCCCATAACCCTTTTATCACCTCGAATTATCATCCTACATTTGTTCTTCCTTTCATTGGTAAACTTGTAGGAATTGTTATGCATTCAGTATCTCAACTTCCTCATGCTGCATATATTTCTCAATGCTTTGCATTAATGCTTCTAGACCCACACCTCTACTGTACTATTCTATCTAAGGTAACCAATAATCTCTTAACTGCAAAATACTTAACTGCCTTTTGGGAGTTCTGCATATCCTGCCACTGCTGACTGCCCACTTTTCCTAGTTACTGTTTCCTCCCTTTCTTTCCTTCACTCTCTTCTCTCCTGGTTCTTCTAGCTGTCTGAATGTCCTTTTGCATTTTCCTTTGCAGGATCATGCTTTAATGCCATGTTCCCCAAACCTCGTATCTTATAAGGTTCTCCCCTTGATATTCTCTTCATCTTATTTACTTGAAACTTTCTCCATTCACTGTACCACCTAGCAGCCCCATTCAGCTAAGGTCCAACCTTCTTAAAAAAAACAAACAAACAAAGAAAACAAACTTTCCCCAGTCTTCCTTAATCTTAATGCTTTCCCTCGGATTATCTACAATTTACCCTGTACAGAGCCTTTTTCAATAGCTGTTTTCAGAATGTCTCCTCGTATACCATGTTTCCCCAATAATAAGACCTATCCTGAAAATAAGCCCTCCCCTTACTGTGTAAGATTCCTCTAAAATAAGCCCTCCCCCGAAAATAAGCCCTATTGAGATTGCTACTGTAGTGAAGGTGATCCCCTGCGCTACACGCTACATTACGGTACCCTCTGTATGCACCGTCCCCCCCACCCCCGGGTGAAACGCACGCCACGCTCCGAGCTGCATCCAATCAGAGCTGCAGCAGTGAGCGCATCATCCTGTTCTTTATTGAATTCATTATTGAATAAAGGTACATTTTTTTTGTTCACATTTACCTATTTATTAAAATTGCTGTCAATGTTCATTAAAATAAGCCCTCCCCTGAAAATAAGCCCTCTGGTGTTTTTCTGTCCAAAAAATTTAATAAGACAGTGTCTTATTATCGGGGAAACACGGTAGATGGTCTCTTGCCTTTCTTGGCACAGTGCCTGGCATATGGGAGGTCTTTAATGAATGGTAGCTGACTAACAACTCTGCCTACATTCTACCCAAAGGAATTTTATCACTTTCTATGATTTTAATTATCATTACTAGTTTTTTTTTCTTTCCTGAATTAGAGTCATCAGATGCCTGCTATTATTATCTTAAAGACTCATCATTATATCAAATGTAACATATTCAAAACAAAACTTATTTTCTTCCTTTTTTGCCCTTTTACTCCTTCAAATTTCCCTATTCATGCTGCAAGTATAATTTTCCCATTTAGTCAATCAGGTTGGAGTCATCTTTAGCTCTTTTCTCTCCCTCTTCTCATACCCAACCTGTTGCCAAGTCTTATGAGTTCTACCCTATGTCATTTGTGTAGGTCTCTTTAATTATATTCACTTATCTGTCCTGGACAACTTCTACAATCTCCTAATCATTTTTCCTGCTTATATTCTACTGATTTAACAGGGTTTATAAGCATATTAATTCATTACTGTAAACATTCAGTGAGATTCACTCACATACTATACTGTATAAACACATATGGAATACTAAACATCAAAAACAGATTCTATGTATAATGTACCGATTTTTAAAAGCAAGTTAAGCAAAATGTATCCTTCCCAACTCATAAAATTAACCAAAGAACTCTTTTAGCAATTTTTTCTTTTGTCTTAAATAAACTTGCAAACAAGTTTACAATCATATTTAAACTGAAATAACTAGTTCTAATTTTACTATTATGTTATTTAGTGTGTACTATTTTAAAATACACACACGTCTTCAATGCTGAACGATTCATTAGTGCTTTCAGATAGTTCATCACTAACCAGATTTCTTCTTTTTTTACAGTAATTCATAAAGCACATAGGCACTAAATACAAGTTATAACCTCAGTTGGATGAATAAAGTCACACCTAAAGTTATCTGGCAGGCACTGAAGATACTTTCTCACTCAGTTGAAAGAGATAAATACTCTAGGAAATTGAAATTTTAAGGAACAATTACTAATCATTTCCTTCCTAGGATACTCTTCTCTTCATCTTTCTTAATGTAGTAGTTATAAAACCACAATTCAGCACAGTTTACGCCATTAATAAAATTTGGCAGAGGAACACTGTTTAATCAACTACTATCTGGTTATGAGGTATATAATATCTAGACACAAGATTTTACTTAGATAAATCCAATTTACCTCTAAATGACAACCATTTTCTTCTAACTAAACTAAACTAAAACACCACCCTATACTTGAAATACAGTAGAATATTTTGAAGAGGAACAAAAACAAGGCAAAAAACGACAAACGGTAGGAAGTGTTTGCATCTTCACAAGAGCTTATGGGTGAAGAGAGAGTATTTGAAACTCAAGATTTTGAGAAATTAATGTTAAAAAGTGTTTTTACATGTAATTGGGGAAAAATAAAATATTAAATAAAGGTAAAAAACCCAAATTTATTATTTATTTTAAACAATCTTTGCTCTTTTACCTTTTGAGTTCCAAATGGTTTCCCTCCCCAACTCACCAAGAAGCAAGCAATATATCAATTACAAATGTGAAATCATATAAGATATCATTCCATAGTATGGAATTATTATGGAATCAATGCCATTAATTCCATATTAGCCATATTGTCAAAAGAAAAAGCAAGAAAATTATACTTTAACTTGCAGTGAGCTTATGAGTTTCTCTCTGAAGGTAGATAACATTTTTTTCCATCATGAGTACTTTAGAATTGTCTTGTTGAGTGGCCAAGTTTTTCACAACTGGTCATCATTATAACACTGCTGTGACTGTACATGATCTCCTGGTTCTTATCACTTCACTTTACATCAGTTTATATAGGTCCTGCAATGTTGTTTTATGAAACCATCATCCTTTTTATTTCTTATTACTCCATAACCATCATATGCCATAAACTGTTCATTCTCCAAGTGATGAGCATCCCCTATAAATTTCTAATTCTTCAACACCACAAAAAGAGCTGCTCTAAATATTTTTGTGTATATAGGTCCTTTTACTTTTCTTTAACCTTTTGGGGACAAAGACCTTGCAGTGATATTTCTGGGTAAAAGGATACACACAGTTTTATAGCCCTTAGGGCTTAGTTATAAATTGTTTCCCAGAATGATTAGACTAGTTCACCACTCCACCAACAGGCTGTGTACCTATTTTCCTTCATTCCCTCCAGCATTTGTCATTTTTGATAAGTATAAAGTAATACCTCAGAGCTGTTTTAATTTTCATTTCTCTAATCGACAGTGATTTTAAGCACTGTTTCATATGACTATAGACAGCTTTGCTTTCTTCTTCTGAAAATTTCTTGTTTATATCCTTTGACCATTTATCAACTGGGGAATGTCTCTTATCTTTATAAATCTTTATAAAAGTTCAGTTGAAACACATTAAATCCTGCTCCAACCCTTTATTTTAAATCTGGGTGTGTCTTTTTGTTTCAAGCATGTTCCCTATAAACAGCATATCATTAGATTCTGGTTTCTAATTCATTCTGCTACCTACTTCCATTTCATGAATAGGCTCAGCCTATTTACCTCCATAGTTATAATTGCTATGCATTCCTCTCTAGCCTGGTTTTTTTCTGTTTAATCTTCTCCCTGTTTTTATTCTATGCTTCTTCAAAAGCCTGTTTTACTTTTGATCACTATCTCCTTTAATCTGCCATCAATTTTATCTTGCCCCCCACCCATATATCCCTTATTCTCTTTCCCTGTCTTCCTATCGGAAAAGATAGATTTCTGTGTGTGTGTGTGTGTGTGTGTGTGTGTATTCTTCCTCCTTTGAAGCACTTCTAATGAGAGTGAGGTTCAAATATTGCAAATATTCAAACTAGAATCCACGTTTCTATCTCTTGAATATTTTTTCACCTATTCTGTCATCTGTTCAGAGTGAAGATGAGTATGGGAGCTTGAACATGATAAAAACTTGGAAAATGACTATGATCAAATCCCTGCCACTTTTCCAGTTTTCTTACACCTTACTCCCTGCCTTGTATTCTTCCATTCAGGGACTCCAGTCTCCTGGCTGATCTACCAACAACACTGTCTCTCTGATCTAGGAACTCTCTCTGCCTGTTTCCTATGCCTGGAATATTTTCCCTCTTCATCTTCCTTTGAATCCCAGCTAAAATTCCATCTTCTACAAGATGCCTTTTCAAACTCTTCTTAATTCTAGTGTCTTCCCTCTTTTAATTACTTCCTATTTATCTAGCACATTTTTATCCAGCATATAGCTTATCTGCATATATTTGTTTTCTCCCCCATTAGACTGTGAACACCTTAAGGATAGTGCCTCTTTTTGTATCTCTAGTATTTAGCATATAGTAGGTAATATTAAATGTTTATGTTAATGTACTGAGAAATGATTAGGGAGTGAAAAAATGCTATCTACTAAAATGAGGAACTAGTTAATATTAGAAACCATGTTGTCAGTAGACCTAATCAACACCAATTGATAATTTTGCAAAACATTCTATATTTCAGAAAGATTTTTGGCTTATTGATTTGATTTGACTTTTTTGTCATTTAGTCAACAAGCATTTATTGTGCTTAACATGGACCAGACACTGTGAAATAGTCTGGGGAAACAAAGACAAAAATAATCCCTGCCTTCAAGGAGTTCACATTTTAAGATGAGAGACAAACATAAAACAGAAGTGTCTTTTACTGAAGCTTATAAAGAAAACAAAATGTAATCTTTGTCTAACTGGTAAAGGAGGTTAAAAATTAAGAAAATGGGGCTGGGTTTTTTTTTGCATAAGTAAGGTACTATTCTCTTGCATGCAAAGTATTTCCTGAAAGGTATATATCTACATATAAAAAAAAATGATAAAAAGCAACTTGTGAAGAAACACAGTCTCTCAGAATAATGAGAAGAGACACAGGATATTCTCAGGACTAGCTTAATAACTGCCCCTCAGATAAATATACCAAAAGGATTTATTTAAAGGCATAGTAAGGAATGGAATAAGAATGTATATACTGTATTGTGGTCCTAATTATATTAAACAATTATAAAAATAATTAATATTAATTTTGATTTTAGAGTTTTGAAGTTATAACTAATAAACTGTAAATCAAACAAATATTTGGGAACATAGGAAAACTATATGTAGATTAGTGGATTAATTCCTAATAGAATGATTTCTTGAGTTTTACGTCAAAAGGTAAAGATGACAATTGATCATCAGGAAGCCCTGTTTGAGGGACTGAGCAATATAAGAAATCAGAGAAGAAGATGAAAAGGGATGGGGTTAAAAAAAAGTGGATGGAGAAGGAGGAAGGAGAAGAGAAGACAAAAAGAAAAGAAAAAGAAAGAGGAAGAGAAAATAAGAAAGAAAAAAAGGAGGGTGAGACAAGTAAGCCGAACAGAGAAAGAATCAAAAGGAACAACAAATGGAGAAGGTTATACAGATGACCTTGACTCTATACAGCTATGATGATGAGAGCTTGCTGACTGAAAGAGAGGCATTTTTTTGCATTCTGGCTGGAGGAAAGGTTTGGTCAGCTGAGAAAACTCTTCATCTGCTGTGCTGACCAGAGGAGAGCTGAACCCTGCCATGATGTACAGAGTTGTCTAGTTTATTGCTCTATAGAAGCATCTACAGCCTAAGACAAGGGTACCCTCTTAGTGGTGACTGGTTACTTTCTATTCTCTGTGGTTTAAGAGGGAGAAATGAGAGAGGGGAGATAAGTTTTGCATGAGGTTTTCTGTGAAGCGGTGCTTATTAGAAAAGAAGTTTTATACTAGAAGCTCAAGGGAAAAAAGCAACATTCTATTGAGTGAAGAACTGGGTGGGTTTTACTGGATTATGAAAAGAGTTAACCTAATGAGCTTTACATTTCTTTGGCTTAAGGGAGCAACTTGTAACTGAATAAATGAAATATTGATTTTTCTAATAGAATACAACATTTTTTCAGCACCCTGTAAAAGGCAGCAATGACCTAAAATAACTCATCACTGTTTTAACTGACTCAAGAGCATTACAGCTTTGCCCAGCAAGAGAATGTTTGAGGACCAGAAAATATACATCTGGAAAAGAAGCAGTTTTACATGGCACAATTTGTTTCTGAAGAGACCAATGACATCAATACATGCTGTCTAGAGTGGAGTTTCCCTCGGCTCATGAATTTTCCCACTCATGTATGTACCTGCTAGGTTTCTATAAGTATGTGCTCATTTGCCACCACAGATACTACATGCATTAGGGGGAAGAGTATGAGAGGTGGATGGTTAAACTATAATATTCCTGCTTGTCTTTTATAGAGTAAATTTTATGATCATAATTCCTTTTGCTATCAGATTGGAGAATGGCGGAACAAGATGTGGCATATGATTGTGATAGAATACCACTGCTATAAGAATGAACCCAATAATTTTAGAAGAACATGGGGAGACTTGCACAAAATAATGAAGAATGTAATAGCAATATTTTTTAAAGAATGACTGAGCAGGATCTAAGACAACCCCAAAAGACTCATGATGGAAAATACTATCCACATTCAGAGAAAGAACTTTGGAGTCTGAATACAGATCAGAAGCATACTATTTGCTCTCCTTTTGTTTTGTTTCTTCTTTCTTGTGGTTTCTCCCATTCGTTCTAATTCTTCTTTACATCATTACTATGTGAAAATATGTTTGATATGTATGCATATGTAGAGCCTATATCAGACTGCACACTGTCTTTGGGAAGGGGGAGGAGAGAGAAGGGCGAGAAAATTTGAAACTGAAAATCTTATGGAAGTGAATTTTGAAAGCTAAAAATGAATAAATTAATTTAAAAAAATTATGACTTTGAGTTAATAAGTTATTTGTGTCTGTTATAAATATCCAAATTAACTATAAAGGACTCATGAAAAAGCACTGTTTGCATCCAGAGAGAGAAATGATATATAGAGGTTATGTACAGAATAATTTTACATATATGTACCTATTTGTGTCTAATAGTAGCATCTGTAGTGTGTGTGGGAGACCATAAAGGGGAAAAAGAAATTTACATGATAATTTTATTGTATATTTGAAAGGCATACAAGTTGTGCATAGTAGATGTGCAGTTTAATGTGCAAACATTTCTTTTACTGCGCTATATTATGGAAATGCTTATTTTATTCCATAAATTAAAAATAAAATAAATTGTTAAAAAACCAATGCTTCATTTTGATTGATTTTGTTCATACAGGAAGCAGTAAGATAGAGGTTAAGAATTACAGTAGTGATCAGAAAAAATATATCTTCCCTATCCTGTTATATATACAACTCTATGACAGAGTTTAAGTAATAGCAGTGTGATCTAGCCTAATTTGGTACTCCCAGACATACTGATTTGAGTTTAAATTGAGTGAACAAGTCAGCCTATAGAATGAAATTGGGGGGGGGCCCATGTTTGGGCTACATATGGAATTCCTAGGGAATAGCAAGGAGAAACTTAGATGTCACTATTCTTCTCACTGTCTAACAAGTGTTTTCATAATGTCCTCTTCTGAAAAGGAAATATAAAGATTATGATTCAAATACATGCCTTAACAGCAAAATCACCAAAAAAGAAAAGATCAATTTTGCATTTAACATTCATTTTCAATTACAAGAAACTACTTACTAGGAGAATTAAGAAAACTCCTCAATTAATTTGAATGTCATGTAATTAGAAAAACACTATGAAATAGGACAATATATAAAAAGTGTTTTATGTTTAAAACCAAAGCAATGAAAGCAAAGATAGAACACAAAAGGTTGCCAGACCAGCCCACAGAGATCAGGAAGTAAAACATACCTAGAGAAAAATTGAGCAAATTCTTGGTCAAAAATGAAGGAATACAGAGTGGCTAGGTGGCGTAGTGAGTAAAGTGCCGGCCCCGGAAGTCAGGAAGACCAGAGTTTGGTTCTGGCCTCAGACACTTAACACCCACACAAAAAAAACTAGCCATATAACCTTGGGCAAGTTACTTAACCCCAACTGCCCTCCAAAAAAGGGGAAAAAATGAAGGAATATATCTTGGACCTGAGAAAAAAGAAGTGCGAGAAAGCTAGGCATTAAAGCATTGAGTCCACACTAGCAAAGGATCAAGAGCTAGGGGAAACATCAGCAAAGGAAGAAAAACAACACTTTGGGTTAAAAACCAGATTGGATCCAGTGAGTACACAGAAGCTAGAGGGTAAAGCAAAATACTAGGCAAACACTCAAGAGTCAAAACATGGAGAAGCCAGAGATCGGAACAAGGTAATGAGTCAAGACTAGATAAGCCATCTGGAGTATAGACACAGAGACAATGTGTAAGAGAAGAAGAAACTTAAAATCCTTCTGGAAACAGAACACTCCCATAAGATTTCTTACTAGGACAAGCAGGGTCAACCCAAGTCCTGCAATGGAGCAGGCTGGTAGATACAGATTCTAAAAGAGCTGAAATGTGTAAGTTGTGTATAATACTGGTAACAAAGGTTTAAAGAGAATAATTGATCATCTACATAGAGTCAGATAATAAGGAAGGTGAGAAAAAATAAATCTGTTAAAAAGAAAATCAGGTCACTGAAATCAGTAAAACTTTCAGAACATGGTAAGTATTTTGGGGGTAACTTCTGTTAAGAACAGATGGTGTTCAAAAAGACAACTGGCAAATGATTTAGCAGATTACTGGGAAGGTGGCTATATACAAGCCTGGTCAGAAGAGTTATCTAAAAATGGCATAAATTGGAAGGAAGATGCTAAAAAAGTTTAAAGAAGGGAACAAGGAAACTTTGGTTACAAATGGATTTTGGGCATAGAGAAAAATTCTGAGATTCAAAGGATTTTGTTATAGGACTGTCATTTCATTATGTTTGGGATTTAGGAACAGAAAAATGCTTGTCTAATTGTGGGATGATACAAACACATCAAAATGGAACAGCAAGAAAGATCCTTATGAAGAGGTAGTTGTATGATAAAAATGGACTTAAAAGGGGATTTAATTAACGGATACTCATTTGAAAACTAATGCCTTCAAATTACATTAATGACATTATCTGATAACAATAGAAGCCAAAAGTAGGAAAAAGAATTTTTTAGGTCAATTGCTCCATCTCACTAATTGCACTGGCTAAAGTAAAGGCATTAAATATAAAACTTCTTAGAAGAATTTTATTCAAAAAGCCACATTTTCCATCTAGCAACAAAGAAATGAAGAGCAAGAACCCAAGTGCACTCAAAAAGAAGTCAAATGCTACCAATAAATGCTCTACAGGAATAAAAGGAATAAAGTTTCAACTCTATTCAGAATCCTATGAAAAAACACAAATTGGAGACTGTAACAGATCATTTACATAATATTTTACAGTCATACACTTTACATATTTTATCCAGTTTGATCTTTTCAACCACCACGTAAATTAGGCAGAACTGGCATTATATCCTCTTCCCGTTAGATAAGAGAGAGTTGAAGTTCAAATATGTTAAGTGAATTATGTAAGGTCTCACATCTAGTCCAACCTGTCTTCTGTTTCCCAGTTATGTGCTCTTTTCATGCAACAAAAACTTTACACAAGACTTTGAACAACATTGTAACTTATTCTGAAACCGAACAATGCAGATAGGAATAGAATTATATTTTCTATAGATCGTTTTACTCAGAGATCCATAGAAACTCTAGCCCAGAATGTACCTCAGCAATCACCTAAATCAACCTATACCTAAAAAATTCTATATACCTGAAGAATTCCTTAATTCTCTAATTCTATAACACACTCAACAAATGATAATGCAGCCTTTGTTTTGCTAGAAGACACACCCGCTACCCTGTAAAGTTTATTTTGCTTTGCAGAATGCTATTAAGAATTTTTTCCTAATATCAAGTCTAAATGTATCTCTTTGCAACTTCCAAAAACTGTTTTGACTAGATAACTTCTGGGGCCATGCTGACACGTCAAATGGCAGTTATTCATTTATGTGAAGATAGCTATCATGCCCTTCTGTAAGGCCTCTGTTCTTTTGGCTAAACTTTTTTTGTTCAGTTGTTTGAATCACGTCTGATTCTTTGTGACCCCATTTGGGTTTTTGGTTTTTGGGGTTATTTTTGGTAAAGATAATGGAGTGATATGCCATTTCCTTCTCCAGCTCATTAAACCGATGAGGAAACTGAGGCAAACAGGGTGAAATGACTTGCCCAGGGTCACACAGCTAATAAGTGTCTGAGGCTGGATGTGAACTTACAAAGATGAGTCTTCCTGACTCTAGGCCTGGCACTCTATCCACTGTGTCACCTAGCTGCAACTGGGCCCTCCTTAGATACAGCACTGGGCCTGGAGTTAGATCTGTCCTATTCACTGCACCAGCATCCTACCTGTCCATGAATAAGACTAAACATTCTCGCTTGCTAAAACTTCACATGACATGTTTTTGAAGTCATTTCGATTGTCTTCCTTTAGATATTCTCTAGGTGACTGAACAATTCTCTTCCCAATATGTGATGGCCAGAACTGAATGGGATATTTTAGATGTGATTATACCAGAGCATAGATGCATTATTGCCTCCCTAGTGCTGGATGTTACGCTTCTCTTCATTCTGCCTAAGACTGCACTAGTTTTTGTGGCTGTAATATGCACAGATAACTCATTGTGAACTTGCAATCCACCCAAATTCCCTTTTCAAATGAACTATCTAGTCACACCTCCCTCTTGTCATTAATTTTCTGAATCTTGGGTAGCTAGGTGGCGCAGTGAGTAAAGCGCTGGCCCCAGAGTCAGGAGGACCAGACACTTAACACCCACACACAAAAAAAACTAGCCGTGTAACCTTGGGCAAGTTACTTAACCCCAACTGCCTTCCAAAAAGATAGAAAACAAAAAAACAATTTTCTGAATCTTTCAAAATTTCATCTTATTGGAATTAGACTAATGCTCAAGCCTGTTAAGATTCCTCCAGTAAGTCATCATTATTTACAATGCTATGTAAAATGGTGAGCTTAGACTCTGGGGCAATTTTCTCTTTGGCTCCTATGACAACATGCTTCTAGTTAGTTTCAAAGTTTCTCTGAATTATGATCACATAGGATTACATGAACTCTTATTAGCCTGGAGGTCTAGCTACCATTTTAATGTGGTTTCTATAGGAAAATGTATTTATGAGGCAAGTAGGTAGATAGAGTGCTGGGCCTGGAGTCAGGAAGACCTTAGTTCAGATCTGTCCTGAAACAATTCCTGGCTATCTGTGTGACCTTAGGCAAGTCATGTAAATGCTGTTTACCTCAGTTTCCTCAATTGTAAAAAGGAAACAGTAATAGCACCTCTCTTCCAGTGTTACTGTAAGGATCAAATTAGATAATACAGCTATCCCTTCCACATTACAACTTTCCCCACTGGTTTTGATATATTGTAGGTTGGTATAAGAAATTAAATGGGGACCTGGGGGGTGTTTTACAGAAGCTGCAGATGACTTGTGAAGGCCAGCAGACAACAAAGAGCCTATGACCAAACACTTAACTCAGATTTGACAATAAGGTACTATAAACACCCCATAAAAGAAAAAGAAAAATTCTGTCTTCTTCCCTGGTATGAGGGGAGGGCCAAATTTTTATGCAAATTTTCCACATTGCAGGGGTGCCACATCCCTAACCCCCACAATATGGAAGGGGTAGCTGTATTTGTAAAGTACTTAGAGCATACCTTGGCATATATTAGGCATCAAATGAATACTAATTGTCATTATCATCATCATCACTACCGTTATTATTACTTTAAACAATCAATTTATAAATAAATATTTATCATAGAACCCTTTCAAAAATTGGGATCTTCCTTTTTGCCAGAAAGGTTTATAAAACTTGAGGGAAAATATAAGTCTATTGTTGACTTCTAGGAAGACTATGCTAGATTATGAAATTAATAAAACATCAGGACTTTTATGGATCCTGATTTTGTTAATACTGATATACATTCCACAAGCAGAAACAGGAACTCATCCACACCTTATCAACTGGTGTGATTCTTGTCCATGTTTTTCCATAAATCTTCCACTGCTGATATAACCAATGGGCAGAAAGTCATTGTAGACTCATTGTTTTTTCTATGAAAAGAATTAGAGGTTACTTGTTTTGAAAGGAAATTATTCCTTCATATGTTTGATTTTAACCTGTCTTATCCTTTCACAATCTACTTGAAGGCAAGTACTATGTTTTATATAAGCTCTGCATCTCCCCAGTGCCCAGCATACATTCTTTTGCACAGAGTAAGGCCTATTAATATATGGCTACTGTGTTTGTATTTACCTACACACACACACACACACACACACACACACCCTCAGCATTAAGCATATATATGGGAAAGATAAGTGCGTTGTTCACCTTTTTCTGCTACTATTTTTACTTTAAAATTGATAGGTAGATGATGAGGAGTCAATACAAAGAGAAACTGTACAAATATTTGACTATGTACTTATAGTCTCAAGACAAGGCCACAAACTTCTGCCTCGGGTGTTCCCGATTATTTGTACAATCTATTATTTTATCTGCTCAATCCAGACATTTCTACCTTTTGGGTTCCAACTTTATAAATTCTGCAAAACTCCCTTAACCAGTTTAGGTGACCTGTGGCCCATTCATAGACTGAATAAATAGTGTGTATTAATGATTTTTTTTTTAAATTGTAAGAGCTGTTGACATGGACAAAATGCAAATGTATCTAAGAATGTTACTGAAGTCATAGTAATTAATTCATCTTTTATTTTCTCAGGGTGTTCGGTTTGGCAAGGTGGAGAGCCACATCTTATTTCATTCCTAAATATTTCCCACTAAGGGGAAAAAGGGTTGATACTGACAATTAACTAACAAACAACTCACAGAATGCCTAAATTTGACCTGATACAGAGTCCGGTGAGAGCATGTGGTAGTGAAGAGTGGGGATGTTTTGAGAAGAAACAAAATTTATTTTTCTTTTCCAATTATGTGTATGAAGATACAGAGATGGAGAGTAAGAAAAAAAATTACAATATAACTTCACTAGCTGAAATGGATGATGGGAAAAGTTTACACTTACAAATTAAAGAACTAGAATTTTACTCTAAGAAACACAGCATTAGCACTGGACCTGGAGTCAGGAGGACCTGAGTTCAAATCCGACCTCAGACACCACAACAACTAGCTGTGTGACCTTGGGCAAGTCACTTAACCCCAACTGCCCTCCCAAAAGCAAAAAAAAAAAAAGAAAGAAAAAGAAATGCAGCATTACTACTTTGAAACAGAGAAAACAAGAATTAAAACTTTCCCAACTTACAAGCTACATTTGACCCCTATGGACAAAGGAGTTATGCTAATGGGTCGAGAAATTCATATTTGTACTAAAAATTATTGTTATAAACTTTACTTAGCTCAAAAAATACATAATAAGTATGATAAACAAAAATATCTTTCATAAATGGAAAAAGTTCTTTATTTTATTTTATTTTTAAGCTGTTTATTTTAAGCATATATGTATCACTATTTTGCAAATGCATATGGATGCTATTGTGACAAATAGAAAAAAAATTCACTTAAAAGCATTATTGAACAGTGATGTTTTATCTTTATTTTGTCAATTAATGGATATTAATTACATTTACAATTATGTACTTTACCACACCTATCATTTAAGAGTAAATCAATTTTATTTTTATATTAGGAACAAAGTTGTCAACTCAGGATCAGAAATATGGGTACATTATGATATAAATGACTCACTTAACCCTATTTGCCTCAGTTTCTTCATCTGTAAAAAATGAACTGGAGAAGGAAATTATGGTAAAGCACTCTTGCATCTTTGTCAAGTAAACTCCAAATGGGGTCATAGTCAGACACACCTAAAACAATTGAATAACAACAAAAACCAGCAAATAAAATTAAAGTAATTAAAAACAATTTCAGAGCACTGAATTTAGCACTGGGGAATACCAAGAATAAGATAGTAACTGTTCTTATGGAAAATAGGAGTTAAAAAGATACTATATGTTTTTTAATTGCCACCTCTTAATAATCACAGCAATAGCCATTGACTCACTTATCACCTCTTTAACTTCCATGTGTACCTTTTCTTATATGTGTATAAGCAACATGGCATTGCAGATGGAGACCTGTTCTCAAAGTCAGGAAGATCCAGGTTAAAGTCAAGCTTCTACCATATCCTGGCTATGTGACTCTGGGCAAATAAATCATTTAAACTCTCAATCCAAGACTGTAAATTGCTAAGTTAATAATAATATGCATTATTAGAAGTTCCTCACTCACACCAACAAAATGATAGGTCCAGTAAAAATACATCTCCAGTCTTGATCTCTCTCTGGAACTCGGGTCCCACATCATGTTCTACTAGATATCTTCATTTGAATAAACAGGGAACTCATAAAAAAACTTAGAGAAGTTGGAAGCAGGAACAACATAATGACTATAAGTATGGAGTGAAGTCAGGCATGCTAATACTAAAAGCTCACAATGAGCTAAGGTTGGAAAGGAAGCTAAAGGACAATAAAAATATTTTCCCCCTAAAACTTTTGTTGGGAGAAAAAGAGCAAAGAAGATGTAACAAGTCTGCTCAGCATTGATGTGATCATAACTAACATTAAAGAGAAAAGCAAAGCATCTCAATTCTAATTTTGCTTTTTTTGTCTGCCAGAATGGCAACATTGGAAATGACAGAATAGAGGTAATAAGGAGAAGACATCAAAGATAAGTAAGGAGATAGTGAGAAAGCATTTAGTTATCCCTCATTAAGTCATCTAGTCCAGATGAAAAACTTCCTCAGGTACTGAAAAATGCAGGCAGGTGTGATTTCTGAGTCACTGTCAGTAATAGACCAAAGATTACAAAAAAAAAAAAAAAAGAAGAAGAAATACTACAGGACTAGAAGAAGAGCAAATGTCTTAATTTTCCAAAAAGAAAAGAAAAGGGTGTGTAAGTTTTAGGAAGGTTAACTTGACTGATTCCTGGAAAAATTCTAGGACTAGTCATTGATGAAATGATTTGTTATGATCTAAAAAGGGAAGCCAGCATAGTTTCATCAAGAACAGATGTTGCCTTTTTTGATAATGTTATTTAATTGATTGACGAAGGTAGTGTTGGAGACATGGTTTTCCTAGATTGTATCAGAGCATTTAAACCATACACTTCTTTTGGAGAGGGAGAAATGTTCACTAGACAATAAAGCAATCAGTTAGATTCAGAATTGGCCAAATGGCAAGGAATGGAGTAATAGTTAAATGTTCTGTGTCAAAGTGGCAGGAGGTTTTCAGTGGAGCGCTGGAGGGATCTATAATTGACACAATTTTTTTAAAGGTTTTTTTTTTATCAATGTCTTAGATAAAAGCATAGACATAATGCTCATCAAATTTGCCCATAATACAAGATTGGGAGAGACAAATCACAAACTAGAATGACAGTCAAGATCCCAAAAGTTCTTGACAGAATAGAGTACAGAGGTGAATAAATCTAAAAAGATGAAGTTCAATGAAGATAAATGTAAACTCTTACACTTGGGTTAAAAAAAAATCAGCTACACAAGTTCAGGATGAGGGAGGTATGGAGAGACAGAAGTTTGATCACCAAAATTCTAGAAGTTTAAGTAATATTGCAAACTCTAAATACGTCAATAGTGTGTTAATGAATAGCTGGGATTTGAACTCACATCTTCAAATTCCAAACCTAGCACACTCATTCTACTGTACCACTCTGTCTCCTTATGGTACCTTTATTTACCAATAGTAAAGACTGTTAATAGTGCTTACACTGTGATCACTACTGCTGAAGTTTAAAGGTCTTGAAAAATTGTCAGGACAACCAGAAAAACATTCATAACCTTGGGTTCAAATGGTTTATTGTTTTTCAGCTGAAATATATTTACATTCATATATTCAATGCTTTACCTCGCTTTTAAGATAAGTCAAGAACTAAAAGAAAGCTTAAATTTTTCTTCTAACAATTATATAAGATTTTCAAAATGTTAGTTTAAAAATTACAAAAACTAACCATATAATAATAGCCCAGTCAATGTCAGGATAAGATTATTTGGACTCTGATTATCTCAGTATGAGTGTGTGTATATATATATATATATATATATATATATATACACATACACATATGTGTGTATGTGTGTATAAACAGCTATTATTTCACATTTTAGTATGTCAATTTGAGTTGTCATTAATTATACTATAAATAACTATATTCAATACTAACATACAGATTATAACCGATCTGTGCCTTTTTATCTTATACAATACTTGTCTATACCTTCTCATAAATTCACCATGGGGGGGATTTCTGTCTTTTGGGGACATCATGATGATATTAGTGGGACACCTGGGTTATCTACTTTTCATTACTCATTATGTGACCAGCCTGATTTTCCTTCTTATCATAGGTTTGGTGATGATGTGGTTTTTTGCTTCTATTCTTCTCCAAATCACTTACTGCATTTATTTCACATCCGTTACAAACCCCTCTGTTATTCTCTTTGTAATATTCATTTATAATTCTTCAGAACATGACTGTAAGTGACTGTGTGTCACTTGCAAGAGGCAGGCAAGTCAGACTAGACAAACACAAGTCACTCTAAAGGAGAGATAGGAGAGCAGCACATGTCAAGCAAGTGGAAAAGCCCACTCTTTCAACCAATACTTCCCTTCAGATTCTGATAGAGACAGCCCAGGACCTTGAACCTAAGAGCCTTGGGAACAGCAATCCCCCACCATCATTCTAGGAAGCAACTCTTGTGGAAATGTGGCCTGGCAACCGCTTCTATAGATGCTGTAATCAGAGCTTCTGAAGACTCAGAAAATAAAATTCCTGTCACCCCTTGGCATTGCCAAATGGCTCAACATCAGAAACTGATAAGGACTTTATCAGTAACATACCAATTTCACTTGCAGCTGAAACCTTTCCTTTTTAAGATAGGTTGTTGAGAGCAGATACTTACTTTATTATTTGCATCCCCAGTACTTAGCATGGTGTTTTTCACCACTTAATGAATTTTTTTAAATTAACTGATCATTAAGAATCCTCATAATAAAAAGTTGGACCTTTGTTTCTGAGAGAAACCTGGGATCATTTAAGGAATGTTATAATTTCCTAAAGGCAACCCAACTTGCTCATCTCCTCCTGTTCAGTGGTCAACTCATTGCCTATCTGTATTATCTATCCCAAACAAGTTCTATAAATTGTCTGCTCAGCTCCATGACATAATGTGGGCAACTGATGGTCAGTCAACAGGTATTTATTAAGTGCCTATAGTCTTCACTACATGGTCCATCTTGAATGGATGATCACACCAAACTTTTAAGTGATTATATATCTCTTCCAAGAGTTCTGCAGAGTTCTATGGCTTCATATAACCAATATTATGTCATTCACAAACGCGTGCATCTGGAAGACCTCAGCATCTAAGAGGAATTCCATCTTTGACTTGAACTGGGTTCTAGATCGCCTCTATTATATGGAAAGCACCTCTGGCAAATTTTTATCTTTCTCTTTTGTGTTTTGCATGATGTTTGTAAATCAGAAGATCTTTTGAGGATTCTTAAATGATTTTGATGAATGGATAGATACCACCTTATTGAAAGTCTTTAATATGATATTTTTCTTTGCTGAATCAAATGCTTTTTTGATAATCATTAGGCAATAAATACAAAGGAATTTTGTATCTCTACATTTTCCAGCTAATTGTGAGAATGGTAAAAATGTAACCCAGTATGCAATGTCACATATCAAAGCCTGCTTGTTCTCTAACATGCTCGCCGAGGATGACCTCAATTTGCATATCAATGATTCTAAGAAAAATTAATATACAGATGAGAGAACAGATAATTAAGTCAGTAATTTATATTTTCTCAATCAACTTTTTTTTTGCATTAATAAGGTCTGAAGCTTTTCCCTACCTTTGGTCTCTTCACCTCCTTCAAGTGTTTTGTGACTATATGAATCAATAACCTCAAATTTGGGTCACTTACTGTTCAGATTTTCTTTATGTTCAATCCAGTCATTTTCCCCACTCTCTCCTTTATTTTGGTATCATCTCTACCTTCCATATAAGCACATCTAGGAATAAATTGTTAGAGTCCAATTGTGGTGGCTATATTGTCCTTGATGATGAAAATTATTTGGCATAAAAATCTTTGCAGATCTTTCCTTTTTTTGTTCTATTTGTTTTTATCTTTCCATTTCTTAGTTGGATTCTGGTTGGATTTCTTGTGCAGTTTTCCTTAAACTTGGTTTAATTCTTCACTATCCCAATGATCTTTTTTTCATCAGATTTTAAAAATTATTTACATACAATATAAACTAGTCAACTAATGCTGACTTTGGCATTCATCTCTCTGTATTTCTCTCTCTGTCTTTGATTATAGAAATAATATCCAGATTGATATGACTTAGCACCTCCAGCCGTATGTCCATTTCACTGTTCATTGGCTAAGGATATCAAATTAAAATTTATAGATGGCCCAAAAAGCTGGACTTCACAGCACCATTTATTTTAGTATTTCATGCAACCACCATCCCTGCAGAAGCAGAAGGGGACCACACATAACTAAGTACTATTTTACATTTTCCTTAGTTTAATCAGTTGATATAGCCAAAATACTTTTCACTACGTGGTCAGCTGATTCAGTATATTATAGAGAAAATAATAATTCCATAATAATTATATAAACTCAAAATGGTCACATTCATGGTACATTAAGTTACCCAAAGGGCATATCTATGCATAATTCAGTCATATTCTACATATATAACAAGAGAACTTTATAATCTTGATTTATATATAGAGGAGGAAAAAAGGTTAAAGGAATTTCAACAATCAGTTCTTCAAAGGAAAACTCCCTAAAGTTTGAGTCCAGAGAAGTTGAACTAAATGTTGATTTTTCTGCATTAATATGATAATTGCCACTGATAAGCTCTCCCAATTCTACAAATGCTTTCCAAAATGTTTTTTTAAAAAACAACCTAAATTATAAAAATCTTATATTTTAATTTTGTATATTAATTCAAATTTTATTTGTGCAAGAAGGATGTTCTTTCTAGAGGCAACCTGAGAGAGGCCACATAGTATGTTGGAGAAATAATTCAGCAAAAATCTAGGAAACCTGGGTTCTAGTCCTAGACCTTTCACAAACTAACTGTTGTCATATGACATCTCAGGTGCCTCATCTGCAAAATGAAGCATTTAAATAAGATAATTTTTCAGCTTCAAAATTCCACTTTTCATATTCCTGTGTAGTACTTTGTATAGAAAGGATGTATTTAGATCATGTAGATTTTCTACAATCCATTCTGCTGGATGGTTAAAACAGTACAAATGACATTTAAAAGGAAAATTAAAAATTCAAGAAAACTTCAGATACTATTGTAACTGATTCTAGGGAAGATAACATGAAATCTGCAGTATAAATAGTAGAAAATCACATTTATTTTTATCAATAAGAGGAATGGTTTTGTTTGCTTGTTTTTTACAGATCAGATGAAATATGATATAGTGGGAAAATCAGGGGTCTAAGAGGCCAAAGATTTAATTTCTGCCTTGATTTTATTATTAACTATGTGCCTTTGGACAGGTTGCTGTACCTGTCTACATCTCAGTTTTCTCACTTAGACAATGAGAGGGGTGAATTTGATATCTTTGAAGTAACTTCAAACTGTGAAATTCTGTAATCCTGTGAAAGAATTGTGAAATATATTTTGCATATGATCCTTCCATGGTCTAGGAGACTTACACCTTACTGTCAAAAAGCATCAATATTTTACACTATTCTTAAAAAGTGTCATGCAATAAGAGTTTTACAAACACCAAAATACCAAGACTATTTAAGACCAGGTAGGTCCATAGATGCCATCTAGCTATCAAATCAGTTCTAAAGTCTTATCACTTCACAAGGCCTTTCCTGAGATATAGCTTGGAACAAAAGTAAATTGAAAGAATTCATCTTGGGTTATACCTGAGCCCAGAGGGCCAATATTATCTTTTCCCTTATCTACATAAGTGATAGCAAAAAAGAGAAGAAAAAAATATAGAACCGTGAAAACCACCAATGTGTTCGTATATATGATCCAAATCATGATGAGCAGCAAACACATCTATTGGCTCAAATATAGAACCATG
>NW_027186473.1:52204969-52232406 GCF_028583685.1 Petaurus breviceps papuanus
AGCAGCAAACACATCTATTGGCTCAAATATAGAACCATGAACACCACCAATGTGTTCGTATATATGATCCAAGTCATGATGAGCAGCAAACACATCTATTGGCTCAGAGGCTCATAGATTTAGTAGTGGAATGGACTTTAGGGGACACTGTGTCTAATCTCCTCATTTTATAACTGGATAAACTGAGGCCCAAGGAAGTTAAATAATCTTTCCTAGAACACCCAAATATTAGGTGTCAAATGAAAATCCAGTGTCCTATATATCATACCACACCATAGTGCCTAGGAGCAGACCAGGAAAGCAGTCAAATCAGTTGCTTAACTGAACTGACCAATGAACTAGCTTATTTACACAACAGACTGGGTAAGGATAGGAGATAGACCTGACATAGGTAGAAAAATAAAGATTCATCTAACCTATTTACACAGAAAGCCAATGGCTCCTCTCCCTCTCCCCCCCAACACACACACACACACACACACACACACACACACACACACATACACACACACACACACACCAGTATCTGTAGCAGTAAGCACCCCAGCGTCCCCAGGGTGGCTGCCAACACAGGTTCTTAGATCTGCTTTGTTAAAGGAAAGCAACTCAAAATGGGTTAACAAGCTTACTTTAATCAGTCAAATATGAATCATTTACCTAGTTCAGGGGAAAAAGGTTAGCACCCCGAACTTCAGAGTATACAGACAGAATTATCAAGACAGAGAAACAGATCAAGTAGACAGGTTTCCAAACTTTCCAACCATTACATCCATACCAAATCAACATCTTGGTTTTTCAAAGCCGGAGGGCTCTCAACAAGGGCTTCCCAAAGTCTCATCTGATCAAATCGCAGAACACTTCTCAAAGTGAGACCCAAAGCAAAGCCTCACATCAGGGATTATATAGCCTTCTCCTGGGGCAGAGAATGTAACCACCCTCTTGACCCACTGCCCAATCACACAGCATCAAGTGTGGGCATTCCTGAAAACCAAGCCTCCTGCCACAGGCTCCATGTGACCACATTCAGCCTATTAGGAGGCAGAATATATTTTCAAATCAAGGAAGATTCTCAGAGTCTCTTAAGCCTATCAAAGGGCCTAAGGGCAGGGAAGATCTTTAAATTTGCATTTCCATTACATTATCTCAGATCTCAAAAGCACAGTACTTTTCCAAAATAAATGTTCTCACAAATTATAGAATACTTTTTTGTTTGGGGAAAGGAAAGGGGGTAGAGAAAGCTGTGAATGTGTGTCTTCATATATTGGGGGGGGGGTAGCAGAGAGAAGCCATCCCATTTTACCACCTGCTAACCTATCATCTCTAATTTGTGGGGCGCAGTAATATCCAACACCACATGATATGTCCATTCTTACTATATATGCTGATCAGAAGTTCAAGGTGTCCAAAGGAAAGAGGGCACTTTTTGAAAATGAAAAGCCTTTACTGAACATTTATTAACTAACTCAAAATGCTTCTGCTATAGACTTCAATGCATTCTTATTCTGCATCTGTATTTCCTCTTTCCTTCATGGCAGAATACTAATTTCAACTCATTTAGATGAAAGAGGCACATAATATGATCTCTCTTGTTTAAATTAAACAAAAAAAAGAGATAAGAGCATGTAAAAAGATTCTCACAGAGTGTTCTTAATCATTGCTTTCCATTATTTAACAAAGAATTACCACATGTGCATAGTCACCAATTTTCTTTTGAAAGCTTTTTTTTTTTTTAGAATTCTGATCATAGCTGTTACTACTGTTTCTAACTTTGTACCATCTTTTGCTAGTTTCCACAAGCCCCTTATTAAAAGAACTGGGAAGGCTTCCTATCTGATAGTTTGCCAGATACGGTCCCATTGGACACAATGCAATAATCCTACATCCAGTTTATTAGCTTGATACATATCATTTAGTAAGCTATCTTAGAATTTTACTGATCATCAGCTAGTAATTCTGACTTGCTTCCTTAGCCATGGCTTTTAGAATTATATAATTAACCAACATTAGCTTTATGTTTCAAACACAATGGCAGACTACTCACTTATTCTTGGAAGAACACTCCAGTGAACATGAGTGGGACCAGTTAGAATACCAACTGAAACTGTCAAAGTTTACCCTGTAAAGTTAATATATGTCTTACTACAATTAAAATCTAGAGCAGGTATAAAAAAAATTCAATGAAAACCCTGCATAAAAAAATTAGTTTAAGTTCAATTACAGTCTTATTTCAAAGCAATATTCCATACACAACTTCTAATTATAACAATATATATTTGGAAGCCCCTTTAAATTTATTATAATACTATTTGGTACACATTCAATCATAAAGTGCTTGATGGGTTTAAAGTAATTATTAATTGAGATCATTTATGTAAATGCTTGACAACTGATATAGATCATTTATGTAAATGGTTGACAATTATAAAACATGAAATATTTTATTATGTACTGGTAACATGAAAAATTTAAATAACTGGATAACCACATAATTGATATTGATATGACATAAATAAGTTTAGAGGCCAAAATACACTTCAGAGCTGGAGATGGAAAGACCCTTATGGCTAAGGGTTCGCCAAGAACAACATACTTCTTTTATAGATGAGGAAACTAAAAACCACAGAAGCAAAATGTCAAATGCCACAAAGGTAAAATTGAGATCTGAACCTAGGTCTTCTTTCTGACTTTCAATTTCTCTACCATATCATGATGTTGGCTAAGGAAATTCCCTATCAAATGCAGGTTGGTACCTTCTCTGCAACTTTTTTTCTTAGAGAATTGTGGGAACAAGCACAAAAAAAAATATTCCACAAACACCTTTTCTTCCAACAGGTACCTGTAAACAGCAGGGTCACACAGTCAATATATGTCAAAGGTAGGATTTGAATCCAGGTTTACCTTCTTCTGAGCCCACTCTCTACTTATTACCTCATACTACTTCTCTAATGCTGTTGAAGTGACCATTTAATGCAATAACTCAAATATATATGCAGTAGGCACTTGATGCTTTTGACTAATACTTATATTAGTAAATTTAAAATTGTTTAGCCCCTAATCATGTTTTTACTATTTAGAAAACAAGAAAATTATTCATACAATGCCAGTATTGTGGCAACAATAATGCAAATAGGCTATCCATTCCATGAAAGTAAATTTGTTAGTTTAGAAATCTAATTTCTCATGGCATTAATGTATTTATTTACTTTCAAAAAATTCCCACTTTTATCCTGATATTTTTACTCTTAAAAAGAGGAGAGAATTATCTGACTACCTGGATCTTAGTCTATTCCTGGCCTCAGTAACTTCATTAATATCAACAGCCTGACCTACTTAAATGAAAGAAGAGTTAAGTCACCCAGGGTTGCCCGGTAATTAGTTGTAAAGTTAATTTGGCTAGATGTCCTAAAATTTCTTCCTTCCTTTAGTAATTCTTTGTTTTTGTTTGTTTTTAAGTGAAAGTCCTTTAAGCAAAGCTTTTATATACTGGAGGAGGGAGGGCAGGAAGAGAAATCTGAAAGTAATTGAAGATTATATTTATGTTTGGATTTTTTTTATTTCAAGTTTAAATTTGTGCATAGTCGCTCTGATTAAGGTAAAGGAGGACTAAAAAGCTTTTCCTTCACTTGGTGATTTTCCCACATCACCGACACAGTTGAATAAATATGGAGTGGGGGGAGGATGTAATGAGCAGGCACTGTAACACACTTAGTGAAGGAGAAGGAAACATGCTGATGGTGGGATATAAGGCAACTGGTCAAAAGTACAGGAATGTTTTGATTATTATATTCCCTCACCCTGGTGAATAGTAACACAGATATTGTCTTAACTTCGTTTTTGTCTGCATGGCAAAGATGTGCCCATTTTAATGAAGGAAACATCTAAGACAGCAGTTATTTCTTCACAGGTTATGTGTGATGGTGTGCATATGGGTATGGGAAGGAAGTAAAGATTATCTGGGAAAATATCATTTCTTATTTTCTTCTCAAAATGTATATTGCAATTCACAGTATTGGTTAAGGTAATTCCATTTACAAAGTGTCTGATTTATCTTCAGGGATTTTGCACAATAGCTTTTAGACAGAGAGATAATTTTTGTTGTTGTTCAGTCATTTCAGTCATGTCAGACTCTTTGTGACCTCATTTGGGCTTTTCTTGGCAGAGATACTGGAGTGGTTTGTGCAGCGGATAGATCGCAGTGCCTAGACTCAGATCATCTACCTGAGTTCAAGTGTGGCCTCAGAGATTTATAAACTAGGCAACCCCGGGAAAGTGACTTAACCTTGTTTACCTCAGTTTCCTCATCTGTAAAATGAGCAGGAGAAGGAAATGGCAAACACTCTAGTATCTTTGCCAGGAAAACCCCAAATGGGATCATGAAGAGTCAGACAGGACTGAAATGACAATAGAGAAGATAAATGTTTTTTAATCCAGCATTCCGTTCTCCCTATTTTCTCCACTCTCACCCAGCCCCAGATCCCCAGAAAAGGGGGAGAGAGAGCACAAAGCAAAGAATCCTTTCAACTCAGACTCTTTTTTCATGGCACTGAAAATATGAAAAAACTTCCATAATCACCCTCCTTCCAACAGGCACCTGTAACCAGCCGGCAGTTTCTCCAAAGGGCAAATTCCTAACCTACTTCTTGACTTTTAAAAGGTTTCGTGAATCTGACTATGCCTATAGAGAAATAATAAGTAAAATTACATAAATTTATTCTGTTCTCATTACTATTTGCAAAAGACAAAAATGTACATAGCACACTAATTTTCAGCTCCATTCTTAATCTTTTCATTCCTGTAATGACCTTCATTACAGGTATACAAATAACTATAATAAAAGGTATAATATGCAAGTATAATTAAAAAGGTAAAAAGTTCAATGTAAGTTCAGGGGGTAGAGAGTGGGGAGTAGAATAGGTAAAATTAGGGGGAAAAGGCACATATTATTTATTTTAGATATCAGGTCCTAAGCTATTCTCTCTTTGTCTCTGTCTCTCCTTTCATCCTTTTTTTTTTCTTTTAAAGCAATTAGGGTTAAGCAACTTGCTCAAGGTTACATGGCCAATTATTTCTGGGTGTGGTGCTGAGTATCTGAGCCCGGATTTGATCCAGGTCATCCCGGCACTAGAGCCAGTGCTCTTACTCACTGAGCCACCTGGCCACCCCTATCCTTTTTTCTATTACTAAAAATTTTCTTTTGAAAACATTTAATAATATTGATGGTGCTAACTTTAGACTTTTGTTATTTTGCATTTAACAAACATTTTGCACATTTAAAAGTTTTACTTCAATATGCTTAGAAATTATAGTTATATACACTATTGGTAACATCACTTAATAATCCTATCATTTTAATTGCTGACTAATATAGAAGAGGCAATGAGCTGTGGTGGAAATTACAACTAACTTAAAGACTGCTCCCCCAGAATTTCTCTGTGTTATTGGCCAAGTCACTTAACTTCTTCTGATATTATTTTCATTGTAGTAGAATGGGAATTCAACAAATTCAATTAGGCAAACATTTATTAACATGCAAAGCACTATGCTAGGTACTGGGGATACAAAGATGAAACATGACAACACCTATCTTGTCTCATATTGTTGTGAAGGCCAAATGAATATATAAGTACTTGATAAACCACAAGATGGAAAAGAAATATGTTTTGATGCTATGCACAATCTATTAAAATATCTAGTCAACATGGTACAGAAAGGTGATCGACAGAACACTTGGGTTAAAATCCTGCCTCTAATACTAACTATTAACCCTGGATAATCACTTAACCTCTCTTAGTTTCCTCACCAGTAAAATAGAGATAATAAGACCTTTATGAACAGGGATGTTTTAAGGGTTATGTGTAATTATTATGTAAAGTGATTTGCCAAATTTAAAATACTTAATCAGTGGCAACTATTACTTATTAATTCCTAGATATTATCATTTCAATAACTTGTTACTCATGTGAAACAAGGTAGCATTAAAGATCACTCTGGAGTCAGGGTAGACCTGGATTTAAACTCTGTCCTGATCCTCGGTAGCCACTCATAGACCATTTGAACTTTACTTTTCTCCTCTACAAAATGAAGGTAATAATACCTGTAGCCCCTACTCCACAGAGCAGTTACAAAAATCAAATGAAAATATATGTAAAATGCTTTCTAATTGCTTACACTATGTAAATGAGTTATTTTTCTATTCCATTTAGTTCTTCAAATTTACTTACCTTTTAGTTTCATTTTATTAATTATAAAGCATTATATAAATTATTATTTAAAACATCCCTTCTGTAATGCTACAAAAATAATTCAATATTTAACTTGTTTTTTGTTCTGTTTTGCTAAAAATGTCATTTGTTGGTTCTTTTTTTCTAAATGAAGAAAAAAAAATCTTGATAATGTTCAAATCTATAGCCTTTTAATTCATTTTTCCCCAAATGTGACTATTTAAGTTTAAGGAAATGAAAGCTACTCTATAAATTTCTTTCTACAAATACTTTTAAAATATATTATAGTTATTGACCTTGTTCTTTGTTTCAACAAAGCATTTATATCTCTTTCTCTTATTATTACTATTTCAATGCTATTGAACTTTAGTCAACTAAACTCAATCCCTGCCTATACAGTACATTTTATTTAGTTCCTACTATTATTTACATAATAAGACCTTTAGTCCCTCTACTACCATTTGTTTTCTTTGACCTGTGCTATGTAATCTAAGTAATGTTTAGCTATGTTCATTTTCAATTTCTTAACATTTTTAAGTAAGCTCAAAATGCTGGGTTTCCATTTAGAAAATGTGGCAGTTCTGACACATTTTGCTTTGCCCAATTTCCTCCTCAATGTGTACTAAATCTTTTCATTGACAATTTCCCTTGAAATTTCCCTATTTTTCCTAATTTTTTCTCTTATCATCTTAGTTATTGCCTCAAAGGGTCCCCTATGACATCATGTAGTATCATTCTCCTTCACGTAAATTTCAGAGTATTCAGACAATAAGTGACTTTTTATATGAAAACAATATATTTCACCTAGGTATGAATCACAAGAAACTACTTCTGCCTCTAGATTTATGATAAGTTCTTTTAAATAAATATAGGTCTAAATATTCCAGATATTCAATGAATAATTATGAATTTGGTTCATATTATTATCACTTGTTAAGAGGTAAAATACAAAGTAAAACATAAATGTTACAGAAATGCTCATGAAAAGTTAAAAAAAAGAGACTAAAATATAAAAAGCCGTCAAGTCACAAGACAATACAAAGCCTCCTGTTATTTAACTATTCATTATTCAATATCCCCCAGGTTAAGGGACTGAGTTTTGTTTTGGTCCAGACATGTGGTTTCATTTGTTGTAGGAAACTCCCTTCACCAATGCAGATCAGCAACTGTTATGTAACTTACAATCTCAGCAAACTGCCTGGAACAGAAAATTCAAGGGATTGCCAGAAGTGTCAGAAGTGAGACCTGAATCTAGGCCTTCCTAATTCAAAAGCTGGTTCTCTATCCATTATGCTCTGTTGTCTTCTTATTATCATTGGGTGGAGAATCTAAAATTCTAATAAAATGAAAATATTTACTAATGTGCTGACCAATTAAAAATTAATCTAAACCAAAACATACCACCCACGAGCTTCACGCAGGAAAGATAGGCATGGGTGGGCTGTAATCTGAATTACTGGAGGGAACTTCTTAAGTTTTTTTATATTATTGTCTTCCCTGTTTTTTTTTTTAATCTTGAAATGCCTGTATTTGATGACTTTTAAGTTCACAATAGAAAAGGATGCTTTTAAGGGTTGAGGAGGACTTAGAGATTGTAAAAAAAAAGGATGACTCCAGCTCCTTCAACATAAATAATGAAATTTGTAGGAGTACAAATTTAAGACAAGTTTCCTTAGCCTTTTGGAAAAGGCATCATTTCATTTCATACAATGGTTTTCAAAGACTTTTCACACTTAGGATATGGTCTTTTGATAGACTGAAATTTTCCAGTCTAGTTAAGGTTTCAGGTCGAGTAGGGAGGTTTTCACTCCACTCTTAAAAATGTAAGATAATATACTGATTTTTAGTTTCACTTCTTCAAGATGAAGCCCCAAATTTATACCCCCCCATATACTGTGAATTACTGGTCCCCATTTTGAATGAATTCAGATGAATTAGCTTTTTTCTGGTTCTCTGATAACAAGAACCTACTGTGAATATAATATTGTTATATGTAAACAAGGGAATTATTTATGTATCTGTTTAAGACTGCCATTATTCAGTTGTTTTTTAGTTGTACTTTACTCTTTGTGACCCCATTTGGGATTTTCTTGATAAAGATACTGGAGTGGTTTTCCAATCCTTTCTCCAATTCATTTTACAGATAAGGAAACTGAGGCAAACCAGGTTAAGTGACTTGCCCAAGGTCATATAGAATAAGTTATCTGAAGCCATATATGGTCTCTGGAAGATGAGTCTTTGTAATGGTAATGAAATTTAAAGATCCCTTTGCATGGCTAAGCTGACAGGTACTTAGCACCTAGTTTCAGATAAAGCCTCTGTAAAAGAAACAGAAGGTATGAACCCCTATTGCTTATGTAACAGGAAGGGGCTGAACAGGGATGAGCAATACTGTATATAAGGAAAAACCCTAGCTGGGAAAATCAGAATTTCTTGGGATGAGCACCTGAAGGCTGGGCTGCTGCTGCTGGACTGGAACTTCTGTGGAGAAAGTGATTTTGATTTTGACAATGGGAGAAAGTGATTTTGATTTTGAGAACGGAGCTTATGTTACTGAGGATTTCAGAGGGCCAGCCGGACTTGCTGAGGCTGCTAAGAATTCCTGAGGACCAGGTAGAGCTGCAGAAGATGGAGAAAGCATGACTGTGGTGTCAGTATTTTGTAAAAATGTTGTTGTGGATGTTAATGTGTATGAATGTTATTGTGGCTTTGTTAAGCCTTGTCTTCCAACAACAGAGACTGCGAAGATTTGAGGTGGACTGGACACTGTGAACTTCCATATGGAATGGGAACTGGATGATGAACTGGACAAGGACCTGGGAGCTGCCTGCCTCTGAACAGGTGACAGTTGGAGCTAGAACCATGGAAGAGGAACCATGGAAGCTGAGAGCCAGCCTCGAGTCAAGCTGAAAGAAGACTTTACTTGGATACTATGTACTGACTGAGAAGATTATGATTTACTGTGACCTAGGGGTGGAGAACTTTGACTTTTGTACTTTGTGATTGAATTAAGGATTTTGTGATTGACTAAAGGAATGTACTGTGTTGAAAATGATGTGACCACTTTGGTGAAAACTATGTGGCCATTTTAGTGAAAAGTTGTTTAAGTGTGACATGGCGAATGCTGTATTTTGAGATTCTGTGATAAGTTGTAACATTGTAAATGCTGTATTTTGATTTTCTGTGAATGTTTTGCTCTGGTTTGTTATTGAATAGAGAGTTCAATATATGGTGTAATGAGAACCTTGAAAGCTGTTCACAGCAGTAGTCCTCTGGAAAGCTGCTTGTGCTTGGCTTTACAGTCTTCAGGCCCAGGGCTCTGTGCACTATGGCACCACCTAGCTGCTGCTATGTAAGACCAATGACTACAATATTTAATGTACCCTTAGGTATCATCTTAGTTTTATTAATCTGGTCTAAACTGAATTAACTGAAGTAAGCTAATGTGTTCTTCACCATTAGCATATGTATCATTAATTTTACCTCTGGAACAGCTATTGTATCTGTACTTCTTTAGTCACAAGTCTAGTACCCTATTTCCCCTCTCACCTCATTTTAAATTTTTCACCAGGCTGTATTCCCCCATTATGCCCACCCTTCCTATCTCTTCTCCACTCACTCTTTTCAGGTACCTTTTAAGTGTTGACTTCCCATATCAGAATATAACATGAATTGTCTTTCATTTTTATTTGTATTCCCAGGTGTTAGCACAGAGCCTGGGACATCATAAGTGATTAATGATTAATAAATGCTTGTTGACTAATTTCTAGATCTGGACTATTTTAACAGCTTCCTAATTGGTTTTCCTGTCTCCGCTTTCTCTCCTATCCAATTCAGTGTCCATATATTTGACAAAATAATATTCCTAAAGCACAGATTTATTCACCAGGCATATGAAGTTCTAACAGGTCTCCAAGATTGAATGCAAATGCCTCAGCTCAGAATTTAATGCGCTTTGGTCTGGTTCTAATCTATCTTTCCATACTTATATCCCATTTCTCTCCCTTAATATGCTCTGTTTTCCAAACAATGATGTTTCCTGAATTCATGTGGTTTTCCGTCTTAGTGTCTTTGCAGAGTGAGTGTCTATGTGTGTGTTTGTATGTACCTTGTTCTTGGAACATACTCTTTCACCTCTGCCTCTCAGAATCCTTAGCATCTATCAAGGATCATAACACGTACCATTTCCAATTAGAAAATCATTCCTGGGGGCTGCTAGTGAATAGAGCACCAACCCTGGAGTCAGGAGGACCTGAGTTCAGATCCGGCCTCAGACACTTAACACGAAAACTAGCCATGTGACCTTGGGCAAGTCACTTAACCCCAACTGCCCTCCACAAAGCAAAAAAAAAAGTCATTCCTGATCCTCAGACTTGTTAGTCTTATCAATCACATTTTATTTGCTTATCATTTTAAATGTTGCACTTTCCCCCCTCCCAAGTAAAATGTAAATATTTTGAGTGCAAATCCTTTTTTTATGTTTTGTTTTGTATTTGTATTCTTACTTATGCAGCTCATAGTAGGTGCTTAATAAATGTTTGTGAATTTAAATGGATGACATGCTTCAGTGGAAAGTAACCCTTTCATACAGCAGAAATTCTGAATGTCTCTATGGGATAGTTCCCGGAAATCTTTGTGCTGCTCAAAGCCATTCCCAGAATTTGGCTAACTCTGCTAGCCTGCACGGTCAGTCAATATTAATGATTGGCCATTAAGTATGTGGACTGAGGAACAGAAGCAATACAAAGTGCCAATAAGCACCAAAATTATTCAGGAGAAGGCAAAAAACAAACAAGGCAAAAGCTCTCAAATGGAAACTTTTAAAATGTTCTTACAGTTAGAGTGATTTGAAAGACACCAAAGCCTGCATATTATTAAGATCAATGATAAGGATATCCAGCATAACAGGTCAGTATCCTAAGGTGCAGAAGGAAAAGAAAATTAAAAAAAAAAAAGATTTTGGTATTTTCAGTTGTAGAATTTCTGGATACTTCCACTGTACATTTAATGGAAAATGAAAATTTTTAATGGAAATCTATTACTTCTTGAAATTTGACTTCATTTAGGGCCCAAGCATTTTTAAAGGGATAAAATTCCAATTTTATTAGAAAAATCAAAGAGAAAAAATTTGATAGGCAGAAGCTCATTTTACAAGGAGTTTCAAAAATGCAGCTATTTTGTACCTTCAGTAAAACCACTACTTTAGATAATCATCTCAACAGAGAACAAAAAATGTATATTGATTTAGAGTTTTGAAAGAATGCATGATATGAAACTAGTTTAATAATTAACTTCTCATTTTCAAATTGTGTCAAGGTCCTCTGACACAACATTTGTCCTCTTGCCATACATTTTTCTTTTATTGGTATTGCAGAGGGTTTTTAAAAAAATAATCATAAATGTTTATAAATTATAAATACTTTATTTTCTAACATCCTTCCACAATTGCTATACATACACAATCATGCTATTGCATAACAACGTCAAAACATTATAGGCAGAGAATAAGAATAGGTATTGGCAGCAAAATCTTAAATCACACTTGTCAATTTAGGGGGAAAAAACTCTTATCAACTTAAAAATTCAAATTTCATTCATTAAAACAATAAATTTCTACCAGATCCAAAGACATTTTAAATCACCTTCTTTTAAATAAGTATTGGCGTTGTTCTTCATCAAAACACATTGTGAAAATTCTCAATTTACATGATTGTACATATTATGGAAGAGTCAAAGACTACAAGATTATGTCCTAGGAAAGGTTTTTTAAAAAAAGCAAAAAAACCCCAACAAAACAAAACTCAGGTTTTACAGTGATAGACACAATCACTACCAATTCATGATGACCTCAACTGAGTCTTCATAACTGCACAATCATCTTTTTATTCATCTTCAATTTAATGCTCTTCTTTTAATTTTGTCTTTTCATATCTATTACCACCCAATAATAACTCATTCCCATAAAGAGAAGTCCTTCATTGTAACAAATTAGTCAAGCAAAACATATTAACACATTGGTCATGTCTAAAAACATGTATTTTGTTCTGTACTTCTGGTCTTTTCAGCTCTCTGGTAAGATATGGGTTGTAATGCTGTATCATCAGTCTTGTGAAGTTATGACGGGTCATTGTGTTGATTAGAGTTACACAATCCAAAGATGTTTCTCTACATTGTATGGCTATTATTAAAGTTTTACTCCCCTTCTGCTTATTTCATTCTACATTAATTCATACAAGTCTTTAAATGTTCTCAGAATTAATCACATTTATTGTATCTTACAAGTTAGCCCTTTTTTCTTTCAAAATATGAGCTGACCATGTAATTTTATGAAAACCTTAAAGCTATTTTGCTGAATTACCTCATTCCCCCTCCTTTATAACTCAATAATTCACTATATCCTAACTTATCATCTCCCTGTTCTCTCAAATTTTGGAAAATAAGGTGACCCTTCTCCTTGCCAAGTTGACATATGTGTATCAGAGGCAAGAGAAGAACACAAATCTCCATTGGCTAGAGATCAGGTTACTATCTACTATGCCATGCTGCTTTTATAAACATTGTTTGAAAATATGTTTTTCTTTTCTTTAAAAATTTTTTTTTCAGGAGGCTAAATTTGAACTCATGTCCCCCTGACTATCTATTGTATCACCTAGCTGCCTATAAAAAATATTTTTAAAGGAGAGTCAAAAATCTATGGCCACAGGGAAGATAATTTATGTTTGGATTTCAGGAATCACTAAGCATATGTTTCAGTTCTCATTTTATGATTTATGTATTTAGGCTCAAAAAGGGGTCATTAGGTAATACTATTTTTTAAAATAACAACACATTTATGAAGGCACAATAGTGTTATGTATGATCTGAGATATTAGAGGAAGTACTAACATTAATGAAATCACAGATCATTTGAACTATTTTGAAAATTATCTAAACTTTTTTGTTTGTTTGTTTTGCCTTTTGAAGGGCAGTTGGGGTTAAGTAACTTGCCCAAGGTTACATGGCTAGTTTATTTGTGTGGGTGTTAAGTGTCTGAGGCTGGAACCAAACTTGGGTCCTCCTGACTCCAGGGCCAGCACTTTACTCACTGCGCCACTTAGCCGCCCCTCACTGTGCCACCTAGCCACCCCAAATTATCTCAACTTTGTTTGAACTGTGTGTAGAAAGTCAAATAGCTACTTTATTTTGCTTGCTTACTTAAAATGTGTCCAGGACCATATTCAACTTGCTCATACTGCAATGGTTTTTAAACATATTTAATTGTAAAACACTGTAAAACAACCACTTTCACCTTTTTTCTTCTGTTTTGTTTTAATTTACTGTCTAAGCTTTTACTGGCTTTATATTTTGAATGCTCCACCAACCAGCAGTTTACTTGATTCTCTTCTAAACCCCATAAATGGAGGTAAAAATAGTCATTTGTACACATGGCAGTTATTTATTATAGCCTTCTTTACACTTCCTTCCCACTTCCCCCAACAACAACAATAAATCAAGACCTAAATATGAATTAGCAGTATGAGAAATGGGCAACAGGACACCAAGTTAGAAATACCATATATTTGAATAAAAGGCCTAAATCAGTATCAGTGCGTGAGCAATTCTCAATATTTCCATTGGAGGTAGGGGATCCATATGTACAAATAATTTTCTTTTAAATGGACCATGAAGCCATGAAGGGAAATCGACTATTTAAAACTATTTCTATGTACAAGACAAATATAACAACTGAATGTTCTTTTTACCTCTTAAACACAAATCCATTCTTATATTTGAGGGTTTGCTTAAATACTTTAAGATGACTCTGGGAGTACTACGAAAGGGACTTTTAGAGAAAGTAGTATTAAAATATATTAATTGCAACCTTTAATTGCATTGCTATGAAATCACCTTTATTACGATTACTACTATTAGACACTTAGGAACCTGCCCCATGCTTTCTCATCTCTATAAACATCACAGACAACCATTGGCCTAGAATGTCTTTCTTCTGTTTAATCTCTCAAATATTATGTATTCTTATTTACTGATGATTTATATGCTCTCTGGTCTCTGATGGCACTTTGAACCTGTCACACACACGATTTATCCCATTCTTAGTTCTCCTGCTGTAGGAGGGTAGATGTGCATATGTTCTGTATCCCATAAAAGACCTATAAACTTATGGTAATCTCACAATACCTTGCTGAGAGAAAGATGCTCAATAAAATAAAAAAGCTAAAAATTGGCATCTTCCTTAGTCCTATCTTTCTGTCTCCCCACCTTTACCATTACTTACATTTCATTATTCTCTGAGAGTTCAACATGCAACTACCTTATAAATTGATTCTTATGTCTTCCTCCTGTACATAATCCATAAGGACAACAAGTACAGAAGTAGAAAGATCAGATTAGTTTAACAGCTTACAGAGTACTTCTTTCTTTACAACTTACCATTACAGTAAGAACTGGAAATGTTTATTATCCCCATTCTACAGATGAGGAAAATTATGGCTCAGAGAGGTTAAACTACTTTGTCTTCCTTTATACAGTGTATCAGAAGTGGAGCTCAAATCAGAGCCTTCTAACTTCAACAGTTCTTTCCACTACATCACAAGGGTGTTGTAGAAAATCTTTTATTGGTATAAAAGGTGATACTGGACATTCTTAACACAGAGTGGAGAACAAGAAAGCAATTAAATGGATTTGGGGTTGAGAAGAAAGGGATCTTAGAATTCTCCAGGTTTTACCAAGTTATAGTAAGCCTTCCTAGAGGCCCAGGAAAGTCATAAATCACAATTTTACATGTTACTTAAATCAAATGCCAAAAATTATCTCTTTCCTTAAAAGGTTATAGCAAGACTTTTTTTTATTCCCATTGTTTTGAAACATTATTTTGAAAATTGTCAAGTGACATTTTTCTCTTTAAGAGTATCACCATTTTCCATTTAGCAAATATGCTTTGCTTATCTGTGTGCCAGAGTCTCTTATGATGCTATCACATTTCTGGGAAAAGACCCAGAAAATAGTATTCACAGTTTTCCACTATTTCTTAAGGCCTATGGAAATTCTAAAATAGGGGATTAAAAAAATTGAAAAAGAAGTTTTTTTTTAAAATAACAGATAAGGAGAAACTAATATTTCATAGAAAGGAGGAAAAACTTACAAGCAAATAGTTGGCTTTTTTCTTCAGCTTACACTATCTGAGAATATTTCGTAAATACTTATATCCCTTCTTTCCCTATACAATGATCATAATCGTATAGTAATTTACATCATATTTACTTCATCAGAAAGTTCTAATTTATTTTTCACTGATCTGATTTATTTGTGTATTTGATTTATTATAAAATGAACAAATCAATTAAAAACAAGCATTATTAATAATGGTATTTTCCAACAATTGAACCAATGAGGGCTTTGAATTTACTCCCCTTCTTATATTATGCCCAGAAATAACATCATGAAGAAAGATATAACATAATAACAGAATCAATTTTAGGGTCCTGAGCTATTTGAAATTTCAAAAAGATTGAAAAATGCAATGAAAGGATTTTCAGAGGCAGTGATTATACTTAAGAACCACCCCCAAATAATTCCTTTAATTGATTATGAATATTGGGAACAATATTTCCCTCTTTACTTTTTGTTCTATTAAACTTTAAGATAAAATACTTGGCCATTTTAATTTTGGGTAGCACTGATAACGTTCCTATAATAAAAGCCTAAACTCATACACCAAGAGAAAATAAAACTAAAAGATAATTAATTTGTCTATCCATTGTTCAAATGTTAATCAATATAAAGCATCCTGGGTGAGTGCACACAAACATATTCATATATACATACTTCCACGGATTCATTATTCTCAAGATATTTTTAATAGATTTGAGAAAGTTAGACACATAGCTCTATAGTCCAGGAATTGTCTCAATCAGAAAAAAAAAATCATATTCTAGCCAAGCAGAAGTTAAAGGAAGTACCAGTTTAGAGTATAAATATTTTCTGAAAATTTACAGAAGGCTATGATATATTTTAAGTATGATGAATTCACAAAATAGTAAAGAAGAGGGGAAAACAAGTCTGTTAGGGAGTTCAGCATGAGATCCAACCAAGTCATATCATCCTAACAGTAGGATAGATAATTTACTAAGAGCCTGAGTTCAAGTATGTGCTAGAGATACAAATAATGAAATAATCCTTACTCTGAAAGAGTTTAAATTCCCACAAATATTTAGATGAAACTTCAAAGATAATAATAAATGGACTAAAAATGGATCCAATACCCTCATTTACAGATGATAAAACTGAGTCCAAGAGAAGGTGAGTGGCCTGTCCACGATCACACAGTTAGTAAGTCATAATTTGAAACATCTGCTAAGTAGAGGATTCCACAAGCAAGTTCTATGATTTTTACTAGAGGAAGGGATGTGGTACATGAGAACAACATGATATGAAATGATTCCCCCACCAAAAATCACAATAGTACTGGGAAGGGAAGACAACAGGTTTTAGTCTCAGGAATGTCAAACTCATTACACAGTATGTTTTGTAATGTACTGTTTGGAAAAGGCTATTCTTCAAAAGATGCTATTTCCTATTTACTTTTATCTATATTCATTTTATGATAAAAATAAAAGTTAAAAATATAGTCCACACTGGAGAAATGTTTTATAAAAGGTATCTACCCACAAGAAGAAAAGATCCAGAATGATTTGGAAGTATTAGACAATATTGTTACCTCAAAAAGGGGTGACAATTATTGAGAGAATATTAATAACTATAGGCCTGTGTGTATGGTCAGTATTATTGATATATGCAAACATGTACATTCAATTCAGCAAATATTTATTTATTTAGCTTTTTGGATGGGGGAAGGCAGGGCAATTTGGGTTAAGTGACTTGCCCAAGGTCATATGGCTAGTAAGTGTTAAGTGTCTGAGGCGGCATTTGAACTTAGGTCCTCCTGATTCCAGGGCTAGTGTTCTATTCACTGTACCACTTAGCTTCCCCCAGTAAACATTTAAGTATCTACTCTGGGCAAGACATTGTACAAGTTCCAAGAATATAAACATAGATATGGCACAGATTTAGCTATGAAGCAGCTTATAACCTAATGGTAGTGGATATATGAAATCACTGTGGTACAAGGGAGAGTAGGAAAAGAGCAAGTTGTTATGAGAAACTTGAAAAAAGATACCATTTTGATCTTGGCGAAGAAGGCTTCGTGGAGGAGGAAGCGTGTGAGTTGTGCCTCAAAGGAGGTAAATGAGTTCAAAGGATTGTTAAGGAGGTAAGAATGAGGAATGGGATCTATGGTAGGCATGAGGAGTTCATAAATAATGTCATAGAGATGATAGCTCAAGTATCAGAGGGATAAAGTACAGTCTACATTGAATGGAATATAGCATGTATATTTATATGCATTTATGTATATTTATATTCATCTATATACAATATATTTTATATTGTCCCATATATTTTTATAGGAATAATATGAAAACAGTGGAAAGAAGGCTAGATTAACATTATAAGAAGCCTTGACTGTCATGATCAGGGGTTTGTATTTTATGCAGATGGCAACTGGGAGTCAATGAAGATGAGTGGCATGATTAGGGCAGTACATTCACAATACTGCCTTGGCAGTCTCATACAAAAATATGATACAGGATTAGAGAGAATACAAATATGAAGGTAAGAAGATCAGCTAGGTGACTATTAGGTGAGAAGATGCAAAAAATTTCTTGCAGTGGGAACTAAAAGAAGTGGATGAATACAAGAAAGTACTGGTGGCAAAAATTATAAGACTTGAAAACTGATTGGTTATAAAGGGCTGGGAGTGAAAACAAAAAGATCAAAGAGGGTATTGAATTTATTATTGTGGTTTACTGGGAACATGGTGGTACCAGCAACAGAAATTGAGAGGTTAGGGTCAGCAAATAAGATTCATGTTAGGGCAAAGAGGCTGAAGATACAAAAGGCCAATAAATTTAAGGATTAAGTGATGTGTGATCTTGGAGAATTTATTTTCAAAAGAGCATAGGTAGATGAACTAGAATGCTACCAATTCTTTTGACTGGATGGTCACTAAGGTACCTTCTGCATCTACATATATAATACTAAGAATACAAGGACTTAGGGAGTAGGAAAGTAGAGAAGATGTGTGCAGACTACTCTTTCTAGAAGTGGAATGACTTGCCCTTGCCTCAGTTTCCTCAACTGTAAAATGATGGGGACTGGAGTAGATAATCTCTATAGTCTTTCCGGTTCTTAAATTCTATGACTGTTAACTCCTTCTGAGGAACAGGAAACAAAGAGCCAGGTTCAGAATCAGAAAGACTTAGGTTCAGGACTTAGGTTCTTTTGACACTTACTAGCTATGTGACCTTGGGTGAGTAACTTAAACGACTTAAAAGAGTATAAGTTACAGAACATTTGCAGGTCTGCACTGGTAAAGGGGGGTTTACTCATTAGGAATTCCCTATACTAATGGAATCACAGGTCTGGATAAAAAATAAACATGGCAGCAAAGCCTGTACACAAGGATGCTACTGATTTTTCTTGCAGTGCAATAAGCAAGGGGCAGCAAGCTATAGAAAATGGGTCGGGACACTGAGCCCTGTCAAGGAGAGTAACAACAGAATATAAGTTCCCATCTGTGGGGTCAAGAATAAAACTCCAGAACCCAAAGGAAACAACTGCCATAGAGTAAGATAAACTAGGATGGTTGAGGTCGATTCAGTCAGCATCCAAGTCTATCAACGAGAATTGAAAAGATATCTAAGGTAGGTGGTCAGAGAAGCAAGCAAACTACTAGAAAAGAAGAAATCTAGAGGAACTAAAGGAGAAGGAAAACAAAAACACACAAAAATCTTAACACTGAGATACTCTTATTCATAAGTATAACCAGCTGGGATAATTTGAAAAGACTGTGCCTTCTGGTCAAAGCCTTGAGTGAAAGTGATCTTTGTATGATGCCATACCATGTTGGAAATGAGGAGCTGTTATTACAGCAAAGCAAGGTAACCACAAAAGTGAAGGAAGGTGGGATCTGGGTACTATGGGTCAGAGGCCACGTAAACAGTACAGCTAAGAAAAGAGACATAAATACTATACAGCAAGATAAGGTGGGATGTTTAAAGTTCATGTAAACAATTAACAATCAAGAAATACACAGGAACCAAAGAAAAGAGAAAAGGGTTCACAGAAACAGAAAGTAGCAAAACAGGACACCACTTTTTCCTTATCGTTCATTTTCCTTTCCCCACTCTTAATTTTCTCTCTGCCCAGCTTTTGAACTGTAGACAGCCAATGCACAGAGGCTGAAGAGGGCGAATCACATCCCAGATGGGGAGATTAGATAATATACCAGTTTACAAAATAATCTGCATGGTGGCATTGACATAGGGCATTGATACATTAATTTTCCCTTTCTGTTGCTTCCATGGGATAGCTAGCATGCTTTAGGGTAGTGAAACCTGAAAGACTACTTGTTAAGGACTTGCAGAAAGGATTTTTTGGTAAGGTACAGATTGTACTTTTGAGGTTCCTTCCAAAATAGATTCTATAATTTAATTAACAATACAAGTGTTAGGGGCGGCCAGGTAGCACAGCAAGTAAGAGCACCGGCTCCAGTGTCGGGATAACCTGGGGATCAAATCCGGGCTCAAACACTTAGCATCCACCCAGAAACACCTGGCCATGTAACCTTGAGCAAGTTACTTAACCCTGATTGCTTTAAAAAAAATACAAGTGTTTACTAAATGATATTACGTTAATTACAGGAGTTAGATTTGGAAGAGACTTAAGAAATTAACTAGTCCAGCCCCTTTATCTTACAAAATGAGGAAAGTGAAGACCAGAGAGATAAAAGTTACTTGCCCAAAGCTGAAATTTAAAGCCAGGTACTGGACTCCAAATTCAGAGTTCTTTTCATAACATGAAGTGGCAATGCTTTAATATTTCTTGGCACATACTTTTTCTTTGCATTTTATGAACATTTACCAATGATCATTAATATATCCAACATATTATGCTACCATTCAAAATATTTAAATGATTGATTCCAAATCTAATTTCATTCTTTTCTTTTCTAGTCAATCCCATTATCTCCTAGGGTTTAAAGTGTCACTTGTGTATCAAAGAACACTGAAGCTAGTTATTGTAATACCAGAATTAGTGCAATCAGAATGACAAGGTCCCTCAACACATTCAACACAAATACTTCCTTCTGTTTAGCAATCCTTGCTTTCCTCCCCAAATGGTTTTTCAATATTCTTCACCCAATTCATTGACTTTATTGGAGGAAAAAAGGCTTAGAAACATACAAAGTAAAGCTTAACCTTGCCTCCTATATGTGTCTGATGTAACACCAAACTGGAACAAAATTATTTTCTACCTAAAAATTCATTTTCATGTCTATTTCAACACCAATTCAAACAAAATTACCTTCCAAATTTGACAGAATAGAGAAACAACTCTTATTTAAAAAACTATTTTGCGTATTATCTTACTTATGTATATACTGTATTCCTCCATGTCTAGTAGATTGTAAGATGCTTGAAGGCAGTCTTTCTATCTATAGTGTCTTACACAAGGTAGCAGCTTAAACAATGTTAATTGGTTTTAAAAATTGATGCAGATGTAGCTGTGATCCATCTCAAGAACATTAAATTTATAAAACTGTTAATGGCTATATTGAGGACTCATTATTTGGACAATGAAATTTTCTTCCTTTAAGAACAATATTCACCAAAGGTCACTTTTGAATAATGAATTATTCTAATATATGTTTGAATTAAGATTTTGATTTGCTAAAACTTTGATTGTCACGTACAAGGATATTCCTTTCATGATTATTTATCTCCAGGAGTTGTAAAAAGTCAGTAAACAAACATTTATTAAGCACTTATTATGACTTATTATGGATCAGGAACCATGCTATGCACTTGTGATAGAAAGGCAAAAAACTCAGTAGCTCTCCTCAAGAGGTGTATTTTTAAGTCTATTTAGTTGAATTTTCCAGTTGACTCAAGTTAACAAGAAAGGAAAACATAATCAAAGTACCAAAAAAGTACGTACAAGGTGTTTGTGTGTGTGTGTATGTATATATATAAACATATATACTGTGTAAGTAAGAATTCATATCAGAAGAAAGGTGTTGGGAATAGGGGAGAGGGGAGGAAGAAGAGTAGAAAAAGATCTCCTTCAGAAGATAGAATTTGAGATGAGTCTGAAAGGAAGCCAGGAGGTGGTGGTAAGGAATTAGAATTGTTAAGAATCTCCTAGAAAGTTAACTAAAAATCAGCAAAGTAGAAACAACTCTGATTTAATTTTTTTTTCTTGTTCAGTCACATTCAACTCTTCATGGACCTACTTATTTGATGTTTTCTTGGCAAAGATAGTGGAGTGGTTTGCATTTCCTTTTCTAGCTCATTTTGCAAATGAGGAAACTGAGGCAAACAGGGTGAAGTGACTAGGCCAGGGTCACAGAATTAGTACCTGAAGATGGATTTGAACTCAGGTCTTCCTGACTCCACACCTGGCACTCTACACTGTGCCATCTAGCTGCCCTATTTAATTTCTGATTTAATGTTGTCATGGTATTACAATGAAACAGAAATAACAAAAATCTTAAAATGTCCTCTTTTGAAATATTTTCAGAATACTTTAATTTAAAATAAAGAATTTCAGGTCAAATCTCAGATTTATTACTTTGCTTGAATGTAAAGTCATAAATCCCACTTCTGATACATCCATGCGACAGCTAGGTGGTACAGACAATAGAGCGTCTAGCCTAAATCAGGAAGACTTATTTTCCTAAGTTCAAATCAGGTCTCAGATACTTACTAGCTGTGTGACCCTGGGCAAGTCATTTAACCTTGTTTGCTTCAGTTTCCTCATCTATAAAATGAACTGGAGAAGGAAATGGAAAACCACTTCAATATCTTTGCCAAGAAAAGCCCAAAAGGAGTCACAAAGAGTTGGACACGACTGAATAGGGAAAACAGAAAGTCATAAAGCTAATCCTATTTTGAAAAAACTTTCCATTTAAAAAGAGAAAGCGGTTCCATTTCAATATTTAGCCTCTTTCACTTAGGAAAGTGTCAGATTACTATTTCTACAATGCAGCAAATCAAAACTATTCCTAAAAGGGGAAATTGGAAGGAAAATATTTTCAAATTCCTAAGAAAGATATGACAATTTTAATGAAAACTGCAGCAACAGTTTTTTAAAAAATGAAAACTTTTTAGATAAAGAATTTCTAGTGTGTTGAAAGAAAAATGGATCTTCTTGGATCCCCCAGTCTACAATGTTATACCTACAGGAAATATTTTTAATCAGCGTTATTAGCTATCAGAAGAGGCAGCGCTAGACAGTGGATCTAAAAACACAGCCAGTCTTGAATGTAGGAAAACCTGAGTTCAAACTAACTTTTGCCATATACTGATTACATGACGTTGGGCAAGACATGTAACCAACTCTCTATGACTTAAATTGCAAGAGAGTTGCAGATTTGCACTACAGTGGGAATTTCTTATACCAACCACATCATAATACCAACTACACTTACTTTCACTGTTCTATAAATCAGAAAATTCAATATACACATATCCATACTTAAAGAATCTTGAATCCATACTATTCTTTGACGCTGCTGCTACCATTATTAGCAATGTCAATTTGTATAGTGTGTTGTTGTTCATTTGTTTCCAAGTAGTGGCCAACTCTTCATGACCCAATATGAGATTTTCTTGGCAAAGATAATGGAGCAGTTTGTCATTTCCTTTTCCAGATCATTTTACAGATGAGGAAACTGAGGCAAATACAGTTAAGTGACTTACCCAGGGCCACACAACTAGTGTCTGAAACTGGATTTGAACTAGGGTCTGACTTTAGGCCCAGTGCACTATCTACTTAGCTACCTAATTGTCCAATGATTATAGTGCTATTTTTTAAAAAGTAAGTCATATGGAAAATTTAACTCAAAATACCCAGTTTTGCTTTATGAGTAAATCTGGGGAAATATATTCTCCATAATGAGGAAAATCTATAAAGTTTTCTACCATAAACAAAAAAGCGTTAATTATAAACCTTTCTAGTGAACAAAATGGAAATGTATCATAATTATGCTAGAGTTAGCAGAAAAATCAAAGCTCCTCATTTGCAAATGAATAAATAAAGGCCCACAATTTAAATTACTTGCTCAAGGTCAGTGGCAGACCTAAGACAAAAGCCTCCAACCTACTGGCTCCCAATAGACAATTGTTTACTTAACCACTATCTTAGCATCCTTGCAGCTTTTACATTATCTTCATTCTACTGGTTAGAAGAAAGGAAAAGCAATTCTACCAATGCAAAAGCTGTCATCATTTAGCTCAAATAACACATAGGATGTTTTCTCCAAGAGATTACCAGGACAGTATGGGAAGATGGCACCTTTAGGACCTAGAGGAGCTTAGATACTCCACAAAGACCCCAATAAAACAAAAATGTTTCAGAAGGAACAATGATAAAGACCAAAGAGAAATCACTATAAACTCCTCTGTCCAAAACAAGATTGCACGAAAAGACTTTCAGAATCCTGCAGAAGTTCTAAGCAAAGGCAAGCTCAGTATGTGCCTGGCAAAACATGCAAGCAGTGTAGGCACAGAGTGGGATAAAGGATTGAACAGCCCATGGGAAAATGAAACCAGCATAAAATGTAAGCAGTCACAAGTGAGGTACAGCAAGAGGCAAGGTCATAGTAGTGCCAAGGCACCAAAGTTCCTAGGCAGCCCTGTTTGAAATGTGTCTACAAAGCCCTGCCCAAGTCATAGATTGAAACAGGGCCATCAGTTCTGCCTGAGAAAGAACAGGGAATAGGGCAAGGTCAGTGTCTTACTATAGCACAGCAGGAGACAAGGACAGATCAGCACTGAGGAAGCCCAACACTCAGACAGTCCATGATCCAGCAGGAGAAAGAGTCAGGGGAGCACTTGAGATGAGAAGCACATTCCTGCAGAAAGTCAACTATCAACACAATCAGCACCTATGCAGGGCCTGGAAGGATTATAACAAAGAAAAGGAGAAACTGTGGATTTGGAACTGTACAAGGAAGAGACAGAGAAGACCCCAAGGCCTAAAAGAACCTAAGCTGGGTCACCAGGAGATGAAATCAAAACTCAGGAGTTCCTAAAGAATCTAGGACTCAATTTTAGCCAAGAACCAAGCAGGGCCTGTCCAGACCATCCAAGAGTAAAGTAAAAATATAGAAACTGAGACTTAAGATGTGAATCAAAAGAGGAAAATGAAGAACAAAGGAAGAAAATGCTAGGGAATGAGAGAAATACAAGAGAAAAATGCCAAAGATCAGAGTAATTCTATAATAAGTTCAAATAGAGCTTTAAATAATAATGATATCATCAATAAGGAGGAGAAGGATTAGAGATAGAAGAATTAAGAGGAGGAAAAGGAAGAGGAAGAGAAAGAGAAGAAGGAAGAATAGAAAAAGGAGGAGAAAACAGAGAAGAAGCAGAAGGAGGACGAGGAGGAAGATGATGAAGAGGAGGAAGATGACGAGGAGGAGGAGGAGAAAAAGAAAAAAGAAGATGAGAAGAATTAACTATTATATAATACTATAAGGTTTGTAAAATACTTCACAAATATTATCTCAATTTATCCTCATGAGAACCCTAAGAGGTAGGTGCTATTATTACCCTGTTTTTACAGATGAAGAAACTGAGTCAGGTAAAGGTTAAGTGACTGTCTCAGGGTCACATAGCCGGTAAATGTCTGAGGCAAGATTTGAACTCACATCTTTCTGTCTCAAAATGCTAGTACTCCATTCACTGCATTAACTAGCTCCCTCAGAGAAAAGAAAATTCTGGCCACAAAGATGACATGAAAGAACAAGTAGGAAGGAAATAATGGCAAAGAGAATTAATAACTTAGAATAAACGATGGCAAATATTACCCTTAAAATCCCTCAAAATGAAAACATAGGTCAAAGGGAAGCAACATAAACATGGAAGAAGCAAGAATATTGAAATGAAATCAATATAGAAAAAAAACAAGCAAATTTAATGTAGATAATATTTTAAAACATCATGATGTTCAAAACTGACCAAAGACTATTAATTTGAAATCATTGGAGTAACTGAAAAAAAAAAAAAACCTTGATACCAGTTTTTTTTAAAAGTCATAAATGAAAACTACCTGTATTATTAGTACCAGAGGGTAAAATTACAAAAGAAAGAACTAATCGTATACCTCTTGAAAAGAACTCAGAAAGGAAAATTTCCAGGAACATCACAGTCAAAACCGAGAGCTTCCGAATTAAAGGGAAAAAATCCTGTTAATCCAGTCAAAAAGAAAGAATTCAAGTACCAAACAGTTATAGTTTGGTATAAATCTCATAAAACTTGGCAAACACAATTCAAAAGAAGAGAACTGGAAAGAGCACATTGCAAAACGCAAAATATAATGGATTACAACCAAAAATAATCCATCAGACAAAATGGAGTATGATGTTAGATAGTAAAAAGTGAACCTTTAATGAAATTGAGGACAGAAAGAGATTGAGGGAACTACCCACCTTCTCACAGAGGTGAAAAACAGAAGGTGCATAAGGAGATACACATTTCTATACAGAGTTAATGAAGGACTCTGTTTTGCTCAACTATGTACCGCTGTTTCATGGGTTTTATTCTTATATAGAAAGCATTAAAAATAATTTCAAAGTTCTTTTGCAATCTCCTTTTTATCTTTTACTATGTATATAGAAATATTTCATTTGGTAAATTCAGAATTTAAAAATTGGGGAGAGGAAGGAAGAGAGGGAATTTGGAACTCAAGAATTTTTAAAACTTTTTACAGGTAACTGAAAAAGATAAAATAGTAAAAAAAAAAATAAAAGCTGTTAAATATCTAATAAAAAAGAATTTAGAAATTTTAGAACTAAAGCACCGGCCCCGGAGTCAGGAGGACCCTAGTTCGGTTCTGGCCTCAGACACTTAACACCCACACAAAAAAACTAGCCGAGTAACCTTGGGCAAGTTACTCAACCCCAATTTCCCTCCAAAAGGCAAAAAAAATCTTCAAAACACCTTTTAAAAATGCAGCACATATACTTTGAAAAAATGGTAACAGCAGAATTATTAGATTTCCCTTCTCTCTACTTCCAACTGGAGTAAATGTACTCATGGATAATAGGTAATATTTCTTTACAACTTTGCCTTTCAATAGAATTAGTGAATTAAAACATTCTTATAAACAATATTTAAAATGCTCTTAATTCACATGTTAGTTCCCAAAGGTAGACAATAGCAATGGTTACAACAACAAAAAATCAAAGCCACATCAACTTTCTTTGTTGACATCTAGCATTTAAAGTATTCTTTTAAGAAATTTTTCCTTATAGTAAAATAACCTACAGAGAATATTTTTGACATCTGAAACAAATTATCATTATTATTACTGGATAACAAGGCAATTAGCACTTAAAATACATCTGAAGTTTCCCAAAGAAGAATTAATTATCTTAAAATAAGAATACTTCACCAAAAATACAAAATGTCAAAATTTTAAGAAATGAAAACTTGGAAAAAAAGGGAATGGTAACCTTTTTTTAAGACAAAATTCTATTTATGGAGATAGATTTTTGTGTCATATCTAAGTTCATTAAAGATTTCTGTTCTATTATCGTAACCTAGTCTACCTGTTTTAATGGGTAGCAAACAAACTTTCTCTCTAAGAGGAAATATAGTGTCAATGCAGACAATTATTCAGATATTTTATACAAATAATTTATGTAAACAAAGAGGAAGCTCTCAGATTACCACATGGGACAACCCAAATATATCACTGAATTTAATTTTTCAACACTCTACTTCAATTTAAAGTATGCCTTAGATCTGAATATGAACTTATTTCTAAAGAGTATCAAATATTGTGGACACTTTTGAAAGTTTAGCAGGAGAAATTGCTTAGCAATATAAATTAAATCAAAATGAATGCAAAATTATATTTAATTAATATTATATGTAAAATGAAAGCCTGTCAGACCTGGTTCCTACCTATGAGGAGTATAATACCATGTTTCCCCAATAATAAGACACTGTCTTATTAATTTTTTTGGACAGAAAAACACCAGAGGGCTTATTTTCAGGGGAGGGCTTATTTTAATGAACATTGACAGCAATTTTAATAAACAGGTAAATGTGAACAAAAAAATGTACCTTTATTCAATAAGCAAATCAC
>NW_027186473.1:52232506-52322465 GCF_028583685.1 Petaurus breviceps papuanus
GGTAAATGTGAACAAAAAAATGTACCTTTATTCAATAAGCAAATCACTGGGGAAGAACAGGATGATGCGCTCACTGCTGCAGCTCTGATTGGATGCAGCTCGGAGCACGGCGTGCATTTCGGGGGGGGGGCGGTGCATACAGAGGGTACTGTAATGTAGCGTGTAGCGCAGGGCATCACCTTCACTACAGTAGAAATCTCAACATGGCTTATTTTCGGGGGAGGGCTTATTTTAGAGGAATCTTACACAGTAAGGGGAGGGATAGGTCTTATTATCGGGGAAACACGGTATATCTTGTGTATGAGTGTATGCATGCACATAAGATAAAAATAAAACAAAATCAAATATGATAGCCAGTTATATGGATTATTCAATTTAAGAATGAATAAGTCATATTTCAAAACTTTACTAACAAGCCAATTTAAAGTATATGTTTAGAACTTGAAATTTTCACATAGAAAAATTGTTACAAATATTGGCAAAATTCTCGGGGCAGACAACAAATGTATTAAATTCATAATAATCCCTGAAGGGGATTGTTGTGTTAAATAAGACTGTATGATCTATATGATTTCTACATAGCATTCCTTCTAACTCAAATATTTCTGTTATTTTAAGTATTCTTATTAATGGCATGACAGAAACCAATTGCTGTGTACAATACCATTCTTAGAAAAATATGTTCTGTGTTTCAGCTTGAGATGTCAAGTTAACACTTTGTTCTTGTCCCCCACCCCTCACCTCTAGCATGGGTCATTCAACCTTTCTCTTATCCTCTCCATGTGTCACAAATGAGAATGGAGCTGACAAACCTCTCCAAGCTGCTAAGAGGAGCTTCAGCAGAACAGAGAATAAGGAGGGTGGCATACATTAGGGTGTTCAAAAGGTCTGAAAGAGAGAGAAGCTCTGAAGGGAATTAAACAGCTCCTACAAGCACAAACTCCTGAGAGGGTTGAGAAATAGTAAAGATAATCAGTCTTAGGGAACAGTTGGTAGATGGGAAAAGAAAAAAAAGGAAGGGAGAGCCTAAGCTACTGCAGCAAGAAAGAAAGGAGATTCCTTAAGATTACCTGCAATCCCTGTGTAGCTAATGATGTATATAAATTGGATGTACCTAAGCCAAGGACAGACTATATTTTAGAGAAGAGTTATGTATATAGCTTCAATGTATATAATACTTCAAGAATCTGTGATTTTTCCTTAATTCCCTCCATTATGGCCTTGGTTTAAAAAAAGTCTCTAAACTCTGGCAGATCTTCAGATGATAAGTTGTTATATATAAATCAGGAAAGACTCCACGTAGAAATTGGCATTTGGGTTGAGCTCAGGAAATCTTGGGTTCTAAGAGGCTTGAGTGAAGAAGACCAGAAATAACCTGTGCAACACAGCAATTTATGAAATGCAGTGTTGTGTGTGAGGGATAGCAAGACACTAATTTGGCTGGACCATAAACTGCATGAGAGGGATTAATGAATAAAAGGCAGGAAATTTAGGTTGAAACCAGGTTTTAAGAAGTTTTCAATGTACAATAGAGGAGTTTTCATTTGACCCTTGAGGTAACAGGGTGCCACTAGAGTTTACCAAGTATTGGAGCAATGCAGTTACATTTGTCCTTTGGGAATACTGTTTTGGCAGCTCTATGGTGGAGTGGATTGGAGAGAGAAGAGACATAAAACAGGAAGAACAATTTGGAGGTCACTGTAATAATCCTTTTGATACATGATAAGGACATGCACTAGAATTTTAAAATATTGGAATAACACCATTTCTCTAATCACAAACCAGCACAAAGTTTATACTTTCACTATTAATCAGAACTTACGCCAGATAAAATATGATGGGCAATCAAATGAAGACAAACAAGGTCCTTCAGAATCATCAATGGGATTCAAAATAGGAATAAAAGAAAAAAAGCATAGTAACAGAAAACAATAAAACAAAGAGCCCTCACCCAAGATTCAGACCCTTTCAAGATTTTTTTTTTAGTATTATAAAATACTTCCAAGTCATGGAATATTATTGTACCATAAGATACATGCTGACACTTAGGTTTGTTGCCGAGTGAAGCATAATCAAGAAAAATCCCCCCACACAAACATATATACATGCACACACACACACACAATAATTACAATGTAATTGAGATTGAATGCTGAGGAGCTGTAATAACAAAGCTTGAAACAGAAGCTGAAAAAATACCTTTCCTTCCTTTACTGCAGAAATGGGAGACTGGGAAAGTAGTATATTCCATATGCTATTAGATGAAGTTGAAATATTGGCTTTGCTATACTATTTTCTTCTTTTTAGAAATCTTTGCTACAAGAGATGTCTCATCCATTTCAAAATGAATACAATGTAAAAGCAAAAAAGGCAAGAATAATAAATATAATAATTCCAAAGTACTCAGTACAAAGCAGTTAAAAGTTTTCCCCCTTCTCTTTTTCTTTTTCAGGAAGGGAAAAGGAGGTTGATAGGATCAAAGATTTAGAGCTAGAAGAGAGTTGAGGGGTCTTACTGGTCCTCATGTAAAAGTGTTTACATAGATTTGTGCTACATTTAATTTTTTTTTTCTTTCATACAAGTGACACATTGTTCAGACAATAATTTTAAATAATATCTCTGAAAGATTGGAAACAACAGGACTACAAGGCATTCCCATATATTAAATGTTTTATATGATTTTTTATTAAATTCTATATAGTATATGGTATGCTTCTTATTAAATAATGTCACATTAACTCAAGTATGTTTTACATGAAGGGAATATAATTCAACATGCTACAACAAGCATTTGTACAGGGCAAAATAATTTAATCATCATACTTTCCAAATTGTTACTTTCTTGCTTCAGGGTTTCATTTAGTACTAAACTTCAAAGAAATCCATAAAAGAGTAGATGAATGGCATATGTCTTTTGTTCAAGATCAGTACAAACATTTTTAAAAGCACATTTTAAAAGATTCATTGTTAGGGTATTGTTGGCTGCAAGAAACAAATGTGATATTTCCTACCAAATACCAATTTGTAATCATTATTATCATTTATTAAGCACCTAGTATATACAGAACACTGGAATGCAAAGTCATATCCACAGTATCAACTATTAAAACTACACCAAGACTTTTAGAACATCCTGTATAAGACCAAGAAAAAGAAAAGATACACAGATGCATTTGTTAAAATCATAATAAAATAAACAATACACCATTTGGCAAAAGTTAGGTACAAACAAAAAGCATATTTTCCACATCATTGCTTTTCACTTGAATGTTCACTGTTCTTGTCTCTCCTTTGCTCAAAACCTCTGAAGACTTCCTAGTGAAAGAGTTCAAAGTTCTCTGGCGGGTATTGATTGTTCTCCATAACTTGGCAGAAACCTACCTTCCCGGTCTTATCTCATACCACTCCCTTCCACATAGCTCTACCCAATTCTCAAAGTTGATTGTTGTCTTCTAAACACACTTTGCTGCCTCTGTGCATTTCATCAAACCATTCAGTAAAGTCAGTTCTGCTATAACATATTTCTAAAAAACTCAAATTTGTTCCAACAGGATGATATATGAGGGGACATTTTAAGCGTAACATAAATTTCAAGCGTGCTTCTGAGATTCCTATCTTTTTGTGTGTCACTGATGAGATTTTTGAGCACTGTGCCTATAATCTCATTTTCCCCATAAACTCTGTGGTTTTTACATAGGACAGTGTTCTGAAAATGCATATGTCACATTATAGCAGATCTGAATACATGCTTGGAACACCTCTGTACCCACATCTGGACTTCCTAATCAGTCTTTAAAGCCCATATCAAAAGCCACCAAAGAAGTCTTCCCTATGCCTCCCCTTCAAGACAGTAACAATCTTTCTTCCCCTTGCATCTTGCATTATTCATACTTTGCACCTCTCTAATGAACCAATCTATTTTTTGGTACTAAAATGACTAATTCCAAGGTTGTGTTCTCCAAACAGATAATAACCTCCATAAGGACAGAACATATCTTAGCTAAATGTTGTATCTCATTCAGTACCTAATATACAGTAAGCATTTAATAAAAATGTTTATTGAATTGGGAGTGAATACAAACTAGAAAAAGCACAACTGTGGAGTTAGGGAGGCAAAGGAGTCCTCACTTGGGATTAAGTAAAATCTTAAGGGAAGGAAAATATTTCAGGTTGGGGGTGGAGACAACCTCACATTTTAGGCAATGCAAATGATTTGTTTACAGATACAGTGGTCAGAAACAAACATGTATCCAAAAAATAATGGGTCCAGTTTATCTGGGAAGTAGACATAAGTTGGGAGAGGAGTACACATGATCTAGAGGTCAAATTCACATGACTTAGCAATAAACTGGATTCAGTAAGTGGACAGGGAAGGTTTGAGGATGATTTTACAAAACTGAATGACTAGGAGAATGATGATTTCCCCAGGGGAAACTGGAAATTTTGGAGGAGGGAAATTTGGTGGAAAGGGAAAGATAATGAATTGTCTTTTGTGTAAGTTATATTATTACATGATATCAATTTGAAGATATCTAATAGGTAGGTGCTTATATCAGAATGGAGCTCAGAAGAGATGCTGGGAATTATCTGTTGAGGAGACAAAGGCAGCCAATAAGACAAAGATCATCAAGAGTAAATACCGTGAGTAAAGAGAAGCTGAACCAAACAAAACGAGAATTAAGTCATGTGAGATGGATGATAATACATCAAAAGAGACTGAGAAAGAACAGGGAAAATATTATGAAAGCTGACTGGTGAGAATCCAGGAGAAAGGAATATCCAACAAAGAATTCAAGAAGAATGAGAAAAAAAAACATTTAGTTTAGCAATTAAGAGGCTGTTGGTAACTTTGGAGAAAACATTTGCTATCAAAATTGGGAGTCTGAAAACAGAATATAAAAGGTTAAGAAGTGATTGCAAAATGAGGAAATGCTGAGACCTAACATGGCCACTTTTGTACAAGAGCCTAGTTGTGAAAAGGAGAGATATAAATGAACTGAAGGAGAGTCAAAATGAAGGTGTTCTTATTCCTGTCCTGCCCCATAAGATAGGAGAGACCTAAATATATTCAAAAAAAGCAGAAAAGGATCCAGTAGTGAAGGAGAAAGGAGATAATTAAGAAGAAAGAAAGAGAGAATGATCTAAGATGTAAGCTCCTGGACAACAGAGGGCACAGAATCAAGCACATGAAAATAAGGATTAGGGAAGGGCCATATTTTAGCAAGAAGTTAGAGAAATCACCAATGAGTCAACTTAATTAGGCTGGGTTCTGCCATGAGATCCAAAGCTTTTCTAACTCTGTTTGAATGCATATATATTATCAATTCTTTGAAAAATCGTTAGCATATCGTATGCATAATCTTTAGTTATCCAGAATATTCAATTAACTCAAACATCTCATCCCAAAATTTTTTTGGATAACAGTGGAATCTTAGTTTACTGATGCATAAGAAGCAGGAACATTGAAGTGACTGGGGTGGTTTTTTAATATGAAAATTCCTAAGGTAGGATAGTTGCAAAGAGAAAACCCAAAGACCAGAAAGTCCTTTAAAAAAAAAAACAGCCTGCCTGCTACAATGTGAAAAAGTCTTTTCCCCCCTTGAAGTCACATATAAATTCTGAAATTCCAAAACCACAACATCCTACCATGATAGATTTAGAGTTGGAAGGGAACTTAATGGCAATCAGATCCAATATCATTATTTTACAGATGAGAAAACCGAGACCTAAAGAATTAAAATCACTCGCCCAAGGTCACACAGATATCATTGAATCAAATTACTACTCAATTAGCACTCCAATGAAAAAGTAAGGAGTTAATATAGAAATTCACCAAGCCATGCCACAAATTGGCCCAGAAAAAATAAAAACACAGAAATTAAAACCATACTTAAAATGTACTTGATCAAGGAAAATACAAACCCTACAGTTGTCTATAAAGTAATTAAAAGTTTTAATATTCACAAAAGTTTTGTAAAGCATAAATCTACTTGGCATCTTGCTGATCTTTTAAAAAATTCAACCCTGTAATGCTAGATATGGGTAAACTTTGCCAAATTTGTTATATAAAGGGCTAAAAAAAAATCTATGTTGGGGTGTAAATATGGACTTCTGTAGAATCTTGCTTTTTCTCAGTGGAACCAAAAGCTCTTCTACAAAAGACTTCCTGCTTTGGAAAATATCATGGGATTCTACTTTGTAATTTGAAAAGCCTACTTTTGTGAAAAATATGTCTCCTTTGTGGATAATGCCAAGAAAAAAAAAAGGCGGCAAGCTGCATTTTCATAGCTACAAGAATTAAATGTTTTGGACTACTGAGCTAACCAGAAATTTTAGTTATTGGTATTGAGTATTCTGACCAAGTAAAGTGTTATGTGGCCATCTTTTGTTCTGACAAATAGAATAATGGTACATAACATCATTTTTAATATGTGAGAGTTCACATTTGGACAGAAATTATCTGAGTATTATTATTTCAGACAAATATTGAGTTACATATTTTTTCCTATAGATATTTCATTCAATGCAGCAAACATTTATTAAGTGTATATTTTATGCAAGGCACCAAGGTTGGGAAAGGGGAATACAAAGACAATACTAAAACCGTGTCTGACCTTAGGGAATTTTCATTCTGCTGGAGAAAAGTTACATGTACACAGGAATTAAATTAATTATACTTCTAAAATAATATCAGAACTACAAACAAGCCGTGCTTCTAGAATAACATTAGTACTCTGTGTCAATTTTAAAAATTAAATTTCTTATAGATATGATTGACTTTCCTTTTAAAAATGCATATTATACTTCTAATTTTTAAAGTTTTTAAAATAAGTGTTTTTAAATACCTTTTCTTAATTATTTAAGAAGAAAAAAATCTTAAAATATGCTGCATATTTAACCTGTTGAAAGAAATGTCAGATTTTTCTACACATAAAAGGTTTGTAACTTTTCTTGTCATAAAAATACTTTCTTGTCTTTAAAAATACTATTTTGCAAAATAATATCCAACTACTTTCTTAATATAATTGAAAAAACTATAGATATTGTTTAAGGTCAAATTTGCAGAAAAAGACATTTTATAACAAGAAATAAATTCATCAATATGGTAAAAATTTTTAGGTCTATATCATAATCACTAATAAGAACCAGGTTATTAGTATTGAGAATTTTTAAACAGTTTGAAAAGGAAGGAGGTAATGTTCACCTACTAGCCCCACTCTAAAGTGATATAAAAGGGAAAAAAATAAGTTGAGTATTGATCTTGAAATAAAATTTTAATACTAAATACTTGCTATTTCAAAAAAAATATCAGCCCTGCCTTGCTCTCTTTCCCTCAATGGTATTTATACCATCATGGCCATTCTTTCCTACTTTTCAAACTCAGAGCTGGTGACACCACAGGGCTGAATGGTAGTCGTGGAATCACACGGCTGGAAAGGACTTCAAAGCCATATGCTCCAATGCAAACAGTACTGTGAGAGCCTGGGGAGAAGAGGAACTCCAGTGAACACAACACACCTAGGAACAATAAGCATTTCCTCAGCACACCACGATGCTGCTTTTTGGAGCTCGGACTTCTCTAGGGGTCTGCAGGATGCAAACAGTTCTCAGTGCCTGGAATGGCTTAGCTTGACCTTCCCATGAAGTCAGAGTACAATAGCAACCTGAATTTGAGAGGGTAGCTCCTGACAAAAGAAAGGAGATACAGTGTGACACTTATATATTTGTTTGGGAGGACAGTAGCATGATGGGGAAAATTGCTGCTCAGTTCTCATGCTCTTATTGTGAGCAACAATTGGCTATAAAGTCATAGGTCTCTGGCTCAGAAGAATTAGAGGACAAATACAGACTTTGCCTAGAAGAAAGTTGAAAGGCCATTTAGTCCAAACTGTTTTACAGATTAAGGAACTGAGGTCCAAAGAATAGCAAAGCTGAGATTTACATCCAAGATAACTCATCTGCTTTTTAAACACACATTTTATTGGTAAGTTTTGCTCCTATATTACATCCATCTCTCAGCCCACACCTCCTACCTCCCAGAAATCCAATTTTTATATTAAAGAACATAAAGGCAGTGGGGGAGTGACAGAGTTCAACAAAACTAAGCATATATAAAAAGGTCTAATATTTCACGCAATATTCCTAATCTACAATCTCGTACTTCTGCAAAGAAGGTGGGGAAGATTTTCACATCTTTCTTCTTTAGGGCCAACTTGGGACATGATAACTTGGCAGTATTTAGTTTTCCATTGCTTCACTGTTTCAGTTCTTTCCATTTACACTGCTGGAGGCACTGAGTACTTTGTTTTCCTGATTCAGTTTATTTCAGTTTGCATCAATTTATTTAAGTTTACCCATGCTTCTCCAAACTCATCATATTCATAATTTCTGATAATATAGAAATATACTATTATGTTTATATACCACACCTTCTCAAGCCATTTCCCAAGTGAGAGGAAACTACTTTGTTTCCATTTCTTTCCTACTACAAAACTGTGCTACTGGAACAAGTCGGGTATGTATGGGACTTTTGTTTTTGTCATTGACCTTGGCATGTGCATGATGGGATTATCTGATCAAGGTATGGGCCATTTTACTCACTTTTCTTCACATAATTCCAAATTGTTTCCTAGGATAATCACACCAGCTCATACTGCATTAGTGTGACTGACTTTTCACAACCTCTCCACAAATGACCACTCTCATCTTTTTTTCATGTATTATTTCCTTGCCCCCACTTCCTAGACTCCTTGTTCCTTCAAAGCTCATCTCAAATGCCACTTCCTTCCTGATCCAAAGCCCTTCCGGATCCTCTTAGCTCCCAGTGCCTACTCTGTCCCCAAACTCACCAAATTACCTTGCATTTAGTCTTTATACATTTATATCCCCTAATAGAAGTTAAACTTTTGGAGGACAGAAATTGCTTCAATTTTGTATTCTCAGCCCCTTGTACAACTCCTGGAACATAGCTGGCAGTTACGCTTATGGATGGGTTACTCTTGATTTTAAATATGAGAAATAAATTTGTGCCTAAATATTTTTCATATATTATTTAATAATCTTTTTATGTTTTTAATAGCTTTCCTTAGGAATTCTTATAAACAAATTCACTATTTTGCAGCAAGGCAGATAATTCTACTGGGCTGAATTCAGTTGAAACATTTATTAAAAGTATTAAATTTTGTAGTTGCAAAGAACTGAAAACTTAAGGTGTGCCTACAATGGAGGTATGGCTAAAAAAATTATGCTATATGAATAGAATGGAAGGCTATTGTGTTGTTTTATAAGAAATGAAGAAAAAGATGGTTTCAGAGGACAACTAAAAAAGCTAGGTTAAGAAAAAATTTTTAAAAATTAAGAAAATGCATATATTCACTGTCAAATTGAAAAAACAAATTGGGACACTGAGTTTCAAATGAAATTATGAACTTCAAAGGTTACTAATGATCATTAATTTAAATTACTATCAAAACAGAAAAACTACTGAAATAGATCAATATGTTATGTAGCACTTAAATAGTACTTTTCATTTTCAAAGTACAAAAAATAAGTAATTAATCCTGATGAAAGCATGCTAATGAACACAGTGCTGAATTTATTCTCAAAGAACATTTATACACTAGACAATCTTATGGTTTATGAGGGCTCTGGCTCTCACATATGACATGAATTACAGCTTTAAATTCACTACTGGGCCCTGTATAATCCCAATGAAGTAACAAACACTATTTCATTGATTTATACCTCAATGTTCCATAATGTTACAGTAGTCTGAATTTCCCTCTTTCTCCCTGTCCCCCAAGTTAGTGGCATCCCAGAGCTTCCTGAGTTTTAAAAGTAAAGTACAGTGATTTCAGTTTATACTCTGAAGCGGAGTTTTCAATGCATGTAGTCTTTTTTTTAAGATTGCTTTTAGTATTTATTTTTTCTCCTCTTATTTTGCCATAAAAAATCTAAATAATTCATATGCAGATTTAAAAATCTCAAGCACTTTTAAAACTCAGAGTAGTGAAGTAGAAAAAGCACTGGACCTAAAATAAAAAGACCTAGATTCAAGTCATCCCAATTCTATCCCTTAATAATTATATTATCTTAAGCAAGTCAAACTCATTAAGTAACAGCTTCCATATTCATAAAATGAGCAACTCATTGGGATATGGTGATGATATAAGACAGTAGTGAAATATCCTCAAAGCAGAAATAGGTTCCTTAGTTTCATTAGTCTGAAGTATTCCCTCAAAAGTGATAAAACATTCTTAAATTGTCATCACAGGCTAAGTAGAAAAGCAACTATATAATCTGTTTCAAAACACAATAGAAATTCAAAGATAAGGAAAAAAAGCCTTCTGCAAGTATGTCACAAGGACTCCAGGCTAGCTTGGCCTCAATATATGCCCTACATCTTTCCTAAAGTTGATTTGTTGGAAAGTTTTTGTATGTCCACAAGCATGTTCTTCCATGCCACACTGTCTTAACAGCTGTGGTCAAATAAATATGGTCAAATGAAGACTGTTTGGTAATTATGATAGCCCTAATATATCTATTCATTTTAAGGAGGAAGGGGCTGCATTTGGGATATAAAACATTTCAGTTTTAGTTACAATTAAGTAGTTTCCCCACATGGGGAAAAAGAAAGGGAAGAATAGCAAACTTTTCATTTGTACAGATCCAGGGAATTGATTATCAAAATAAGCAGAAGAATAATTTTATGTAAATACTAAAATGTAACTATACACCAAGAAGTTACTGGGAAAATCTAAAACATGAAAAGCATTAAATACAGACAAAACTTTTATAGAAATCGTAATAACTGAAATTGATTATCTAAAAGTAAAATGCAATCATCTTAACTTTGAGCCTTAACTCTATTATCTACAAAATAGAAATAAAAACTGTACTACAATAAGTGTATGCTATTATTGAGGACAATCCATTGGAAGTTTCTCAGATTACTTAAAACCCTTCTGCAATCATACCTTGGAAGATTTTTCATTAAGACGACTTACCTTGAGCACTCATGCTTTTCATGCCCCCTCATTTTTATCCAGTTTACATTATCACTCTGCCCTCTCTATCAGGACAAAACTTTATTAGAAATAGCCAAACTGATTTTGGAATGTTACCATGAATTTACATAAAACCTAATGAAATGGGGGCAGCTAGAGCACCGGCCTTGGAGTCAGGAGGACCTGAGTTCAAATACAGCTTCAGACACTTGACACACTTACTAGCCATGTGACTCCAGGCAAGTCACTTAACCCCAATTACCCTCCCAAAAAAAGCAAAACAAAACAAAACTAATGAAATGTGTATTTCAAAGCACATTTAACCTTTATAATTGATTTTATAATGTTAACTGAGATGAATTTTCCAAAAAGTGCATTAACTTGACATATGTGAAACTGAAGTTTCATGAAATATGATCTAAAAATGTTGTGAAATATCATCTCCAGTGTACTCATCCATTTTGCTTCCTGTCTCAATACACTGGCCACATAGTTCATCCATTTAATCGCACAGGATGGTCAGGGTATTCTTCAAATATGAATAGGTCACTCAGTACCAAATGTTAATTCATTCTTACAGTGACTGAGTTGAGATTTTTGCATTCTTTTTTTGTTTGTTTACCAAGAAATATATAATCCCCAAAGAGAATTACTATACAAAAAAATTTAGGGTTTCACATTCAAGATTGAAAATTACTGCATATTTTTTATGGTAAAATGAAAAATACAATTTTACCTACATATTGGACAACTTGGTTTTCTCTTCATTCATTGGCTATTTACGAATACAGGAGTTTTACACAGAAATAATATTTAAGAGGTTGTCACTAAATGACTATCTATAATGACACAGATACATAAACTGATTGACACACAAAATTTCAGGGATAGTATGAACCTCAGTGGCTACCTATTCCAATTCATATATTTAAAATAAAATCAAAACCCAAAACAATATATCTAATAATTACACTTCTAGTCCTTGCTATGAAGACCTCTAGACAAGGAACTGACTATATCTCATGACATCCCCATTTCCACTTCTATATAGCTCTTATTGTTATGTATTACTGACACAAAGCCTAAATTTTATTCTTTAGTAACTTTTTTTCTTTTCCAGAAGTTATTAATTTTTAGTTTTCAATATTCATTTCCACAATATTTTGAGATACAAATTTTGTCCCTATCTCTCTCCTACCCCCCGCCCTAAGATGATGAGCATACTGAATACCCCATCTCCCAGTCTTTCCTTTCTTTTATCCACTCCCTATCCACCATTACCTCCTGCCCCCTTACTTTCTTGTAGGGAAAGATGGATTTCTATACACTACTGGCTGTATATCTTATTTCCAAGATGCATGTAAAAAATTTTTTTTAACATTTATTTTTAAAATTCTGAGTTCCAGATTCTCTCCCTTCTCCATCCTCACCCACCCCCACTGGGAAAACAAGCAATTCAAAATAGGTTTACATGTGTAGTTATGTAAAACATTTCCATAGGAGTCATATTGTGAAATATTAACTATATTGTAACTCAAAATCTAGTGGAAATGAATGTTGAAAACTAAAAATAAATAAATAAATGAATTATATAATAAAAAAAGACTAACTATATTTCCCTCCATCCTATTACACCCCTCATTTATTCTATCTTCTCCTTTGACCCTGTCCCTTTCCAGTGTTTGCTTCTGACAACCCACTCCTGCAATCTACCCTCCCTTTTATCTCCTTTCCCCCTACTTTCCTATAGAATAAGATACCCAATTAAGTGTGTATGTTATTTCTTCCTAAAGCCAATTCCAATGAGAGTAAGGTTGACTCATTCCCTTTCAGCTTCATACTGCTCCCCTCCATTATAAGTTTTCTCTTTTTCTCTTTTATAAGAGATAATTTACCCTATTACATCTCTTTCTTTCTCCTTCTCCCAATATACTGCTCTCTTATCTCTTAATTTTTTTCTGATTTACATCATTCATTTCTGCCAGATTTTGAGTTGCAAATTTTCTCCGTTTTTCCCCTACCCACTGCCCCAAAATAGCAGTCCCACAGGATATCCCCTCCTCCAATCTGCTCTCTCTCATTTGTACTTCCATATCACTTTCAACTTTTCCAGCAGGGCATGGTGGATCTCTATGCCCCAGTACCTGTATATCTTATTTCCCAATGACATATAAAATAGTATTAATAATAGTATATATATCTTAAAACATTTGATCTTAAAAATTTGAATTCCAGATTCATTCTCTTCCTCCCTTGTCACCCACCCTTACTGGGAAGATAAGCAGATCAGTATAGGTTGTACATGTGTGGCTAATGCAAAACAATAACATAGTAGATATATTGTAAAAGACTAACTGTATTTCCCTCCCTCCTATCCCACCTCCCATTTGTTCTATTCTCTACTTTGATCCCATCCCTTTTCAAAAGTGGGTGCTTACAACTTCCCTCCCCCCAAGCCTGCCCTCCCTTCCACCATCCCCCCTGTCCCATACCCTTCCTCCCTACTCTCATATAGGGTGAGATACCCTATTTAGTGTATATTTCATTCCCTCCCCAAACCAAATTCAATGGGAATAAGGTTGACCCATTTCCTTTTGCCTTCCTATTCTTCCCCTCCATTGTAACCATTTTCCCTTGCCTCTTCTATATGAGACAGTTTACCCCAATCTGTCTCTCCCCATCTCCTCTCATTATATTCCTCTCTCACCTTTTAATTTCACCTTTTAAGTATCATCCCTTCCTGATAAATTGGTCCTGTGCCCTCTATCTATGTATACCTGTAAACATGTATACACACATTCACATATGTATACATATACCCATATACAGACATATATATATATATTGCCTTCAACAATTTTCATACTGAGAAGTTTCATAAGTTACAATTATTGATTTCCATGTAGGAATATTAATAGTTCAACATTGAAAAGTTGCTTCTGATTTCTTTTCCCTGTTTACCTTCTCATGCTTCTCTTGCCTCTTGTATCTGAATGTCAAATTTTCTATTCAACTCTGGTTTTTTCAGCCATAATACTTAAAAGTCCTCTATTCCACTGAATGACCATATTTTCCCCTGAAACATGACACTCAGTTTTACTGGGTAGGTGATTCTTGGTTTTAATGCCAGCTCCTTTGACCTCCAGAATATCAGATTCCAAGCCCTTTGATCCCTCAGTATAGAAGCTGCCAGATCCTGGGTTATCCTGATAGTGTTTCTACAATATTCAAATTGTTTCTTCCCAGCTGCTTGTAATATTCTCTCCTTAAGCTGAGAATTCAGAAACCTGGCTATAATATTCCTAGGAGTTTTCTTTTTGGGATCTTTATCAGGAGGTGTTCAGTGGATTCTTTCAACCTATATTTTGCCCTCTGGCTCTAAAACGTCAGGGCAGTTTTCTTTGAGAACTTCCTGGAGGATGATTTCTAGGTTCTTACTTTGATCATGGCTTTCAGGTAGTCCAATAATTTTTAAATGATCTCTCCTGGACCTATTTTCCAGGGCAGTGGTATTTCCCATGAGATATTTCACATTGCCTTCTATTCTTTCATTTGTTTGGATCTGCTTAACATCATCTTGATTTCTCATAAAGTCATTAGCTTCCATTTGCTCCAATCTAATTTTGAAGCAATGATTCTCCTCTTGGAGCTTCTGAGATTCTTTTTCCATCTGGCAAATTCACCTTTTTTAAGGCATTCTTCTTCTCATTGCCTTTTTGAGTCTCCTTTGCCATTTGGGTTAGCCTGTTTTTTAAGGTGTTATTTTCCTCAGTCAGGCTATTGACTCACATTTTGTAATTTTTTTGCATTGTTCTCATTTCTATTCCCAACTTTTCCTCCACTTCTCTTATCTGCTTCTTAAGGTCCTCTGTGGCCTCCAACCAGCTCATATTTTCCTTTGAAGCTTTTGGTGTAGAGTTCTGACTTCACTGTTTTCCTCCTGTTCCCTGCTTTGCTCCTTTTTGTCCCCAAAATAGGAGTCTAATGTTGGAATCTTCTGTCTGCTTTGTTTCCTTTGCCTGGACATGTTGCCCCTCAGTCACTTGACCCCTGGGCTTTTTGCCACAGTAGGACTCTGCCACCAGACAGGGGAGCTTTTATCCCAAACGCTGGGGTTTTCTCAGTTGCCGGAGGTATTAGATGGGTGCCCTCTCTGAGGCCTCCATACACTCTGGCAAGCTGGTCACGCAACCCAGGACCCCCAAGCTAGACTGCAATCCAGATCCAAGCAAGTTAAAGCAAGAGCGATTAACCCTCAGATTGGTCACTTGGTCCCCCTACACTCTGCAGGCCAGGAGCTGAAGCTGTGAGGTGGCAGCTGGCTGGCTGTGCTGGCCCTCTCAGTGGCTTCTTGCCCCAGGGGCAAAAGCCAGGCACTCCCACTTACTGGGTCCCAGAGTCAGACTGCACTGACCTCTCACTTTGTTCTTCCCATCTATGTGTTGATAATTCTGGAAACGGTCACAGCTGCTGCTGATCTGGAGTCCCTCCACCTGGCACCCGGTCAGGCCCTCCCTGGGGCTAAAACCTTGGTTTGGGGCTGGGCTCACTCCCAGAGCACTGCGCTGCCAGCTTGCTGTTGGCCTGCCAGGCTGTCTTCCACAGGAGGTTAGCTTCTCTGTGTCATTTTGTGGGTTCTGCAGCTCCAAAGTTTGTTCAGAGTTCCCTTTTTACATTGATTAGGGAAGGTGGAAGCCAGAGCTGCTTGGAGGTCATGTTTGTAACTCTGCTATCTTGACTCCATTCCCTCTTATCTCTTAATTTTATCTTTTAGATATCACATCCTTTCACATTCAACTCACCCTGTGCCCTCTATGTATACATATACACAGACACATATATTTATATATACACACATATACACCCACCTTTAAAACATATATATGCCCACAAGCACACACCTTCCCTTCAACTATCCAAATACTGAGAAAAGCCTCATGAGTTATAAATATCATCTTTCCGTGTAGAAATGTAAACAGTTCAACTTTAATAAGTTCCTTATGATTTCTCATTCCTGTTTACCTTTTCATGCTTCTCTTGATTCTTTTATTTGAAAGTTAAATTTTCTGTTCAGCTGTGGTCTTTTCATCAAGAAAGCTTAAAAGTCCTCTTATTTCCTTGAATATCCACATTTTTCCCCAAAGTATTATACACAGTTTTCCTGGGTAGGTGATTCTTGGTTTTAATCCTAGCTCCGTTGACCTCGGGAGTATCGTATTCCAAGCCCTTTAATCACATAATGTAGAAGCTGCTAGATCTGGTGTTATCTGATTGTATTTCCACAATACTGAAGTTGTTTTTTTCCTAACTGCTTGTAATATTTTCTCCTTGACCTGGGAACTCTGGAATTTAGCTGCAATATTCCTAGTAATTTTCTTTTTGGGATGTTTTTTAAGAAGTGATTGGTCAATTCTTTCAAGTTCTATTTTACCCTCTGGCTCTAGAATATTAGGGAAGTTTTCCTTGAAAATTTCTTGAAAGATGATGTTTAGGTTTTTTTTTTTTTTTAAATCATGGCTTTCAGGTAGTCCAATAATTTTAAAATTCTCTTTCCTGGATCTATTTTCCAGGTCTGTGGTTTTCCCAATGAGATATTTCATATTCCTTTCTATTTTTTCATTTGTTTGAATTTGTTTTATAGTATCCTGATTTCTCATAAAGTCATTAGCTTCCATTTGCTCCAATATAATTTTGAAGGAATTATTTTCTTCATTGAGCTTTGGAACTTCCTTCTCCATCTGACCAATTTTGCTTTCTAAGGCATTCTTCACCTCATTAGCTATTGGAACCTCTTTTGGCATTTGAGTTAAGTCTATTATTTTCCTTCCATTTTTATTTTATTTGTACCTTTTTAAAAATTTTGTTTATTTTTAGTTTATAGCATTCATTTCTACAAGATTTTGAGTTACAAACTTTCTCCCCATTTTTCCCCAACCCACCACCCTAAAACAGCGATGCCACTGAATATCCCCTCCCCCAATCCGCTCTCTCCTATATCTTCCCCCAACCCTCCTCCAACTTTAAAGTAGGGCACAGTGGATCTCTATGGCCCAGTGCCTGTATATCTTATTTCCCAGGTGCATGTAAAATTACATACATATATATACATTTGATTTTAAAACTTTGAATTCTAGATTCTTTCCCTCCTCCCTCATCACCCATCCTCACTGGGAAGATAAGCAATTCAATATAGGTTGTACATGTGTAGCTACACAAAACATTTCCATAGAGGATATATTGGGAAAGAGTGACTATAATTCCCTCCATCCTATCCCACCCTCCATTTGTTCTATTCTCTACTTTGATCCTATCCCTTTTCAAAAGTGTGGCTTTCAACTTCTCTCCTCCAGCCTGACTTCTCTTCCATCATCTCCCCCTTTCATTCCCTACCCGCCTACTCTCCTGTAGGGTGAGATACCATATTTAGTGTGTATGTCATTCCCTCCCTGAACCAAATTCAATGAGAATAAGGTTGACCCATTCCCTTTTGCCTTCCTATTCTTCCCCTCCATTGTAACCATTTTCCCTTGCCTCTTCTGTATGAGATAGTTTACCCCAATCTGTCTCTCCCCATCTCCTCTCATTATATTCCTCTCTCACCTCTTAATTTCACCTAAGTATCATCCCTTCCTATAAAATTGGTCCTGTGCCCTCTGTCTATGTATACCTATACATACATTTATACATACTCACATATGTATTCATATACACATATACCCTCCTATATAGACATATACATACATATATTTCTATTTTTTTCTTTTCCACATTTCTATTCCCTTCAACTATTCACATACTGAGAAAAGTTTCGTAAGTTACTATTATTGTTTTTCCATGTCCGCATGTAAATAGTTCCACTTTGATAAGTTACTTATGATTTCTTTTGTCTGTTTACCTTCTCATGCTTCTCTTGCTTCTTGTATATGAATGTCAAATTTTCTATTCAGCTCTGGTTTTTTTCTTCAGGAATACCTGAAAGCCCTCTATTCCACTGAATAACCATGATACTCATTTTTGCTGGGTAGGTGATTCTTGGTTTTAATCCTAGATCCTTTGACCTCCGGAATATAATATTCCAAGCCCTTCGATCCTCAGAGTAGAAGTTGCCAGATCCTGAGTTATCCTGATTGTGTTTCCAAAATAATCAAATTGTTTCTTCCTGGCTGCTTGTAATATTTTCTCCTTGGACTGGGAACTATGGAACCTGGCTATAATATTCCTAGGGAGTTTTCTTTTTGGGATCTTTTTCAGGAGGTAACTGGAGGATTCTTTCAACCTCTATTTTGCCCTCTGGTTCTAAAATATCAGGGCAATTTTCCTTGAGAATTTCTTGAAGGATGATTTCTAGGTTCTTTTTTTGATCATGGCTTTCAGGTAGTCCAATATTTTTTTAAATTTATCTCCCTTGGATCTATTTTCCACGTCAGTGGTTTTTCCAATGAGATATTTCACATTTCCTTCTATTTTTTCATTTGTTTGGATCTGTTTTATAGTATCTTGATTTCTCATAAAGTCACTAGCATTCACTTGTTCCAATCTAATTCTGAAGGAATGATTCTCTTCAGTGAGCTTTTGAGATTCTTTTTCCATGTGGCAAATTTGGCTTTTTAAGGCATTCTTCTCCTCATTGCCTTTTTGAGCCTCTTTTGCCATTTGAGTTAGTCTATTTTTTAAGGTGTTCTTTTCTTCAGTCAGCTATTTGACTCTCATTTCATAATTTTCTTGCATCATTCTCATTTCTCTTCCCAATTTTTCCTCCACTTCTCTTATATGGTTTTCAAAACCCTTCTTAAGCTCCTCTATGGCCTGTAACCAGCTCATATTTTTTCTTGGAAGCTTTTGGTGCAGGAGTTCTGACTTTATTGTCTTCCTCCTATTCCATGCTTTGATCCATTTTGGCCCCAAAATAGGAGTGCAAAGTCAGATTGCTGTGCTTGCTTTGCTTCCTTTGCTTGCTCATGTTGCTGCTAAATTAATTGACTTTTGAGCTTTTTGCCACAGTCTCTCTGCTCAAAGAACTCTGCTACCAGAGAGCGGTGCTTTGTCACAATAACTGGGGGTTTCTCAGCTGTTAGAGCTAATAGTTGGCTGCCCTCTCTGAAGCCTCCATACACTCTGGCAAAGTGCTTATGTACCCCAGGACCCCCACCCTAGAGAGTGATCCAGATCCAAACAGGTTAAAGCAAGAGCAATTACACCTCAGACTGGTTTCTTGGTCCCCCTACAATCTGCAGGCAAAGAGCCCCAAAGCAACCACGCAGCAGCAGTTGCATGGACAAAGTGCCTTAGCCCCTTCTCCCTCCAGAGAAAAGGCCAGACCGTACTCCCAGACTCCCAGTTGCCAAAGTCCACACTGCACTGACCTCTCACTTTGTCTTTATCATCTATGGGTTGATAATTCTGGAAACTGCCATAGATGCTGGTGATCTGAAGTCCCTCCAGCCAGTGGCTGATTGTGCCTGCCCTGAGGCTAAAACCTCAGGCTCACGCGGGGCTGGGCTTGGCTCCCAGATAGCTGTGCCAGCCCCTTCCTGCTGGCCTGCCAAGCTGTCTTCAGCAGTATGTTAGCTTCTCTGTGTCATTTTGTAGGTTCCATAGCTCCAAAGTTTGTTTAGAGTCATCTATTACATGAATTGGAGGAGGTGGAAGTGGGAGCCACATGGAAGTCCTGTTTCTAATCCGTCATCTTGGCTCTGCCCATAGTCTATTTTTTAAGGTGTTATTTTCTTCAGTATATTTTTGGGTCTCCTTTAGCAAGCTGCTGACTCGCTTTTCATGATTTTCTTGCATCATTCTCACTTTTCTTCCCAATTTTTCCTCTACTTCTCTTACTTGATTTTCAAAATCCTTCATGAGTTCCTCCATGGCCTGTAATCAGTTTATATTTTCCTTGGAGGCTTTTTATGCAGGAGTTTTGACTTTGTTGCCCTCTTCTGGTTGCATGTTTTGATCATCTTTGTCACCAAAGAATGATTATATTATCTGATTTCTCTTTCTCTGTTTGCTCATCTTGCCAGCCAGTTACTTGACTTTTGAGGTCTTTGCCATGGTAGAATTCTACTTCCAGAGTGGAGAGTACTGTGTCCCAAATTTCTGGGGTTTTACAGAGCTGTTGTCAGAGCTTCTTCTAGGCACCTGCCTCAGAACTATAAGGAGGGTGCCCTCCCACACCAGTGACAAGCTCTGCCAGGCCAGCACCCCTCAGTTTAGGACCACCAGCCAAAACTGTGACCCAGATCTAAGCAGGGCAGAGGAAGAAAATACTGCCTCTGTGCCAGCAAATGGATTCCTCCATTTGCCCTCTGATCAGCCACTTGGTTCCTCTCACCATCTGCGGGCCTGGAACTCTAGAAGTAGCCTAACTGCCACCACCTCCCCTGCCCTGGGGCCAGGGGCCAAACGGCACTCTTCTCTCACCCAGGTCCAACAAAGTTTCCCTGTTGACCTTTTACTTTCTCTTTGGTGTTTATGGGTTGAGAAGTCTAGAAAATGCCACAGCTGTCAGTGATTCAGTCCCCTGAGGTCTGCTCTGGCTAGTCTGTGCCACTGGTCTGTGCTGGCATGGTCCACACAGGACTGTGCTCCATTCCTAGTCTGGTACAATAGACCCTTCCTGTTGGCCTGTCAGGCTGCCTTCAGTGGGACATTTGTTTCACTCTGTCATTTTGTGGGTTCTATAGCTCCAAACTTTGTTTAGAGTCATTTTTATAGGTATTCTAAGTGGTTAGGGGGCAAGCTCAAGCAAGCTCCTGCTTTTACTTCACCATCTTGGCTCTGCCCCATATTCTTTAGTAACTTCTAACAACTGTTCCCAATATTGTCCTCTGGGGACAGAGAAAACAAGTCTAATCTCCCTTTCCTGGGATAAAATTCTTGGATGTCTCACCATGATCAAATCTCTGGCTCTGCTAAACTCATTTGCAAAGTTTTGAAATCTTCTTTCTGATTGTGGTGAATTTTAGCTTTGTTTTGTCATTTGTTTTGCAACTTCTTGTTCCATTAGGACCTCAAAAAACTACCATGTTAAGATTTTTCATTGAATATTTCAAGTCATTTCTCTTGTAAAATAGGTTACCAAAAGCTATCCTCTTCCCTAGAGCAATGGTTCTCAAAGTGTGGTCCATAAACCTTTTGGGTCTCCCAATACCCTTTCAGGGCACCCCTGATGTAAAACTATTTTCAAAATAATACTAAGAGAATGTTTGCCCACTAAAATACTCCTCCCTTTCCCAACTACATATCTGTGACCCTGAATTTTCTTCATATACTACTTTTTTATTACTCAATTTCAATTTTAATTTATGGAATAAAGCAAACATTTTTATAACAGTATAAAAAACCCAAAAGATGATTGTACATAAAACTGCAAATCTATTAAGCACAACTTGCAAATATACCACAAAATTATCAGGTAAATTTCTTTTTTCACCTTCTCTCATCCTCCCTTCACCCTACAGATGACTACCATTTTAGGTGAGTTTGTGTTTGTGTGTGTCTGTGTAAGTGTAATAACAAATTATTCTATATGTATTTCTAATTATCAGTTCTTTCTCTGGATGCAGATAGTATCTTTTTCCATATATTCTTTTTTATATCCTAAATGTGAGTGTTTATAATAGTAAAAATAACTTATTCAAAGTCTTTCTTAAAACAATACTGCTGTTACTTTATACAATGTTCTCCTGGTTCTACTAATTTTGCTCTTCATTATTTCATGCAAGTCTTTCCATTTTCTTCTAAAATCACTGAGCTCATAAATTCTTGTAAATCTCTTCATATATGTCTACCAAATACTGTAATAAACTGAATGCAGAAGTAGATACAAGAATCCAGCTGTCTTCTGTGAAGACAAACATTACAGGGATTTTCAAAAAAAAGAAATGTAAAAACAATGTCAGCCAATATTATTTTGGGAAAAATTATCATTTTCATAAGAAATATGTTAATATATGTTGGGTTTATTATTTTAAATAAATTAATAATTTTAAAGGTAAGTTTTAATTTCTAATACAGTAAATATTTATAGATAAAATGCACAGAAATAATAGCTTTCTGGTTTTTTCAAATTTTAAGAGTATAAAGGGTTCCCAACATTAGAAAGTTTAGAATTGTTGCCTGTGTATAAAGCTCAAAGTGTTGAGTCTCAGGTTAGTCTTTTTTGGGGGGAGGTGGGTGTCTTCATTTATTTTAATTCTATTTTCATTGAGTTCATATATCTTATTCAATAGAATAATCATTTCAACTCATCTTCCAGACCATGTACTTTTGAGTTAAAATGAGTATTTAAAAAACATCTATTCTTCTTTGAAATGTCCTCCACTTCCATTATAATAACTTTTATTTTCCTTGGTTCTATACTGAAATTTTTAAGAACTACATATATAGGTGATATGGGATCTTTAGATTTTCTATTGAAGTGATTTTTCCCTCTTTCTCATAATGAACTTAGTAAATAGTGATAATATGATTTACTGCAAAATGTCCAAAATAATTATCATACTAGTTATTGTCATATCTGAGATGTGATGAGGAAGAACTTTTTCTGACTTTGAGACAAACTCTCTAACACGTCATTTGCCTCAACTCAGAGGAAAGGTGACAAACATGGTCTCAGGCAACAAGATATCCATTGCGGGAGCACATAGCACTTACTCTCTTGGCCATCTTCCCAGGACAGTTGGCTGACCAAGGAGCACACAGACAACACAGAAGGTAACCAAGACAACTTCAGTCCTACTTCTCTGCAATGTGTTACAGTCCTGCTTCAGTCCATTTGCACTTTTCTCCCAACAAGTTCAGAAGAAACACTGGTAGACGATTTTAATAAGCCAAAAACAAGCAATGCTTTCCCAATCTTAAGTACTATAGCTAGAAACCAGCCTCGATGTAAGTGTCGAATTTAATACTCATGAAATGGCCTCAAATATTCACTTCCTTTCTCTACAGGAAAGACTGATATCTGGCTTACTATGTTAACCCAGTCCACTTTTTCTCTAAAAAGTATGGTAAGCCTTTACCCTATTTAGAGCTCCCTTATAAAAACCATTTAGCAGAAATTTAGGCAAGAACCGGGAAGCAAGCAAAAAGGCCGTTGAGCAGCATGAAGCCATATCACAAAGGCCAGGTACTAATCTCAGGCCTTCTGACTCAGAGCCTGCTCGCTCTCCGTGTTACCTGTATGTTATCTCCTCTATCTCAATGTAAGCTCCTTTAGCTTGCTTTCTGTAGTATTCCCAGCACTCAGCACAATGTTTGGGACACAACTGGCACGTTTAGAAAATTTATATTTCATCTTTTTTAATCAGCAAAAATTTCCCTTCTCTCTCTGCCATCCTGCCACCAGCTGTGAACAAAAGAAATATGAAACCCATTTCAAGCATGTGTCATCAAACAAAACAAATTTCTGAATTGGACATGCCCAAAGGCAAACATATGTATGTGTATGTGTATGTGTATGTATGCATAGATAGATAGACTGATTTCTGTCTTTCTGCATTCTAAGTCTATCAGCAGATAGGTTGAACTGTTCATTAATCCTCTGGAATTATAGGCAGTCATTACAATGATCAGAGTTCCTAATTCTTTTTTTTTTTTTGACGGGGAAAGGCAAGGCAATTGAGGTTAAGTGACTTGCCCAAGGTCACACAACTAGTTAGTGTTAAGTGTCTGAGGCCAGATTTGAGCTCAGGTCCTCCTGACTCTAGGGCTGGTACTCTATTCATTGAGACATCAGCTGCCCCAGAGTTCCTAATTCTTGCAAAGCTATTTGTCATTACAATTTTGTTGTCTTTGTATTCTTCTGCTTCTATTCCCTTCATTTTGCATCAATTCCTACAAGTCTCCCCAGGTTTCTCCCAAACCACTCTCTTCATCATTCTTACAGCACAATAGTATCTTATCACATTTATACAGCAGAACATCTTCAGGTATCACCCAGTTTATTGGGCACTCCCTTGGATTTCTATTATTTGCTAATTCTAAAAGCTCTCTAAATACTTTTGAACAGCCTTAGAGTTAATGACTACACTCTGACTCAATATGCCCTCTTCAGTTCCCTCTTCTTTACCTTATATTTCTCTGTTGAGTGAAATGTATTTCTTTACCCAAGCAGTGGACGCGCGTGTGTGTGTGTGTGTGTGTGTGTGTGTGTGTGAGAGAGAGAGAGAGAGAGAGAGAGAATTTATTCTTCCCTTCTTTGACCAGTTCAGAGGAGAGTGAAGTTCCTGAGTCAGCTACTCCCCTCACCAATTGTAGGGATATCTACTTTCGTGGTGGTTGTTTAATCATATGTGAGCCTGACTGAAGTTCCTCAGTACTTAAATTCTTCCTACATGGTTGCTTGCAATATTTTTTCTTTGACCTGGAAATTCTGGATTTTGGCTATGATGTCCCTGGGAGTTTTATTTTTTTTTTCTTTCTTTCAGAAGTTTCTTTTTATTTCCACTTCACCCACTGGTTTTAAGATATCTGGGAAGTTTTTTTTTCTTTTTTTTTTTAAGATTTCCTGAAATAAACTGTCTAAGCAATTTGGTCAGTGTTCAGGTAGTCCACTGATTTCTTAAAATTTTTTCTCTTCAATCTGTTTTCAAGGTCATTTGTATTTGGTATGAGATACTTTACATTTCCTTTTAATTTCCAATCTTTTGAATGTGTTTTAATATTTCTTGTTGTCTCACAGTGTCATTGACTTCTTTCTCAGATAATCTGTTGCTTGGGCAAATTTTGGAACCTCTTGTACAACACTATTAATCCTCTTTCCAATTCTTCTGTCCATAGCACTCATTTCTTTTCTATTTTTTTCTAGCATTCTCATTTCGTTTATTATAAAGACATTTTAACTCTTGATTAATCTCTTTCAGAAATTCTAGGTGAATTTTGCTCCAGCTATACTTTTCTTTGAGGGTTTGCTTGTACAAGTTTGAAGTCATTCTCTTATGGGGCTGTGTCTTGTCGCCATGACAGGTCTTTACAGTGGGATTCATTTTCTATTTGCTTATTCTTCCAGCCAATTTCTTGAATTTTGACTTGACATTAGAGCCAGTCTATACCCAGTTCTGGAGGAAAGGTCTGAAATAGCTCTGTTGCTGTTGTCTTGGGATAACAAGCATTGTTACTGAGGGAAAGCTCAAGGCAGGGACTTATAAGCTTTTAGTGTTCCCAAACTAGTCAGATGCAGGGACGAAGTCTAATTTTTGCCCTCTTAGAATAAGCTTTGCAAGTTCTTAACCTGGCTTTGGGTCTAAACAAACGAATGCTACTGAACTCTGCCACTGGTAACCTGCTGGGAAGCCCTTTTAGTTCAGAGTTACATAACTGCAGGCTCTCTTTGCTCTAGATTCCTGCCCCAGTTAGCTCTGCAGGCTTCAAGTGGGCTAGAAGTTGGAACAGAGACTATGCTCTGCTTCCAGAGTCTGAGCCATACTGCTGCTACTTGCTTATAAAGTATTTTGTGAGTGCTCAATACCTGACCTTATGGACTCTAGACCCTTCTCAGGAAAGCAGAAAATTATAAGAGAAAAGCAAACCAAACAGAAGGCTATTGCAATAATCCAGAAAAGAGGCCACAAGAATTTGTACCAGGATAGTAGTCATGAGAACAGAGAGATGGGGAGAAAAAACAGAAATACTATTGACGCAGAATTGAAAAGTTGTGGCAACTGATGCATATCATATGGAGGGGGAAAGACAGAAATCTGAGGATGACATCTAGAGTACTACAAAATTAAGTAATGTTAGTTCTTTATCACTATTAAAATCAAAGTTTTAAGTTTTATTATATCTTGGTTTATCTTGGGATTTAGGAAAGAAGGAACCTTTGGAATCTAATTTAACTCATATTTTTTGAGAAAACTTAAGGCCTAGACATTTAACAAAAAAAAAAGGTATTAAGTAATAGAGTCAGTATCTGAACTCAGATTTTCTGATTTCAAATCTAGCACTCTTTTCAGGATGACACCCACATAGGGATTTTTTCAATTCTAAAATTATTTTCTGTTCTGCTATTGCTAGGATTTTGAACCAGGGGCCCACTAACTTTACTTTATAAACATATTTACATCTACTTTCCTTAATAATCCTATGTTTTGGATTTTGTGCATTTAAATTTTTTTTTATTCTGAGAAGAGGTTACATACTTAAGACCCTCCTCCCAAGACAGTGTAAGACAGGAAAAAAAAAATCAATAATCCCTGAGTTAAACTTTCAGCTACCTAGAAAATATGGATTTCAGCACATATGTTTTAACTGCTCTGACTAGTTTTACTGAACTGAAAAATGTCTATACATACAACATTATTTTATAAACGTGATTGTATTTTATGGTTAAGAGCAGAACCAGGTAGTTGTGATCTACTCAAGTACTATTGTGACTGTTAACACTTATTTATTTGCCTGCCTATATTAATATACAGTAGATAGAGTGCCGGGCCTGGGATCAGGACTCATCTTCGTGAGTTCAAATCTGGCCTCAGACACTTACTAGCTGTGTCACTCAACCCTGCTGCTTCAGTCTCTCATCTGTAAAATGACCTGGAGGAGCAAAGAGCCAACTTTTCCAATATATTTTTTGCCAAGAAGACCCCAAATGGGATCATAGAAAGCTGAACATGACTGAAAAAGACTCGACGACAATAAGAACACGTTAATATATAGTAATTCAGAACAATTTGGTAGCATTTACATGACTAATTTACTAGGGCAATAAGGTTTTATTCAATAACAGTAAACTGTTAATAGTTACGGCAGTACTTAATTAAATTATAACTATCTGATTCTTCTCACGGCTAGTATTTTCTAATATCAACAAGGGGTGGGGGTGGGAGGATGGAGGGGGGGAGGTGCAGAGAAAAATAAAGTGAATTTACATTTTTACAGACAACTCATCTGTAGTATGTGCATAGCTAATTACTATTTCTGAATTGGCAGGACTAATTTTCTTCACTATAAAGGTGGCAGTTTTTTTCATGATTCTGAAAACAGGTATTGTAAAAATATGCTTGAATTCACCTTACTTATTAATACTCCTTAAATGAGGCCAATTGACCTATTATTCTTAGTAACAGCACAGGAAATATCAGACAAAAGAAATCAAAAAGAGATCTGTGGCTGAATTTTTTGGAAATTATTTCTAAAAAATGATATTCTGTCATAATACTGTATTCCATTTGTTCTGCTGAGTCGGTCAGTTTTATTCTGCTCCCCACCCCCATCCCCACAGAAGTTTGGAGTTTTAATTAAGGAAAGCATTAAGGAGGGAAACTTGTAGGGGAAGCAGAAAAATGGAAAGGAAGGAAGCATGCTGTCTCACGGGCTGCTTAAATAATTCCAGGTTTTAGAAATTAAAAATGAGTTCCAATGGATATAAAGTAAAACTTTAAAAAAAATCACTTCTGTGAACATTGCTTTTATAAGCCAATAACAAAAAGCTAATTGTTTGAAAGAAGAAAATATGGTTCAAATGACACGATGGAACTATAGCAAAGGCCTGGTCAAGAAGAAAATGTAAAGGAAATTCAATATATAATTTATTTAATGTTACAGCTCTGTGGAAGCACAACTAAGAAGGAGCTTTGAAATAAAAAAAAAATAGATTTCTCTCTCTCTCTCTCTGTGTCTCTGTCTCTGTCTCTCTCTGTCTGTCTGTCTCTCTGTCTGTCTCTCTCTGTCTGTCTGTCTGTCTGTCTGTCTGTCTCTCTCTCTCTCTCAGATCTGGTCACATGTAGCAGCTTCCAAAATATGTGTTTTGATGGAAGCCACGTATCATCACCTTAAATGGCTCTAAAGATATACCTCGTATTACAACTCTGGTAAGGCTCTGGTTTGTTAATCCTTAATAAAACCATTATGATCTTGTACTATACTTTCACTCTAATCCATTCTCGCATACCTACACCTGCTGTGGGATTTTTTTTTAAAGAGTGCCATTAGCAGTGACTAAAACTTCTAATCCCCTGCTATGCTTTTATTATTAACACATACAATTATTATGCTTTAGTATTAGAGAACTGTGAAAAACTTTCTTATTTCCAACTCACACCTTTTTTAGACTAACAGTAATGCATTCACTTATATATCCTTTCCATCATTTATCTATGTTTTGATTGTAAGTTACTTTAGCTATAAGGTTAATTGACATTTCTTCTAGGGTCTAAAAAATTTCAAATTGCTCAAAATTAATACATTACTAATGCAATCATTTCAAATATAAAATACTTTTGTCTTCATACTAGTAAAGACAAAGGATGATTCTCAATTTATTCCTAAGGAATGGGGTGGGGAGTTGAGGGGGGAGAAATAAATCACACAGGAGATTATTCATATAATAACTAAATACAGATTTCACCTGACTCTATGACAATATAAAAATAAATATCCTAGCATTTTACAACTAATCTAGCCCAAGAAAAAAATCACCATGTAATCCAGATACCAGGAGGGTCTGGGGGAAAAGTAAGCAACCAACAGTTTTACAAATGATTGGGGTCTGGAGCAATCATGGATGACACTATTATACACTTCATCAAATGTACTTTCTCTCTTCTGTATTCCCTCTCTCTTCTCTCAGCATTCCAGTGTTCATATTTTTATTCCCCCAACTTTTATTCCTCAACCATTTAAACTTAACTTTTATTTTATTTTAAGCTTGCCTACAAAAATTCATGGCAAAAATCTGGCTGCTTGAACTTACTGCAAATATTTTGAAATACAGTCATTGTTATTGTGTGGCTGGCTTACGGTAATGAAAATAGCATGCTCATAACCTATGAGGGTAGAAAGAAAGAACTTAGATGCTTCTATTCATTTAATGTTTTTGCACCTTCCAAGTGTTATGACTGATACTGTCTAAAACCAAGAGTTGCAGGAGCAATCCCCCTGACCCATGCTGAATGAAAGCAAATTCACCAGATTACAAGCAAACTCCAGATGGTCTCTACTCAATTATTCCTGGGGGAGGTAAAGTAGTGTTAAAATCACTGGGTTTCTGAATTCAGAAGACTTGGATTAAAATTCCATATCAACTACTTATGACCTGAGTAATCTAATTTAATGGTAATAATAACAATTTAATTTGATTATATGGTAGGAAGTTTTTTTTCTTACATCAAGTTTAAATTTGCTTGAAAAGAAGACACTTTGTAAAACTTTAAAATGCTCCATAAAATAATTACCACCATCATCATCTTATTATTACTTTTAGCTAAAGATACAGGATGGACCATATTTGGGAAAATTTGTAGTGTTTTTCATTTGTTAAAAGTGCATTGTGCTTTAAAAGACCATCCCTAAACAAAAATATCATCTTGATGATTCTATGTGTTAGTTAACGCACCATGATCTTAGAATACCATGATCTCAGAAAAATTTAAATGACAACTCAAAATGTAATAAAAAGAGGAATGGTAAGTACATGCAGTTGTTTGAACTGTTGTCAATAAAAATACACAACAAACAGATGCACAATTAAAGTGGTACATTAGTACCCCACAGATCTTAAAAAGTATAAAAAGACCTGCAATATGCTAGATCTCTATGGGAGATTTATGAGAAAAAATGAAAAGGAATTACAAAAGAAGGGTTATGAGGAGTCAGTGAAAGAAGAATTGACACAAACAGAAACAAATCTTTAAAATTATTTAAGCATTCTTTTTTAATGGAATGAAATACAAAGAATGAGCCTAATGTATTACTCAAACAAAAGTAAGTTATCCACAAAAATAGATCTTCAGAAATATTAATTCCAAAAAATATATTGTAGTGATTACTTGAAATTCTTTAACTCATTGTTTTATCCAGTTCAATAACCTTGAAAAAAATAATATCAGAACTCATAAATAATGCCAGTATTTCACTGAATACAGTTTAAAAGCTAGAAATTTTAAAAAATTGAAAATTACTAAAATAATGAAAATTCATCCATATTACAGGTCACATGAAGAGAATTCTAAATCTGTTTCCCCACACTCCACATAAGCCCTTTATAACTGTTGTCTCATATTTAAATGTCTAAAACTGGTTTACATTTTTATGTACCTGAGCTCGGCTCTTAAAGGAGGTTCAACTAAGTCAATGAAGTGATGACCTAAGAAGTTCAAAGAAGAAAGAACTAAAAGAAGTTTACTTGAGGTTGAATTTTTTATCAAGAATGACCAAGATCTGTGCCTCTGTAGCATTTGAATCAAACTTCAAGCATTTTGCTAATCCCCTTTAAAATTTTTCAAAGGAGAAATTATATGTACAACTAAAAGCTGAGTTTTTGAAAAGCCTAATAAAAGTAATAAACCATTAGCTAATGTGAGGAAAAGAAAAAGAGTAGAAAATCAAATCAATAATATAGCAAATAAGCATGGTGAAATCACAGTAAAACTAGAAGAAATAAAAAATAATCAATATTAGATGCATAGTTATATCCTAACAAAACTGAGAACCCAAAAGAAATAGAGGAATGCATTAAAAAATATGAAATACTCAAAGCAATGAGAAGACTATAGAGAGATCTTAAATAATCCAATCTAAGAAAAGGAAAAAAACAGATGTAAAGGAACTGCCAAAGAAAAAAATCCACTGGTCCTAATGGTTTCACAAGAGAATTTGCTCAACCTTTTAAAGAATAGCTAGTACTCATATTTCACAAATTATTCTGAAAAAAGTGAAAAAGAAAGCAATCTTTCAGAAACCTTTTAAGAGACAAATATAGTCCTAATACCTCCACCATGGGAAGATAAAATACAGGAAAAAATGTACAGGCCAATAGCATTCATGAACATTGACTAAAAAATTCTAAAGAAAATACTGTCACATATACTACAGTGATCTATCCAAGAAAATATTCATTATGATTATGTGGATTTATGCCAGAAATGCAAGGATAGTTTAACATTAGGAAAACAATCAACTTAATTAATTACGTTAAAATCCAAAAGATCTAAAAATCACATGATCATCTCAATAGATGCAGAAAGATCATGATGAAGTACAACATGCTTTAATGCTAAAAAAACCTACAAAGTATAGGCACACAGAGATCTTTTTTTAATATTAAAGCATCTATTAAAATCAAAAGCATCATTTACCATGGGGAATACAATGGAATCTTTTTCAATAAATGCAACAAGGAAGAAAGAATGCCAAGTCTCTTCAATATTATTTGATATATTTCCAGAAATGCCAACAACAGCAATAAGACAAGAAAAAGGAATTAAAAGAATAAAACTATCACTCTTTACTCCTGATAGGATGGGTTACTTGAAAAACCCTAAAGATTCAGCAAAGATATTAATACACACAATAGTTTCAACAAAATTGTAGGCTACAAAATAAATCCTAAAAAATCAGTTCGCCTTCCTATATGATAACAACAAAACACAAGAAGCAATAACAGAAAGGGAAATCTCATTCCAAATAACTACAAACTGTATAAAATATCTGGGGATCAACCTGCCAAAGTAAAGAAATGACTTGTGTAGAGTCAATTACAAAATGCTCCTAAAACAAATAAAGAACATCTTTAATACTTGGAGGCATAGTCAGGATTCATGGCCAGGCTGTGCCAATTTAACAAAAATGACAATGCTACCCAAATTAATTTACACTTTTAATGCTATACCAATCAAATTACCCAGAGGATACTTTACAGAAATTGATAAAAGAATAAAATTCATTAAGAAAAATAAACCATCAATAATATCAAGGAAATAGTGAAAAGTAAAGTAGCAGTCATCAGAATCATTTGATAGAACCAACAAACAGATCAATGGAACATACTAAACAAGGAGATTCAGAAATATCTTGATATTCTAGTGTTTGATAAAATAGAAAACATAAATTACCTTGAAAAACACTTCCTTATTTGATTAAAAACTGAGAAAACTGGAAACCAGTGTGGCAGAAATTAGGCTTCTACCAACTCCTTACACCACATTCCACAATGCATTCTAAATGAACATAACAAAGGTCATACAATAAAAAAAATAAAAGAGAAACAGATCATATACTCACAGCTATGGATAGGATATGTATTTTTTTTTCTTTTTGGAGGGGGAAAGGCAGGGCAATTATAGTTAAGTGACTTGCCCAAAGTCACATGGCTAGTTAAGTGTTAAGTGTCTGAGGCCAGATTCTAACTCAGGTCCTCCTGACTCCAGGGCCAGTGCTCTATTCACTGAGCCACCTAGCCAACCCTAGGAGATGTATTCTTAACTAAACAAGAGATAGAGGCAATTACAAAAGACAAAATACTTTGATTACCTGAAACTGAAAAGCTTCTGCACAGACAAAATTAATGCACCTAGGCTAAGAAGGGAAGTGGTCAAATGGGATTGAAAAAATCTTTGTATCAAATTTCTCTGATAAGAGTTTGGTACCCAAAAGAAATGCATAGATTCCTCTGTGTGTGTACAGTATGTGTGTGTGTGTGTGTGTGTGTGTATAAACACATGGTATATATTATACACATTAAATATTAATCTATATGAATTAACACATAGAACTGATATACTCTATCATTAGAAAACTGTGAAAAACTAACTGCTAACTCACACCTTTTTTCAGACTAACAGTGTAATGTATTAATTTATATATTCTTTACATCATTTACCTATATATTGACTGAAAATTACTTTAGCTATAAAGTTAACTGACTTATACTTTAGCTATATATATATGTGTGTGTGTGTGTATATATATACACTGACTTAATTTTAGCTATAAAGTTAACTTTTAGGCCCTAGAAAATTTCATATTATTTAAAATGAATCCATTACTAATGAAATCACTTCAAATATATAATGACTAATAGCCATTCCCCCATAGATAAATGTCAAAGGATATGAATAAATAGTTCTCAAAAACTACAATGTATTTACATGAAAAAGATGCTCAGTATCACTAATAAGGAGAGTAATGCAAATCAAAGCAAAGATTTTACCACAAAACCTATAAATTGACAAAAATAACCAAAAAATAGCAAGTCAATGTTGAAGGAATTATGGAAGGAAAGAAACTCTAGTATGCTATTGTTGGAGCTAAAAATGGTACAATCCTTTTGAAAAGCAATTTTATGATCATTTTGGAAAACAATCTGTAATAGGCAAATAAAATTAACCAGGGACTCCCTTACTGGGATTATACCTCAAGAAAACGATAAGAAAAAAATCCACATATACTACAAAATATTTTTATTAGCATTTTTTTGTGACAGCTAAGAATTTGAAACAGAGTAGCTGCCCATCAACTGGACAATTACTGAACAAATTGGGCTATATGAATGTAATGAACTGTGCTGTAAGAAATGATTATGTGCTGAACACAGAGAAGCATAGGAAGATCTATTGAACTGATAGAGAGTGGAGTAACTAAAATATAAAAGAAACGAAATACACACAAAAAGTATATGTAACAAAATTATAAAGATCGAGCACTTTTAGAAGAAGATATGAGAAGACACTGCCAAACATATTCCCTTGTGGAGGTAGGATTTCCTGAACATGTTAAATATTGTACATGTTTTCAGACTTTTTCAATGTATCAATCAACTGCTAATTTTTTTCCTCTCTAAAAATACTATTTGTCATATGGGATGGTTCTCTGGGAGGGCTATTTGGGATAACTATGGTCATGTAAGCAATAAAAAATAGTGATGAAAATCTTTTTGAAAAGTACAATTATTTAAAGTACGACAGTCAGAAATTCAGTCTACTTGATTTTTATAATTATTATAAAGCATAACTATAATATAAAAGAATCATATAATTTTTCAGTGCTGAAAGAGACCATAGACATTGTGTAAACATATTGATCCCTTTATTTTATTGCAGAAGAAAGGAAAGCCCGTAGTTTCTAAGTGACTTGCCCAAGATCACAGAACTACTTAGGGATATAACCATGATTAGAGCACAAATCTGATTACTCTCTGTCTAGTTATCCTTCCACTACATAGTCCTGTTTCCCAAGAAAGCATTATTTTCAAATAAGTCTTTAAAGTACTGTTGAGAAAACATAATATTCACAAAATGTGCATCCATGAGGGCTTTTTCTTTTCATTTCTTTCCAAAAGTGCTAAATTTGGAACATAGGAGTTAAAAGTAAATTCAAAGATCCTTTAGACCCAACTACTTTCTTTAAAGATTTTAAGGGTAAAGTGACTTGCCCAGAAACACACAATCATCAGCTCTAATCAGAATTGCCTCTAGAACCCAGGTCCTCAGATTCTTAATCCAGTAGTCTTTCCAATACACATATTAATTCCTGTTGTTTTGTTTTCTGCTTTCAAATACTGTAAATGGCTAATTTCCAGATTTAGTAGCTATCCTCAGATGCCTTCCAGGGAACCCTGCCAGATTCTGTGCTTCAGAGGTAATTTAAAAGTGAAAATCTGTAGCAAATAAGAACTAATGGAAAACACAGAATGCTTTCGTTCACTCTAGCTTTTTTCAGAGCAGAAATAGACCATAATACAAACAGATGTACAAATACACGCACTCACAGAACAAAAAATGTTTTATTTCTTCTTACTTTGGATACAAATTGCCAATGATCTTAAAGACTATATAGTATGGTTCTTTTTAATAGTCTACAAAATTCATAATAAATGCATAAACCCAAACAAAATGTCACCAAAGAAAAATCACAATGTATTTCTTCACTACATTTCCCTCATCAAACACCTTTTTATTGAAAACTACTTTCTAGATTTGCAGGGACTAAACTAATTACAACTGCTCAGAGCAGAGTGATCACTGACTATTAAATTCAAACTGTTTGCAATGACTAAAAAGAAAAAAAAAACTGTTGAGCTGATCAATATCAACATAATAGCTTTTACCCTTTGCTGAGTCTTCTCTCTCCCTTCCATTCCAAGTTCAGGATTTCATGACCTCACTTAGACTACAGTAATAGATATTACAACACTGTAATGCATGTGTCCCTGCCTCTGTCTCTTGTCTCCTGATTCATCCTCAACACAAATGCCAAAATAATTTTAAGGCACAAGACTAACCACATTTACTCCCCTATACAAAAACTTTCATTGATTTCTTCCTGCTATATCTTAGCACAAATTCTTCCACTTTATCCTCAGAGCCCTCCACAAGTAAAACCCAAATCTACTTTCCCTTATTTTGAATTACTCTTTTTAACTGCACTGATTTGCGCAAGCCTTCTCTCATGCCACTCCACCTTGCTGTTGTCTTTCAGAATATATACTTTGAGGCACAGGTAAACACACATACACACACACACACACAATAACATCACAATACAAAGAGAAATTTGAGGAAGGAGATGTTTTCAGTCAGGGAGATGTGCCTTGGGTTCTAAATCCATTCCTTTCTTTCATCACGAGGAAATGTGAGGGAAGAGGGCAAAGAATTTACCTCAAGTATTAAAGAAAGACCTCAGAAGAGGGCAGGATGATAATTATGACATCTGATAATGATATCTGCCTCCACTGTAGCAGGAATGTAAAGGAGATGAAAGAAAGTAATGTGAGATGACTATGGAAAGGCAGGTTGGAACTGGGGTGTTAAGGACCTGGAAAGCTAAGGTAAATAATTCATATCTAATTTGGTTTGGGTAATGGGGAACCAATGCAGAGCAGTAGTGCTTTAGGTCATCCTGAAAGAATCCTAATTTCTGTTGATTCTCTTCATATGCCAGGCACTTTATTTCATCAACCAACTTAGTACCTGGAATATTTTTAATGCAATTTTTTTTTGTAGATTCCCAGGTTAGTAAAGAGATGCACTATTTATATTCATTGGTAGAAAAATACAGAACCGAAAAGAATAAATTCACTAACAATTTTAAAACAAGTTATACTTAATTAATCGAAACAGCATCTCCATACATTTGAAAATAGAAATATTCGTATACATAAGACATTTATTTAGTTTGTAACAAGTACACTTACTTAGTTATAGATTTTACTTTACAAACGTATGCCTTTTCACTGGCTGCCCTTCATCTCGGGCATGTTCTTCTTCTTCATATCTAACTCCTGACACTCCTGACTTCAGGTCAAATCCCATCTTCTCCAAGAGGTTCTTCTTGGTGCTTCTCCTCTTCACCCTAATGCTTTCCACAATCACTGTCTTATTGATTAGTCAACAACAGGTCCCAGCCTAAGCCTCACTAGGTCATAGTTTGGGCTCTCAAGGCTCAGAGTGAGTATAAATAGTTATCATTTCCCTTTTGGCTAGAAACCCAGAGGTTCTTCACCTCCCAGATTGTTTTTTTTTTTTTGACTAGGTAAAAGAGGTCATTCTTTGCCTCTTTTCTTTTTTGCTTTTTGGAGGGGGGAGGACAGGGCAATTGGAGTTAAGTGACTTGCCCAAGGTCACACAGCTAGTATTACATGTCTGAGTCTGAATTTGAATTCGGGTCCTCCTGACTCTGGAGCCAGTGCTCTATTCACTGAACAACCCCGCCACCCCTCTTTGCCTCTTTTCTAACCTTAATCACCAAATGGGCATTGCCTCAAGTCAAACTGAGACCTAGGAAAGAACTTAAGTGTAAAAAGGTCAAGTTCTCCTACTCCATCTCTGGTTGTCCTCATGTATATCTTGCCACTGGACCCAGATGGCTCAGGAGGAGAGGGCAAGGCTGGTGACTTTGCACAGCCCTCCGTCACTTACATCCAATTCAGTTGCAAGTCATGGCATCACCTCCCTGAAGTCATGGTCCTGTTTGCATGTAGTTTCCTTCATTAAGACAGAAGTATCTATCTAACCATAACGTATCATTCCCTCTCTCCGGATGCCTCACCTCTCTTAACCTTTTTGTTCTTATTGAGACCTGCCATCTATGATGGGTCATTGAGACCCCACCATGCTTTCTCAGGTTATACTCCCCTTGCTCTGAATTCGCTTTTGGGTCTTTTTTCCAAACTCAACCCTCTGGTTAGCCATTTTTACTTTACTCTGTCCTCTGGCATCAAACTCTCTGTCCCTTTGTCCTATTATGGTTTATCTCAGTTATCTATTAACCCTACTATCTACTTCCTCCATTTCTACTCACTAAATATCGAAAGAAGCTAGAGGAAGCTTCACAACTATGCTGATCTGACACAATAAAAATTCATATTATTCTGTTTTAAGTGGGGCCTCACTGTATATCAAAGCAATCCTTTTGTTCATCCCTAACTGACTCCTTAAATCATTCCCTGTAAAACTATATCAAATCTCTCCCTTCATCAAACCTTCTACATCTTTTCCTTCCTTTCTCTTACCAGAGTACCTTACCTCTTACTTTTACTGAGAAAATAGAAGCCCTTTAACATGAGATTCCCTTTCTTCTTTTGTCTTTATCTTAAGACCCCTGATGTTAACACCCACCCTGTTCTTTTTCTCGGGTTTTGGCAAAGTTGTTTTTGTTTTTTGTTTATTTGTTTTTTGCCAAAGACAAGGCAATTGGGATTGACTTGCCCAAGGTCACACAGCTAGTAAGTGTGTCAAGTGTCTGAGTTCAGATTTGAACTCAGGTCCTCCTGACTCCAAGGCAGGTGCTTTGTTCACTGCACCACCTATCTGCCCTGACAAAGCTGTTTTGCTTGCCAAAATAAACTCCTCTAAATGTACATTTGATCCCATCAACTCTCCTGAATAGTCAACTGTTCCATATCTATTGGTTCAGATCTACTGCCTTCAAAGATGTCCTAGCCTCCCTCAACTTTAAAAATGCTTCACTTGACCTTAGTATCTTTCCCTTTCTTAGCCTAACTCTTAGAAAAAGCTAACTACATTCTCTGCTTCTACTTTCTCTCTTCTCAATCTTTTACAAACTCGTTTGTGGCCACATAATTTGACCCAAATTACATTCTCCAAAGTAACCAATGATATCACTACTGCCAAATCTAAAGGTCTTTTGTTTTTTCCTCATCTTTCTTGAGATATCTGCTATATTTGACACTGGTGACCCTCTCTCCTATTCTCTCTTCCTGGAAACTCTTTTCTCTGGGTTTTGAGAACACTACTGTTTTATTCTCCTACCATTCTGCTCTATTTTCATTTCCTTTACTGTCTCATTATCCCTATCATGCCCCTTAATAGCACTTCTTTCCTAAGGTTTTTTTCCTTATGTCCTCTTGTCTTCTCCCTCTATGCTCACTTAGTAACATTAGCCGCTCCCACTAGTTTGTTACCATTTCTTTGCTGATGGTGTCCAGATCTATACACCCAGATTCTTTCATGAACTTCAATACTGTATTACCAACTGACTGCTGGACATTCCACATTGAAGCCGAAGTATCTCAAACTCTGTATGTCCAAAATAGATTTCACAATCTCTTCCCCAAACCCTTCTTCCCTTCCAAACTTCATAACCTTGGCATTATCTTGGACTCCTCACCTTGCATATCCATTTAGTTGCCAAATCTTGCCATTTCTATCTTCATAACATCTCTTTCACTGGACTCTATAAACAGATACCATCTTAGTTTAGACTCCTCATTACCTCTCACCTGGATTGCTGCAATAGCTTCCTAACTGGTCTCTCTGCCTGAAGTCTCTCCATATGATCTATAGCTTATTCTCTACCTACCAAAGTGATGTTATTTAAGCATATATCTGACAGGATGACCTTCTTACTCAATCAACTTTAGTGGGTCCTTATTGCCTCTAGGATTAACTATCAACTGATTTATTTGGGTTTTAAATCCATGTATGCACTAGGCTCAACATCATTCCAGTCTCATTAGACATTACTCTCTCTATGAGCCAGCTGAACTGGTTTTCTTTCTGTTCTTCCATCTCCCATCTCCAAGTCTTTGTACCAGTAGTTCTTGTCCAAGATACCTGTCTTGCTCACTTTTGCTTATTCCTTCAAAATGCAGCTCAAGTCCCATCTTTTCTATTAAACCTTTCTTGATTTCCACAACTCTTTCCCTTCCCTGTCAAACTACCTTACATTTAACTATTTTATATTTATTATGTTTTTACTTATTTATGTACTTATTCCCATTAGAATGTAAGCTTCTTGTGAATAAGAATTGTTTCATCTCTTGTGCCTTGCATCTAATAGTCATTTAAGATGCCCATTGATTGAATTATTGATTATAAAAATTATAAAAACTTCAATTGATTGAATTATTGATTATAACAACTTCAAAGTCACTGAGGAATACTTTTATATAAGATTTCTGGCCAAGGCATCATCTAAAAAGAGTTTAGGGTTTTTTTTTTGTTTTGGGGGGATAAGGAAGGTCCATAATGACCACTTTGCTTAGTGCTTACATTCGGCTTCATTGTTGCTGTGCATGCTGATGTATGATAAGCAGTATACTAATTTCTTCATCTTTATTTCCCATTAGATGATTTTCTATTATTTGTGAATTTCCCTGAGTTCCATAAAAGTATAAAAGAAGAGTTTTACTATATTTTTATTAATATAAAAAGTAACTACTGTATATTGTTCCCAAGGTAATTTTACCAGGCAGAGGAAAAATATTTGGAAGAACAAGAAAAATAAGAACCATAAAATTAAATAAATATGAAAGTATAAATCCTGCCATATGTCATTCCTATATTAAGAGTTTCAAATTGTAATGTTTCCCTTCCAAATATCTACAAATTATTGATTCCTTTTCTAATAGATGATGATGACAGATAAGATTCTTCTGTATTTCAGGAAAGTACCAAAAAAAAAACCCAAACCAATAAACATGTCAATGATACTGACTGTGGCTGACTACCTGTAAGTTAATGATAGCACATTGCCATAATCTTTAACTGGAATTTTTGGATATGAGATTCATCACCAATTTAATAGGTTTGCATGGAAGATTGCAAATTATTTCTATGCTCCATCTATATTACATTATTAACTAAAAAAAGTGATATCATGGCAGTATTCATGTTTCAGTATTATCCAGTTTAACAAGCACTCAACATACATTTACAACGATAGGACTGTAAGAGATAGAGAGATGAATATATAGTGACTAACCCATGAAACTTAGAATCTAATAGAAGATGTAGGACACATTACAAATATGAAGGTGTGAAACGGGGAAAAACTTCTGAGTAAAGAACAATGCAGGTAGAAACAAAAGTGATAGTGCTATCAGAGTATACAACAGACATATGGACTGAAAGAAGACAGATGCAGCGTTCATGAAATAGATTACAAATCTGGCACAAAGGAAGGATATATAGTAGAGATAGAGAATTATTAGGACATCTGTTGAAGTTCTTTCTCTTTTTCTCTCTCTTTATGGAAAGCAAAGTACCTAATAATTTCTTGAATGCTTTAATGAGAATTTATCCTTCCAAAGGTAGAAAAACCAAAAAAGGCTAAATTATATTCTGGATCTGATTCTCATCAACAAGAAGGAACTGGTGACTGAGCTGGAGATGATAGCAACCTTGGGGGAAGTGCCAATTCTATCTAAGAATTTATAACAGAGAAACAGGGTAAAATTCAAAATAAATATTAGATACACACCCTAGATTTGAAGATAGCAGGTTTCCAGGATTTAGAGAATGGGTAATGAGGAACCTATGGCCAAAAATTCTTATAGAGGAAAGCAAAACCAGGAAGGCTTTCAAAAATTAATTCTGATGACAATAAAACAAAACAAAACAACTCCAGTGAAGAGAAAAAGAACTGCATAAATGTGAGTGATGCATAGGTTTACTTATTGACCAGCCAAGATCTTAAAAAGACTTGAACAGAAATGAAAGCAGTGGCAGGTAATGAAAGATGAATACAGAAGCACAGCATCACCCTTGGAAAAAAGCAGAGTTAGGGCTCAATATGAGCTAAGGCTGATGGAGAAATGAAAGAATAACAAAAAGAAATGTTTTCAAACTACATAGGTGAAAAGAGAAGAATCAAATAAGGCACCAGAACTCAAGAGGCATAGGATGATGATCACTCACTGCAAAAGAAAATGGCAGCTGTTACTCTTGACTTTATCTATGTTTTTTTCTTTCAAGGAAAATGATTATTGCATAGAACAAAAATATGTAATAGGAATGCCCAAGATAAGAAAATCCATTTCACTTTAATGAACATTTATTATTAAAACAAAAGCAAAACAATTCCTGTCCTCAAGTAACTTACATTCTACTCTAAACATGTATTTTATTAGTTCCTCCTTAGAATGTCTTCAAGCAAAGGCTAGATAAACACTTATCAAAGATGTTTTAGAGGAGATTATTATTCATGTATGGCTTGTCCTCTGAGGTCCCTTCCTTCTTTAAGATTCTTTTTTTCCTTATCTCTGACTAAAATAAATAATGAGATATTCTAGTAACTCTCCCAAGTCTTTCTTCATTCAATCCACGCTTCCCACTTTTAAATCCAAGTACTTGGCCATGTCTGGCCTACCACTTCAACTTTCAACTGCTTATTAAATGCTGGTTGACGACTGACTTTCCTCTATTCCATACTTTTATCATTATTTCTTCTGGACAGTCTCCCACTCTATATCTATATGTTCTTCAACTAGATTTTTGGGGCCCTACCTTTATCTGTCAACAAGTCTGTATTAAGCAACTTCTATGTGCAAAACACTGTGGGGAATACAAAGGTTAAAAAAAGGCAACTACCTAAGGGTGGCAACACGTCTTGACATACTGTAGGTACTTAATAAATGCTTGTGGAACTAAAGTGAAAATTCAATGAAAGGTATAGATTACTGCCATATTAACTGAAAGGAAGAAGAACATTATTTGTGGACCAAGGGTGGGAATCAAGTAAGAAATGAACTAGGAAATGAAGCTAGGAAAAATGGGCATGCCAGTTAATGTTAAGATAATTTTTCTTCAGGCTTTGCATTTTTGTGTTCCCAATATACTCATCTCCTTTTCAGATAATTCATTGTTTTGGTGAATTTCTCCTTTATTTAATCAAAATTCTTTATTCTTATGTGTTTTACTGTTCTTCCTGGAGAGTTCTAATTTTATGTTAGGGGAATTTGAAGATCTTACCTGCCCCTTAATAGGTCCATGTGACCTACTTTGATCTTTGGCCCAGCCCACAGCTTGGACATGGAGCCCCTGGTGGGAGGAGCTTGTCCAACAGGTGGAGGAGAAAGAGAGAGATGGGAGAGAGTGAGGCAGAGATGGGAGAGAGTGAGGCAGAGCCGGGAGACGGCTGAGACTAGGGAGGAATTTTGCCTATGGGAGCTTGCTTGTCACAGTAAAGGAGTAAAGGCTTGGGGATGGCAGCACTCCCTGGATTGGTGATGCATATAAACTTCTCTGTTACCATGGTAGAACTGGTTTTCTGGTATCTGAATAAAAATCTTGGTTTCATCTTTGAGGAAGAGAGCTTGCCATATTTTGTGACTCAATCCTGGAAATACACATGCATATTTATAGCCACTGCTATGTATGGGTATCACATTGGTGATATAAATTTCTACTGCTATTTCATCTTTTAATTCTGTTATTGCTCTCCTCAACTATTAGGTAGATATATTTGTTGCATCATAGTTTCTGAGGGACTTGTAGATTTTATTGTAATAACTTCCTCTTCCTCACAGACTTTCAACTGTTTGTTTCACTTTCATTGTATTGGTTCCTTTTCAACTTTTTAACTCTCAGCTTTTCAACTCTCCTAGTCCTTTCATGATGTCCTTCTCGAAATCAGCCTTCTTATACTAAGAGCACTTGGGTTGCTGGGAGTAGCAAATAAGATGATATATGCCAAGTCTTTTTGCAAACTTCAGGGACTTACATAAACCTGTGTTATTATTGCTAGTATTCCTGACAACATTCATCTATTGGTACTACCCTTTGGGTTTGTAAATTCTGTGTTCTTTGGGGGTGAGATGGGGACACAAAGGAAAATGAGATGCCTTTTTAAAAAAATCAGCATTTTACACTGGAGAGAGAATCCTCCTGTCAGATTTACTGAAACAGTTTGAATTTGTGGCAAGAGAACATGAAATTACTTCTTTATTTTAACTTGGGGGCAATCACTCAGTCTATTTCATATATGTTTCTGATGATATATGGAAGAAGCCTGATTTTTATCTTTTTCACAGGAATAAGATGATCACGAATATAACAGCTTATGAAAATAAAAGTTCATAGCTCTAGCTCTGAGATAAGTCTAAAGTAGTTATTATGAGATTAAATAACTTTGACTACCTACCCACAGAGATTTCAGACAAAATATCATTGCATTTAAATTAGTGCCCTTGAAATTCTGATTAGTCAGAGCAATCTAATACATAATTATAGACTAACAACAAAACACATGGTTTTGTTTTTGGTTTTTTGCTTTTTGGAGGGTAATTGGGGTTAAGTGACTTGCCCAAGGTCACACGGCTAGTAAGTGTAAGTGTCTGAGGCTGGATTTGAACTCAGGGCCTCCTCACTCCAGGGCAAGTGCTCTATTCACTGAGCCACCTAGCCACCCCAAAACACATGTTTTTTTTTAAGGAGAAGATTCATATTATATCAATATCCTAACTTAATAATAAAATATATGTAAGAAAGGAAAAATATTAGTAACATTTTTCTCTGACTGTTTTATCTACTTCTGACAACTACTAGTTATACTGTAACCCTTTAAAAGTCTATTAGAGAGGGGAGCATATTCTGGTGAAGACAAAGAAATGTGAACCAGACAATAATAAATTAGATGGATTAGGAACTGGTCGAATGTCTGGACTCAAAAAGAAGTCATTCATGGTGCAATGGTTAGCTGAGTACCCCATTGATCAGTGCTAAGCCCTACATGAACATTTTAAAATTTAAGTGATTTGGATACTAGCAGAAATTTCGAGCTCATCAAATGTGTAGATAACACAAAGCTGGGAACTACTAGCCCACTGAAGAACAAAATCAGAATCCAGAAAGATCGGGGTGGCTAGGTGTCGAAGTCAGCCCCTAAGTATTCTTGGTCAAACTATAATCAATCGACCTATCTTAAGTATTGTGTTCAATTGTGGGCAACATTGATAAGCTAGAGATTATACAGAGTGGAGCAACTGGAATGTCAAAAATCCTTGAGTCAGGCATGTAAGCAGTAGCTGAAGGAAATGAGAATTTATAGGCTGGAGAAGAGAATCCTGAGATAGAAGGGAATCAGTATCAGAAGGGTCATTACATGGAAAAGGGTTCTGCCTCATACTCTTTGTCTCTGGAGAAAAGAACCAGGAGCAATAGAAAAAAGGTACAGAAAGGGAAATTTAGGTTTAATTTCAGAAAAACATCCTAACAATTGTTGTTCAGTCATTTTTCACTTGTATCTCATTCCTCATGACCCCATTTGAGGTTTTCCTGGCAAAGATACTGGAGTGGTTTGCCATTTCCTTCTAAGGCAAACAGGGTTAAGTGATTTGCCCAGAGTCACACAGCTAGTACCTTATATGAGACCAGATTTGACATCAGGTCTTCCCACTGCACCACCTAGCTGCCCCTCTACCCAATTCCTGACTTCCTAACAACAGGAACTGTCCAGAAATGCTGCTTCAGGGGGTAGTGTGTTTCCCTGTATTGGAGGTCTTCAAGAAGAGGCTGAATGAATCCTTCATGAGTATGCTATAATGAAGAGTCCTTTCATGTATAAGTTGGAATAATGGCTATTAAGGTTCATTTTCATCTCTAAAATTCTGAGATTCTGTGGTATGATAGATATTATTAAATATTTACAGAATGGATCACATATTTAGAAGTCATATTCTTGTTTATACAAAAGAAAGAAAATTTAAAGTAGTCTGTACACTTGAAGTAAAATGTTAAATGATCCAGGTATTTAATTATTGGATGCAATGAGTTCTTTTATCTAAATAAAAATGAGAGGCTGCTGGATTTGATTAGTGCAAAATTCATAACTTTGAACATTTTGTAGATAATAAGCATAAGGGTACTGATGAAAATGAGGTAAAATATTCATTTTGAGGAGATTTTTCACTCTTTAAAAGTCAATAATATTTTCTACTTAGGGACTGGGCACAGACCTGCGATTTCATTAAGATAAGACAATTCTTGAGTAAAGAAACACTTGTTGGCACTTTCTCCAAAAACTACCATATAAGAGAGTTTCCTAGAGTCCTAAGACATTGGCTTGCATGGAATCACAAAACCCTTATAGGTCAGAGGCAGGATTTAGGACCCAAGTGTTGCTATTTTGAAGGTTAATTCTCTAAACAGTATGCTACACCACCTATTTAACTCACTAAAAAAAATTTAATATTTTGTGTCTTACTTCCCAGATTCCAAAATGTCTGTTTATTCCATAAAATACTGAACTATTATGCCAGTGACATGTGTGTATATACAGAATAATTCATCTTTATTTTACAAATTATTAAAGTCAAAGGGGGGCAGCTAGGTGGCACAGTGGATAGATCACCAGCCCAGGAGTCAGGGGGACCTGAATTCAAATTAGGTCTCAGGCACTTGACACTTACTAGCTCTGTGACCCTAGGCTAGTCACTTAACCCTGACTGCCTCACAGACACAAATAAAGCTCAAAGGTATTTATTTAAGTGTTAACTCAAAATTTACACTCAAAAGAGCAAAATTTCCATTTAATTAGATTCAAATAAAAAAAGAAAAACAATCAGGAAATATAGTAGAATACCTTTATCCTACTAGTGTTGGGGGTAAGGATTACAGAATAAACTTGAGGAATATTATCTCACACAGTATCTTTTTGGAGGACATGGTTTCATCACATACAAATCCATATTGCACGGCAGGCATTTATCTGATGATGTTAAAGGTCATCTTCAATTGCAGTATGATAAAGTTGTTTCACCTTCACTTGAAAATAATACTGTACTTTTAAATATTATCACAAGTATTAAAAATAGTTTAGATGTGAATTACTAGTTGTTTTAAACTTTCTGCAATGCCTTGACATAGTGAGAAAGGAAGAAATCAAAACAAATGCATACTCTACTACATATTGTAATGGATCTTACAGACTGAGAAATCTTTCACACTTGCTTTTTACAAGGCAAAGATTAGTAATTTTGAATAAACCTCTTCAAATCCCTTCTTCCTAAATGACTCAAAGTAGAAAATAGAAGAGGGGAATAAAAAAAAGCAATCTAGGTTCAATGCCTATGAAACCCAAGATTTTTTTCTGAATTAACAAATCTTTCATTATGTCAAAAAAAAATATGTCCTTATCACATCCTTCTATCATTCACCAAGAAATTTATATTCACCTTAAATAAGGGTCTTTTAAATCCACAAACTTCTGCAAATTCTGATATTTACTTTTTTAAAGGAAGAAAAAATAAATGAAATATACATAAAAAGTTTCAGTATTATAGAACTTCTAAAATTAAATCTTCTAGTCAATTCATCAAATATTTTGTTACTACTTAATATGCATATAAGGTACTGTGTCATACATTAGAGGGAAGAGACATAATACCTACTAAATTATAACTGAGTAGGTTAAAGAATTTACAATATTGGTAGGAGAGAGGAGGGGAGAGTAAAAACTATTTATTGTCAACTATGAGTAATCATTAAGTCAAATACCCAAAACATTAAAAGAATCAGAGACAGACCCCCAGGGTGTAGGGTCCAAGTCAACAAAGACTCCTACTCATGCTGGCTGACTGACCTTAGGCAAATCACTTAATCTCTCAGTGCTCTAAGCACACTCCAAGACTATAAACTGCAGGAAAAGTGCCATTCTGTGTTGGTGGAAGGAGACCCCTTACACATAAGTTTTTTTTCTTTTTTATTATTTCAGTGGAATCCGAGGTCCAGTTCTTATCCCCTATCCAATAAAGAAAATGATCAATAATATAAGAGAAATAGAGAAGTACAAAAGTACTGCATTGATTCCAGGAAGGAAGGAAGTATATTCAGTTGTAGAGTAGGCGGGATAGGTAAGGTTATGTAAAAGTGATGTCACTTGAAATGGTCCCTGAAGAGAGTGATGAATAGTTCCCATTTCTATAGAACTGTCAGAATAACAAAACACTTCCTTACTATTAACCCCATAGAAGTTCTGACAACTACCACCTCCATTTTTACAGAAAAGCAAACCAAGCCTCAGAAAGGTTTGACCTAACCTAACTTATAAAATTGGAACTGGGACTTGAACAAAATTGTTTTCTCACTCAGTACAATGTTCTTTCTGCTATGCTATGCTGCCGCCCAACAGGTGAGACTGTGAGAAACAGAGACCTGGAGATTCAGCATTGCAAAAATATACATAGAGCTGATGACTGTTATTCAGTCATGTCTGACTCTTCATGACCCCATTTGGAGTTTTCTTGGCAGAGATACTGGAGTGGTTTGCCATTTTCTTCTCCAGCTCATTTAACAGAAGAGAAAACTGACGCAAACAGGGTTAAGTGACTTGCCCAGGATTACACACAGCTGGCAAACATCTGAGTTCGGATCTAAATTTAGGTCTTCCTGACTTGAGGCCCTGAGCTATATAGCCTAAATGTGCAACTCAGACTCCCATACCTGGAGGTAGAAAAGTTCAAAATGCATTTAGAGAACAGTGAGTGGTGTAAATTGGCTGAGCTTAAAGAATGCATGTTGGTAAGCAGGAAAGAAGATTGGGGAGATCTGTAGCACCAGATTACATGTAGACAACCTTGAGTACATTCTAAGGCTTAAGTCATATTTTAGGAAGATAAATTTGTCAATGACTTAGGATACATCTGATGGAAAAAGAGACCAGAAACAGAAAAACCAAGAATGTTAAAGGTTCTTAAATGGCAGTGGCAATGCAAAATTAAAAGAAAGGAGAAAGATGACTTAGCACCTGACTGTGTGAAGAGTAAAAGGAAGAATAAAGATGATTCCAAAAAACATCATGAAAAACATCCTCTCTTGTAACAAAGAAAATGAAACCAAATTAAACAATACACTAGCTATTTGATGGCAAATTTGATTCAACACTTATAATTATATTTTTAAAAATTAAAGTCTTTTAATCATAATGTATCAGGTATTGTTAATTAAATTTTAAAATTTGGAGCAGGAAAGAAGAGAAAAGTGTTCTCATGGGAACCGAACATCATCTTCTAATTTTTTAAAAAAAGAAATAATGAAATACCACCAATTCCTTTCAAGTGTTTCTATTTTTCATGACAGAGGAGGAAACATGAGCCAGAATGCCTAGCTTTTGGTTCCAACTCTTCAAAAATTTAGCTATGTAACTTTGTGCAATCTATTTAACCACATCCAGACTCAGTAACTTTAAGTGCAAAATAAAAATTATACCAGAATATCTATAAGGACTCACTCTAATCTCTAAATATATAATCTATAGTATAATATCTAAATTCCCAGTAGTTTTCATTTTATCCCTTTACTTCAAATTTAGTAGTATATTTCAAAAGGATATGAATGCTTGTGTTATCATTGATTAATGAAATAAATATTGGTTTTATCAAGGATACTGCATAATATCAAAATCAAATTTTAGAAAACAATTTACAAATCATATTATATAATCAAAAAACCCTTGTCACAAGCTAACTTGAAAAGGCACACATTACTAATATTCCTTTTGCTACTGTTCTGAGTCAAATATCTTTAGTGCGACACTATCGTTTACATGTTGCAACTATAGAAACAATACAGCTGCCTTCATATAATAGAAGGAAAATAAAACAGTGCTTATCCTTCAAAGATTTAAAAAAAATCAAATAGCAAATGATAAATAAAAAGTTATTGTGTTACTCTGATTGTATAAGCATACTCCTTGAATATTTGAGGAAATTTTATTCTGACAAAATTTCAAGAGAAAAAGAAAATGACCATAACCAGAAAATAACTAAAGAGAACGAGGAAGTAAAAGTAATTTTGAGAAAATACAAATGCAAATTGTATTTTGAAACTCATGTCAGATTTCTTTGCAACAATCATGGAGGGGAAAAATGGAAAATTATTCTAATACTTAACATGCTTAAAAACAGCAAATCTAGGTATCCACTTAACTTTCAAAGTAGACATAATGGACCTCTTTTTGTGGTAACAAAAAACTGGAAATTAAGTTAGAGTATCCCTCAACTGAGGAATGACTGAACAAATTATGGTACATAAATATGATGGAACACATGCAAAATAAGGAATATTTAGGGGACAGTTTCATGGACACTTGAGAGTACTTATATGAACAGATACAGAGTAAAATGAGTAGAACTCAAGAATGATTGATACAAACCCCTTTGAAAGACTCAAGAACTTGGACTAATAATGATGACCAAACATGATTCCAAAGAACTGATGATAAAGAACTCTGCCCAGGTGATAGACCTGTTGATAGCCAATTTGACAATCTGTTTAACTTGACTATGTATATTTGTTACCAGGGTGGAAGAGAAGGAGATGGGTAAGAGATAAAAAAGAGCTGTTTTTGTTAAATAAAAACTTTCAGTATATAAAAACACTGGACTGTAATTTAATAACAGTCACTATAAGTAGAATTATAATAGAAAGCATCAGTATTGGCCCATGAGGTTTTATTTACTGAAGTATAAGAAGCCATTAGCATGAAGGGCTTTCTCTTTTATAAAAGCAGCATTATAACAAAGCTCCAGTATATTAGCTTATTTAGAGATAACAGCAGGAAGAGTTTATCTTTTTTAAAACCACTAAGATGCAGAAAGACTTACATAAACTGATGAAGAATGAAGCAAGCAAAACTAATTATTCAACATGTCCAAAAATGTTCTATGTCTAAAACAGAATTCATTATTCCCACCCCACCAAACCTCCCATCCCACCAAAACCTCCCTTCTTAAGTTTGCCATTATTATTGAGGATACCACCATCCTCCCAATCCCCAGGCTTCCAACCTACACACCATTCTTGACTCCTTACTCTCCCTAACTTCCCTTGCCCAACTATTTTCCCAAGTCCTGTAGATTTTATCTTCCCAATATCACTCATATGTGCTCTCCTCTTTTTGACATTGCTACCACTCTGGCACAGGGCTTCATCACACCTGGACTATTGCAGAATCTGGCTGGTTGTTCTTCCTGGCTCAAGTATATTTCTCTCTATTGCAGTCCATCCTCCATAAAACTATCAAACTGCTCTTCCTTAATAATGCACAGATATGACCACATCACCCTTCCCCCACCCCCCAATCCAATAAACTCCAATGCCTCCCCATTACTTCTAGGATGAAACATAAAAACTTATATTTGGTTGCAAAAGACCTTCATAACCTGGTACCCTTCCTATAATTCCAGTTTACTTTCCTCCATGTATTCTATGTTCCAACTACACTGGTCTCCTTGCTGTTCTCCATACAACTCTCCATCTCCTGATTCCATGTTTTTAACATTGGCTATGTACTATAACTGGGATGCTTTTCCTTCCATGTCTGTCTGTGCCTCTTGGCTTTCTTCAAGTCTCAGGTAAAATCCTACTTAGTGTCTTTCTTCTGAGAATACTGCCCCCATTTAACTTGCATCTATCTTGTTTGTACGTAGTTGTTTACTCCATGTGTTCCCCATTAGAATGTGAGCTCCCTGAGAGCAGGGACTGTCCTTTTTGCCTTTATTTATATTCTCAGAATTTAGCACAGTGCCTCACACACAGTAAATGTTTAATAAATGCTTGTCAACTAACAGAAGATAAATTTGCAATAATAACAAGGAAAAGAAAAACAACTTTGAAAAACTGAAGAACTCTGATCAAGGTAATAAGGAAAATTAATTCCAGAGTACAGGTGATACCTGTACCAGATAACAGATACCTGTACCAGAGTACAGGCATGCTACCCAAGAATCAGAAGGAGACATTTTTCTACATGGCCAATGTGGGAATTTATATTTTACACCTCCCCCCAGTCCTCCACCCCCAAAAAAGGAGGGAAATCAGAAAGAATCAGGGACAAACAGTACAGATTTGAAAGTTACATTTTGATTTTATTACATACTTTAAAAACAAACTCCACAGGGTAGATATTCACAGTTTAATATTAAATTCTTTCTGTTCTACTGTATATGGAAATGCTCATTTTGGTGTTTGCTAAATTCAGAGTAACAATAAAGGGGAATAATAAAGGGGAAAAAACAAAACAAAAAAATCAAAACCACTGATATAAGATACTCTAATACTGGCATAGTTGTACAAATTCTTAGTCTCTTTAGTAAATCAGAATTAATTGCACTGGAATAGATATGGGCAATTATCTACTTCATTTTGTAGACGTGTAAATCAAAAAACTTTTAAAGAAATTCTAACTGATAAGTGGAACAAACTAGGCCTCCCACTGCCCATTTGGCTATACTCTTAACCTTAATCTTACTTATACTCAGTTTGGCTGGGTAGGTGATTCTTGGTTTTAATCCTAGTTCCTTATCATATTCCAAGCCCTCTGATTCCTTAATGTCATTTCTCTTCCCAATTTTTCCTCTACTTCTCTTACTTGATTTTCAAAATCCTTTTTGATTTCTTCCATAGCCTGCAACCAATTCATATTTTTCTTGGAGGTTTTGGATTTAGGAGCTTTGACTTTGTTCTCTTCTTCTGGTTACATGCTTTGGATCTTCCTTGTCACCAAAGAATGATTCTATAGTCTGAGGTTGTTTTTATGCTGTTTGCTCATTTTCCCAGCCAATTATTTGACATTTAGCTCTTTGTTAAGGTAGAACTCTGCTTCCAGTGTGGAGGGTATACTATTCCAGGTTTCAGGGGTTTTGTGTAGCTATTTTCAGAGATATTTCTAGGAACCTGCAAATTTTCAGTTCTTCCAAGATTGTATGATCAAAGGAGAAGTGTTTACTCCTCTCCTGGCCTGTGCTCTGTTCTGTGAGTGACCACAAGCACTCTTTTCTGCCCTGGAACTGTGAGGAGGACTCCCTATCCACCACCACCACAGGGTCCTCCTTGCCCCAGGACCACCACCCAAAATTGCGATGCAGATTGAAGCACGGGCAAAGAAGAGAATGTTGCCTCAAATCCTGCAAAGAGATTCCTGTAATCCCACTGTGATCAGCCACTCTCCACTTACTATGAGCTGAGAGCTCCAGAAGCAGCCTCTGCCTCTGCTGCCTCCACCACCCCAAGTTTGTAAGCCTCAGTCTAAGACTGCATTCCTCTCCCACTCAGGTGTGACAGACCTTTCCTGTCAACCTTCCTGGTTGTCTTGGGCTAGAAATTTGATTCACTCTTTTTGTAGGTTCTGCTACTCTAGAATTTGCTTAGAGTCATTTTTAGAAGTATTCAAAAAGGTTTGGGGTAGAGCTCAAGTGAGTCCCTACCACCTTGGCTCCATAAAATAGAAATTCTTATAGCTTTTACTTACTACTGGTACTTTATAAGAAAATTTCTTAAACACAGATTCTAAAGTTACTGATTTACAAAACTCTCAAAGAAAGTTAATTTCATTTTTAAAGGACACATGTGCTTAGAATGAGCCAAGACAGTTCTGGTTTCTTATACTAGCATTTAATTTATAATTTCCTTAAAATTATAACACAAATAATTTTCATACCTATAGAATAGGGGTTGGACCTAGTTCAATTCAATAAACATTTATTAAGTGCCTACTATATGCCAGCACAGTTCAAAGTGCTGGGTATACAAAAAGAGGCAAAAGATAATTCTTGCCCTCAAGAAGCTTAAGAGGCCAATGGGGAGACAACACGAAAACAAATATATACAGAGCATGCTATATACAGGATAAATAAGACATAATTAGAAGAGAGAAATCACTTGAATTAAGAGGGGTGGGGAAAGATTTCCTATGGAAGGTAGGATTTTAGTTGGGATTTAAGGAAAGCCAGGGAGATCACTAGTCAGAGCAGAGGAGGGAGAGTGGACCTATGAATTCCCCAGTAAACCCCCCCCACCCCTAACAATGCAGGTGAGCACCTTCCTTCAAATAGAATGTTTTATACTGAGTTACTGAGAGAGGAAATAACTTGTCTGGGATAAACTGACCTGCATGTGATAGAGAAGGGACTTGAACACTAGTGTTCCTGATTCCAATGCCTATTTACTATACTTCACGCCAGACCAATATAAAGTAAAAGTGAATTTTTAAAAAGCAAAGGAAGCATCTACACCAATATTAAATCGTGAAATTAAAAAGTTAAACCATAATTCAAATCCACAGTAAAAAAAATTCCAAAGTAAATGTCATCTTACAAAATCCTTCAAAATAGTATTCACTTTTTATGGTACAAAAGACCTCAGGAAAACTTGTAAAAAGTGATTAAGAGTGAAGAGATTAGAACCAAAATAACATACACAATGACAAAAATGCAAATAGAGACAACAATGGTGGGGCTGACGAAGGCAGGTTGGATATAATGGTCATTGGCAGTGCTATGTTATTCAATTGAATGGACACTAACTACAATGATGGAAAGTGATGCCCATCATACTATAGATTTTGCGTAACTTTTCTGGGAATATACTTTATAAAAGGTTTGACAAATTTAGTGAAAAAAAATAAGAAAATAGAATATTTATAAACACAAATACACATGTGTGTATATAACATATGTGCATGTTTGTGCATATATGTGTGTATACATTCATACATACATACATATTAAAGAACACTAAAGGCCAAGAAAGGCCCTTTGTCTAATGGGAGGGAGGGAGGGGATAGCAGCAGGTGTTCTAAAACAAGTGAGGAAAGAGGAACCTAGAATTTCATTTTTTTTTAGCTCAAAGAAAATAACTTCCACCATACCTGAGAGAAAAAGTTTATTACAATTACACAAGACTCTGATTTGCTACTCCATGCATCATCCCTACATCACTAATAGTCTTTCTAATGCAGGCCAGGTAAAAACGAGTAACTAAATACAACACCATTTGCTCTGTAGACAGTATCTTTTGGCCTACAATTAATGAAGGAACAAGTTCCTAAGTGTCCAAATTACTTTATTTAGTAATATTTAATACATTCACCACACTAACTATATCGCTAGCTTTTTTCTCAGGGACATTGGAGTGAATGGTAAGCACTTCTCATGCCCATCTGAGAACCAGAAATCAATTTTTAATGCAATAAATTTTGGAGAAGTAATCGTCTTTGCTTTCATGAATAGCAATGTTATTAGACGTGAAACGAAACTGTTGAATTCCCATAGTAGTTCACTGGAAAACAGAGTAGAACTTTGATGTATTATGAATCTCAAAATTCCAGAGCAAAATTGCAGCATTTTCTGGGCCCACACATAGGGGTGCACATGTGTGAGCGTGTGCGTGTGCGTGTGTGTGTGTGTGAGAGAGAGAGACAGAAACAGAAAGAGACAGAGAGACATGAGGGAGAAGAGGAGAGGCAGATGAAGGAAATGAAGAGGGAGAGGAGGGAGGTATCAGAGAGGAAGGAGGTACCGGAGAGGAAGGAGATGGAGATGAGGCACAGGGAGATGAGAGAGAGGGAAATGAGAAAAAGGGAGGTAAGGGAGGAGAGGGAGAAGAGGGAATATTTTAGATGTCTCTATAGTCAGAGGATCTAGTGTTAAAATCCACCTCTGACATTTGCTACCTAAGTGACTTTGGGCAAATCACTTTAACCTACCTAGGTCTCAGTTTCCTCATCTGAAAAATGAGGGGGTTGGACTCCATGGCCCCTGAGGTCCCTTCTACCTCTAGACCCAGCCACCAGATTCAGTTTTTTTTTTCTACTCCACTGTGAAACTTCACAGTGTTTTTTTTTTTTTTTTTGCTTTGAGAAGTAGGATAGATAGGGACCCTTAATCCTCTTGGTTTAGGGAATTCCTGATTGGAAAAAATTCCCTCTACCAATGTGGATCTGCAACAGTTGTTTTGTTTTTTAACATACAGCCTGGAGCACTGTGGCACTAAATGACTTGCCTGGGATCTTTGACTTATACAGATGTGTCAGTGGTGAAACTTAAGCCTACTTCTTCCTGATTCCAAAACTAACACTCTATTCACAACATACTATGGTCACTTTTTGTACCACTTAACTGTTCCATAGGATAATCTCTGATTCTACTGAAGTGCATTTTTGTATACCAATCCAATTTAATGACCTGAGGAGTGTCAATTCAGTAATTGTATCTCCCCTGAAAAAGACACAACACAAAAAAAAGCAGCTTTCCTCTATATATTTTCACCCACTTAGGCCCAGAATTACTTAGTTAACTCTGAATACTAAGCTAAACATTTAAAAAACCCGCCTCAATATTAGAACTATATTACAAATCATCTTATCATAATTCATCAATCACACTCTAACAAGAAAAGATCCCTGAATTTGTTGGAATCTATACAACAGGATTTTCCATTTAAAAAGAAAAAAGGATTGGCTATTATAGTTTTCCATTAGAATTACACATAGTGTTTTGGGGGACAGAAATAAGTATTATTTTACCACTCATTGCATTCTTTCAATGACTAAAAAGACCTTTAGAGTGATTAGTGAAAGTCAAGTTATGCTTTCTTATAGAACCAGAATAAAATATGAATGAATGTGGCAAACACTTTGTTAAGCTCAAATACAAAGACATAGGGGATTTGAGCCAAAAGAAGTGTGTGTGTGTGTGTGTGTGTATACATACATACATACATATATATATATATATATATATGTATATATATATATATATATATATACAGGGAAAAATGGTGTCAAAGAGGAGTAGATTGGCATACCTCATCCAGGATCAATGGAAGTGTTTATTTGATTACAATTCAAGTTTCTAGTGGGGGGAAAGAAGGAAAAGACTTGAGGCATATAAAGAGGAAGAAGTGAAGAGGAGCCTGACCACCTAACTCCTTGTCTTTCATTTATTCCTGACCTAATAAACTGGGTTTGAGGTTATATGGCATAAAAAAATATAGGAGGTTCTATAACCTGGAAAATTCAGAAAACTTCTCTGCTTTGAGAAATCAAAAGAATGAGCAGTAAAAACAAATCCATAACAGGAATGGGTAGGAGAAATGCACTCCTAAAACTAAAAGTAGTTTTTAACTAGAATGACTGATGTCCTGAAACAGCCACACAGATCTAAGGCAAAATTTTGATGCCATGTGGTTTATCTATCAGTTTAAAGTGGCATACACAAAATCACTAAAAGGTAATTTAATCGTACATTTTATTTAAATAAAAGCAATTAAAATTTAAAAGCTTAATGATAATTCAAACAGAAAAAGTTCACTTAAAATTCAGCTTATGTCTGATATGAAAAATGTTAAATTTACAAAATAATTCTGAGTAATCAATCACATACAAACATATATATCAGGCTAGAATTTAAGGCTGGTGGATTGAATGATGAGACCATCAGCTTAAGTTTTTCAGTCCATTAACTTTAAGCATGATCCCAAACTAAAATATATAAAGACATAACTACAAATGTAGTTTAAGTTTAGGGAATTATACAAATTATTCACAGTAAACATTGTGAAGAATTTATACTTAGAATTATTTCAGTTCAGAGAACTAAGAGTCTTTAGGGAAGGAAGGAATTTTAAAGAGACTACCCTATTAATTTATTAGATTACACAACACAGTTTAAGTAAGTCTAATCACTATGACAATATTCTGCTTTTGACATGGAATCAAACAGTATATTTCAGCAAACAGGCAATGTAGCCCAGCATGTGCATAAGCTGAAGGTCTTGGAATCAAGAAAATCTGGGTTCATATCTCACCTCTGGCTCTTGCTAGCTATGTGGGCCAGTCACTCTATCTTCACTGAGCTTTCATTTTCTCAGCTAAAAATGGGGATAATAATTGTTGGATGTATCCTCAAGGGATTGTAGAGAGTAGCAAATGAGATAATGTACATTAAAAATCTGGCAAATTTTAAAGGTCTAAATAGGGGAGCTAGATGGTGCAGTAGATAGAGCTCTGGGCCTGGAGTCAGAAGCCTCATCTCTGTGAGTTCAAATCTGCCCTCAGCCTGGGCAAGTTCACATAACCCGGTTTGTCTTGGTTTCCTCATCTGTAAAATGAGCTGGAGAAGGAAATGGTAAACCAGGAATATCTTTGCCAAGAAAACCTCAAAAGGAGTCACAAGGAGTCAAATACAAATAAAAACAACAACAAAAGGTCTAAATAAAAAATAAAATAAAAAAATTCCAGCTCTAAATTCTCTAATTTTATAAATACGCTAGTTGATTGTAATGTAATGCCAAGCAATGGCAACTTCCCAAGGTTCAAAATACCAGCATAGGTGCTCTCCATTTTATTCAGTGACAAATTAAGAACAGAGAAGATCAAAATATGACATCATTCAAAATACAGCATTTACTAAGTGTGATTAAATAATCTCCAAGTAGTACCTGAGTTAATCAAGTACTACCCCACCCCAGGACATTACAATCACTTAATCAATCACAAAGTTCCTCTTTTAAATACTACTCCACCCCTAGGCTGTACCTTCATTTAGTCCATCACAAAGCCCCTCTTCTCAAATGGAGATTAGTTTCCAATCATAAGTAAAGTACATTCATTTGTTCAATCATAGAACACAAAAAAGTCAAAAGTTCCCCACCCTTGGATCACAATTGAATCTACCCCAGAGTTACAACAAGTTTAAGCACAGCACTTAATACCCAAATGGAGGTCTTTTCTTCATCTTGACACTAGGCAAGTTCTCAGCAATCTTTGTTCCTAGGGAGACAAAGCTTAGCAAGGCCACAAGATACATTGCCAGTCTCTTCATTAATTCATCCTCTGTCTGCAGAACAGTCCTAGGACCCCTGAAAACATTAGCAAAACCCTCTTCCAGGATTTCTGTAAACATACAACAAGAAAATCCTTCTTCAGGGCTTCGGAACCAACAGCAAGGTTCCAAGAATTCTGCAATAGCAGCACTGTCCTTCACCAGTGGACAGTATTCACTCTCTGTCTGCAGGACAGTCTCAGTAGCTCTGAACCAACAGAAAGGTTCCCAGACCCCTGCAACAACAGCACTGTCCTTCACCAGTGGACAAATCTGGCAAAACAACATCAAAACAAACAAAGTACCAGCATAACTACCATGTCTCCTCAGTCCTTGGCAGCTCTGGGTGGCAGCTCTCAAAAGTCCAGGGCAATTCAAAGTAGCCCTCAGCAATCCTCTCAGTCTCTCTCTGCCTCCAAAGGTGCTGCTTCCAAAAAAGTTCTTCTGCCTCTCTCTTGTCTTGTGTCTCTCTAAATCAATGTCACCAGCTCCTCCCAGTTCAGCCCTCTCTTTTCAAGTCAACAAGTCCATCCCACAAGTGGGATTCACAAGCTCTGGGTTTTAACATAATCAAACCAAAAACCAAGCCAATACAGGGGGATCTTTATATTCTATTACTATCACATTGATGAGGAGCCAAAATGCATAACTTTGACTGCTCAAGCTGTATCAAATTGAACCTGGAGGTAATAAATAGGATTTCAAAGTTATTTAGCCATCATTACTATTAGTAATCATTATTAATAATTGCACATTTAATTTATTCAGTTCATTCAAGTACTGTCTATACTAATAAAATATTAAGTTTACATGGGCGTGTCTATACTCAAGTATATATTCAAGTGATAGAGTTGTTTTGTTTTTTCTTTCAAGATGTGCTTAGATTCATGATGGATATATATGGCAAATGGTTACAGAAAAGCTGCCTAGTTAAGAACTCCCACCAAGATAGGAACATGATGAAAAATCTGAGGACACATGGGATGGGGGTAAAGGAATGAGAGACAAAGTGCTCATTATTTCCCAAGAAGTTCTGAAGCTTCATGTGTCTTATTCCTGTATTTTAAATCTACAAAAACTATAGTTTTCCTGTCTATATAAATCTAATTACTTTTCAAATATACTCTGAGAAAATGTATTATTTTTTCAGTATTATGTCTAGATTTTTAGATTTTAGATATTTCTAATGAAACTTTATAACATATGTATGATATATATGAATGGGTCAAAGGTGGAAGAAGGAAGTATTTGAACCCCTGGTTCGAATCACAAGTTCTATTCCAAAAGATGTGCTCTATTGCCTAAACCCGAGTGTTTGTCTTAAGAAGTGATTTATACAAATCAAGCAACACAAAGTAAAAGTAGGCAAAAAAGGAAGGGAGAAATATTAGCTTTGGGATCAAATTAACTTCTATCCTGGTTGCTGTATATTTATAGACAAGTCATGTTCATTAAATCAAGTAGAAGTAAATAATGAAGATTACCCAAATGTGTTTAGAGTTTTCTAATTTTTGTCTGTTTAACTATCTCATGAGTAAAAGATAGGCTGATATGAGTACTAGTATAGGTCTTAAGTGTTTTGTTGTATAGGTCTCAGTTCTCAAACCTAGAGAAAGTTTGAAATTTTCATTCATTGTCATAAAGAATTTCAGGTCATTAGATACACTCTCAAAATAACATCCTGCCCTCATTATTCCTGATCCTTTCAACCTTTCTTAAAAACAGCAATAAAAAGCTCAGTTGTGGGTTTTTTTTCTTTTTTCTATATTAAAATTTCAGATTTTAAAGACAATCACCTATAGGGAATGGCTGACAACAGCCTTTGTGTTGGCTAAGACAAGTGGCTAAGGAGATGACCAAAAGTTTCCATGATAATGACAAAGAGGGGAGTGGTTGCTTTCATTCTGGCAACAGGAGATCATAGCTATTAAAATCTATATTTGCATTATCCTACCTTTTATAATTATATATTGGTGATGCTTCTAAAATATAAAAATGTGTATAACTTCTCTCACATACATGTACACATACACAGAAATATATGTATCACATCTAGGAATGCCCTTTTTCTTTTAACTGCCTCTCCCTCCTGCCATCCACAGCAAAGAAAAAAAAATTCCTGGACTTGGCTGGTTGATTTTATCAAAATCTTTAACATAAAGCAAAGAAGTCTAAATTCTAAGCACAGGAAAATAAAAATGATTCTTTAGTCTTATTTTACTAGTAGTTACCAAAAGTAGATTCTACTTTAAGAAATGGACCAAGAAATTTCCTCTAAAGCCTTTTACAAACATATATAATTTATTATTTTTACAATTTTAGTTAGCAAAAGCTCGTATCACAATCATTTGTGCACACATGCATGCGTGTGTGTGTGTATGTGTGTGTGTATTCTTTGCACTCTAACTTTTGCTTAAAATGCTCCAATAAGCTATTTGTCCCATTATGGAGACACTTTCCTCAGACAGGAAGGAAGAAAAGTTGCTTTGTCTATTCCTGGGTGCTAGGCATGAGACTTTTGTGTTTTGGTTTGTTGGTTTGTTTGTTTTTGACAAATCAGAATCAGAGTCAATAAACATTTACTAAACACCTACAATATTTCAAGTACTATGCTAAAGGCTCCAAAGAAAAGCATAAGATAGTCCCTGATCTCACAGAGGTCACAATCTAATGAAGGAATAAAACGCATTTCAAAGCAAAACAAAACAAAACTGAAAAGGTAGGGGTAGGGGGTAAAGGGAGAAGAGTGAAGGATGAAGTTCTACAGTTAGGATGAGAACTAATCTGAGGAGGTAAGAGTTTTGGAGTTGATTTCATCTTGCAGAATGAGTTTCAGGAGATCATCTGGGTAGAAAATAAGGTGAATTCCCTGGGTGACCTCCTTAAATTGCAGAGAATCAGGGAGGAGATCCCCAATGTCCAACCACCTTCTCCAATTTGAGGGAAGAAGAAACCCCAAGAGTATAGGGTACTGAGGAGTGTTTCAGAGTCGATTTCATCTTACAGAATGAGTCAAAAGTAAACAAAGGTTGTCCTTTGAATGTGTTATTGTCTGAGTGCTCGCATGGAAGCTGAAGGCCCTTTTCTCTTTCCTATAGTGACCAGAAGCAAACTAAATTCTGATGTTCATGAGGAAAAGACAGAGTCATGCAGGAGAAGCAAAATAAATCAAATTCTGGCTTTACCAAGGGAAACAATAGGTGGTGGTCACAAAACAAAGATTTGTGAGAAGCCATTCAAGATGGAATCTAGTCTATATAAACCCAGAAATGCAGATACACATACATACAAAAGAATATATTCTCTCTGTGTGTATACAGTATATACACATAAACATTATTCTTTGTATTTTTATCTTCATAAATCTATACACAGAGATATGAAATGTACACAGAGAATAAAGAATTTAAGGACACTAGAAAGGTAAAAAGAATAAATAATTCCTTAAGAGCTATTCTTTTAAATAAATATCTGTGTTTCAGGGGCAGCTAGATGAAACAGTGAGTGAATAGAGCACCGGCCCTGGAGTCAGGAGGACCTGAGTTCAAATCCGACCTCAGACACTTAACACAAAAACCAGCTGTGTGACCTTAGGCAAATCATTTCACCCAAACTGCCCTAAAAAAAAAAAAGCAAAAAAAAAATATGTGTTTCTAAAAATTGCTAAAATCTGAATTTCTCTTCTCTCTTAAAGACTAATATGGGCAGACTGACCTACTAAACTTTCTTTATTCCCAGATGACTAGCCTCAGGTTTAGAGAAAACAGATTGAAATCTACCTCAATTCATTCCTTACACCCCACTTCTTAGCTTCAGCCCACCTACCCTCACTTGGGCCAAAATGTATAGGCAGGTGAGAGGAAGACAGAGAAATATAGATAATGCAAATATATGCCTTGGAAAATAGAACTAAACAGTTTTTTAAAAGACAAATTTGTAAAGTATCATAACTGACTTAATTTATCTTAAAAGTAACAAAAAAAACTACTTTAAAAAATGAAAAAAATCAGGTTCCAATTATGGCAAGAGAAACAAGGAAACTCACATTAAGCTTTCCACAGAAGGTAAATATTCCCCTCTCCATGCCTCAGGAAAGAATGACCCGTTAAATTAGTTTTTTGTATTAATACACATTTTATCAAGTTGAGTATTGCTTTTTCCTCACAAAAGAAAAAAACTAAATATATATTAAAGACTCTTCTTTCCAACTAAATTCAATATCTTCCTGCATTAGGAGCATGATGACAGGAAACAACACAGTAGGTGGAAAGAATGTTGGATTTGCAACCAGGAAAACCTATACCTTGACATTAACTAAACAAGTGACTATAGTCTAGTTATCCTCTCTCATCTTCAGTTGCCTTATATGTAAAAGGGAATAATATAATACCTACTTCACAGGTGAGCACTTTCTAAGCCTTAAGGCACAGAAATATGAATTAGTAAAACTTTTATGGCAGACAGTAGGAGAGATTCCAAGTTTAGATGAGACAAGATCCCTCCCTTCATGAAGCTTTCAGTACAATGAGGGGAGGTGGGGAAAAGTTGTTACTAAGGAGAGAAAATAAAGAAGAAAAACTCTAAATTATCTTTTTAAGATGAGAAAGATATTTTCCTTCCCACCTTAACAATCTGAGGCAAGACTTGAAGACATTCAAAGTCTAAGTCCGGCTCTATCCATGAAGTCACCTAACTGCCTCTAGGACAAGGTACTTCAGAAAAGTCAAGTTTTTCTTAAATTTTATTCATTATAATTAAGCTAAGTATAGTTTTCCTTCATATATGGGATTTTAAGATGTTAGCTTTCATTCAAAGGAAAATAAGTTCTCATTCCATAGTCCTACGAGGACTTTGCTCCCTTATTCTTTGCCTTGCTTCAGTTTTTCTTTCATCAACAAGCTCAATGGCAGAAAAAACTCTGGACAGAGTAAAGAAGATACTAAGACCTGCAACCTGGGAGAAAGCTGGAAACCAGTAGGTGTTTTAGAAGTGGGGACGAAAGGAACAGGATAGCCTTTACTTGTGAGTTAAGGGCAAGACATTAAAAAATGACCAATCTATGAGCAAATAATAAAACTCATGTCTAAGCCCAGATACTTTATGAAATACTGAGGGCTAGAGAAAAATATTTTGTAGATCTATCAAATGTAACCCTTGAAAATCAATACCAGAATCATTGAACTATAGCTGAGCTGATATCAAGACTCAGACTTTCAATAATTTTATGTAGTAAAGAACTAAAGAATGGATGCAAATGAGTGATTAAATTATCAGAACTATTTATAAAATGAACTGTAATACCTATTCATCCTTTATTAAACCTGATCCTAATCTAAACTATAGCTACCCTAATAGTGCTTCCTAAGATATAAAAATATATAATTAATTTAAATAAGTAGGGTTGGTTTGCAGTTATCATGGATGGAAGGTAGAGTGGAGTAGTTGGACATGAAGGACACCACTGGTCTTCTTACAGGAGACCTGGGGAATCCTACTAAAGAAAAAGTGATAATTTCTTGAAATGATAGTTTCTTGAAACCTGAAAACAACTAAACAAGAAACTTTGCTGGTGGCAAAAATGAGGACTATGGGGTTACTAGAATAAGATGCCATTTGCTTCTTGCTCTGAATACTTACTATCTAGCAAAAGGTAAATAAATGCTAAAGCTGACTCTCCAAGTCATTCCATATTTAAATGTTGATCCTCTGTCCATCATACAAAGCTAAATTATTGAATTAAATAAAATTCGAGTCTTCCCTCATTTCTTAAAAAAAAAACTTTTCAGTCCTATAAACAAAGAAACTAAAATATAAAAAAGGATGAACAGCCAAAAATTTCACAAGTCAGCAATTAAGGCAGAAATAGTCATTCTCTCCTATTTTATCCAATAAATTATGCTTCCACTCATTTTAACCTCTTGCTACTATATGATTTTCTTAAAACAAAGGCCTACACATTCACTACTGAATTTCATTGACTCTACTCTTAACCTTGAAGATCATGTGATTTGTGTTTTAAGTCACCTCCAAATGCACAGCAATGAGATAAAGCATTCTCTTTAGCACATTAAACATTCCTCCAAAGGAAATTCCATTAACATCCATGAAATAGTTTTATTCAAGTTTACAAGAAGAATATCTTTTCCTAATTTACTTTTCTTAATTTCCATAAACAACTGTCTGTTGGTACTATATAATTTAAGTTACCTTATAAAAGACTATCATTAAAAACATTTATTTCATGGCAGGCAAAAATGAGTTATAGTGATTAATGGATTTCATGGGAGGTGGGGGTAGAAATTACTAAAACCTGATTTCAAATATTGACAGAATTGATTTTAATTCAGCACGAAATTCTACCATGCACTGAAATTATTAAGAGCTAAATATTAAATAATTCTTCTATAGTCTAAGTATTCTTTAAATATGTTTTAAAACTTTTTCATCACATCTACTTTGACTAAAATAAGGCACTTGAAGCTTTCTTTTTAATGTGGTAAGAAGTGTACTCATTTTATGATAAAGGCAAGACGTCCCATGGAGCATCTCTATTAACTTACTACAAAGGAAAAGGTAAGGATTGTTAAGTCAGTGAAAATTAGAAGAATTAGCTTCTTAAAAATAAAGTTACTTCATGAAATGAACTTAGAAGCAAAGTTAAAATCACATATATTCTACCAGATAAAACAAAAACAGCTCCTTTGGTCAGAAGCTTAGTTTTGTTCTTTGTGTTACCTTTCCAGAAGATGGTACAGCTAGCTAGCACTCTGCGGGAAAAAAAAGGAACCTGGTTATCACTGAATAAAACTTACTGATTATCATAGTCTGGTCTATGCTAAGACTTCCCTTTTGAAAGGTCATCTTCCTTTTTTTCTTATTTAGAATCACATGCAATTTGAAAATAGCTTTTTAAGTCCAAAAACTAGTCGCTCGGGACAGAATGTTTTTTGTTTTTCAGAATGTTTTCATTTGAAAAAGACAAGAACTTCAATTCTCCTCTAAAGATGGATTTTTTCATATTCACCATGCATATCCCAACATACTTTTTTTTTAAAAAGTAATTTATAAGTATTTAAGAATTCTTAAATCAATGAGAACTGAAGAGCTATCAAGAAAGCCATGCCTAAAAATAAAACTACATCATGAAATGAAATGAAATGAAATAAATGCCAACATGATAAGGACCATTCCAAGGAGCATGCACAGTGTTTGCCTTTCTAGTTTGAGTCAGTGTTGTGGGAGTGGGAGCGTGTGTTTCTGGTCACGTGTGCGCGCCTCCAAGCTGGTGAATAAACAGACGCTCGGGAGTGAGAACAATCTCAAAAACCTAATCAGAGTTCCAGTCCTGATTCAGGCCAACAATATGGAAATTCTAGGACCTGCTACCAGCATATGACTCAGTGTCAAAATTTTTTTGGGGGGGAAGGGGAAGGGCAAGGCAATTGTGGTTAAGTGACTTGCCCAAGGTCACACAGCTAGTAAGTGTGTCAAGTGTCTGAGGGTGAATTTGAATTCAGGTCCTCCTGACTCCTGGGTTGGTGCTCTATTCACTGTGCCACCTGGCTGCCCCATGTTAAAAATTTTACTTAATGCAGCATCCTTATTTTTATAGATAAGGAAGTTACATGATCTTCCTGACTTTAAGTCCAATGTTCTTGAGATGAAGAGTCCCCTTATTGGTTTCTGGAAAAAAAGAACTGATGACTAATCCATTTTAACAGAAGATATGAACCAGGAGTTTGCACAGTACAATAATGAAGTCCAAAAAACTGCTTAATATTCTGATAAGGTTTACATACCAGCCTCCTGAGATAGTACAATAGCAGTTATAAGTCATTACTGAACTTGTTTTAAGTTGTTCTTTTAACATACTTTATGTGACTTTTTCTATCCAATGGCATTTTTTTCATACAAGAAGTAAATAATTTTTTTCATAGCTTTTACATTTTACATTGAGCATTTTTTTTCCTGTTTTGGGGGAGATATGGATATGAACCAAAATAATAGCTTTAAATAAAATTTCCCCAGTGTTATGGAAGGGTGAAGTGGTGGGGAAAGATTCAATGAGCTGACGAAGGAGAAAAAAGGAATCCTAGCCCTCTCACTACAGACTGGGCTTCCTCAGGACTGACCTAGTTCTAAAGTGGTGTGGATCCTGAGCAGGGAAGAATCTTAGAAAGGAGGGGGCTGGGTTCAGTGCCTCATCTCCTTAGGGTCACAAGTAGTTTCTTTCTTTTTTTTTTTTTTAAAGCAATTGGGGTTAAGTAACTTGCTCAAAGTTACACGGCCAGTTATTTCTGGGTGTGGTGCTAAGTATCAGAGCCCGGATTCGATCCCAGGTCATCCTGACCCTGGAGCCGGTGCTCTTATTCACTGCTACCTGGCCGCCCCTAAGCAACTGGGGTTAAGTAACTTGCTCAAGGTTACACAGCCAAGTGTTTCTGGGCGGGTGCTAAGTGTCTGAGTCTGGATTCGATCCCAGGTCATCCCGACTCTTACTTGCTGTGCTACCTGGCTGTCCCACAAGTAGTGTCTTAATGTTAGACTAGAATCATTCATATTCTGCTTAAGAGGAAAATAATTCACCATATTAGAATTTTATTTTCCTATGCTGAATTCCAGTAAAAAATAAAATCAGGTTAATTACCTAGACTAGTCTTTTAACCTGGAAGACCATATAAATCCACCCCCTTTCTTTAAAAATGAAGAAACTGTGGCCTGGAGAGATAAAATTATTTATCCAAGGTTACCACACTAATGGGCAGCAGAACTAGTATTAATTAGATCTAGGTTTCCTGACTTCCAATCAGCTGTTTTTCTTATACTATCACTGAGTCAATGGTTATGTAAATATCTTGGATGGAAACATCAAAAAATATAGTAACACTACTCTCTTATTAGCCAGTCAGGTTAGTGACCCTTACAAGATGACTGAGAAAACATTTAGAGTATCAGATAAACTTACCAAGGTTTTCTAAAAGCTGCCTTGTCTTTTAAGCTTTAATTAATAGCTTGGGTCTTAAAAACACCCTCAATTGGCTTTCATAAAAATTTACTCCAGAACTACAGCGTAATCCTTTCCAACTTTACTAAAAATGACCAGGTACTAGGTATCAAAAGTATACCTATCTTGGGAAGAAGCTTTTAAATATCTCATGTGGCATTTAAAAACCTTCACAACCTGTGCCCTTGTTACCTTCTCTATCTTCTTAAATCTTATTTCCTTCTATCTACTTTAAGATGGCCCAATTAATGGGTTTTTTTTTTCCAATAAATAACAGTCTTTCTCTACCTCCCTGCATTTACAGTGGATGCCCCCCAGAAAAAGAAAAGGCTTTCCCAATTCAGATCTGCCTCTTGGCTTTCCTGGCTTCCCGCAAGACTCAACTACAATACCACCTTCCTTTCTTAGTGTCATTTCCCTCCTCCATGTGATAGGTGAAACATGAAATGACAGGAAACAAAAATTCAAGCTTCTGAGCAGATCAATTTATTAAGCAATGCATGCCAAGTGCATAACAAGTCAGGACCAGACCTCCTCAGCTTAGGGATGGACCCTGACTACAGGGGGGAGATAGATTTTTATACATAAAAAAATTAATCAAATGGCCAGTTAATTAAAAGAAACAATTAGCCAGGATACAAAGTTAAGTAATCTGATTTCTAATTGGAGGAAAATTAGTGACTTTCCAGGGGTTTTTTTTTGGGGGGGAAGGGGGGAAGAGGAGCTAACAGGTTAAAATCTGAGGAGTTGTCTCACTTTCCTCACTCCCCAAGTGTCTGTAAACAATCAAAGGAACACAGAAATAACTGATCACTATGGGGTCAGTTTTCAGGTAAGACATATGGATTGCTTGAAGATAATTATGAGAAAATTCTTTGCATTAATCTTCAGATGCAACTGGGTTTCTGGTCAGCATAACCTAGGTCCTTAATTAAAGGTCTCTAACCCATAGTGAGCAGAAAGGGAACTAAGTTTGCTCCAGAATTGAGTCTCAAGATGGAGTCACTGTGGTCCACACCCAATTCCCACTCCCACTTGCTGTTCTAAATCCCTCAATTCCTTCACCCACCTCTGCTGCCTTCCCTCTGAGATTATATCTCATTTATACTGTAAATATCTTGTATTATATAATTATTTACATGTTATCTATCATTATAATAAGAATCCTTAAGAGCAGTGACTGACTTTGCCTTTTTTATATCTTCAACCCTGGCACATGGAAATTAATATATGTCTGTAGACTGACTGAGTGAGAGTCACTCTAGATGCAGATATGCAGAAGATGTTTCCTTACTTTAAAGAAAAGATGTTAAGGAAAGCAAAGGTAATTTAAAATAAATTTGAACACCAGATATACCAGAGACACTCAACATACTGGAATTGTATAAAACTATCTCAGGTAATTCTCTGAAATGCATGTTAATACATTCTGAACTATATCAAAATTTCCTACCATTATTTAACTGCTCTGATATAAAATTATCTTCTAGGAAAAACTTCAACTTTAGGTTACAAAAGTAAAGGGCATTTCTGAGATGCTAAAGGAAATTAGATAAGAATATTTTCTGCTTTTTAAACATCTCTAACTTATTAAGAAAACAAAACAAAATTTTTAAAAAGTTTATTTCCTCAGAAGAAAAGGATATTGGGATACTCAAAGAACCACACCCTGTATTTAAAAGGAGGAACTCCCCACCCCTTATTTCCCTCTGCTTTTAAACTACAGCACTGGAGTAAAAGCCCAGTAGCCAGAAAGATCATTATATCCCTAAGAAAGCCCCATACTTTAAAGGTGAACTTTAAGAATATTTTGATAAAGAAGATAAAGACTTTGTGAAGAGGAAATCCCTAAGGAGAAAACTGCCTCCACTGAGGAGAAAGATAACTATGATGAAATTCAGAGTTGCCTAGGCACTAAAAGTTGGAGTGATTAGTCCAGGGTGAGTCTCTGAGTTAGGACTAGAATCAATTCTTCCCAAGTCTCTATCCCAACACTTCCCTGCCTTTAAGAACCATTTGTTAAGAATGGATCCTAAAATAAAATCTAATCTGTACCAAAGATGTGTTCTAGACTCAAACTGGCTCCCAGGAATCTCTAATTGATTACAAGTGAAGGTACACGATTCTTTAAAAATTTAAGAGAAAAAAAAAACAAGAAAAAGAAAAGCTGCTAATCTGAACAACCACCTACATGCTTAGTAAGAAATCTCAAAGCAGGAATGAGCATTCTTTTCTATAATTTGATCTCTTCCCCATCCCCCCTTTCTGCTTGAGCTGAAATGCTTCAATACAAAAGGAGAAAGTAAATAAAGAGGAAGAATTGTCATTTTTGAACCTGTGCCAATTTACAGTATTCGGATCTGCGCAACAGATTGGCGGCCTGCCATATTTACAGTAAGCTATCTAGTGTTTGACTCAACAGGAAGGACAAAGGATTCAGTGTAGTGCTGCTGGTTTTGTGTGCTTCAAATATTGTAGTCAGGATGAATGCAGTCCTACATGCAACAAGACCCTGTCCTTTTCCAGCCTCCCTCTCCTTGAATGACTCTCAAAACAGTCAAAAGTATATACAAAAGGGTACCAGGAAAATCTAACTACCATGGAGAGTTTAAGCTTGAACTTTAAATAATCGTACATTTTACTTATGAAACCAAAACCTAGCAATTAAGATTATTTTGAGGTTATAAAATACAAAAGTCTAAGCTTGTCTCACATCCAGAAATTCAGTAGTTCAAATAAATGGCTACAAATTACACAACTATCTGAAGAAACATCTTTAATTTCAAATTTTCTCTTTATGCCTGAAAACCCATTCCTTTCGTTATGTAATCAGTTATTATCATAACTTACAAGAATGAGACGAACTTAACTATAACCCAGAAATCATATCAGAGAGAGCAGCTACTTACTGGCATTGTATTTAATGGTGCTTATATATAACAGCAGCAAATGAGATATTATACTACTTAAAATGTCCATAGTCACATTTTTAGGATCAACATTCAATGATGTAAATAACATGTTGATAGACAAACTTTTTCCCCCTGAAAAACGTTGTATTTCTTTCTGAAAACTATGTCCACACATAAAGAAATCAAAAGAGTGTCTGACAACAACTATTTAAACAAAAGGGAATATAAAAGGAATATGTATTTTTAAAATCAAGAACTTAATTGTCTATACGATATTTCTAGTAACTAAAATTTATGGAATTAAGTAGACTTTATGATACTATATTAAACCTAACCTTTCAAGGTGCTAGTTTTCTCATCTCTAAGATTTGTTCTATAATATCACAAATAAAATCTAATTCTAAGTTATAGTTAAATTACAAATCTCTAAATATTGACTCACTCTAGTTGCCTAAAAATGAGCAAGAAATTATATTAATTATATTTGTCACACCTAATTTATTTTTTTTATTTCCTTGCCATGCAATCAGCAACACAGCCTACAATATTTTTATTTAGACACTGATATAGTAATTAATAACAAATGCTATTTTGTATGTTTTACCATTAAATATCTATTCTTTCTCTACCAAGTTTTATTGCTAAGCCTCAGTCACTGTATAGAGATAACCCCAGTTCCTGAGGGCTTTTTGCCAGAAGAGCACAGGATCCTGCCGGTTCTGCAGTGCTGGAAAAGCTTCAAGTACATAACCAGCAACAGATCATGTCTGGTTTTTGAGGAACAGCCTAGCTAAGTATAGAAAGGTTTAGCACCAGGAGGCTGGTCACTTGGTGATGAATCCTTTGGTCATAGCAAAACCCTGAAACAAACAAACAAAAAAAAAATGGCCCTCATTTATGCCATATCCTCTTCCACTTCTATACAAAAGATGGCATTAAAAACTTTACCGCTTTAAGACTTGTAAATATCAACATGTTGAAACTCTAATATCAAGCAGTTGGAACTCTAAATATGTCAATGTCAATGACCAATGAGTGGACATACTTTCAGAAGAAAAGATCTGTGACATTTTCACTATAATTAAACCAGAAGATATCAGGAAGTTACAACTAAATGGAAGAATTCACAGATTCCCCTTGGGAAAGTAAAGAGATGGCAGAGTTGCTCTTATCATGGAAAGATAGCTCACAGATTCCTCTTGCTGAGTTGTATCCATAGGCACACACGTATGCTCACACACACACACACACACACACATCCTCCATTTCACAGGATATGTGACTGCCTCATAGTGTACTGCTTTTGAGAAATCTGTAAAAACCTCACCATGAAAATCATCGTACCTTATGTACAGCTACTGTTACTGAAAATGAAGTAGAAAAATACAATGCAGAACTATATGGACTTCCAAATTGAATTCACATATACTTTGACACACTCATGTCAGTGCAAAGGTGGCAATAAGGAAGTTGAAAAATATTGAAGAATATCATTCAGAAGGAGGGAAGGAATAATGCGAAAGACTACAAAGAAGCTTCATATCTATGTATCACAAATACTTTTTTCTGAAAAAAGAACTGCAAAGCAGTCAACATGGTAAGCACTGAAAAACATTACAAAAAAAAGGAAGCTGGGTATTTTGGGAATTATTCCTGAATCAACTGTGTTCAGATCATTAACTTAATGGGCCAAAGGGAAAAAAAAAATAACCCAAAGCTAAAAACATAACAATGAAAGAGATAGGGAATATAATAAAAACAACTCTAACTTGATCTATTTAAACAAGTTGCTGAGGCCTCCTTAATCTGAAATATATGTATCAAATGATACCCATTACATTTTTCTTAAGTTTAACCCATGTTAATTGGGTTACCCCTTCCTATAACAAGAACAAAAAGGGTTTAAAACCACCTCAGTTAGCACTTTATTTACTTATCAAGAGGAAAGATATTCAAGTCAAAAGCAACACCAGCTTAGAAATATAAACTTTTTTTTTAAATCTCAGAAAAGGATAAAAGAAAGTGATTTTTTAAAATGGTTTGGCATTCAAAAACTACAAACTGCAAACCAAAGCAGACTACAAAGCAAAGAAGTAGCCAAGGAAGTTAAAAGTTAAAAATCAAGAGCAAAAGAAAAACCCTGGGAGAAAGGTTGAATTAATTATTCAGGAAGTTCAGTAAAGGTTTATTATTAGTATATTCAATACCATAAAACACAAATATCCAGGAGCCTGCAGATACCAATGGAATTGGTGCCTCATAAAATAGCAAGAGGTAGTAAAGGGAAAAACCAATATGAAGAAACCTTAGTGAAAAAGCCAACTAAGTCAACTGCATTTAAGTACAAAAATGGAATGACAACAAAGACAGAAAAGATCTGCAAATATCAAGGATCAGAAACCTATCACCCTTGCTTGAACTACTCAGTCACAGAAATGACACTAAAGAAACCTAAGAAAGAAAATGCAACTAGATTAGACCTAATATTCCCACTTTTACCCTTAAATGCAGTTTACTTAGTTGGATTTCTCTCTAAGGTTTCCTACTTCAACCTGAGCCATTATTTCCTCATTAAAAAAAATTAATTTGAATAAACTTTAAAAACCAATATCCTATAGTGCCCATAATTAATCTTTTTTTTTTTTTTTACTATATCTTCAATCCATAGTATATAGTTATACAAATAGAGAGCTAGATATGGGACAGCTAGGTAGTACAGTGATTAGAGTGCCAGGTATGAAGTCAAGAAGACTCATCCTTCCTGAGTTTTAATCTGACCTCAGACACTTAGTAGCTGTGTGATCCTGGGCAAGTCTCTTAACCCTGTTTGCCTCAGTTTCCTCATCTGCAAAATGAGCTGGAGAAGGAAATGGCAAATCACTTCAGTCTGTCAAGAAATCCCAAATGTGGTTATGGAGAGTCAGACATGACTGAAGCAAATGCATCAAAACAGCTAGAAATGCACAAAATTCTTATAACACAGACAGATACATGTACATCTATACATACACATAGATGTAGATACATTTTTTTTACTACCACTAATAAGTACTAAGTGTAATTATTGTTTTCTACTAAAACATCATCAGATCATAAACTGAAAAGTAAACTGTTCTACAGCAATAAATTATTGCTCTTAAAAACACAAGTGTGAATAAATAAATTTATAAAAATAAATGTTTCTAATAAGCAATTGCTATATCATTTGTATCAAAAAAAGACAAGTAAAGTCCAATAGCTTTTAATGTCTGGTAATCATTTAAAAACAAGTTAAACATTTCTCAGGAGTTTCAAGAAACAAAAAATATTTGTCTAAATAGTGAAGAACAAAAAGTACACAAATTATTTATCTTCAGGATTGAAATACATATATGGCAGCTAATCAAACATGAAAAACTGGTGCCCAAGAAATATACCCACATCCTAAATTCTAGTTTTCCTGCAGCAGAAGCAGCAGCAGCAATTTTTCATGTCAATGTAGCTTCCATGTTGTCTCTAAAAGTTAACCCTGAACAGAAAATATTAAGATTAAGAAAAAAATATATGATTGTAATCAAAATTAAGAAAAAATGTTTCTACTCTCACAGTTGTTAGTCACTAAGAAACTTAATAATTTTTTGAAAAGTGTATATATAAAATAGTAATAGTTTCAATACTTTCTTCAACTTTTAAAAACATTTTAAATTTATTGCTTATTAATTCTTTTTTTTTCCTTGTTGGAGGGCAATTGGGGTTAAGTGACTTGCCCAAGGTCACATAGCTAGTTTTTGTGTTAAGTGTCTGAGGCCACATTTGAACTCCTGACTCCAGGGCCGGTGTTCTATTCACTGCACCATCTAGCTGCTCCTGCTTATTCATTCTTAACATTCTTTTCTTTTAAAAAATTTAATTCCAGATTCTTACCATCCTTCCCATGCTCTCTCATAACCACTGAGAAGGCAAGCAATATGATATCAATTATACATATGAAATCATGTAAAACATATTTCCATATTAGCCATTTTACAAAATAAGCAAAAAAAATAAAGTGAGAAAATTATACTTCAATTCCCACTTACAGTTAGTTCATTAGTTCTCTTTCTGGAAGTTAATAGCATTTTTCATCATGAGTCCTTTGGAATTATCTTGGATCACTGTATTGGTCAGAGTAGTCAAGTTTCTCATAATTGATTACCATTTTAACATTGCTGTTACTATGCACAATGATCTTTGTTTTCTTCTCACTTCACTTTGCATCAGTTCATATCGTTCTGGTAGCCTTTTTTTTCTGAAACTCCTCCTCTATCATTTCTTATGGCGCAATAATACTCCATAAAAATCAAATGCCACAACTTGTTCAACTGTACCCTAATTAATAAACGTCCCCTTGATTTCCAATCTTTGCAACCACCAAAAAGAGCTGCTATAAATATTTTTGTACATATATGTTCTTTTCCTTTTCCTTCGATCTCTTTGAGATACAGACATAGTAACAATACTGCTGGGTCATAGGGTATGCAAAGTAGCCCCTTGGGCATAGTTCCAAATTATTCTCCAAAATGGTTGGACCAGTTTACTACTCCACCAGCAATACATTTGTGTATGTATTTTCCCCCTCATCCCTTTCAGCATTTGTCATTTCTGATAGGTGTGAGTGGTTACCAAAGAGTTGTTTTAATTTACATTTCTCCAATCAACAGCAATTTGGAACATTTTTTTTCATATGACTATAGATAGCTTTGATTTCTTCCTTTGAAAATTATTGTTCATATTTTTTGACCATTTAGCAATTGGGGAATGGTTCTTATTTCTATAAATTTGACTCAGTTCTACTCTCGGCATACATTTGAGAAATGAGGTCTTTATCAGAGAAACTTGCTGTAAAAATTTTTTTGATTTTACTTCATTGTCTGTGGTAACTTTTATCATAATGTACTTTCCCCAATTATCTCTTTTAATTAGACCTCTTTTCCCTTTTGCTTTGTCTGAGATCATGATTGTTACCCCTGCCTTTTTTACTTTAGTAGAAGCATATCAGATTTTTTTTCTCTGATGCTTTATTTTAACTTTGTGTGTGTCTTTCTGTTTCAGGAGTATGTCCCGTAAACAAAATATTGTTGGATTCTGATTTCTAAAACATTCTTCTATCTGCCTTTCTTTATGGGTGAGCTCATCGCATTCACATTCACAGTTATGATAACTAATAAATAATTGTGTATTCCCCTCAATCCCATTTTTTGTTTCTTCTCCTTCTCTTTTTGTTACCCCCAAAAGTCTTGCATGGGGCGGCCAGGTAGCACAGTGAGTAAGAGCACCAGCCCCAGAGTTGGGATGATCTAGGATTGAATCCGGGCTCAGACACTTAGCACCCACCCAGAAACACCTGGCCATGTAACCTTGAGCAAGTTAAGTAACCCCAATTGCTTAAAAAAAAAAGTCTGCCTTACTTCTGACCTCTGCCTCCCTTAGTTCACTCTCTCTTTTTATCATCTCCCTCCTTTCTATTATCTCCTTCCCTTCCTATTTCCCTATTGAGTAAGTTACATTTCTATACACAACTGAGTGTATGCATATGCATATAGGTATATACATTCCAAATGAGGTTAAAGCATTGCCTACCACCCCCTCATTTTTCCTCCATTGTAAAAGTATGTTTTGTTTTTTATGTGAGGAAAAATTTCCTCATTCTACCTCTCCCTTCTCCCAGTGCATCCCTTTTTCTCACCTCTTCATTTTTTTTGGAGATCATTCCAACATAATTGACACACACTTGCCTCTTGCTATATAAACTTCTTTTACTATCCCTAATAATGATACAGTTCTTAGGAGTTACATGTATTCCTATAAAGGAAAAGAAAAAGTTCAACTTTGGAATTACTCCTTCATGTTTGCCTTTTTGTGTTTCTCTTGAATCCTGTGTTTGAAGATCAGATTTTCTATTCAGTTCTAGTCTTTTCATCAATCCTTTATTTATTTAAGTAACCATCCCCACCCCCCCCCAAAGGATTACACTCAGTTTTGCTATGTAGGTTATTCTTGACTGTAATCCTAGCCCCTTTACCTTATGAAACATCATAACCCAAGCCCTTTGTTCCTTTAATGTATAAGTCGCTAAATCTTGGGTGATCCTGACTTTGGCTCCATGATATTTTAATTATTTCTTTCTGGCTGCTTGAATTATTTTCTCTTTGACCTGGAAGCTCTGGAATTTGACTATAATATTTTTGGGAGTTTTCTTTATTTTATCTTCCAGATCTAATATATCAGGGATGTTTTTATCTATAATTTCTTGAAATATGATATCTAGACTCTCTTTTTGATCATGGCTTTCAGGGATTCTAATAATTTTTAAACTGTCTTTTCTCCACCTATAGGTCAGATGTTTTTTCAATACAATATTTCACATTTTCTTCTGTTTTTTAAATTTTTTCACTTTGTTTTATTGTTTCTTGATGTCTCATGAAGTTACTACCTTCTACTTGCCCAATTGTAATTTTTAAGGAATTGTTTTCTTCAGTGAATTTTTTTTTGCTTCTTTTACCATTTGGTCAATTCTGTTTTTTTAAAGTGTTATTTTCCTTAGTATTTTTTTGTGCCTCTTTTACCAAGCTTCTAATTATTTTTTTCATAATTTTCTTACATCACTCTTACTTCTTTTGCCAATTATTCCTTTTCCACTTTTATCTCTTTTACTCTTCCAGGAATTTTTGTTGGGTTTGGGTCCAATTAGTAGTTTTCTTTGAGGTTTTTTAATAGCTGTTTTCACACTGCTGTCTTCTCAGTTTATGTCTTGGTCTTCCCTGCTACCATAGTAGCTTACCATGGTCAAATTCTTTTTTGTTTTTGTTGTTTTCTCATTTTCCAGCCTATTTCTTGACTTTGAACTTCATGTTAAAGTTTGGCTCTGCTCACCTGAGGGTGGGCAGGTGTTGTCCCAAGCTTCAGGCTTTTTTGTGCTTCTCTTTTCAGATCTAGTTATGGATTTCTGCAAGTTTTTAGTGTTTCAAAGGTGATGTGATGCTAGAAAAGGTATGGTCACTATTCTGTCTCTTTCCCCAGAACAGTTCCCTGGTCCCCTGTAGCCACCAGTGCTAGTGCTACTCTTTGCCCTTCCCTCCCTTCTGCCCTGGAAGCGTGACCCAGAACTGCATATGGGAATGGGCTTGCCAGTCAGAGTCAGCTGTACCCAGTTCCTGCAAAGGGTTCCCTGTAATCTTTTTCTGACCAACTGTCTGGGCTCCTGAAGCTGCTGCTGCCCCAGAGGCTGTTGCCCCTGCTATGCTCCCTAGCCTCCACCCTGGTGTCATAGCTGTCTCCTACCAGCCTCTTAAGTTTTCTTAGGCCAAAAAACGGTCCCACATAGATCTTACATTGGCTCTGCCACTGCAAATTTTGATTTAAGGTGTTATTTTAAAGTTGTTTGGCGAGGAATGCTGAAAGAGTTCATGTGGGTAACTGTCCTTAAATCCATCAGTTTGGTCACACCTCCCCATCCCTTCTTTTATAAGAAATGTTACAAGAATTCTTATTTTCAAAACAATTTCATTTCTGAGGACAAAGTAGACTAAGGAACCATCATTACTGTCATTCATAGAAACACTAGTAGTTATGGATTTCTATATAATAACATTTACATTAAGCTCACTCTTATACTCAAAACCTGTGCCCACATGATCTCTTTGAAAAAATGTGCCCTGATTTGTATCAAATGTCATTGATCTCATCAATAATCTAAACACTCTAATAGGGACCCAAAATTACATCTAAACATTCAACCACTGGAAAAAAATTGCCCTCTTCCCACTAGTAGAAACTCAAAAGCCAATTCTTTTGGATTTATTTCCAAAAGCATTGTGTTGATTTTATTTGTTGGTATTTTATTTGGCATTATTATATTTTCTGAAAAAAAAATCTATTAATTCCTCTGAGGAAATCAATTGAACACTTATTTTTCCTGGATTCAGACCAAATAATACATGGACCAAAAACAATATGCTCAGCACCAAACAACACTGGCACCAAAGCCCACATTATAAATGTATTTGAGAAGAAATAAAGTAATGGCAGTCCTTTACAAAGAAACTCTGCAACAAATGTTTTATGGTATTTGAGAATGAAAGCCACCTGGTTAACCTAGGCAGTAGGGTGAGCAGAGAGTGCAGGTACAGGAGGAATTTCAATAGTTATTATCCTATGAAACTTCTATTTCTTTGTTGTAGTAATGCCAAAGAGATGCGAGGATATGATGAATAATATTTGAAGTAATAAAAATTAATTTTTAAAAGAAAGAAACTAAATTCAACATTTAACCTGTCTTTTCTTCCTCAGAGTTAGGTGACAGATTCATGAAGTCCATATTTCAATGTAAATATATTCTTTAATTTATATCCATCTCAATACCTGGTTGGAGAACTGGAATTGAGAAGCTTATTCACATAACAAGCAAGGCCAAAGAGACTGTAAAATATGTTACATTGAAATATCATTTATCCTAATGTAAGAAAACACTCCAAACATCTTGGAATCATAGATTTAGAACCTGAAGGGACTATATGTATCATCATGTATGACCTCATCAATTTTCATGTAAAGGAAACTGAGGTTAAAGGTTAAGTGACTTTCTAAAGGCCACACAGGCATTAAGTGCAATAGCAAAAGGATCCAGAACCAAGGACTCAGATTCTAAATCCAATGTTACATACACATTGTTAGACACATAAATCAGAGCCAATAAGTGCTGTTATTCATTGTACTGGACTGTAAGGAAAGCTCTTTTTATCAAACCATTGCTTATATAATAAATTCCACTATAGGCAGGAAGAATTTTATGCTGCAGCTGTGCAATAATTTACTCATGATTTTAAGAAATAAAAGCTGCCAAGAAGTACAAAAGTACTTTTTAAAAGAAATGTACACACCAAAGCAAATTTACATAAGAGAGTGTAAAGAAAAACTTTATTTGCCCATGCTTTAACAAATACGTACTCCATCATTACACAGAATTCAAATCAATAAATGTTTGTTGAATGACATTGAATTATTCATAACAAGATTTTTTTTAATCCATGATTTGTCTAGAGAACATATACTCTGAATAAGAGAAAAAGTTACAGACTTTTTAAGCTTTAGAGTAAATCAATCTGTCGGTGGTAAGAAATTGTCTAATAATAATTCTGGCTAAATTTTGTGATTAACTTCTTTGAGGACCCTTTCAAGTTCTGAGCCAATGACCATAAGATCCCATAATTCTATGAACTTCTAACTCCTTATTTATTTTCACTTGTAATTTCTCAAAGTTCTTTCCAACCAGATAAATAGTGTGAAGAATACCTTGGAATTAAAATTCTTTACTTCTTTAAGTGAAATGTGGATAACTGAGGTAAAAAAATATCTGCACATGGAAAAATTTGCACACTTAAAAAATAGGGCCTGGGGGTGTCCAGGTAGCAGAGCGCACTGGCTCCACAGGTAGCACAGCACAGAGCACCAGCTCCACTGTCGGGATGACTTGTGGATCGAATCCGGGCTCAGACACTTAGCACCCACCCAGGAACACCCGGCCATGTAACCTTGAGCAAGTTACTTAACCCCAATTGCTTAGGGGCAGCCAGGTGGCTCAGCAAGTAAGAGCACTGGCTCCAGTGTCAGGATGACCTGGGGTTCAAATCCAGGCTCAGATACTTAGCACCACACCCAGAAATAACTGGCCATGTAACCTTGAGCAAGTTACTTAACCCCAATTGCTTAAAAAAAAAAATAGGGCCTCTACCCTGGCACCAACTTGGAAGGGCCTCCCCACAGAACTCTGCAAAGTAAACAGGGGCTTAGGAAATAAGAATGATGGATATTTACATAATATTTTTAAGATTTGCAATGTGCTTTTTATTATATCATTTGATTCTCATTTCAATCCTACAAAGCAGGTGCTCTGGCTTTTGTTTTTTCAATGAGGCATGTCTAACTCTTCATGACCTCATTTGGGGTTTTCTTGGCAAAGATATTGAAGTGATTTGCCATTTCTTTCTCCAGTTCACTTGACAGATGAAGAAACCGAGGCAAACTGGGTTAAGTGATTTGCCTAGGGTCACACACTAATAAGTGTCTGGAGCCAGATCTGAACTGAGATCCTCCTGATTCCAGAGGCAGAATTCTATCCATTGAGCCACTTAACTGCCCCAAGTGCTCTGGATAGTTTTCCCCCAATTTACAGATAAAGAACTGGGGCTTTGTATGGTTAAATGATTAGCCAAGGGTCATACAGCTAGTTTTAGACAGAAAACCAAGCTGCAGTCTAAGTCCAGTACTCTACCACAAAAAGTACCCCTCCACAACACATTTCTTTCTTCCTCATCCATGATGCCAGAGAAGTGATCTAAAGCAATGATATAGAAATACAAATTTTATACTTAATAACAAATACAGTCCTATTTATAATATAATGATTTGTCTCAAATACATGTGATCCTGTCCTTGGGGAGAATTCATCAAAGTAATGCCGATCACATTAATCCATACCTGTCATTTTCCTTAAGTATGTGAGTCATTAATATACTAGGTGGCACAGGTAATAGAGCACCGCCCCTGGAGTCAGTAGGACCTGAGTTCAAATCTGGCTTCAGACACTAAACACAAAAACTAGCTGTGTGACCTTGGACAAGTCACTTAATCCCAATTGCCCCTCCAAAAAGAAAAAAAAAAAAGACATCCCAAAGAAAGAACCAAAAGACCCATACCTTAAAAAAATGAAAATAAAATAACAAGTATGAGAACTGCATATAAATAATAATGACTTCATATGTAACAGACTTACAAATCTTGACAATGTAACAAGTTTGTAAGTTGGACTGCCTATATAGCACAACATTCATTACAAGAGAGTTAGTTATAGGTCTGATGACAACTGAAACTGTATGAAATAGTAGAAAAGAAGTTAAAATTAAATGTAAAATTCAGCAAAGTCAAATTTTCTTATTCATGTACTCTCTGGCTCTTTCTTCCTCCAAAATGAAAAAGGAAAAGTATATTATTCTCAAATGAAAACAAAATGGCTACAAAATCCACTTACCTTGAAAAACTATTTGCAAACAAGATTAAAACCACATAATTATTAACCAGGCTTATAAATGAAAAACTATGAACAGATATTGTTTAGAATAATGCCACAATTTAGATCACAACAAAAACATTTTCAAAGTTTTTAGTAACATCCATTACGTTGCCAAAAATTTGCCTATGGATAATAAGAAACTGAAGAGGCAATTATAAGTGATTTTGGCAAAATCTGTTTCCTTTTTTAACGAGCAAAACAAAGCTTTAGTCAAAATAAAAAGATTATAATCATTAAAATGGAAGCTTATTTTTCTAAAACAATGTCTACATATTTCTTGTACATTAGTTGAAATTTATAAAACCTCTTTAAAGTAAAATCTTATCTTCAATGATTATTGTTTCTGTATATGCTGAATGTATCTGAAACGAAAACATGCCAGTTTGGCCACGATTTGACTTTTTTAGGCCCTTTTAAATCAGAATCTCTTAAAAATGAGTAATGATAACAAGCAGTTACATATTTAACCAAAAAGGAAGGGTTATTCCCTTTGACTGTCACATTGAAAACAAGTCCTTAAATACTAATAATAGGCTTTATGAAGCCCAGATTTAATTTCTGTTGATTATAAATTTAAAAAAAATTCAAATGAATATTCATGCTTAATAATTTATGTTCTCTATTACTTCACATTATTAATATTTAGAGCAAGATGTAGACATCTTCCACAAGTAATAATAGGAATCATTTTTTTTACACCAATGCAAGCCATTTGGCCATTTCATTTCTTATCAATGCTTTATGCAAATCTTTTGATTTAGAGAACATACATTTTGGGTATGTTTTCTGTAAATAAACTTAATTTTAACTGAAATCCTACTGTATCACATTTCTTTTACATGAGTTATTGAAAGTTCATATCTAGGAGCCAAAAACTCTTTCCATTCAAAATATAGATATGAACAACCAGTGCCCATACAACCCAATAAGTTGGCTTCAGCAAAAAACCCTCAAAAATCATTCATGTGAATCCCATTAGCACAGTCTACAAGACAAAATGAAACTCTCAGTAGACCTCCAAAACAGGAAACATAAACAGCTACATTACCCTAAAAAGACAATTTATTGTAGAAAGCGTATATACTTAGAAATTAGGAGACATAAGCTTAAATCTCAGCTTTAACATAAACTAACCATATGGTCATAAGAAAGTCACTCACATGTAAAAATACAAACATTAATGCTTATAGTCCCTACACCTCAGGATTTGTATAAAAGAAAGCATCTATCCCTCTTAAAAGACTATAAACATAAGTAACTTAGTAAAATAAAAGAAGTAAAATCTTGAAATATCACAGGTTTCTGGTTAAATGAGATGAAGAATTATACATTTTTCTGTGTGGATGTCTTCATCAATTCAGCAACCAAGAGGCTTCCAAAATATATTCACTCTCATGTATATTTACATATTAAGAATTAAGCACCATTCTGTTAATTTAATATGGATTTTAATATAATTTCGTAGAGCTCTTTAAAATCAATTGTAAAATCCTGAGAATAATCTTAATGGTTGCCATTTTACAGCTGATCAAAAGAAATGAAGTGGAAAAAACTTGCACATAATTATACTATCAGGATAATACCTACATAATTTAATTTCAACAGGGGCGGCTAGGTGGCTCAGTGAATAGAGCACTGACCCTGAAGTCAGGAGGACCTGAGTGCAAATGTGGCCTCAGACACTTAACAAGCCATGTGACCTTGGGCAAGTCACTTAACCCCAATTGCCCTCCAAAAAGCAAAATAACAATAATAATAATAATTTCAGGAAAGAATCCTATCACAGGAACCAATGAGGTCTAAGATTAAAAATAAAACAACAACAACAACAAAACCCGAATATCATTAAGGAGAAATTTCTAGCAATTTCAAAAAAAACAGCTGCCATTTTGCCTGTGGACACTCAATAAGCTATACAAATTCTTTAATCTGGTTTGATGCTGCCATAGTAATGTTGGGGCTCTAATTCCCTTCTATACTACTTCTTTTGATACTGGGGGAGGGATACCATCTTCTAGGAGACCTATTTTATTTAAGTCAAATCAGAAAGAAGGGCCATGCAAACTCCTATACATCAGGGATCCTAAAGCATAGGAACATCTTGGATTGATATAGATAGACAGACAGACAGATAGAAGAATGGAGCATTTATCAGTTACAAGGGCATAGATAAGAGAGGCCCTCCCTGAATGCTATCAAAAAATAACAAAGATATTATCTGAGAAAAAGATTGCCACCCAAATATGGATAACAAATTCCTAACAAAACAAAACTCTTACCACATCAACATTATATAAAATGAATAAACTATTTGCATTATGCAGCTTATGCTAAAATACTTAGTGATCTCATCCTTATCATCACAAATTATCTGCCAAGAAAAGACCTCCAAGGTCAACATTGGCAACAATTAAAAAGTAATGAAAACATTTATCCCAAAGGCAGAGTCACAATTTCTTACTTTGAAGCAATGTGCTGTATATTTTATTAGCTGTCACTTGTTTAATTGTTCATTTCAACTCTTATATTCCATACAGAAACCTCAGGTTGATCAGATTTCTATCTAAATTTTTTTTCCAAAGGCAAATATCTTAACATTATTTAGAATGTTGACAAATGAAAATTTCTAGCACTACTTTGATCTGCAAACGACCATTCTGAATTAAGTGAAATCTCAAATTTTCACACTGAAAACCATAACACATTTAACTTTTATTTTCTAGTTAATGTAATAATTTCTTCTCCTAGAATTCCTGCTCCTATATTTAGTGTCTTCCTGCAGTTTCCACTCTACTTTTATATATTCCTAATCTTAATTTTAGGTATCAAGGAATTTTTTTCAATACCCTAGTCACTGAAGAATATTTGTCTTAGGACAAAGGCACATTTGATCATTACTATAATTCTTTGAAAAGGCCCTTACTTTATTTGTATCTCTCCTCTCTATTTCCTCTGCTCTTTAAGTGTTCATTCTTAAATTGGTAAACTGAATACTCCTGCTGTCTCCCTGAAGTACTTTCTTTTTTTTGGGGGGGGGCACACATATTTCATTTGTTTTGATGCCCTTATTGTTATCAGTTTATTCTGTCTGTCTATTCCAGACACCCAAAATAATCCCAAATGTGTTTCTTGGTTTGTGGAACAGACAGTGCTCATGCAAGAGGATTTAGAGGCAGTCTTGTACTAGTACCCCAAGACTAATATACTCCCCAGGAGATCTTCTAGTTTTTTAAGAAAGCACATTTTGGAAATAAGGAAACTGGGGCCCAGAAAGGTTAAATAACTTGCCTGAGGTTGCACATATAGTTAATAACAGAGTTCCCACTTAAATCCAGGTCCTTTGATTATGTAACTACTCAAACTATAATACCCTCTTCTCTACAAAAAGGATGTAGAGAAATGCTCCCTCCACTATTAATGATACCAAAGAGAAATCAAAGGGATCTGCTACACTTAGCAGATTTGAAATAGATGATTCAAGTCTCTCTGTTCCATTTGGTGGTCTGAGGCAGCACATCATAGACACTAAAAAGGATTAATTAAAAAAAAAAACACCTTCCCTTGACCTTCCTATACCATCTGGCCAACATCCCAGTCTTCTCCTCCCTTTTATTTCCAAACTTCCTGAAAAAGTCACAATATACTTTCACTTCCTTATTACCCACTTTTTAATAACCCTTTGCAATGTTTTCCATAACCACTCTACAGTAACTGCTTTCTAAAGATCAACAAATGCAAAATATCTAATTCCATTAGTCTTTCCTTTACATTCTCATCCTGCATGACTTCTTTGTCTAATCTAAAAAGTACTGACTGCTCCCTTTCCCTTGGGTTCTGAAATAAGGCATACCTCTGGTTTTCACACCCACTTTTACAATGGACTCCCCTTCCTCCTTCCCCCACCCCTACTAGCTCCTTCCTTGCTTCTCAAACCTGTAAAGTGGATGTTGTTCCCCAAGGGTCTATCCTGAGCTCTATTCTCTTTGCTCTCTCCCTGGGCAATACCATATCCTCCCAAAGCTGCAACTATCAATTCTGTGAAGAGGACTCCCAAATCTATGCCTTCTAACAATATACCTTCTCCTGTAAGGTACATTCTCATCCCCCAATACCTATAGGACACACTTAAAAAATGTTCCTCATTTCTAAAACAGAGTCAATTAGCTTTCCTTAAAACTTATTCTTCCTTCTTAGTTAAATATTTCCGTCTGTGGCAGTACCATTAGCCCAGTATCACATCTTTAGAACTTTGGGGTTATCTATGATTCATTGCTTATTCTTAGATACAAGGAACTGAAATGACCAGATACTACTCAATTTATACTCAGGTCAACTCACATCCATGGCTTCCTTTCTATTCCCTCCAGCTCTACAATATACAAAAAAGGCATATTTGGAATAATCATAAAATAAAAGTATTTAATATGTTGCAGTATCAATATGCCATACAAGTCTCATATTCTCTTCAGAACTGCTGTCTTGCTTTTACTGTAATTAATCAGCAAGAGGAAGAGGTGAGGTGTGAAATGGGGCAGAGAGGTCAAGATAGATGAGGATTAAGTGATCATTGATTCCCTTGGAGAGAACAGTTGGAAGCCAGACAGCAGTGAGTCTGGAAAATGGTGAGAGGAGAAGCAGAAGTACCTAAAACAGATGACTATTTTTAAGGAGTTTATCCTAGAAAAGAAGGAAAAATACAAACTCAGAAAAAAAACTGAATTAAATAACTCGTTCGCTAAATCTAAAACCATGAATTACTTTGTGGGGAAGAACTCTACAACTGAAAAGCGTAAGCAGGAAAATAGGAAAGCAGTTTAGCTGAAATTAAGTTTAGACCAGTTTCTTATGTCATATGCTAGAGTAAGCTCAAAAGATATGTGATCAAAGTATTAAAGATCAAATTATTATTAAATCTCATTTAGAAGTTTTCTCTTGCTTTTCATCTTACCCTTCCCTTGTTACTTTACCTATAGTAGCAAATATATATGTAACCCAGCATCTTGTTTGTTCTTTCAGTATTTGAGGTTGGGATGTATTTCCTCAAAACTTAGCCCTACAGCTTGCAAGTCTCTAAAGATTTTCCTTATCTATTGCAATCAGGCTGCCGCCTTGTTCAATCACTTACTTATTTCAGTTTATGGCAAAATATTCTAAGTCAGATTACTTTCATTTTCACCTATAATACATTCTCTTGACTTTTTTTTTAATATTACTACTTTTAATGCCACTATCATTAAAGTGAGATTTTTTTGCCTCTCTATCAGATATCCTTAAAAAGACACTAAAGGATTGAACACAGGGCATATTCCTTTGTTCAATTTCTTCCTTTAATTTTATCTACTGTTACTCACAAGTTTCTCTGCTACTAGGTCACCTAGGTAACAGCCCAAGGAACTCCTTAAACTGCCAAGGGCATCCCTTGGATTAAAATGGAGCTGTGTAGCAGTCCATCTAGAAGCCCATAAAGTCTTCCTCTATTGCCCAGAAGAGAGGCTATAATAAGCAAAGAGGCAATATAAGAAAGAGAAAAGAGAACAAAGGGCCAGTTGGAAAAATAGGACCATATAAGTACATAAGGGAATGAACTTTGAGACTGTGTTTGATACCTATTCTAAATGTACATTATTGTAACAACTGATACATGTAGTATTCTAAGTCAGAAGTTCTTAAGTTTGAGTCTATGAATCGTTTTTAAAGCTTTAATAACTATATTTTCATATATTGGTTTTCTTTTTAATTCTATGTATTTTATTTTATGCATTTAAAAATATTCCAAGAAGGAATACATAAGTGTCACTGACAAAAGGGTCCAGGAAACAAACAAAAAGGTTAAGGACTACTCCCTCCCCCAAGCATAAATTTTAGAACTCAAATTGATTATCTTGTCAAATCTTTTCACTATATCCAGGTAAATAGAGACCCAGAGAATTTAAGTGACTTATTCAAAGTCACACAACTATATTCAAGGTCTCTTGAATCTTAATCTAATGTTAATTTTTACTATGTCATTAATTGCTCTAAGTTGAGGACAACCTGTGATCAGTTTCAACAAAGCAGGAGGATTTCTTTCTTATCCTTTAGAGCTGAGAGCTGAATGGATATTCTTTAATCTCTATCACAGATGACACAATGGGAAAAAGAGAAAGAAAGGGGATGAAGTCTTCTGACTTTGGAAGGGTAGCAAAACATCTTTAATGGTCCTTGATCATTATCCTAACTTTATCTTTGGTCCAAACTACGATGTTGGGGGAACTGTAAGATTAAGGAAGCTTCTGAGATCTAAACTGAATGTATCCCATCAATAAAGGAGGTTCTTTTACTCATACAAAGGGAACAGGAGTTCTACCCTCGTTCAAGATCTGATCTTTAGAAAGCCCTGTTTTTTTGTTTTGTTTTAATGAAGTTCTAACAAACACTGCCACCACCAAAGTTGTTAAACAGAGTTGTCCTGGGCTACAATAAGGTTGATGGCCTCTTGCAGCATTTCTTAAGAATATTAGAGCTGGACTTCAACCCTCTCGCTGCAGTTAGGAGATGGCTCAATCATTCAGAAGACTTGAATGTTTTGTTTTGGTTTTGGGGTTTGTTTGTTTTTTAAATTGCTTCAATAGCTCAATTCTGAGATTCAAGGCAAGAAGAAGTTTTACAGATGTTAATTATGAAAGAATATTTAACCAGTATCTACACAGATAATTTTTTGTAGCTAGGAAAATGAGTAAACCACTGAAAAACTAGGGACCCAACACTCTACATTTCTAACAAAGCTATTTTCTGTGTCCACATTCATCCCTGCAAAAACACAGGATTTTTAACCTTCTACCTCTTCCTCTGCCAAATACATTCATTTTCATTCTCGTCTCATTTGCAGTAGCAGCTCACACTAGTAAAGTTTTTTTTTTAAAGAAACAATTGAAATGAGGAAATAGCTACATAAAATAACATTATTATTTTTACTTTCTATATCATAAGAATAAATGAACTTCTTTTCCAATCTGAGCAGAATATATTGAGAAACTACATTAGGCTTAGGTTGCCATCTTAAATTTTTGTTTATTTGACTTTTAAAAAGACCAGCTTCTTCACGTGTAAAATAAGGAATTGACCTAGAATAGGTGATCTTTAAGCTATTTCCTAACTCTGACACTGTAATTCCATGATTTTATAACATCACAACAGTACATTTCAAAAATTAATAACCTGAAATACAAATTAAGGGGAAAAATCTCATTTTAATCTTATGACATTTATACCAGTCTAGACTTTTAAGGGGAAAAACACCACTAATACATCTGTTGCCAGGACTTGGAAGAGTACAAGGATAATTCTTTAGAAATCCAGCATAGAAAAGATACAAGATGAAAAACTTTTGAGTGTTCACCCAGCAGACAGGAGAAACTTGAGGGAATAATTCAAGAATGTGCAAGTAGAAATAGCTATAAATGATTAGTGAAGTGCCCAGTGCCCTACTGCCTAGTTTAAAACAGACAAGTTTACAAGGGAAGGAAACATATAGAATGGAGAGTGATTATTTTTTATTGACACCTATAATTTCAAGAGTATAGGGAATTTACCCTCTGTAAACAATCTAGCAATCGAGACTGACAAATCATCTACACATTGTTCTATCAGAGAGTGACCTAAGGCTCTGAAAGGTTAGGATGCTTGACCATGGTCAAACCACCAAAGTCAGAATCTGTACCCAAGTATTTCTGATTCTAAGACCAGTCTTCCCCTAGATCATACTGTTTACACTTCCATGGGAAAAGTGGGAGGAGGAAGGGAAAGACTGTTGAGAAAAGAGGAGACATTGGCAATAGTGTTATTTTGCCCTACTATCTTGGTCATTTTATTTTTATAATCAATGTTTTAGAAAACTTTAAAAAATATGTCATTTTATAGCTTTAGAAGCCTCGAGGAAGTGTGTGAGGATAGAAAGGACATGGATTTGAAATTGGAATTGTTGGGATTCTTTTTTATTTTTAGCTGTAAGACTTATGACCTATGTGACTGTCTGACTGCTCTAACCCTTAGTTTCCACATCTGTGAAATAGGGAGAATACAGAGACTATCTACCTCACAGGGCTGTTTCAATGAATGCTTTGTAAAATAATGTACTACATAAAATATTTATATCCTTAGGACATCTTTAATGCTATATTGGACTTTCCCCTTTATGATTTGAAGGAACAAATGCTCCCCAAGACTAGAGAAGTAGGAATCAATTTAACCCTGCACTGGGCCTTCTCTGCATAGCTGTGCTAAAGATCCAGATTTTTCTCTTCACAGGGAAAAAGAAAACCATTTTTTAAAGTCTCTATTTCAGGGACCTCCAATAGTCTATACTTTTAAAAAAAGTTATTTGCTCCCTTAACAATAAGTAGCCTCTTATGTACTATTTAAAAGTGGATAACTTTGCAATAAGTATTTCATGTATAATTGTCATTCCTTATTCTGCAAAAGTGACAACTCAATACTGTACATTTAAGAATTACATTGGTTAAATGCCACTCCTAATGATCAACTTACAGAAAAAGTAGAATGACAACTCCTTGTGCATAGGGACAGTTTTGCTTGGTTTTTAATATCCTCAGAACCTTTCATGGTACTTTTCAATTAGTAGGCATTTGTGTTTTTGTTATTTATTCACTCTTTTTAAAATTGAATTATGAACCTGCATCAAAGTCTTAAAGATTCCATTTGAAACACTGCAAGCTGAATTACAAAACTACATTTTAAAATAGCTTTCTGTGTAAAAGTCAGATTTGAGAAATTTGTTTATAAAATACCATATTTCTTTTTTTGTAAGCCATACCTTTAAAGCTACTGTTTTCCTTTTTCCTATTACATTTTCCCAGGGAACAGCTGATCTCAAAAGTTCTCTTGCTTATATGGACAAAAATATTTGAAGCAGCTCTTTTTGTGGTAGCAAAGAATTGGAAATTAAGAGCATGCTCATGAATAGGGAAATGGCTAAACAAGTTGTGTACATGATTGTGATGGAATACTATTGTGCCATAAGAAATGAGGAACGGAAATTTCAGAAAATCCTAGGAAGACTTATATGAACTGTTGCAAAGTGAAGTGAGCAGAACCAGGAGAACACTGTACACAGTAACAGCAAAATTCTTAAAGATGATCAACTGTGAAAGATTTAGCTACTCTGATTTAGACAATTATCTAAGATAGTTCTGAAGGACTCATGATGAAAAATGCTGTCCACCTCCAGGGGGAAAACTGATGAACTCTGAATACAGATTAAAGCATAATTTTCACTTTATTTTTCTTGCTTTTTTTTTACAACATGGCTAATATGGAAATATGTTTTTCATGATTTACCATATTAATATTCATACCAAATTGGTATGTTTTCACAGGGGGGGGGGGAGGAAGGAGGGCATG
>NW_027186473.1:52322565-52377340 GCF_028583685.1 Petaurus breviceps papuanus
ATTTTACCACCTTCATTTTTTACGTGTTTCCTGTTGTCCTACAAGGCTGCCTTCAGTGGGAGATTTGTTTCAATATGGAAATATGTTTTGCATGATTTCCCATATAATAATTGATACCACATTGCTTGCCTTCTCAACAGGGGGGGGGGGGAGGAAGGAGGGCATGAATTCAGAATGCAAAAATTTTTAAATGAATGTTTAACTAAGTAAATGGGGGCAGAGCCAAGATGGCAGAGTAGAAGCAAGAAGTTATGTGACCTCCCCCAACAACCACCTAAAATGCCAATAAAATATGACTCTAAACATATTTTAGAGATATGCAGCCCACAGTGACAGAAAGAAACAAATCTCCCACTGAAGGCAGCCTTGTAGGACAACAGGAAGGGTTCATTGCAGTGTGCTGGAAGCCAAGTACAGTCCTGAATGAGCTGTGTGGTATTGGCCCCAGGGAGGCAACAGCAGCCAGAGCAGACTTCAGGAGAGTGAATCAACAGCAGTTGTGATAGTTTCCAGACTTTTCAACCCATAAATGCCAAAAAAGAAAGTAAAAGGTCAGTCAGGAGCTCTGCTGGAAAGGAAGGGCACAGTTCAGCCTCTACCCCAGGGGCAAGAGGTGGCAGAGGCACAGCAGCTGCATCAACTGCCACATGGATGCCTCAGGAGCTCCTGGCTTACAGATCATAGGAGAGTCAAGTGACCATTCAGAGGGTAATTGCTCTTGCTTTGACCTGCTTGGATCTGGCTTGCTTTCTTGGGCAGTGGTACTGGGGTGAGAAATGCCAGTTTGCCAATATGGTGTCTGTAGAAAGGGCACCCTCCTCAGACCTCTGACAATATTTGTGAAGACCCCAGTGATTTGGGACAAAGTTCTCCCCTCTCTGGAAGAAGAGTTCTACCATGGCAAAGAGCTCAAAAATTGATTGGCAATATGAGCAAGTAGAGGAAGCACAAACAGACCATAGAATTCTTTTTGGGGGATAAAAAGGATCAAAGCATGGAATGGGAGGAAGACAACGAAGTCAGAACTCCTGTATCAAAAGCTTCCAAGAAAAATACGAATTGGTTACAGGTCATGGAGGAGCTCAAGAAGGATTTTGAAAATCAAGTAAGAGAAGTGGAGGAAAAACTGTGAAGAGAAATTAGAATGATGCAAGAAAATCATGAAAAGAGAGTCAATGAACAGACTGAAACAAAATAATACCTTAAAAAAATAGACTGGGGTGCCCAGGTGGCGCAGTAAGAGCACCAGCCCCATAGTCGGGAGACCTGGGATTGGTTCTGGCCTCAGATACTTAACACCCACACAAAATAACTGGCTGTGTAACCTAAGCAAGTTACTTAACCCCAATTGTTTAAGGGCGGCCAGGTGGCACAGTGAGCAAGAGTGCTGGCCCCAGCAATGGGAGACCTGGGATCAGCTCTGGCCTCAAATACTCAGCACCCACACAAAAATAACTGGCCGTGTAAACTTGAGCAAGTTACTTAACCCCGATTGCTTAAAAAAAAAAAATACTAACTCAAATGGCAAAAGAAGCCCAAAAAGTCAACGAGGAGAAGAATGCCTTAAAAATCCGAATTGCCCAGATGAAAAAGGAATTTCAGAAACTCACTGAAGAGAATAATTCCTTCAAAATTAGACTGGTGCAAATGGAAGCTAATGACCTTATGAGAAATAAAGATACTATAAAACAGATCCAAAGAAATGAAAAAATAGAAGGCAATGTGAAATATCTCATTAGAAAAACCACTGATGTAGAAAATAGATGCAGGAGAGATAATTTAAAAATTATGGGCTACCTGAAAGCCATGATCAAAAAAAGAACCTAGAAATCATCCTTCAAGAAATTCTCAAGGAAATTTGCCCTGATATTTTAGAACCAGAAGGCAAAATAGAAATTGAAAGAATTCTCCAATTGCTTCTTGAAAAAAGATCCCCAAAAGAAAACTCCTAGGAATACTATAGCCAAATTCCAGAGTTCCCAGGTCAAGGAGAAAATATTACAAGCAAACAGGAAGAAACAATTTGATTATTGTGGAAACACAATCAGGATAACACAGGATCTGGCAACTTCTACACTGAGGGATCTAAGGGCTTGGAATATTATATTCCAGAGGTCAAAGGAGCTGGGATTAAAACCAAGAATCACCTACCCAGCAAAACTGAGTATCATGTTTCAGGGGAAAATATGGTTATTCAGTGGAATAGAGGGCTTTCAAGTATTCTTGATGAAAAAACCAGAGCTGAATAGAAAATTTGACATTCAGATACAAGAAGCAAGGGAAGCATGAGAAGGTAAACAGGGAAAAGAAATCATAAGGAACTTATCAAAGTTGAACTATTTACATTATTACTACATGGTAAAATGATAATTGTAACTCAGGAGACTTTTCTCAGTAGGAGGATAGTTGAAAGGAATACATATGTATATGTACATATACATGTTTACATAGGAGGGTATATGTGCGTATAAATACAAATGTGAGTGTGTGTATATATGTGTACATGTATACATAGAGAGAGGGCACAGGATGAGTTGAAGAGGAAGGGACAGTATCTAAAATATAAAATTAAGAGGTGAGAGAAGAATATAATGAAAGGAGATAGGGAGAGACAGAACAGGGCAAATTACCTCATATAAAAGAGCCAAGATACCAAAAAAAAAAAAAAACCAAACTAGCTGTGTAACCTTGGGCAAGTTACTTAACCCCAACTGCCCTCCAAACAAGGCAAAAAAAAAAAAAGAGGCAAGATAAAACTGTTACAATGGAGGGGAAGAACAGGAAGGCAAAAGGGAATGGGTCAACCTTACTCTTATTGAATTTGGCTTAAGGAGCAAATAACATACACAGTAAATTGGGTATCTTACCCTACAGGAAAGTAGGGGGGAAGGGGATAGGAGCAGGGATGATAGAAAGGAGGGCAGATTAGTGGGCAAGGGTAGTTATAAGTACACACTTTTGAAAAGGGACAGGGTCAAAGTAGAAAATAGAATAAGTGGGATAGGACTGAGAGAAAGATAGTCATTCTTTCACAATATATATGTACTATGGAAACATGTTGTGTAACTACACATGTATAACCTATATTGAATCACCTTTCCTCCCACTAGGGGTGGGTGATGAAGAAAGAAGGGAAAGAATCTGGAAATCAAAGTTTTAAAATCAAATGCTAAATATATATATATATTATTAATTTTTTACATGCAACTGGGAAATAAGATGTACAGGCACTGGGATATAGAAATCCATCTTGCCCCACTAGAAAGTTAGGGAGGAGATGAGGGAGGATATAAGAGAGAGCAGACTGGGGAAAAGGGTATTCAGTAGAATCGCTATTTTAGGGTGGGGGTAGGGGAAAGATGGGGAGAAAATTTGTAACTCAAAATTTTGTGGAAATGAATATTGAAAACTAAAAATAAACAAATTAGACATTAAAAATATATAAATGTCCCAGAAATACCTGGCCGTGTAACCTTGAGCAAGTTACTTAACCCCGACTGCTTTAAATATATATATATATATATATATATGTATATATAAATGTATTTTTCAAATAACTTAAAAAGCTGTCTAAATATGTCTTTACAATATCTTCAAAGTTAAAAATATCTAAACAGAAATAGTTTCTTTAAAATTAAATTTGTTATTTTATTCAGTTTTGATTTTCAGGATAGAACTAATTATTATTCAAGATAATAAGGTCACTAAATGCTTAATATTCCCCAAAAATGATCATTATAGGCCTCAGAGCTAGAACAGAACCTTTTCCTTTCTCATTTTAGAGATGAGCAGTAACTGAAACAACTTACCCCTGGTCTTACTAGTCTATTCTTCATAACAAAGCCTAATTAGTATTAGGAAAACCAGTTGTTTAAATGCAGGGTTGCTCTTTCCATTCCATTATGCCTCAAATCTCTTCAATATTAATCCAACTGGGAAGGGACTAAAAAAAGCGATTACATCACTTTAATATTTATACAATTTAATACAAAATGATGAAATTAAAGAGAAGAGCAAAGAAATTACTGCTTCCTATACAGACAATATCTAATTAAGCACATTTTCCACATAAGTTGTTTTTATTAAAAACAGGTAAATTCACATCATGTGCTATAAAAGCAGAAATTTTAAAAATTTTACATTATTTAAAAACTACAAACTTTGACTTATAGTACCATAATTAGCATTATTTTGCTTACTTCCATTTGAATTGTGTCTAATTCAATAACTAAGACTCAAGATTATTCTTAGCAATAAAGTAATCTCATCATCCTTCATATAATTATTTTCATCCCACAACTCACAGTCCAGGCAGTACTAAAAACATTTATTTGTGTTGTTTCAATTGAGTTTTTGTAGCTATGAGTGTATTTTCCCTTTTTAAAAAAAAATAAATGTTTGATTGATGCTTTTTTTTAAACTGCTGTCACTTTCCCAAACCTAACCTTTTGCCACCGCCAAACATAACCCTGACTCCCTTGTACCTAACTAGGCAAGTTAATGAAAACAAAGAAACACTGAGACCAAGTCTGAAATGATATCCCTTATTCCACAGCTACAGTACACTTGAGCTCTTTACCAAGAACATGATCATTCTTCTAGAGTCAAGACACGATATTGTATCAGAATTCTATTCTTTCAGGGATGTTTTCTTTTTTAAAAATTTATTGTAAAGGGCAGCTAGGTGATGCAGTGAATAGAGCACTGGCCCTGGAGTCAGGAGGACCTGAGTTCAAATAAGGCCTCAGACACTTAACACAAAAACTAGCCGTGTGACCTTGGGCAAGTCACTTAACCCCAATTACCCTACCCTCCCCCTTCCAAAAAGTAAAAAAAAAATTTTTTGTAATTGTATTGTCATCTTGGTTCTACTTCATTATGCATCAGATCCTATGAGTCTTCCTACGTTTTCTGAATGCTTAAATTAATTTCTAGCACTGGACTTGAAGTTATGATGATGTGATCTTGCCTCAGACAACACTATCACTTAACTTCTAGCCTCAATTTCCTCATTTGAAACATAAGGATAATAACAGCACCTGGCTCACAAGATTGTTGCGAGGATAAAATCAGATGACAAGGAAAGTGCTTTGCAAAATTGTAAGTGCTATATAAACGTTGGCTATTATTATTAGATAGAATGTTTTTTCTTTTTTTTTTTTGGAGGGCAATTTGGGGTTAAGTGACTTGCCTAAGGTCACATGGCTGGTTTTTGTGTTAAGTGTCTGAGGTCGGATTTGAACTCAGGTTTTCCTGACTCCACAGCCAGTGCTCTATTCACTGTATCACCTAGCCACCCCTTATTAGACAGAATGTTATGCATGTTACATTCTTAGACCAGGCTACAAAAATGGTTTTAACTAACAATAAATTAACTAAAAATTTAACTAACTAATAACTAAAAAATAAATATTTAGGTCTGAAAGAAGCAATATAGTTAATCAAGTCCAAATGCCTCTTCTTACAAATGAGGAAAAGGAAGCCTCATGAGGATAAGTGACTTTTCTAAGGTAACAGAGCCAGGATTCATATGAAAGTCTTATGACTCCTAGACCAACTTTCAATCTCAACCCCAAACTACCTACTCTATTAATGCTCCACTAATAACAGAACATAGGGGGCAGCTAGTGGCACAGTGAATAGAGCACCAGCCCTGGAATAAGGAGGACCTGAGTTCAAATCTGACCTCAGACACTTAACACAATACTAGTTGTGTAACCTCGGGCAAGTCACTTAACCCCAACTACCCTACCTTCCTCTCTCCCCCCCACCCCAAAAAAAGGAATAACAGAACTATGAAACCACACACATAACAAAATGTATATGCTCAACCATGCCATTTGGGGATGACAATTTTCATTATTCTACAATGAATGCAGGAATAACCCCACATTTCTCCTCTCCCTTTCTTGATTCAAGTAGTAATTCCAGTCGGCTTTGAACTTCCTACATCTGAACAGATTTTTGCTTTACATATCAGCAACTAGAATCGCTGGCTGCTGCAGTCTCTACTAACCTTTTTTTTGACATTTAAGTATTTGAAAACTGCTGACAATGTGGGAAGAGTATATATAAATTCTGGTTTTAAATAAGTGCTAACACTAAGCCTGCCACAGCTAACCCTATTCTGGACTGGCATTGGGGTAAAAGCAAAAAGTGGCAACTGGGTGAGAATTGTGAAATTGTCCCAGGCACCAAAAGTAGGAACCATATAGGAAGGATTTAGGGAAATTCCAGAAGCAAAAGAGAAGAGTGACCATTAGCCTTAATTAAGGAATATGACCATTTAGAGGGAGGCAAAGGGAGGATGGCAGTCATCTGGGAAGTCAGGAGAAGATTAGGGTAGGTCCCATGCCCTCTCTCATTTTTACCATTTCTGCTACTTCACCTGCAATGTTAGGATATACAATTTAAGGACTGTTTGTACTATAAACAACTGGCAATTGTCAAATTAAGACTTCTAGGAGAAGCTAATATAATATTGAACTATTAACATCTGTGGTTGACAGAGAATTCTCACATTCCTAAATGGGCATATTTATTAACAAAATGAAAAAAAGGAGCTTGTAATTACAAAGTATATCATGATAAAAGTTTTCAAATCACTGCAAATCTTTTAAAAAAAACTGTTATATTATTTATGAACCAAAAGTAAATAGCCAAAGGAGATAAACATTTTCCAAGTAAGAAACATATACAATTGTTAGCAATTTTAAAATATCTTATCCTCACTAATAAAAAGATGAACAACAGGTTTTGATAATTGTTTAAAATTTCTTATCTGTTGGGATTTTTTTTTTATTTTGAGAATTTGATTTACTCCATCTTTTTATCAAGTTAGGTAAATGTTTATTTTTAATTGTTGCTTCTTTCAAACAAACAGGTTTTAGTGTTTTAATCACTTCTATAATCCTTTTGTTTTCCATTTTGTCTTCCTCTTTTAATTTTCAAGACTTCCTCTTTTGTGCTTATTTTTAGTTTATCGATGAACTTTTCCAGTTTTTAAAACTATATTCTTGATGCATTAATCTTCTCCATTTTTACTTAGTTAACATGTGTTTTCAGAGAAACAGTTTTTCCTCTTGGACTTCTTTACCTGAATCCCAGAAATTTTGGCATACTATCTCATCATCATTTTTTCACATATTAATTGTTTCTGTGATTCAGTCTTTGAAGAAGTGGGCAACTATGAGTGTGGAATATTTCTTATGCTGTCCAACGTGTTTATATTTGTTATTTTGCTGAACTAATGCTCCTTTCTTTTTAAAACTTTGCAACCCAAGATGGTTGTGGTAGAGGATGGGGGCGAGGGGGTAGAGGGCGTGAATTAAGGTAACGTGAGAAAAAAAACATAAAACAAATTTTGAAAAAGTCAGAAGACAATTATTATAATAAATTCATTAAATTCTTCACCATAGAGTTTAAATATATTAAATTTTATTTAAAATTTTTTGAGGTACCACTTTGCACCCATAAAGTAGGGAAAGATAATTAAAATAAATGAAGACTCAGTGCTGGTGTGGTTGAGCAGAAATTGGTGAATTCATTTAGAAGTAGTAGAATTGCATATTTACAGAATATTTCTGGGGAGAACCTGAAAGGAAACAGTAAAAGTTACAAAAATATTCATAGTCTTTGACCCAATAATTCCACTGTTGCGAATACCTCCTAAATTGTTATTAAAAACCAAGTTATCTGTTTAAAGATTTTTTTCCTACCAGCATCATAACAACAACAACACAATTTTTCTTAAATCCTCATTTTACTCATTACCTAATTTTAGCATTTGTAAGTACCACAGAAAGGTCTACTGAAAAGATTATTATAATATCAAGTACAGAGGAACTGCAGGAACAAGGTTTTGTCATTTAAATGGAATTTCTTCAGTTCATATTCTATGTGTGAAGCAGCATATGATAATCCTTATGGGGTTCTTAGAGAAAAATCACTAGCTTTGATAAGCATCTCATCTCTGAGCAGACAAATCTATTTTATTCCTACAAGAATATTATCCAAATCTAAATCTATATTTTTATATTACATGTCTCACTCCAAATCCACTATTTGTTCCACTACACAGCAGACTTAACTTTATAGGTCTATCTGTAATCAAACTTATACTACATGTTTCATAGGCATGCTGTAAAAATCAAAATAGAATGACATGTGAAGATTAAGGAAACCTGAATTTATATATATATATATATTTAAAAGCTATTTTTATAGTGCCTTAAATTGTTACATCATCCAAGACTAAATGCAAGGAAACAGAGAACAGGCATGATTCTCTTATGTCCGTCATAAAAAAAGCAGATTTCAAAGTTTAGCACAATGGCTCATCTTAGATCATTTCTGATGTTTTTCAGTTGTGTCCAACTTTTCATGATCCCATTTGGGGTCTTCTTGGCAGAGATATGGAAGCAGTTCTCCAGCTAATTTTACAGATAAGGAAACTGAGGCAAACAGGGTTAACTGACTTGCCTAGGGTCACACAGCTAGTGTCTGAGGCCAGATCTGAATTCACAAAGATGAGACTTCCTATCCACTGTGCCACCTAACTGCTCTACTTCATTTAAAAAAGTATAATTTCATAATTGTGATCCTAAATCAACACAAAAGGGCTAACTTATTTTGAAGACATATTTAAAAGGTACATGTGTATATCTTGGATTTTCATCGAAAAACATTAATAAATTCAGCCATTTAGAGCATTTGTCTACAATGTGAATTCTGGATTAACAACTCAAGAGTAGGTTTCAGTCAGAGTAGGGAAAGGGGTCCCAACCCATCCCCAACATAGCTATAGTTGGACTTGTCTCCAACACATTTATACTACCTATTTAAACACTTCTCTACTCCCTCCTCCCCCCTCCCCCCAGATGGGATCCATGGGTAATCCACGGGTAGAGAAGGGTTTAACTGTCAGGGCAGTTGTAATCTAGTCTGACCAAGGAAACTCTATAGCAGCTGGAAGGCAAATTTTCAGTAGCAGTGGTCTGTGTTTTTATGAAGTGTCTCAATGAGGAAGTTCTATTCTCCTACTCCACTCTACCCACCCCAAACATACAATTTTCATTTTCTGGTAATAAAAAGCACAATACGATTAGATGGGGAGAGGATGGGTTGCAATTAAATTATCTTTCTCTCTAACCCTCTTATGAACTTTCCTATTTCCATGGAGGGGGATCACTATCCCTCTGATCTATATAGCTGTCATCCTCCTCCTTATCCCTGACTCCTCACAAAACTGAAACTGCTCTTTGAAGCTACCAATGAGTTCTTAATTGTCAAATCGTGTCTCTTCTCAATCTTCACTCTTGAGCTCCCTTGTATGTGGCATCCCACAGCTGTCCCTCAACTCTCTCTGAATTATGCTATTACTCTTTCACTTCTCCTCCTACCTGCTTCACCAGTTCATTCTCAGTCTCCTTTTCTTTATTATCAGCCATATTATACACTCAACCTAAGAATGTGTCCGGAGATTCTGTGCCCCCTTCTCTTCTCTGTCTATACTCTCTCAACTGGTTATTTCATCAACTTCCAAGGGTTTAATTATCTCCTCCATGTAGATAACTCCCAGGTCTATATATCAAGCCCTAGTCTCTCTTCTTTGCTCCAGTCCTCCATCATGATTGCCTATTGTATGTTTCCTACTGTACATAATAGGCATCTCAAACTCATTATATGCAAAACAGGAATCCCTACCTTAAATGTTACCAAACTTTGTCCTTTCTATCTCTACAACATTACTAGCATAGGTCCCTCTTCTCTCCACTAATACAGTCACTACTCTAGAACAAGCACTCATAAGTCACTCTGTCTGTCTGTCCGTCTCTCTCTCTCTCTCCCTCTCCCCCAATCGGGGTTAAGTAACTTGCCCAAGCTCACACAGCTAGTAAGTGTCAAGGTCCTGAGGGCTGGATTTGAACTCAGGCCCTCCTGACTCCAGAGATGGTGCTCTATAATCTCTTATCTGATTACTGCAATAGTTGCGTAATTAGCCTCCCAGTCTCCAGTCTCTCCCTACTCCAAACCTTCCTCCACAAAGGAGACAATGTGATTTTCTTCAAGTTCACACCTGACTGTGTCACTTCCCTATTCAATAAACTCTAGTGACTAACTTGACTCCAGAAGGAAATATTTTATCTTTATATCATCCTTCTATAATTTGTATCTTTTGTTACAATATACATAATTTTAGTACAGAACTATATATACATACATATATGTGTGTATATATATATGCTATATATAATTTTTAATTAGGTAAATACATTTCTATTCTGAGTTTTGCATAAAATATTTCTTACTAGTAGAACACCTTCAATGTATGTATACATATTTTAAAAATTATTAGGACTTAATTGTTCAAGTAATTTGATCAATGTATCTAGCCAAGCAGGTAAATGTTCTTTTTTAAAAATCTTTTTTCTTGAAAGAAATGCAATACAAAAATCAAATAGTAAGTCAATAAGTCAGTGAACAAGGCAGTTTTTCAGCTTTAGCTGTGTTTCTCCGAGTGAACATACTTACCATAAACAAGAAAAAGTGAATTATTTCTGCATTCGACTTAGCAGAGAGTTTTTAATATAAATCCATTTCTGTTCGTCACATGGTTCTGCCTACTACCTTACTTTCCTATTCACATCCGTATATTTTAGGTGTATTTTTTAATGAGTATTAGGAATGGCAAGAAGGTTGTTTGGACTGTGGAGTATGGGAGGGGAAACAATGAGGCTGGAAAGACAGATTGTGAAGGGTTTTAATGCTAAATTGAGAAGTCTATATTTTATTCTAAAGCCTACTGGAGTGCTACTGGTATTTACTGAATGGAAGAAAGATGGGTAAAAAAAAAGAACGAATGAAAAGGAGAGGCTTGAGGCAGGGAAACCAATGCAATAGTCCTAGTGAGAGATGGGTTAATGGGTGTATGAGCAGAAAGAATTGGACAAATGATGCTGTGGATATTCAAATGAGATGTGGCAACTACTTTACTTTAATATGTGTAGAGGTCATGATAAAGAGCTAATGGGCTCAAAAATGCAGAGTGAGACATTTTTTTGGACATGGCCAAATGTGGAAGATTTGTTTTACCTGATGACATATTCGTTACACGGATTTTATCTTTTATTTTTCCTTTCTCAATGGGGGGGGGGACAGAGGAAAGAAAAGAAAAACATAATAATAATAATAATTAAAATATGTGTGATGAGGGAGACTGACAAATAAAGGATGACACTGAGGTTGAAAACCTGAGTGAATGGAAAGACAGGTCATGGAGATTACAACTCATCATACCTTTTGCTCATCCACTGGGATTCACTCATAACATCCCACTCATAACAATAATGGGTAGGGGCACAACAATAGATAATTGGCCTTGAGCAGAGCAAAGAGCCTGCCCTTTGAGGGGCACCTATGACGGTCATGAGATGACCTTGGGGTTAGGAATGGGTTGGGGATAGGATGTGGGGGAAGATTTTCCTATAGCACCTGTGCATTTGCTGCTGTACATATCCAACTGTAGTTAGATTATAAATGCTCTTGGATAGTCAATACCCAAGCAGTGACAGGAAACAGCCAAGTGGTAAATGGTAGGTATGTAGAGACAAGCTCCATGACTGGCTATCCCAGAGGGCATGGGATTCAATCCATCTTGCCCAGCTCCAGTTGGTTGATCACACTACTTCTAAGGTCATGCCAGGTCATCCAAGAGCTAAAGTCCCAACTTCAGAGATCTAGACCAGAAGAGTCAAACAACTGTAGCCTACAATGCTCCTGAGCATGAGGGAATCAAATTAAAATGTAACCAGGAAATACTGAACAAAATAAATAAAAATACAATTAAACAGATAATGTTAATGTGTGCTTTTCTAAATCAACATGCAGCCTGCAAATATCCTTACATATCCCTTGGTTTTTATTTGACTTTGATACCAATGATCTAAACTACCAGTTATTTCATCAGCGTGGGAGCTCCTTTATTTAAAACATATATTGAAGAGCCATCCACTCCTTGACCATCTTCTTGAATTGCTGTGACCACACACATACATATACACAAACACATAAACACACAAACATCACAAAACAAAAATCCATCCTGCTAATCTAACTTTAGACAGCCTGGTCCTCAGATGATAGTTATTGACAGACTATATTTGAAGACTTTTTTGGTAGACTTGTCAGAATTCACATTAGAGTCTCATAGTCTTTGAGAGCCCAGAGCCATGTCCATGCCATGCCATAATGAGGCATTGTTTTGTATAATTATTTGAGCAATAAGCTATAAAGATATTTATTGATCTATGATAATATATACTGTCATTACCGGCTAATATAAAGTTATCTGTTGAATTAATGTCCATAGCAGGGAAGTGCTCATTAGCAAATCCATTAATTTGCTTTGCAGTTATGCTCTTTTCTGCTTAATTTAGCTTTTCTACATGTTAGAAGTATTATTTAAGAAAAGGAATCAATACAACTAGCTTCCATCTGAAAAATTCACGATTTGTGAAATTCAGGCATAATTGTAAAATGTAAATAGCTTTTATTTACTAATGGCCCATAATCAAGGTGCAACCTGTTACCTAAGCCAACAAATAATTTGCTCTCCTAATAGAAATGAACACTTAAAAAAAAAACTCACAAATCTCCCAATTGTCCTTTTCCATTATTTTTATTCTTTGGCCACATTTTCTCACATAAAAATTAAAACACATAAATACTTAAGTACAATTTGCTGGAGGCATACTTACTCAGTTTTCTAGGCGCATCTTGACTTTGTTCCTCTCCCAAGGAGGCATTGATAAGGGGACATTCAAGTCTAATTTTTTTTTAACAAGATAAGAGTAATATGCCTTCAAATTTGTCCATCTTTTCTCCATGTCTCATGTATAGGATCTATGCTATAATCTCTCAGGTTAAAAAAAATAAAGTCCCACTTCTTTTCTTCCTCTACCAATTCCCAAAGCTCAATTTTCTCTTACCTTTAAAAAAATTTTAGGGGTGTTTTTAAAGAGGGTATCAGTAGCTGAAAATTCTAAATAGTGGGATAGGGGTTAATTACGGAAGAGGGTGCTGAGGTAAGACTGCTGGAAACACCTGAAAAGAGAGGCAATGTACTACTGCCTAAAGCGTATACTAAAGGCACTGTGTGAAGCAAGGATACAACAAGGTCCTATTCAATTCAATACTGTTTACTTTGTGATGTGTTGACCACAGAATTTAGTACCATATATCAACTTACCATGAACTAAATAGGCACAAGATGTCTTATTCTTTGTCAAAGTGAACTCAATCTCAAATACAGGGAGAAGTTTTGAAAAATCTGAGCTAGCACTTTGACCAAAAAAAAGTGTGCAAATGGTTATTAAAAGATGTATTTACTTATAAAAGTTTTTTTTTAATCCAACCACTCAGAATATGACTTTCAAGAATGAAGTGAGGAGATAATTTTATTTGGTACACCACAGTAATTTGCTATAAAGGTTTATGAAACAGCTAAAATAGTGTTACAACCAGAAACCAATTGTTGCTAAAATGCTTTCAGCTAAAATGGAAAATACAGAGAAATAAAACACTATAATTGTCTCTCATCCCACATTGTATATTATGTTGCTAAATTATATACTATTACATCTTCTACTTTTTAATATACTTTCCCATAGAGGAATTGATAACATACGGAAATGATTCTCTGGTCTTTCATCTCTGAAGAACTAAATAATATCCCACGCAGATTTATAAACCAAACAGGGCTATAGCCTCTTATTAGATCCCAAGGGTTATAAAATCTGTTTGACAAAACCACCACATGTAACAATGCATGAAATAGCTAATGCAAATAGTTTTCTATGCCATTTCTTACTTGTTTCACAATTGGGAATTATGCCTTCAAATTTATCTGTAATACTATACAAAAGAAAGAGATAATCATATTTATGGTTAGAAAAATCTTTCTCTAGCAAGTTACATAATTTCTTTGCATATATTCTGTGCCCTTTATCACTCCTTTACCTCTTCTCAATATTTGATCTATAAAAAGCAAAACATTTTGTTCCCTAAGTATATCCAAGTATTTTGTGGGCCTGATTCAAATTTAGCAAGATATTGACAAACCACATATTTACCAATTAAGTAATTTGTGTAGTTAGATAAAAGAAGAAATGGCTACTCCACAAAAGACCTTATAGGAATTAATATATGATTTATATTATAACTATTAATTAAAAATTATTATTTGAATCAATTCTTTAGGGAGAAACAAGATTTATAAAGAATTTTAATGTTTAAGCAAAACCTCAAATTAAACTTAACCGAGTTCCTGAAAATGATCAGTTTTCAACAAGAATACTAAATGCCTAAATATATAAAGAATTTTATCTTAAGAATTTGAAATCTGACATGGAAGAAAAGACTCCAGGATGCAGATCATAACCCATCCACACCTGCTCATTGATCCTATCCAAAACAAAAAGAGAAGAGGCTCTAATTAAAAATCACCATCCCCAAGTTGGCCCCCATCTCCTTGGGCCATGGATACCTGTCACAGCCACAGGATGATCTTGGGGGAAAGGGTGGGAAAATTTTCCTAGTGTCTTTTTTGTGGCTCCTGTGGTGGCCATCAATACTGGAATAAATGTATATCAACAAGCATTTATTAAGTACCTAAGTACAAGGCACTTTTCTGGACCATGAAGATAGAGATGCAAAAACCAGATGTCCCCTGAACTCAAATGACTTGCAATACTCTGAAGGAAAGAGAGGGAATACTGCATGTACATAGGTAAGTAAATTGAAGGAGTGAGAGTAAGAAAAAGAGGAAGATTAAGAAAGTCTTTTTATTGGAAGTATTAACTAGAGATTCTAAAAAAGAAGGAAGGAGGAAGGAATACATTCCATTTATGGTGACAGGCTACAGATTCAGGGAGCAGCCAAAAAGGTCAGTTTAAGTTCACAGAGTATGTGAATAGGAGTAACATAAAATGTCTGGAAAGGTAGGTGGAAGACTGTAATGGGAATGGGAATTTGAAGGTCTTCCCTGAACCTTAATAAGCCTAGGGGAATTCGAAGATCTTCCTGGCTTTGAAAATAAACTCTGTCACCTAATAGGCTGAATGTCATCACGTGGAGCCTGTAGTGGGAGGAGTTTGTTGAAGGGTGGAGCAGAGCCCACAGGAAGCTGGGAGTCAGAGCTACAGAGATGGTAGGAGAGGGAGGACCCTCAGGCAAGAAGTTAGTCAGGTTTGTGAGTAAATATTGATCTTATATTGGTTTGTGGGAAGGCTAAAGGATGCTATGGCTCTCTTTGTTGTTAAGGCTTATTAATTTCTTTGCTGCTATGATGGAATCGGCTTACTGGTTTTGGGGTTTGGTTTTCTGGTGTCAGAATACATGTTCCACTTCTGTCTTCTGTATGGAGAGCCTGTTATATTTTGTCATCAAGCATCATTAAGGACTATTTATAGCGATCATAGGCACTGTAAATATTGCATTGGTGCTACAAAGATGGAACTTGATGAGCCTCTATGAAGGGTCAGACTGCTTGGATGACAAGTTTGCATTTTATCCTAGTGGCCACAGGAATTCACTGAAGGTTATTCAATAGGAAAGTAGTACAGTGAGACCTTTATCTTGTGTTCAGTCATTTTTAGTTGTGTCTAACTCTTTGTGACCCCATTTGGGGTTTTCTTGGCAAAGAAACTGGAATGGTTTGCTATTTCCTTCTCAAGCTCATACAAGTAAGGAAACTGAGGTAAACAGGGTTAAGTGACTAAGGTCACATTTGAGCTCAAGTCCTCTGGATTCCAGGGCCTGTACTCTATCCAGAAATACTTAATTGCTAGATGTGGGACAACCCAAACATGGAGGGGAAGCTACTATAATCAAGGAATCCAATAAGGAGACTATTGCAGTGGTCCTAGTAACTAAACTTTGGAGATATGGTCTTATGAGTAGAGAGAAGGAAATGTATGAGACATACCATAGAGGTTAAACTAAGAAAACATGGCAAGTGGTAAGGGACAGGGAAGGGCCAAGAATAACTCCTCCTATTTGGCGGAAAGATGAGGTTGATAGAGATGTTGAATTTCTTTTGGAGTTAGAGACACCAAGGTGAAGATATCCATAAGGAAGATATGAGTGGGACTGGAGTTCAGGAGAGATGTAGGGATAGGTATGTAGTTTTGGTAACCAGCTGAATAAGATGAGATCACCAACAGAAGAGATCCCAGGATAGACCCTTAGAAGACATCGCTGCCAAATAGGAATAAAAAAGATGATAATCCAACAAAAGAGCCTGAGAAGGCACCACTGAATGGGTATGAATAATACCAGGAGATAGCAGTGTCTTGGTAGTCAAGTGAGGAGGGAGTATTTAGGAGGATGAAATAGATGAATGTATCATTACTATCAGGAGTTGACAATAGAATAAGGACTGAGAAAAGGTCACTGTTACTTCGAAAACGGTAACTTTATAAAGAAAGGTTTCACTGGTCAGGTTAAATGCCGTATTACAAGGATAAGAAGATAATACATTTAGGGATAAATGAGACTTTTTAGTTCATCTAGTCAAATGCTTTCATTTTAAAGATAAGAAAAACGAGCCCCAAAGAGGTGAAGCTTCTTGTTCAAGGTTACCCAGACAACTGGCACAGCCAGGATTCATTTAGTAAGCTCCTAACACTAAAGATACAAAGAAAATTGAAATAACCCTTGTTCTTCGTAGAGTTTACATTCTATTGAAAAGATCATGTACATAATTAGTAAACAGGAAATATATAAAAAATAAATGCAACATAATTGAGAGACAACACTAACAACTGAGGGAAATCACAAAAGGCTTCTTGAAGGTCAAACCTGAGATCAGCCATAAATGGCATCTGTGATTCTATAAGGCAGAAGTGAGGGCAGAAAATATTCCAAGGACGGGGGGCAGCTTGTGCAAACAGAACAGAATGGGGTATACGGAGGACAGCCATAATTAGGTGTGGCTGGAAGACTGAGAAGCAAAGTCCTTCAATATACTGTATGTACCAATATAGTATAATGGTTATCCATCTTTCACCCCTCCATAACTGGCCCATTTCCTTGTCTAATCATACAGGGAAGGGAAGAGGATAAGCATTTATATGGAACTGCTACATTCTGGGCACTGTGCTAAGAGGTTTACAAATACTATCTCATTTTATCATCACAAAAACTCAGAGAGGTAGGTGCTGTTATTACCCCATTTTATAGCAGAGGAATCTGAGGCAAGCAGGGGTTAAGTGACTTGCCCAGGATCGCATAAGTGTCTGAGGCTAGATGTGAACTCGGGTTTTCCTGACTCCTGGCCCACTGCTCTATATTATCCCAGCTGCCTCAATGATATATAAGAAGTGGCATTAAACATAAAGCACTCAGGAGATATGTAATCTTTGCTAATTATACATATCTCTACTGCCCCCCAGATTGCCCAGAATTGGATTTTTCAGTAATTATGCTGTTTCATGATTCATTGCCATACAACACCACAAAAAAATGTTAAATAGACAGGTTTTTGTTTCAGGAAAAAGTTTGCTATCCATGAAACACTGCACAATTTCCCAAATATAATCAAGTTTAATTTCTCTCTTCCTATTCAACTCTCGGTATAGCTTATGGTCCATTTGCAATACTCATCCAAAACAGTATCATAGCCTAGATAATAGGCATTCCTCATCTACTAGGCTAAAATCTTTAGACTGCTTACTCATCTCATTAAGAAAGCCCTTTAACATTCTAGGGTATAATATAGTCAGCTAAATACCTTATGTAAAGAAGGAGCATTTAGAGGCTTCTAACATCCACAGACAATCCCTCTTCCACTCAGACACTCCACCAAACATCCGCCATGACAGAGGCAAACATTCTTAGCACACAGATATGACCCTGTACTATGCTGCACTTAATATTAATAATCGGAGCATGGAACAAAGTTATCTCTACTGTTGATTCTATCAAGAAATTCTATATAATCCCAGAATATGCAACAAGAAAGCCTGTAAGGATGCATCTTGTTCTTCTCTTTGATAATCAAATGAATATAGTGAGATTTTGTATTCTCCTTCCTATCAATCATTTTGTGTGACTGAAGCAATCATGTTTTGGGAAAAGCTGGTCTATTACATTCTCCTATGCTCAACAAGGACACTCTTAATACATGCCTAAGAATGTGAGATCATTCTTACAAAGAGTCGAAACAGATGGAAAAATAGATACGTGGGTTCATAGCTATTGACATCCTTTTCAATTACCTTTTCTGGTCATAATAACATCTATGAATTTTTTTTTTAATAATAAGAGTCAATCCTACCGCTCCTTCACATTTTGTATCATTTTCCACAATAGATTTCTTCCATGTATTTTTGGACTGACCAAGCTATTTTTTCCATCTACATATTTTGCAGTGCTATTTACAGAACTGTTCTTAAATACACTGGACCAGAAGATGGGCCATTGGTGCTACCTAGCCCTTTAATTATAGTCTAAAGTTTATAACTCCACCTCAAAAAAAAACCATAAAAAAATAAAAACAGCTACCAGTGACCATTAATTGCTTAATCCCAATACAAGCATATTCCTTTAAAAATACTAAGTATTCAAACATTTGCTCTTAGAAGGGGTTGACCTGTGTAATTTTAGTTGTCTATTTCTTTTTGAGTTGATGCTGTTTCTAAGCCTTTGTTAGTCTTTATGAGATGGGCCATCTTTTCTTTCCAAAGAGAAGAGTTTGTTTCAAGGATGTTAAAAGAACATTACCAAATATTTCTGTATATTTCTTTAAGTGAGTTATAGCTGTAGTGGTGATAAATGTTAAGTTAAAACAACAACAACAATACATACACATGAAAAGAATAATTACCCCACAGATGTATAAAAGTAAATGGTAACAAATTCCTTTTCTTTGTCCTTTAGATTCCCCATCCACATTTTTCTTCATAGACCTTCACAAAGGTATTAAGTGTGAAGATGAATGAAACAAATGAAAAATACTTTACATTTCTCAGAAGCTAAACTAAATAAATTCAAAGTACAGTCAACTCTCGATTATTCATGCTAATAAATGGGATTGTTATTTTAGATACTCAAAAACATCAGATAAGCCACCCATCTGGTTTGGAATTGAATCCATGGCTCCCCAGGGCCTGGAAACTTGGCATAGGAAGGAACAAAGAAGTTTCAAACCAGATGGAGGGCTTGGTGGTGGAGAATAAGGGAAAGGAGAGTGAGCAACAAGACATGTGTCTTCTTTCACTAAACCCTCAGAGAATTGAGACCAAAAGTAACTAGGAAGAAAGGGAGACAATTTTTCTCTCTGACCAATTCATACATTCTCTTTAAGAGAGAGAAATTTTCAAAGAGAAAAATACTTCTAAAAAAGAGGTCTTACCCCACCTTTGTAATCCATGTCCAAGGTAGCTTAAAGTTTAAAAATATGGTGAAAGCTGGTTTAATTTCTTCCTAGGCTATGAATTCTTCAGCAAATGCTTCCTTTAAAGGAAACAGCATCTTTTGAAAGAATACCCCTAGCCACTGTAGATTTAATGAGATATTCTGGTGCCCAGGTCAAGAAGGACAAAAATGAATCCTTAAACCAGTTTTTTGTTGTTGTTTTTACTCAATATATTTTAAATAAATTTTATTGGTACCTTTTGTTTTCCTGTTACCTGCATTTTTCAACATATCCCTCCTCATTCCCCCAAAAAGTATAATTCAATATATTTTTTTAAAAAAGAAAAAAAAGTTCAGTAAAACCAAGATATATTTTTAAAAGTCTCACTATATATTATATACAAACATATGTACACATATATACATACACATACGTATACATGTATATTTTATATACATATTACACTCACACATGAGATACCTCCTCATATCTCTTTTTTGGGTCCAAGTTTAGCCACTGTAGCTTTGTTGTTCTTTCAATTTGTTGTTCTTTTTTGTTCTTCAGTTTCCCAATTACATTGTGGTAATATATTACCAGAATACTACCACTTAGTGTTCCTACTTCCTGGTTCAGCTTATTCCAACTGGTATCAGTTCATTTAAGACTTCCCTTGCTCATACTGCTTATCCTCAGTTTCTAACAGCACAACAATATACCATTACATTCATGTCCTAGTTTAGTCATTTCCCCCACTGCTGGGCATCACTTTGTTTCCAGTTCTTTGCCAGTCAGTCAGCAAGTATATTAAGTACTCACTACAGGCAGCAACTGAGCTAAGTGCTAGTGATAACAAGGGAAGGCAAAAACAAGGTCCCTGCTTCCCAAGGAACTCATATCCTAATGGGGGGGGGGAGGGGAACAGTATGCAAAAATATGGCATGCAAGATATACACAGTGTAAAAAGAGAATAATATTAAAGTCACAGGGGGAAGAGACTAAGGTGGGATTTAAGCAGAGAGTCCTGAACAAGCCTAGAGAAAGAAGTGAGGATGGAAAGCATTCTATGTCTTGGGGACAGACACTGAAAAGGCAAGTCAGGTGAAAAGAGTGCAGCCTTCAAGGAACAGTAAAAAGGCCAGTATTAAATCCAGTCAAAAAATATTGCCCTACTTAAGACCAATTCACTACAAGTCAAGACATCACTTTCCTGAGGTCTTTGGTCCTCTTGGAGAGCAAAGGACATACAAAAAGAACAAATAAACAACAATCTATAAATATTTTAGTGTGTAGGAAACCTTTCTTTTTGTCTCTGACCTTTGAGCTATATGCATACCAGGAGAATCTCTGAGTCACAGGAAAATTTTAGTTATTTTTATCATATAAATACATAAGCCAACTTTTATGATAAAATCAGTTGAGAGGGGGAGAAGGGAAGGGAAGGTCCTTAACCCGAAGACTTTTACATACCCTATGATGACATGAATCCAAGGACACTTACTCTATCAAGGGTAGAGGTGAGGTAGAAACAGACTCTAAGAAGCTTGTAAAGCCAATGATAGTAATGCCACTGCTTGTCTTGGCAACAGGGTGTTTACCTGGGGTAGGACCACCAGGTTAACTCTTTTAACTAATTATTCTTGCAAACAAGGTGATAATCTCAGATATTTCTAACTGCTGAAATAGTACAAATGACGTGTGTTCTCTAAATGTAGGTGACCTAGAGCAAAGTCCAAGTTATCACAACCAATTTACAACTCTGCAAAGTTATGATTTAGGGGATTTGGGAACAGTGTTAAGAAATAACTCAAATGGTGGTTTAAAGGCAAACTACTATATAAACTCTAAATAACTAGATCAACCCTCATTAAAACCATTATCATCATCATCATCTTAATCTTCATCATCATCATATGTAATAGTAATGGAATTTGAAGATCTTCCATGCCCTTGGCTGGCAAGTAAACAGGTACTTAGCACTTAATTTCAAGTTAATTATATGAAGCCTCTGTTAAGAAAGAGAAGGTATGAACTCCTGTTGCTGACATAACAGGAAGGGGCTGGAACAGGGAGGAACTAATACCTTCTTATAAGGAAAAACACAAGCTAGAGAGTTAGAATTTCTCTCAGCAAGCATCTGGAGGCTGGGCTGCTACTGCTGGACTGAGGACTGGACTGAGAATTGAGAAAAACTGAGAAGAGAAATGAGAACTGAGGACTGAGACAAAATTTCTTGGAACAAGCTGTGTGAAGGCTGAGGAGGAGAGGCCAGAAAGTGATTTTGATTTTGAGAACAGAGCTGAAGAAAGTGATTTTGATTTTGAGAACAGAACTTGTGGTGGTGGAGCTTCTTCTGAGAGCCAGCCAAACTCCTGCTTAGAGCTTCCAAGAACCAGCCTCAGCTGCTGAAGACTTCTGAGGGTCAGTTGGAGCTGCCAGACGAAGCATGACGTGGTGTTGGTATTTTGTCTGTTTTGAGTCTATGTTGATTTCACAGGCAGAAAGTGAATTGAGATGACAGTGTCGACTATGTGTGTGAACACTATTGTAATTCTGGTAAGCTTGATGTGTATAGATATTGTTGTGGCTCTGTTAAGTTTTCTTTTCCCAGTAGCAGAAACTGTGAAGGATTTGAGGTGGACTGGACACTGTGAGCTTCACCTTGGACAGGAACTGCATGGAGAGCTGGACAAGGAACTGGGAGCTGTCTGCCTTCGAACTCAGGTAGCAGTTGGATAGATTTTGGCAGGAGCAGGGACCATGGAAGAGGAACCACAGAAGCTGAGAGCCTGCCTCAAGTCAAGATGAAAAGACCTCTCCTTGGGTATTTAATGCTGACAGATGAGATTGTAACTTACTTGTGACCTAGGAATGGCCATGGTACTTTCCACCATCCCTTAACAGGGTACGGAGTAGTGACTGATGATATCATAACTTAATTGCACCCCCATGGGTGGAAGACTTTGGTTTTTGTACTTTGTGACTGAATTAAGGACTTTGTGATTGACTAAATGAATGTACTTTGCTTTAAAACTATGTGACCACTTTGGTGAAAATTATGTGGCCACTTTTGTGATAAGTTGTGAAGTTATGACATTCTGAATGCTATATTTTTATTTTCTGTGAATGTTTTGCTCTGATTTGTTACTGAATAAATAGAGAGTTCTCTATACTGTGTAGTCAGAACCTTGAAAGTTGTTCATGGCAGCAGTCCTCTGGAAAGCTGCTCGTGCTTGGCTTTACATCAACAACAACAATGAGTAATACATCTTCCTATCTCTCAATTTATTTTCAAACAACTTCTTGTATGTTAGGAATAAGGAACAAAGAGCATAGGTTCTGTAATCAGACAACCACTTTGTTTTTATGGATTTGAGTATATCACTTCATCCCTACAACTTCATCTTCCTTGGACAGAAAATTAAGTAGTTGGACTCAACTGCTCTTGCTCTGTGGTCTCATAAGCCATGAGAGTATCACAGAACTCAAAATGCATACATATTTTGTAACTCACACTTCAGTGGTGTTATTTTAGGATGGAATTTATAGATACAAGAAGCAAAGTTTGACCCTCACACTTTACAGATGAGAAAACTGAAATGCAGAGAGAGAAAATAATTTCCTCAAGGTCAAACATGTATTAAATAATAGAACCAGGGTGTGAACTTGGGTCTTCTACCCATAAATCTGGTGTTCTTTTTTCATTTTACCACTCTTACTTATTGTTGGACTTACATATTTTTAATACCAGCTCCCCCCAAACCCACTGTAATATAGCAGTTGACATTTAAAATTAGGAAGAAAAGACAAAACAGATTTCCACCACAAAACCAATATTCACTGTACCATACAGTACAAAAAATCTCAGATAGCATATTACCTATTGATATTTTCACCACTCCCAAATGTCCATACATCTTACGGGGTATTTTCCAACAAATGAGAATAGCCATGTTTAAAACTAAAGATAGAAACAATTATCTTATATTTCAACAAGATTATACAATACCTACTTTCATTCTACTCTATTATATATTATAGCTTATAGTGACGTAACTTAAATAGTGACTCTTGTTTGTGATCTATAAAAAGATAATGAGTCAGAAAATGTTGTATCTTTTTTTGAATTCCTGTCAAAATGCTACTCTTTGAAAGAATATGGTGCTTAATAATATGAGGCACCTAGATGGATGGAGTGCTGGGTTTGGAGTCAGAAAGACTCATCTTCCTGAGTTCAAATCCAGCCTCAGATATGTATTAGCTGTGTGACCCTGGGTAAGTCATTTAACTCTGTTTGCCTCTGTTTCTTCATTTGTAAAATGAGCTGGAGAAGGAAATGGCAAAACACTTTAGTATCTTCATCAAGAAAATGCCAAATAGGATCAGGAAGATTCAGAAAAAACTGAAACTGAAAAAAAAATTAATAACAATGCCTCACATTCCTAAATTATTTTCCTCCTCTATCTTCATACAAGTTGACCCCAAATTTGCATCTGAGCTCCAACCTAGGAGTTAAGTTCACAGATTGCAACATCCCAACTCAGAACTTCTCTCAATTGGTTAAAAAGAGCCACTACCCCACACCCTCTTTGGTTAGTAGCCTTACTGCTTTGTTTACCAAAGAAATAAAAAGACAACACCACCCACACATTTAGATTCTTCTGGTTCTACAATCTACTATTATAGAGTGATACCTTACACACTCCTCAATGACAGTTACTCACAGAAGCATACAGAAAATTTTATAAAGTATTTTCTCTCAACTCTTAACAAAAAAATCTCTAGTGCACATTCACAATTTCCCCCTAGTCTCAAAACACCACTTTGGATCATTTAATTACCATAATTAAATAAAAAAGCAAAAATAATTTTGAAATAATTCAGTTATATATCACTTTATAGTTTACAAAATACCTTTTTCACAACAATGTGACAAGGAGTAAAATTCTGTTCCCCGTATTACATAGGAAAGCAACAGGTTTAAATAGTCTTAGCCATCTTAGGCTATATTAACAAGGGAGCTGATAGTTCTGCTATATTCTGCCCTTGTCAGAAGACATTTGAGGTAATAGGTTTAGTTCAATGTGCCCCCTTTAAAGGATACTGACCAAGTGTTACATAACTGAAAGAGAGAAGACCAAAATGGTTAGAGGTGTAACAATCATGCCCACTGAGAATCAAGTGAAGGAACTGGGAACATTTCACTAAGAGAATTGGTCAGCAAGCATTTATTTAGTGCCTGGTATGTCCCAGATACCAAGGAAAAAATAATCTTTGCATTCAAGGAGCTTATATTCTTTAGAATTGGAATAAACAACAGCAATCCTCGGGCACTCTTCGAGCTACCCTATCAAAGAGTGATTGTTCTGCTTGGCATTACAAGTCTGAATTAAGAATGATTTAGTTCTATTAAAAAAAAAACTTCCTAAAAATCAGTACTGCCCCAAAGTGAAATGGGTCATCTCAGAAGGCCGTGAGTTTTCCTATCACTAGAGATTTTCAAATGGAGACTAATTGCCTAACATGTTTCAGAAAGGATGTTTGGGTTAGCCTTTAGGTTATTTATAGTCTCTTAGGTCTTTTCCAGTGATAAAGCTGTGTAATTCCATGATAAGGAAATGCTTAAAAACTGGTTAATATCTGACAATAAGCAGCAAAGTTGTAGGCTACCTCTGTGTTGACTATTACCTTCCTGACACTTTGTCTACCACTTTGTCTATTTAGCTGCTGGTGGATATCCTTGTTATTAGGTGATGAAATACAAAAACAGTGCCAAAGTTTGGCTGGAAACCATAATAGGAGCATATATTCTAGATAAAGATAAATGAGAGAACTATCAAAAGTATGAAAAATGTTTATAATCAATTTGTGGGCTCCTTAAACAAAGTTACGTTTACTGAGGATGTCATTTCATCTTTCTTGGTTCCAATTTTTTCATCTGTAAAATGGGATTGAAAAAGATGATCTCAGGTCCCTTTCAGGTATTAAGAACCTACTTTTTTTTCAAGTGAACTTCTGTCAAGTGTGGCATAACTATATGCAAAATACATTTATTCTCCTGCTATTCTGTATGCCTAGTTACTTAACTGATAAGAAGTGCCTAGTGGAGACACCATTAACCTATCTTTTAATTTCATTATATACGAGCATAACAATCTAACCATATAAAATATAGCCAAAAACTAGGGAACATGGGGGAAAAAAGGTTATTTAAAGCAAAAATGGATGAATCACAATAATGCACCAAAGCTCATATTTTCTGATTCAATGGAGGTCTATTTACTCTTACTTTACATACAGTTCTAATAAGTTGGTTAAGACTGTCAGCCTATCCCATAACATAATAGAAGGAATGAATTATTTAGAGACAAAAAGGCTGCTTTATGTAGCAAAGTGATGGTATGAAGAAGTTAATAGTAAAAGATGAAATAAAGAGATAAAATAACTTGAAACAGATGTTGTATCAGTGAAAAGTTGTCTACAGCACTGATAAAATTAAGGTCAAGGTCACTAATCCAGTATGTGTCAAGGGTGGAGCTTGAACTCAGTTTTTCATGGTTTCCAGGCTAGCTCTCTATATCACTGCTGTGGACAACTTTCTAAAACTATAAACTGAAGAGAAGATATCAGTTTTATACATATGTATATACACACACCACACACATACACACACAGATAGAGACAGACAGAGATAGAGAGAGAGAGAAAATAGAAACCAAGAGAAACTTTTAAGTATGAAAAACAAACAGGTATATGAGGGAGTCACAGAGTCACTGATATGCACTGGTAGAATGTCTTCATCTTTCCCACACCAGTGAAATCACAAGTTAAGTACAAGTTAAGCCACTAACAGGTCTCTCTATACAGTAAAAAACAAAAACAAAACTGTAAAGTAAAACCCCAGTTATCTATAATGCTCAAAGATTCAGTTGTTTTGGATAATGTCTTACTTTTTAAAGCTCAAAAATGAAAAAAAAAAACCCTGTCATTTTGGATAAAAAGTCTTTCAAATATGCACAACGGACTTTCCAGTCTTAGAATAATTTAACTTTTTTCTTGATGACTGCACCATCATTATGAATATTAACTCTGTACCAGTGATTCCCTATTTAGGATGGGTAAGGCTTTTGCACTTAACTAACCTAACTCATAGAATGAAAAGACTTTGTCTGATCAGATTACTTTTGTAATTTATCTTGTTTATCTGATAAAGTACGTGATTTGCCCAAGGTCACTAATCCAATATGTGTCATGGGTGGGACATGAATCCAGGTTTTCATGTTTTCCAGGCTAGCTCTCTCTCTGAATATAACAGCAAAATTATAAATCAACAAGACAAAATTATAAAAATAATCAGAAACTCAAATATTTATGAGCATTCAAACTTCATACTTTATTTTTCCTAGGAACAGAGAGCTTCTTAATCTTATACATCAATAGTAAAATGCAGTTTTAGAAGAAACCTTAAAAATATACCACATATAGGCACACATACATATATATTTACTTAAACATGGCACAATGATTTCTAACAAAGATTAAGTTAAAAGTTTTAAAAGTAATTAACTTTTAAGGTACTGAAACACAAAGTGAATTTTGATTGCAAAGAGACTTTAAATATTTGAGTAACTAATTTAGAAAAAATAGCTTCATTAATTTATGAAAAACAAGTACTTCTATTTTCATTCTATGAATCAGCATGACTAATTTGACCAAAATGAGAAACAGATTTTTATGAAACAACTTCCTTAGGCACCTTAATAACCTGGAGATTTTATTAAGGCATTCAAGAATTATTTTAAAAGTGGGGCAGCTAGGTGGCATAGTGAACAGAGCACCAGTCCCAGAGTCAAGAGAACTGAGTTCAAATCTAGCTTGAGACACTTGACATTTATTAGCTGTGTGACCATGGGCAAGTCACTTAACCCCGATTACTTCACAACAACAAAAAAAGAATTATTAAAGAAACTATGCTTTAATGTGCTCAGGAAAAAGTGAAGCTTATTACACAGGGTGTCCCAAAAGTTGTAGTGAAGTTTCAAAGCCAATGAACAATTAGCTAAAAACAATGTATACACCTTCTGAGTAATTCTGAAGAGATCTGGGGTATCTTGTCATTAACTTTATAATCCAAACACTTTATTTCTAAAAATTTTCCCAGCAGAAGGTATTTATGTTCTTTCTATTTCCATTGGGCATTTAAAACACAAATATTTTATCGTTTGTTTTTTTAAACTTTTTTTTTTATCATTTCCCCTTAAAGTTTTCAAGGCCCCTACTGATGGGTCATCTGGAAGGAAACAGTTAAAATTCTAGTAAATACAGAAACGACGCCTTCCATAGTTGCTCTCTAAATGACTGATTCTCAAACTGAATTTTATACTTGTGCTTGGGTGAAAGATGTAGACTTATAGGTCTTATTTAAATCCAAAGTTTTGCACTCTTCTCTGAATTTTTACTAAATGGATTATATGCCATGTTGTTGATGCAGCTGTTCTTCACTAAACATCCAACATAAAAATTAAATAGTCGAGCATTCCTAAATTGGGACTCAAAACTCAGTTTTCTACTTTCTTCACTCTGTTGGTCTCAGTCACTAGATTTTCAATAGGCCTCCTATCACACATTTTCCCCCCTTACTCTGGGAGCATAGCCAATCCCCAGTACTGCAGCTGACTTTCCCCACATCTAACTAGAAATATGCTAAGGATGCTATTTATAGATGCTTAGAAACTCAGTCTGGAACTAGCCAACCAAATTTTTCCATTCTTTGCTCCCTCAGTACTCTTATTTCCCTCTATCCTCATACACACACTCTAGCTCCTCTGAGTTGAGCTAAGAGTCTGAGTTACATGCTTCTCCAGGGAAGTAAGAATGCATATGAACATTTAAGTCACTGGATCCACAGTTGTTTCTAAAATACCACGCTTGGCCACAGAGAACCTAATATAAAATTTACAGTGTATGCTAACATAATTTCATCTTTCAACCCATTTCAGAACATACTGCTACTGACAAGGAACATTTCTTCATAACAATCTACGTTGGTGACACGACATTCTCACTGCAAAAAACCACTTAGAAAATTTAACTCCCTCCCCCATCTGTACTGCCCCTAAATGAAAATTCTCATCCTATCTTCTTTGTAGAATGTGTAGGAGTAGCATGGCCTTTTTTTGCTTAAAATTTAAATTATAAATAAATACCTTCTAGGCCCAAATTATTAATTCCAAGGAAGGAAAAATTACTTTTCTCACTTATGTTCATTTTAAGTGACAAGATTAGTTGTTGAACAGCATGGAGCTCCAAAACATCCCAAAGTTCCTTTAAAAGCTTGTAATTATTTCTTATTTCATTTACATCCTTCAAAGTCTATTTATACTACCTCTTATGGTAATAAATTCAACATGTCGATTATTTTCACATTTGTCTTATATGTACCTCCTTCAATAAATACTCCCTCTTATAGGATTCTAGAATTGATTTTTTTAATTTATTATGCTTCTCTTATCCATGCCCTCAAGAATACTTTTATTAACTTTGATGCTCACTCTGCTCCACCCTCCATCTCTTCATACTACTATATGAGAAAAGACTAACAACATTTGGCTCTTGAGCATTCTACTAAAAACAATAGCTAGCACTTATATATCATTTTAAAGTTCACAAAGTGCTTTAGAAATATTAATCTCATTTTGTCTTCACAACAACCCTAGGAGCTAGGTGCTATTATTATCCTCATTTTTACAAATGAAGAAAATGTGGTAGAACCTGGTTAAGTGACTTGCCCAGGGTCACACAGTCAACTAGCAAGTATTTGAGACCATATTTAAACTCAGGCCTTCACAACTCTAGCTCCAGTGCTCTTGGCTGTAAAGATTGGAACCAAACAGAGTATTATCACAGGTGAAGAGGTGACCATTATTACATATAAAGTTATCTTCTTTTTTTCCTTTTGTTAATTTCAGATATCTTTCCAGTGTGTTGTTTGGTCTTTTGGCTGAAGCAGTATTAAAAGCCAGTGTTTTCGAGTAATGTATTAAGGTAAATCTTGTAAATGCACCTCCTAGATCATACATGATAGTTTGGTTACTGCTCCTCATCCTAAATGTATACGTTAAAATAATTAAGTATTTTAAAAATTCTTGTAAAGAATCCTTCAATTTTTTCAAAGTTCTATTTTGCATAAAATTTGTCATTTTACAGGCTTCCTTGATTTTATTTGAATTTTCTTCTCTTGAAATTAATTTCTTTACATTCATCTCTTTCTCTGTCAATCATTCAGGAAATCTGTCAAGAAAGGGAGCATAGTGGAGAGGGAACAAGCCTTCAAGTCAGAAGTTAAGGGATTAAGTTTCACCTCTTGCACATGCTGGTTATGTGACCACAGAAAATCACCTGACTTGCTTTCTATAAGCTTCAAGTATCTGTCAAACACATTTTTTCTTGGTCTATCTAATCCTGTATATCCAGGCTTCCTAAGGGTCACTTTTGTTTTATTAACTCCTCTCTCTCTCTGTCTCTGTCTCTCTCTCCCACACACACACATTCCCTTTTCTTTAACTGAATAACTGAATGATGAACTTTTTTTCCTGTAAGAATGCTACAGTTAATCTTTCATATTGTAATAAAGCATTGTGTAGCGTTTCACCCACAGATACTGCCTGCACCAATTCCTATCAAATATTTACACATTAGGTTCTGTCTATGCTAAATTTCCTTGCTCTACAGGCTCAAAAAATATAAGGCATACATCAATTAGAGAATGATTAAAACATACTGGGATATATGAATGTAAGTGAATATTCCTGTACATTAAGAAAGTATGACTTTGGGAGACTTCTGATTAAGATGATTTTTGTTAAAAGGTCATAGAGGAGCTCACCTCTCCCACACATAATCAAATAATCCAAAAAGAAGAGTAACTTTCTTCAACTATCCTAAGACTGAACAAAAAGTCAACCAGAAGCCTGCAGGAACTGGGAATGGGTCCCATAAGGGAAGCCAGGGAGAGAGTGCTCCAAGGGCATCTGAAATATGCATATCCTGGTTGGGGAAGTAGCCCATAGTGCTGGGACAGAGATGCTGAAAGAAGAGGGCAGGGGAAAGGGAGAAGGAGGTGATAGTGGGGGTGGTGGTGACACCCTCAACGTTCAGACCATGGATAATGACTGGAATCAGTAGTGGTCTGAGCACTGCCACAAACAAAGCTAAGAAAACTCCTTTTCTGAAGTCTTTAGTATTCATCAGCAGCCTTAGCTCATTTTGGGCAGGCATTATTCTTATCATAGTATGCTAATTTTGTATTCATCCTCAGCAACTTGCCCACCAAAGTGGCTACAGTTTACCCTGTTTCTGCAAATGTGCAAAGTATGGGCAATATAGACATCTGAGGTCATGGGCTTTATTATTAACTATCTTCTTGGGTTTTCGTAATGTAATGCCAAGGAAAGGCAACTTCCCAAGGTTCAAAATACCACCATAGGTGCTCTCCATTTTATTCAGTGACAAATTAAAAACAGAGATCAAAATATGACATCATTCAAAATACAGCATTTACTAAGTGTGATTAAATAATCTCCAAGTACTACCCCACCCCAGGACCTTACATTCATTCAATCAACTACAAAGTCCCTGTTCTAAATACTACTCCACCCCTAGGCTGTACCTTAATTTAGTCCATCACAAAGCCCCTCTTCGAAAATGGAGATGAATTTCCAATCATAAGTAAAGTACATTCATTTGTTCAATCATAGAACACAAAAAGGTCAAAAGTTACCCACTCCTGGATCACAACTGAATCTACCCCAGAGTTACAACAAGTTTAAGCACAGCACTTAATACCCAAATGGAGGTCTTTTCTTCATCTTGACACTAGTCAAGTTCTCAGCAATCTTTGTTCCTAGGGAGACAAAGCTTAGCAAGGCCACAAGATACATTGCCAGTCTCTTCATTAATTCATCCTCTGTCTGCAGAACAGTCCTAGGACCCCTGAAAACATTAGCAAAACCCTCTTCCAGGATTTCTGTAAACATACAACAAGAAAATCCTTCTTCAGGGCTTCGGAACCAACAGCAAGGTTCCAAGAATTCTGCAACAGCAGCACTGTCCTTCACCAGTGGACAGTATTCACTCTCTGTCTGCAGGACAGTCTCAGTAGCTCTGAACCAACAGAAAGGTTCCCAGACCCCTGCAACAACAGCACTGTCCTTCACCAGTGGACAAATCTGGCAAAACAACATCAAAACAAACAAAGTACCAGCATAACTACCATGTCTCCTCAGTCCTTGGCAGCTCTGGGGGCAGGTCTCAAAAGTCCAGGGCTATTCAAAGTGGCCCTCAGCAATCCTCTCAGTCTCTCTCTGCCTCCACAGGTGCTGCTTCCAAAAAGTTCTTCTGCCTCTCTCCTGTGTTTCTCCAAATCTACGTCACCAGCTCCTCACAGTTCAGGATTTTCTTTTCACGTCAACAAGTCCATCCCACAGGTGGGATTAACAAGCTCTGGGTTTTAACACAATGAAACCAAAAACCAAGCCAATACAGGGGAATCTTTAAATGCCATTACTATTACAGTTTTGCCTCTTCTGAACTACTAATCCTTTCTTTTGCTATTCTTCTTATGTTTGTAATATCTATAGCATAAAGCTTGAAGATCTATAGGGTCAATTTTCTCCCTGATCAATTTATTGTTCTCTATGTCATACTTGAGAAAAGTTATGATTTTTTAAAATTTTCTACACAAAGAACAGATATGAAGCTCTAATAACTATAATGTGACAAACATAATGCACTATTTTTTTCTGCATTAAACTTAGTCAGAATGACAAAAATAAATGAAAACAGGCTCAAAAGCATATATGAAGCATGTGCCAGAAATTGAGGTTTACGAAAATTAAAGACCTTTAAAAAATGTGTTCTTTGTGACACAATTGATAGTTCTTTCAAATATTTAACATGAAAGCTTTTAAAACATTTTTATATCTTTATAAATTCCAAAGATTAGTGAGGTATATTCTACATAAAAGATAAGTTACAATTTTATTTTTGTTAATGTATATATGATTAATAATGTATATACATAGATATTAATTTGTAATAATTAACAAAGCAGACAATTCCAAATTATAATTAGCATATCTTTCCCATTATTGATAGAATATGACAGAAGCAACACTTTATTTATTTTTGCTTTTTTTGAAGGAGGGAAGGCAGGGCAATTGGGGTTAAGTGACTTGCCCAAAGTCACACGGGTAGTATGTGTGTCAAGCGTCTGAGGCCACATTTGAACTCAGGTCCTCCTATCTGCAGGGCCAGTGCTCTATTCACTGTGCCACCTAGCCACCCCAAAGGTAACATTTTATACCTTGGATTCCCAAACTTTTGGGGTCCCCATATAGTTTAGATTTTAATAAACTTTTGTGTAGTCACTACACAGTATAGAAGGAAATAAACTGTATAGCTTGTCATGCATATACACATTAGGGAAAAAAAGAGATTAATTTAAATAGAATAGTTATTTGCCAAATAGACCCTGCACTTCATTGACAAGTTTCTCATTCTCCAGGCTGGGAACCTTTGCCTTAGAGGATAGGTCTAGTCCTAAAATGTTATTTATAAACAGAATCATGTTTTAAATGTGCTAAGAGAACTTGCTATTTTGATACAGTCTGTTTTGAATGATTTTTATAAAGTGAACAATGTCTCCCGATTCATCTTGTATAGATCTCTTTTCTTATGCTAGGGTTGCTTTTTGTGAGCTAAACATGTAATGAGTTTTAAATACACAAGTGCTCTGTACACAGCAGTACTTTAAAATCTACATTTATAAGACAGATAAATTAGAAGTGGATTATTTGCATTACAGAATGTTTATTCACTTTTAAAAAGGATTCATTGTTGAATTCATTTAAGCAGAAAGGTCCCCTAATGTATTTAAAATATGACTTAAGTAACAGAAATTCTTGCACAAAAGTCTTCAAGAATGTGTCTGCTTTATAAAAGAATGACTAATTTCATTTTAAATGGTCAGAATTTTAATTTTGGGGATAAGGAGTTCTTAAGTTACAAATCTTAAAAAGCAATTTTCAGATATAGAAAAAATAGATTCTCAGTTTTATGGGATCAAGTCTCATAATAGGATGAGGGTCATACAATGTTAATCTAGTACAAAAAATTGATTGTTAAAATTATTCATTTCCTAGGACTCATAAGCATAATGTAAAAAGAGAATTTAAAAAGCTAATACTGTACATATGAAACTTAGTGAATGTATTTTTCCTTTTGTTTTTAAAGGAAAATAACATCTTAAGATATCATAAAATTGAAAAATAACAAACATAACAGAAAGGCTAGCATGTTTAAGTCTAAACCTATAATGGTAATGACAAAATCTAAGTAATATTTTCTATTTGCACTCAATTTATCTGTAGTATTCATTCATCAGAATGTATTACCTGGAGAAAAAAATTACAATAATATTTAACTGACTTGAGAGTAAACACAGGAGGAAAAATTACAGTTAACAGAATCTTCTAAGTATACTAATTGAAATGCCCATAAGGAGTTAACATACACAATCATAATTTCTTTAAAAAACACATACACACCATAACATAAACTTTACTCTTTGAAATTATAGCTTTGTTCAACTCAAACATTTTAAACCTGAGATAACCTTTAACAAGTAAAAGTGATCAATAAATAAGTCAAAGGTCTTTGAGCAAATGGATTCCATACCTATTTAGGTAGATTAAAAGAAACTTACTACATAGAAATGCTTCATAATACAGGTATTTTTATGGAATATAATGCTCCAATATATAATATTTTCATTTCTCAATAAAAAAGTCTACAAAAGATATTAAACTGAAATTCTTTCCTCCTACTGTGAACTGAAATAAGTAAGTTACCTAAACTCATAAACCACATCAAAATAATATGTATTAAGAGCTAAAGGAGTTTAGGAGGTTTAGGTGGTATGTATATGACATACCCTTCTCCTCCTGGCAATACATTGATTCTTTTCACTTAGTAATTCATTCCAGAGAGATTTGTTGCCTGTTCCTTCAGCTAAAGAGTGCAACTTTTAGGAATATGTGAATTATAATAAAACTGTATTATAACAAATGTTGGGTGGTCCATTTAGCTAATTACATTGCTGCTTTACTAAGAGTTTTGAGTCATTCTGTTTTGGACTCTTTATCCTGGGAATAAGTGAAATTTAGAGAGAAGTAGAGGAGAGAATCAAGGGTTTCTGTAGTACTAGGGAAAAGGGAGGGCAATGCCAAGGTTTAACTTGAGTAACCTGTCAAGCATAACATAGCACGTAACTGTGTTTTAGAACAAGTTATTCTTTCTTTTTTTTTTAATTTTAAGCAATCAGGGTTAAGTAACTTGCTCAAGGTTACACGGCCAGTTATTTCTGGGTGTGGTGCTGAGTGTCTGAGCCCGGGATTCGATCTCCAGGTCGTCCCAACACTGGAGCCGGTGCACTTACTTGCTGAGCCACCTGGCCGCCCCTAAACAATTGGGATTAAGTAACTTGCTCAAGGTTACACGGCCAGGTGTTTCTGGGTGGATGCTAAGTGTCCGAGCCCGGGATTCGATCTCCAGGTCTTCTCAACACTGGAGCCGGTGCTCTTACTTGCTGTGCTACCTGGCCGCCCCAGAACAAGTTATTCTTATGCACTAGAGCCTACATTTCTGACCCCTGGGAATCCTCTTATCTCTAGAACCAAAGATGGTTTTAAATGTTATGGTTAAGAATGAATTTGGTCCTTGAGGTCCAACTGGTCTTCAGTTGCTGAGAGAATTATATGAAAGCAAGGCTTACCTAGAAATACAGATACTTAGGGTTCTAAGAGGGAAAGAGGAGTCTTGTTTAAATTATCCCTACTCCAAGGGTTTGGGGTATTACTTTTTTCCAATTTCAGCCTCAAGTCTACTTGGCACAGGGGGATAAGCCATTTAGGATCACAGTTTTAGAGAAGAGACCCCAAAGGTTATTTAGGCCAAGCTCACTTCCTTCTGACTTTACATTTCAGGACATTATGTGACATGTCCAAAGTCACAAGGGTAAGTAAATAGCAGAACTGGGATTATAACCCAGGTCCTCTGCCCCTAATTATGGTGTTATTCCCATTAATCCCATTTTTAATACACTCCATCAGGTTTCCAGAACATGCTGAAATAATTCAAAATCGATTGAAGATCAAGTAGATTCAATACAAAAATGGACCTGACCTCTATAAAACTTCTTGGCAAACATTTTACAGTAAGATCCTTTCCAATAAGAACTCCCATAAGCACAGTTAAATTATTACTGATTTTTTAAATGATTAGCATTAATGCACTTCATTAATTAGCTTCATGCACTCTGAGATTGTAAGGCTGATCTAAGATGCAGGAGTAGAGGGTGATTTGGTAATGGCTGTTCCAGGGATTCAGATTTTTTGCTAGGATATCATCATTTTAAGAGTTATTGAAAACAATTAACATAAATAATCATATTAAAAACAAAATGTCTCAAACCACATGCGTATATCAAGAGATGCTGAAAGTACAAATCAGCTAGGATATGCAGTGCTGGGCTTAGAGTCAAGAAGACCTAAACTTGAATCATGCTCCACAATCTGGGACAAGTTATTTAATTCTCTAGACCTCAAAGAGCTACCTCATAGGATTATTGAGGTAACAAGCAAATTGCTTTGCAAATCTTAAAGCACTAAATATTACCTAATATTATTATCATTTTAAAAGTCTTTGACCAAGTACAACCCTTATTTATGCAAAAAATCATTAAGTATAGGTATAAAATTATCTTTCTTTGAAATGACAAAAAACTAATAGTATATCCAAAGGGGAAATACTAGAGGCTTTCATTCAAACTACCAGTCCCACTCAATAAAAATATAGATATAATCAAAAAGTGTTTCTTAAATAAAGAATGACTCGAAATAACTGGAGAAATATTCAGTGCTCATGGCTGGGTCATGCCAGTATAATAAAAAAATAGAAATACTATCAAAATTAAATTATAGATTTAGTCATATACCAATCAGACTACCAAAGGGATGCTTTACTAAGCTAGGCAAAACAACAAAATACAGCTGGAAGAACACTAGAACATTAACAGAAACAGTGAAAAGGGAGTAGAAATGAAGAGGGGCTTCAAAGTATGTTATAAAGCATTAAACATCAAAACTCTTTAGTGCTTATTTTTTAAAAAGGAAAAGAAAATTATATTGATGAAACATACTAGATGAAAAAATCAGAAATAATTTATCTCAACTACTTAATAAGCATTTATCAGGTACCTACTATTGGTTGATTTGATTATGGTTTAAGAACTGAGAGGTGTAGAGACAGGAAAAGATGGCTAGCAGGTGAAATGACATATTGCTGGGTGAGATGACATAGTGGGTGACTAAGGCAACCACTAATAAGGTAGAAGTCCCTGGTAGGAGCTTGGGAATGATATTAAAATGGTTAAGCCCCATATGTCATGATTTTTTAAGAAAATCAAGGATTCTGAGAGGTGAGAGTGAAGAGGAAAGAACACTCCAGACATTATCACAGCCAGTGCAATGCACTAAGACAGGACATCATGCTGGCAAGCATGGATGAACTGCTGAGTGCATGGAATTCAATGGGAATATTCCCTTCATTGGGACAGGTCTGTTCCATCTGTTCCCTTTCATCTTGGGTGACTCTTGTCACCTACTATAAATCCTTCCCCAGGGAACCTACCTAACTGAGGGCCTTTATAACCTAACACTATTAGATACCTTTACAGCATAAAGGCTGTGACTTGGTTATCTCTTTTGCTACATGAGAGATCTGTGTGGCATAGCAGATAGATCACCCCACTTAAGAGTCAGAAAAACCTGAGGTCAAATCCTGCCTCAGACACTTACTGCCTATGTGAACCTATGTAAGTCACTTAACTTCTCTGCTCATTAGTTTTCTCATCTGTAAAAATGAGGTTAGACCCAAATGGTATATAAAGTCCCTTTTAGCCCTATATTTATGATCCTCTTAGCCTACTCATTTTGTCCAATACCTGCATGTCTGATGTCATCTTTGGCATTATTTGTCCTGCAAAAATCTTTGTTGGTGATAAGCTGAAGTCTACTCACCTACCACCTACCATGCTTTTTTGTACAGCTCACAATTTTTGTGAGCTTTTGATTCTTCTGAGAGTATTGTATCACATGATTTATAGGTATATAACATTATCAGAAAAAAATATTAGTGCTAAAAGGATGAACCTTTATTTCATGGAAAAGTTTGGTGCCATTAAAACATTGCACAATTTCTCAAAGGCAAGCTGCTCTGGTTCACTTCTTGTTCAATTATTAGCCCAGCTGAAATCCCAATAAATTTAAATGAGAAATGTTCTTATGAAACAACACTAGTTGCCTACCTAATTGCAAATGATAGTCTGAACAATAGGCATTCTTCTTCACCTGCTCTGTGAGAAGTTACATTAAAATATTTTTAAAATGTAAAGTTTCAGTGATCATTTCCAAAGTGCCAAAATAAAAGAAAAAATACAATAAATATATATCTAACATTTTCCCTCAATAATTCCATTTTTCAAAAAAGAACAATTCTGAAACAAAAGCTAACTAATGCTTTCTTCTCCATTTGGCAAATTCAGGATACTAGAATCAAGATAAATATTATAGTATCCTCCACTTAAGTTAAATAAACACAAAATGTCTCAATGTAGTCACCTCACTGATATTTCTATTTTGAAGAGATGTGAATCAAAGATAACATGGTTACTATGAGACAGCAGCACCACTGATAGAGAAAGATAGCCTCTGAGGAAGATAAGGATTCAACCCTGAGACTGTCTGTGTTACCCTGAGCAAGTTACTTAGTTTCTCAGAGCTCCCTATCAACTTCCTAATATTATATATTGCAAAGTAGTTACCAATCTGCACTGTGGAACAGGAAGGTTCCTCACACTCCCTACCCAAATAGGAAATCATGACAGGACAGGGGAGGGCAGAAAGATTTTCCAGAATGCTGGAAGATCCACACTCAGGTTCTTACAATGGCAGTACATATAGCACTACCATACAAATGGTGGTTTATAGAACACCATTATAACATTTGACAAAGAACTATGAAAAACTATGTTAATAAAAACAACTTTATTACATATCACCAATTATATTCATTCAAACAGATTAAGAGCTTTAAATTTAGATTCTCTGGCCATAAACTGTTTGCAAGGTCATAAAAGGCATCCTTTCTTGAAGGCAGTTTATCTCATATTAAAATAAGTTCATCATGCCTCCCAAACATATAATTAGTTTTGACTGAATGAGTTTACTTTTGTGAAACTTTATTGATTCATTAAATAGCTTATTCTCCAAATAAAATAGGGCTAAAAACGGAATAAATTACTACTGATAGCATTTCACTGAAGTTCCAAGAATACCAAATCACCATTTTCCCCTCTCTTAGCTCTCAAATATGATTTGCAAGCATATGAACACAATAAATTTAAATGAATGTAAATCACTCAAATTTACCACAGACCCTACTTCACTAGCATTTCATCCTTCTGAAAAAAAAAAATTAACCAGCACATTTTACCATTAGTTAACAACCTTTTAAATTTAACAACCTTTTTTATTTCTAGGTCTTTTTTCCCTAGTCCTTTAAAAACATCCATTCTATATTCTGTAAGTAATCTTTCATATCCCCAAACCATCTGCAACTATGGAAATGGTGCCCAATTTTTAAAATTAAATGTAATATTGATATTATAACATTTTCTTCCAATAAGAACATTCTTGGTAACAAAACCTACAGGAAGTCTATGCATTTATAGCATATATAGTTCACTATAAATTTCAGGGGGAAAAAGGTTGGTTCTGAAAACAAAAATGGAATGTAATTTTCATTACAAAACTATGAAATGTAGTAGCTACAGTATTTTTTTAATGTAATCCTATACACTATATTTTCTTACTATATGCTAAGTAATATGTTGTTATTCCACAATTTACAGAAACTCACTTTTAAAGCATGCATTTATACTTTTTATTAAATTTACATTATTCAATTAATCATCCTCAAAGTCCCACTGCAGTGATTCCTTGTAATGTGGAAGTGACCCTAAATTCTGAAGGCTCCACCAGTGCAGCCAAAGTGCTGTTAGGGCCTAACATTCTGGAAAAGCCAGCCAAAACAACAGATTGTGTGTCTGCTGTCTGAGGGCTAGCCTAGCTAAGGACAGAGGGGGTTGTCACCACTAGGCTCCCACATCAGTGATGAATTCTTTGGCTAGGCCAATTCATGAGACAAATAAAAATTCTGAGTGGCCTTCAGTCCTGTGTGGGCCCTCTCCTGTTTCAGCAGTGACTTGCAGAATGAGCAGAAGAGGGAGACAGTATTAAAAATCACCAGTTTTTAGATAATCTGCAAATATTAACTTAGTTGTTGGTATTAGAAACAAATGTAAGATGCTTGTCCAATGACCAGAGAGGCAACCTACAAGAACTGAATCATAATCTGTACATTTTCCCCATGAAAACAAGTAAACAGAAGACATAAGGACTAGATGAAAGGAGAGCTCACACTTTCTGGATTAAAGAGGCAAATAAGTAGGAGAGTTAGTTTCATCACTGAGTCCAAAGGCAAGAAGAAAGATCATTTCCATGATTTCACCTAAATTGATTTACAAAATGTAATGCTACATCAAACTACCAACATGGGTAGTTTAAAGAGATGGTCAAAATAACAATAAAATTCATTGGGAGGAACAAAATGTCTAGAAAATTAAAAGAACTAATGGGAAAAAAGTAAGAATGAAGGAAGAATTTGAGGTATTTCTATACCTCAAATTACATTACAAAGCAGTTGCCACTAAAACTATTTAGTCCTGGTCTTCAAAAAAATAAAAAGTATCAATGATAATTTTTTTTTACCCTTATATTCTTATCACTAGATAAGGAATGCTCACAAGCAATTGAACTAGAGAATAACTGCTACAAAAACCAATAACCAGTTTGGTAAAGTTAGGTTAAGTATAATTTTTTATACCACATGCTACCATAAGGGCAAAATGGATACACAATTGGAATATAAATGTTATGTCTGGGGTGGGGGCATCCTTAACCAAGCAAAGCATAAAGGCAAGTACAAAAAATTAAAATACATTTTCAACTGTAGGTAACTGAATAATTACCTACAATTGAAAATATTTTTTAATGATCAGCATGAAAAATTTTTGCATTAACATGGAGTTAGGATATATTTTATACATATAGATATATACATATATATGATAAAAAGGGAAAATGTTAATTAGGAAAAAAAACCTCTGCCTTGAATACCTCTAATAATGGTCTGATTTTCAATACTTTCAGAATATGAACTAATTTATAAAAATCTTATAGAGAAGGATGGACAAAAATTATGAGCAGCATCATCTCAAAAGGGAGTAAGATGCTATGAAATTAAAAAAAACAGGTTAATGGAAACTGCTAAGAAGGAATTAATGTATATCTAAAATTAAAAATCATTCCATGGAAAAGGTCAAAAGATATTAAAAATATCATTTTAAAAAGAACTGCAAACTATTAACAATGTATAAAAGATTGTTCTAAATCACTGACAACAGAAATGCAAATCAAAGCCCCTTCAAGTTTTCACTCACAAAACTGTCCAAAATCAGTAAAGATACAAATAATAAATACTAGAGGGATTATAGAATTCAGGAACACTAATACACTGTTGATGGCACTGTGACTTGGTCCAAACATAATGCAAAGTAACTGGAGTTATGCTAAGAAAAAAAAAAACTCAGTTCAGATCTCATTACTAAATAGGACCCAAAGGAGGCCCAAAACAAAGGAAGCATAAGTGCCAAAATAGAGTAGAGTGTGTGCGTGCATGTATGTTTGTGTGTAATTTAGACAAGAATTTAAGGCAAATCAAGATACTCTTTGATTAGAGAATGCCCAAACAATGGCATGTAAATAATGAAATGTTACCACACCATGAAAAATTATATATTTTGATAAACACAGGAAGACATATGAATGACATATGAATGACATATAAACATATGAAGACATATGAAGCAAAATCTAGAAAACAATATACATGACCACAAAAACATTAAGTGGAAAACAGCAATAGCAAAAGATAACCACTTTGCCATTTTAATGATCATACTTGGCTCCAGAGAAGCATTAAAGAAACACACCTCTCTCCCTTCTCTCTACAAGGGAAGGGGGAACAGGTTAGAATCATAGAGCATTGCAAACACCTTTAGACAAGACTGATGCATTGGTTTTGCCCTACTTTTCTTCTCTTTCTTTTTTTAATATATGTAATAAGGAATGGTAGCTATGTAGGAAAGAGGAAAGAGATATATTTGGAAATGAGAGTGATGTAAAATCTTTACATGTTAATAAAAAGATGAAGAATATTTCAGGAGGGCAATGGAGTTGTTTTATACTGCAGTTCTGCTTCTAAGTATCTGCAAAAGCATGACCATGGAAATACTCACAATTTATGTGATGTGCAAACATCTATTGTAGGGGATAAATGAAGTTCCAAATTAAATCAACACACACTTTGATATACCTATATTCTCAGTGAGGATAATGTAAAGATGGGAATGGGCAAGCAAGGTCAACTTTTTAAAATGTGGGAAAATAGATTTCAGGCATAAAGAATTAAAATTAAAGTAACTTGTAGATCTACCTCCAAAACATCTCTCAAATAAGTCCCTTTCCCCCACAATCACTATTATACTTGAGGCTCTTACCACTGTGAGCATGGATGATTACGACACTCTAATTGGTCTTCCTGCCTCAAGTTTCTTTTCTCCCCAAGCCATCCTCCACACAGCTGCCAACATGACACCCGTAAAGCACAGGTCTGGCTATGCCATTCCTATTACTCATAAAGTTCCAATGGTTCCCTACAGTGTCTAGGATAAAAGGTAAATTCTTCTATTTAGCATTTTAAGGCTTCTGCTTATTTTTCCACACTTATCATACATCAGTCCCCTCGGCATACTTTGTGGTCCAGGAAGATCATCCTTCTTGTTCTTCCCACTACTATTACTTCTTTGCTTTGGCATCATTTGGCTTTCTTTCCTGGAATGTGCTTCCTTCTCACCTTGGTCTCTCAGAAGTCCTAGCTTACTTCAAAATTCAGCTCAAGTGACACCTTGCCCAGTAGCTCAATTCAACTGAAATGATTTTGTAATATTTCTACCTACTTATATATGTTGTTTCCCCACAAAAAAAGTAAATTCCTCCAGGAAAGAGACTTATCATTTATCCATTTTTAACACTAGCACCTAAAAAAACTGACTGACACATAACAGGCATGTAATAAATGTATGTTGATTGAATAATTGGAAGTTGATAGACATGGCAAACAATTATCATCACAGATAAGAAATTCAGGGGGAAAAATATTATCTGTCAGATGTATGGACAGGAGAAAAGTTCATGACCATATTAAAGATAGAGACATTCACAGGAGGTAAAATGAACAAGTTTGATTACATAAATTTTTTTAATTGCACAAACACAATCAATGCAGCTAAAATTAGAAGAGAAATAAGAAAGCGGCAAAACCTTTGCAGCAAGTTTCTCTGATTAAAGTTCTAATTTCTAAGATATATAGAAAACTGAGCCAAATTTATAAGAATAAGAGTAATTCTCCAATTGATAAAAATATGAATAGGAAATAGTCAAATGATATACATAGGCAGTTTTCAGAGGAAGAAGTCTAAACTATCAAGAGGCATATAAAATTAAACTATCAAGAGCCATATAAAATTCTCTAACTCACTAATAATTAGAGAAAAATAAATTAAAACAATTCTGTCATTAAATTGACAAAACTGACAAAACAAGGAAAACAACAAATGCTGGAGGGGCTGTCAGAAAACAGGTACATTAATGCACTTCTGGGTGGAGGTGAGAACTAACTTAGGCATTCTGGAAAATAATTGGGAATTATGCCCAAGAAGATATTAAACTATGCATACCCTTTGACTAAGTAATACTGCTACTTGGTATATGCCTCAAAGAGACCAAAGAAAGAGAAAAGCACCCACATGTACAAAAATATTTCTTATAGCAGCTTTTTATCATGATGGCAAAGAATTAGAAACTAAAGGGAAGAATGGCTGAAGAAGTTAAAGTATATGAATGTGAGAACACCATTGTGCTGTAAAAAAATGATGATAGGAATGGTTTCAGAGAAATCTGGGGAGACCACATCAGTCTGAAATGATGCAAAGTAAAGTGAACAGAACCAGGAGAAAAATTATACAATAACAACAATACTGTAAAGATAAACAATTTTGAAAGAAACAGAAATTCTAATCAAAACTTAAGAACTCTAATCAAACAATGACCAACCACAATTCCAAAAAACTCATGATGTAACACACTCTCTATTTGTAGATGGAGAACTGACGGACTGAGAGTGCAGACTGAGTGGTTTTTTTTTTTTTCTGGACATGGTTAATTGGGGAATTTGTTGGGCGGCTAGGTGGCACAGTCAGCGCAGGCCCCGGAGTCAGGAGGACCTGAGTTCAGATCTGGCCTCAAACACACACACACACACACACACACACACACACACACACAAAACCAAACTAGCAGTGTGACCTTGGGCAAGTTACTTAACCCCAATTGCCCTCCAAAAAGAAAAAAAAAAGGAATTTGTTTGCTTGATTAACATGTTTATAATGAATTTTGTTTTTCTTATCTTCTCAATGGGTGGAGGAGGGAGTATGGGGAAGGAAGAAATCTGAAACAAAAAATAAAATAAAAATCAAATTTTATAAAGAGTGAAAAAAAGATAAAAACTATTCATTATTGATTCAAGAATTATTCCTGAATCAGTCATCAATATAAAGTTATACCACTGACTTAACAAAGCAAGTATCAAAATACAAAGCTAGAAAAATAAGGTGTGAAAAAGATAAGGTGTACAACCTGACTGAAATTACTGATATAAAAACAGCAAATGGGTGGAGGAAAAGACATCAACACTAATAACAAAAGTAACAAGATGGATGTAAAACAATTGCCATAAAATAGAGAACAAAAGAGTCTAAGAACTCCCTTAGTCAAACACTTGATTTACCTTAGTAAAACAAGTAGAGACGTTGCAAAAGAATAGCTAGTTGGAAACATGAACATAAAATCTCATGAAGGATCGTAGATTTTGAACAGTAGCACCTCATAATGAACAGTAGAATAAAAAAAACTGCTTAAAGGAAGCTGTTTAGAGGGATTACACTAAAAGTCATTCTAGGGGCATTTAAATATGAAATGTGAAGGAAGACAAGCAGACTAAAAATGTAAAGGATCCGTCAATTTTTTTTAATAACAAACTTATTTTACTACCAAGGACAGAGAATCAAACATCAGAGTGCCAGATGTGTGTGTCTAGAAGCAGAAATAGAACTGGAAAAAATAAAGATAGGAAAAACAGATGAACCTGAACAAATATACACAAAGGAAGTTCATGCTAAAGTCAACAAAGTTTTTTGGAGACTTAGGGATCAGTTCTGAAAGTATCTGAAGAATGAGAAGATACCAAATGTTGTGTGGGGAAATCTCAAATCTTCTTATACAAAAAGAGGGGGTATCAACTGAGAAAATGTCAATAACTACCAATCTATATTCATACTTTCCCATCTACCCAAAATTCTTATAAAATATTCTATACACATACAGAAGACCCTTGGTGAGGGTACTAGAAACAAAGAGGCAAGCTTTTACAATTGATATTCCATAACAGACCACACCACTACTGACACACAAGTAACTGACTACAAAGTAAAAGAAGACACAGGAACTCATTGTGCTTGATGAAAAAGAAAAAAAATGCATTAGTGTTTTGGAGAAAATTTTACTTTAGAAGTTCTCATTCAGAGAGAAGGCAGTGAAGATGGACCAGCTCCTTCAATAAGAATGTGACCAGACAAAATAATGACAGTAACCTGACTTAGTTTTTCAGCTTCACACAGGACATGCCCAAACTTTCTTTTTTTTTTTTGGTGGCAGATCTACAGTCTTGTAGATCTTCAAGTGACAAGTGCTATGTCACTGTAAACCAACTTTATGACCCCAGACTTCCACACCTATGTGAAGACAAGGAATACCTTTTCCCCCCTCTTCCCCACAAAACCTATTTCTTTTTCTTTCTCGACATGCCTTGCCCACAAACCTGTTGCTTATTTTATTTTTAAATGTTTTCCCTAGTTTCTATTTTCTATATGAAAACAAAAGTTTATGCAATTTTTTGAAAGATAAAATTGAGATATTCTTGTTTAATGACCAGATCTGATAATTAATATCAAACGGAGCATAAAACAAATTAGCTGTACACTCACTACTTTCATGAAGGAGATTCCATGAAGAGCCCTAGATAAAGGGAGATTTCCCATTGATGTCCTTCGGACATTACTACTTGCAAAATGACAAGGTAATGACTGCTTCAAGTCCTAGAATATTGAAAAGCATAATCTATAAGCTCCCTGAAGAGATTGTCCTAATCATATTGGAAAAAGTGGATGACTTTATTGTGTAGATGTGTAGACTTTAGCATGTTGCTGACTAGACAATCAGTAGAGCTCATCCAAATATACAAATGTTTTAGACCACAAAATGAACAATAAGTTGGACCCAGAATTAAATGATGGAAGAAAAGTGGGGTTGAACTTTCATGATAAGTGCAAAGCTTTAGCTGATGCCAGATTCCTCATAAGGCAAAAGACCATCTATTCTTTCATGATTTTTGTTGTGTATTCTAATTTTTATTATTTTCATATTCTTTAATATCATGCTTCTAGTATTGGTATATGGCTGGGATATAGGACATCACAGTCTTTAGAGAATGGAAAAGAAGATCAACCAAAGGACAACTGCATGCTGGTTGCAATATAACATGGAATGATCGAGAAAAGGCAGGGTAAAGGATGCCGTAAAAGAAATGAATATTAAAAAAGGTGAGTCAGTCACATGGCAGGAACATGAGATAAAACTCACAGACCAAGGACTTTACTGGCATTTTCGTAATTTCAATATAAAATAAGGAAGGGCCCAGTAGTGATAGGTAGGCATTAGTAAGTAGGCATTGGTGAGTTGCTATTTGCATCACTAGACAAAACAATAATAATGACAACAATAACAATAACAAACGTTTTATACAGCTACGTGCTAAGCGCTTTATAATTATAATCTCCTCTGATCTTCACAACAATCCTGGGTTGGGTAGGTGCTATTACTATTCTCATTTTAGAGATAAGGAAACTGAGTCAAAAAGAGGGTAAATGACTTGCCCAGGGTCACACAGCTATTAAGTATCTGAGGCCAAATTTGAACTCAGGTTTTCCTAACTCCAGGCCTGGTGCTTTATCCACTACACCACCTGGCTGTCTCTATGCCCACAATGAGATCAGATGAACCATTGGCATATCTGGGTATTGAGTTTCAATGCATTAAAAAATACTAAGACTATACATTTGCACAGCAATCGATTGTTCAGGAATGCTGTTTTATGGCATGCTGGTCTATGATAAAAATGGTACAAAGTTTTGTTGTTGTTGTTGTTGTTATTTAATTAGTCATGTTTAATGACTTTTTTTGTAAACATGGTCACTGAAGAATGTTGTTCTATCAAATCTGCTTTTAAATGATTAACTTTTAAAAGATCTGTGGAAAGAATGCATTAAATGTTTAAAATTTAAGCAATAAAATCAGATTCCTATGACCTCATCTACCGTATAAAGTATGACTATAGTTACTATCTTTAGAAAGATAAATGGTAGACCAAAAATCTAGAGAAATTTAAATTAAATATTTGCCAGTCCAAACCCTGGCAGTTTAATAGCTCATACCTCATTTCATGTAATATATCTGATACTTAAAAATAAGTTGTGTGACATATATCTGTAATCTCTTCTCACTAACTCAATTTCAGATATTCTGTATCTCATTTCTTACTGATCCCTGGTTAACAATGGCACTTAGAAGTTTCCTTGCCTCCCAGTCTCTTAATCAAGTAGTTAATGTCATAAACAAACATGTAAATACACCAGGGGACCCACTATGAAAACAAACTGTTGTTGGTTGAATCATTTTGTAAATCAAAGAATCATTTTGTAATGTAAATAACATCTATTTTATAAATGTAGGTTTTTATATGTTGGATTTTCTCAAAGGGGTCACATTTTCATTTGCTAAGTATTTTTGTTGTTTAGTCACATGTGTTTGACTATCCATGATCCTATTTGAGGTTTTCATGTCAAAGTTACTGGAGTAGTTTGCCATTTCCTTCCCCAACTCATTTTACAGATGAGGAAACTGAGTCAAACAGTGTTAAGTAAGCTGCTCAGGTTTACCTGACAGTGTCACACTCACACACACACACACACACACACACACACACACATACAGAGTTGCTAGGTATAAACTCTAGGACTCTAAGGTATCTTTCAGTAATAATTTTCAAAAACAGTACCATAACTGTCCATAATCTATCCCAAAGGGTGTGAATATGACCCAACCTTCAAATATGGAAACTGCCATTTCTGTAATATTTCTCATTCTGAACACAGCAATGCCACAGTAACCAACATGGTCCATGAACCTATGTTCTGATTAACTTCTAAAACTTCAAAATCACATGGTGCTAATTGTTTGAGTCCTACTTTACTAGGTACTAGATAGCTCAGGTTTATTATAATATCTTTACAAGTTTTTGTGGTTGAGTGAAATGAACCTTAAAGACCCTTTAAGAACAAGGCAGGTGTGTGGGGAAGCTTCTTTGGGAACATCTGCTTAAGCTACTGGCTAGCAACCGACCACACAAGTAGCTACCATATACTTAGCTGCTCTGGCTTCATTCCTTAAGGCAGGGCTTTAAAAGACTAGGAAGGGTCTGCTCCAGGGGCAAGACAGAGACAGAGACAGAGAGAAAAGGAGAGAAGGCAAGAGGGAAACAGAGGGGGAGAGAGAGAATACATGTAAGCGTGTGCATGTTTAAATGTATATTTATGCATATGAATTACCATTGTAAATTGATTCATATTTATTAGGAAGGAGATAAGGTTGTCCTACAGCTATCCATCCCTCCACAGGAATATTAATCTGACCCTATCTAGAAAAGCAATACAAGCAAGTTTGGCTAACATTCAGTTTTTATCCCCTGTTCTCTTTCTATAATCCCTTTCCACAAGATTTCATCTCCTCTCAATGCTTCTTACCACTAAGCAGATGTTTCTCAAATTTACATCTTGACTTGAGCCCAGTTCTCTCTTTGGAATTCTAGCCCTAAATTTTCCATTACCAGCCAGACTTTTTACATTTTCACATCCTGCTGTCATCCCCAACTTCTAAGGTAATCCTACCATTCCTGTCCTGCCTCAATCCAGAAAAAGATTCACCTACAGGCCTCTGATTTGTTTTTGGCTACATTTAACTTTTTGCTCAAATCCACCTAAATAGAGCAAGAAGTATGAAAACAGACCACTCAGCAAACAATCTCTTCCACGGGTCCAGAGTTCACCAACTTCATTTCAAGCACCTATAATGCTGACCTTCTCACCTCTCAGATTCCAGAAGCTGCCTGACCAGAAAGCTTTGAACTGTCACACAGCTTCAGTGTCTGCCAGACTTTTCTTCCTCAACTTCCGCTGTGGCCAAATCCTGATCAGTCGTGTCCTAGTGATGCCCACTTCTCAGTATGACAAGGTTAAACATAGGATCATGGATGCAGAGCAGGCAGGGAACTAAGAGGTCATTCAGTTCAATCTGCTCAGAAACTGAGCCCCACAGAGATAAAGGTAATTAGTGGCAGAGCAAAATTCCAACTCAGGTCCCATGACTTTAAAGTCAGGGCTGTTTTCATTGTACCAGGCTCTCCCCTGCACATATCTTTCCCCCCAAAACTAGTTTCCTCTCCCAAAATTTACATTCCTACCAAAAATCACCAAAATTCTTCACATCACTCAGATTTGGAACCTGTGTCACCTTGGACAACTCTCCCGTTAGCACCACATGCAGTCAGTCACTTGGTCCTGAGGATTCCTATTTGGAGATATTTCCTACACCAGTTTGTCCTTTTCCATTTACATTGTCACCGCACTTCAGAATGAGCCCATATCGTCTCATTCCTGAAGTATCGGTCTTCTAATTTATGCAATCTATTCCATAGGACGCCAGGACATTAACCTTCCTAAGGTACTACTTCCATCATGCCACATAGTTATAGACTCCTCCTCCATGGCAAAATCCAAACTCCTTTACCTCATATTAAAGACTTTATTCCTTGAACTCCAACCTACCAAGCCTACCCTGTTTCTAAAGAAAAACCCTCCCCTATTCAGCCAGATTGAACTCTTACCATCCCAAGAGAGCGTCTGTTCATAGTACTGAATCCACCTCCATGATTTTTGCTTGGGATTAATCTCTCTGCTTGATATTCCCTTACCATTCTTCTCTGCTTTCCTAATTTTTGTAAATAGGAGTCATATTTTTCCTTAAACACCCCTAGTCAATAGTAGTCATTCCTTCTGAATTCAGTCATCTCCTACTCAATATATTTAAAGCTTAGTTCATGCTTTCAAAACAAAATCTTCCTCTTGATTTCACTGTTTCTTGGTCCCTCCCCTAGTTAAACCTCTACACAGGTTTCTCATTGGCTACAGAGTAAAATCAAAACTCTTTGGCATTGCTTTCTGTGTCTGCTCAATCTGGTCCCAGCAATGCCTAAAACCTTATCTCCCACTATTTCCCCACATTCAAACAGTCCTCACAGTCCTCACATTGCTCCCTGAATAACCCTTGCAAAATCAGTTACATATATAATAGGACTTTGCTTATTGCTTGTGACATTTCACCTGCTTGAAATACCCCTCCTATTATACTTAATCTAAATTCTACCTTTTTTTTTACAAGATCTAATATAAATTCCTCTTGGAAGTCTTCCTTGAAAACATGAATCTATAGTAGTCACTATCTCCACTACGTTTCTGTAGTATTTGTTCCTTCTACTCCTTAATACATCACAGAATCTCAGAACTGAAAGGGACTCCTATAGGACATTTATAGTCCAACACATACCTGAATGAGAAAATCCCTTTTACAACATACATGACAAGTAGTCTTCCAGTTTTTTGCTTGAATACCTCTAGTTATGATGAACTCACTACACCTCTCAAAGCAACCCATTCCACCTTCGAATAATTTTAATTGTTGGGAAGTTTCTTCATATACCAAACCTTAATTTGCCTCTTGAAAACTGCTATCCCTTCCTCTAAGTTCCACTTTCTAAGGTTATAAAGAACAAATCTAATATTTCTTCTATGTGACAGTGTGTCTTCCAAGTCTTTCTGTTTTCCAGGCTAAATATTCTTAGTTTCCTCAACCAATCTTCATATATAGCATAAACATATATACCATACTTTACTTATAGATCCTGTCTCTCCAAGTAGATTTTAATTTCTGAGGAACAGAAACAAAGTCTTGTACCACTTTGAGGTCTCACTGCCCAAAGCAATAATTGCAGATGCACAGTGTCTGTAGGTTGGCTGACCTAAGAAGAAACTATGAGCTAATGGCACTGCATAAAAATCTGAAAATCAGGAATAAAGAACTAGTAACAGACAACACTGACAAATCATAGCCAATATGAAACTCATGATTTGATATTTTGAGAAGATGCATAAGAAAACTTCTTGGGCATGGAAAGGGCAGGAGTAGGTAAAGAAAGATCCAGAACTATTATAGCCTGATCAAGACTACAGAAGAGAACTGTCTGTTTTCTTTTCCCTCAATCTCTTACCCTTCCTCAGAGTATCTGAAAGCATAAGTATAAAAATTGTGGGGAGATATTAGGTAGGAGAGCAAGAGTTTGGTCCTCCAAATAGTGGGGGAATGGTTTGGGAGCATCAACATGTTTTTGTTTTAATTAAAAGCTTCATTTACTGGATCATAGGTTCACCAATCTGGAGTTGAATGGGACTTTAGAGGATACCAAGTCCAACCTTTTCATTTTACACATGAATAAACTAATGAAAAAGAGAAGAAGGGAGAGAAAGGAGGATGAGAGAGGGAAAGTGAAAAGAGTAAATAAGAATGAAGGACAGAGTAGGGTAGGAGAAAAAAAGAAAAGAAGAGGAGAGAGAGAGAGAGAGAGAGAAGGAGGTAAGGAAAGAGAAGAAAAGGTAAAGAAGGAAGGAGAAAGAGACAGATAGGGAGGCAAAGAGAGAAAAAGACCAATGGGGAGGAGGAGAGAGCTGGGGTGAAATAGAAAAAGAGAGGTGATAGAATGTTAGAGGGGAAAGAGGGGAGAAAGAAGGGAAGTTAAATACCAGTGGTGGAATAAAGAAAGAAGTGAAGCAAAAGGGGGAAGGAAAGAGGTAGGGAAAGGAGAGGAAGAGGGGAAAAGAAAGAAGAGGAAGGGGGAGAGGGGGAGAAGGAAAGTAATCAGGGAGGCACTGAGCATTACCGAAATTTATTCAAAGGAAAGGATCTAGAGTTCCAATTGAAGCAATGAAAAAAGTAGAAATGAAAGAGGCCAACAGATTTTAAACTGTATTATAAAGCAAGTATCATCAAAACTATTAGGTACTGGTCAGAAAGAGCACAAATTACTGGAGGAAAGACTATTCAAAAAGGGAGAACTACAAAGCTATATTACTACTCAAAACTGTTTTGTCCAATGTTAGCAATAATCTAATGGATAGATCCAAATAGCCCTTTCTCAGTCTTAATTCTTGACATCTATGGTTTCTGACATGGTCTATCAACTACTTGTGGACCTTTCCTCCTCTGGCTTCTATGACGCTGCTCTCTCCATTCTGATTCTGCCTGCCTAATTTCTGTCTTTTCCAGACACTGTGAATAGATCCTGTCCTCCAGCTCACTAAGTGTGGGCATCTTGAAACCTCTTCTCCCTATATATAGTTTTCTTCCTTGGTGATCTCATCAACTTCCAGAGATTCAATTATAATTGCAATGAAAATGATTCCCAAATCCATGTATCCTGAACACAAGACCCATGTTACTACCTTCCTGGCTGATGCCTATAGGTATTTCCAAATGGAACTACTTCTCATCAAACCCACTACCCCTTCCCTGTTTCTGCTGTTAGGACAGCCATCCTTTCCAGTATTTTATTATATCACTGTTGTGTCTCAGACACCTTTGGTCACTCTTCCTTATACTAAAAGATCATAAACTTGAAAGGATCTTACTAGTTTATTTAACTCCTATCCATCTAGCAAGATTATGGATATAACTGAATTTCTTCCTTCCTCAATCTCTCTTTCCCCTCCAACCTTATCCTCCTGTGACTGAGAAGGGAATTGTAGGAAAACTAAAAATTTATGCAATTTTTTTAAGTACAAAATGGTAATAAAGACCAAAATTTTAGTTCTAGTTCTGTCCGTAACTAATCAGACGACTCTGGATGAGTCACTTAACAAAGGAAGGCACTCAGGGCCTTTTAAGGTCCTTGGGAGCTATCAATATCCTATGATTCCATGAACTCAAAAGTCACTTTCTGACTTGAGTGGGGAACAGTAAGATATGTGACCTGGACTGTTTGACATATTCAAAGTTTTATTAGAGAATAAGTAATATATTAGCTTATTTTACATATAAATGTTTTAATTTTTATAGATATGACACAGAATTTAATGGCACCAACACTAACAAGGATGAAAGAAAGTTTTCCTATACTTAGAAAACCCCAGAAAATCAACAATGAAACAAATTTAAATAGTTACAGCTAAACATCAGGATACAAAATAAAACTACAAAAATCATCAGCTTGCTTATGCAATACTAAGAAAAACCAAGATGAAATCATAAGACAAATTTCCTTTGAAATAACTACAAAACATAAAAATGTTTAGTAGTTAACCTCCCAAGACACGTACAAAAATTAAGTAAATAAAACTAGAAAACACTTTACAGAAATAAAAGGAAATAATTGGAGAGATTTTCACTCCTTATGGTCAGGTCATATATAATAATTATTATATTGACCAGGGCAACAGATAATATAAAATGATAATACTTATTAAATCAATGTACTGATTAAGTGTTATACCAATTTAAGAGATTTATTTTTTAGCACTTGACAAAATAACATAATTCATTTGGAAAAACAAAGGATCTAGAATCCCGGAAAATAAAGGGGGAAGAACAAAGTAAAGGGGAACAGCATTACCCAAACTCAAACTATATTATAAAGCAATATTCGTGGAAACTATTTGATACTGGTTAAAAACCAGAAAAAGTTGATCAGTGAAATAGACTAGGAAAAAAACGCTCTCTACATTAACCTAGTGTTGGAACAAAATCTTTGGAGGAAAGGGCTCGTTGTTTGGCAAGGACTATTTGGCAAAACTGGAAAGTAGTTGGGCAGAACTTAGGTTTGGACCAAAATCTTAGACCATTATAACAACAAAATAAGCTAAAATGGCTAAATAACATACATATCAAAAATCACATCACACATATACACACACAAATAGAACAGCACAAGGTCTGGGAACTCTGATAACTATGGACAAAAGAAATTCTTTTCTTTTTGCTTTTTGGAGGGGGTAAGGCAGGGCAATTGGGGTCAAGTGACTTGGCCAAGGTCACACAGATATTAAGTGTTAAGTGTCTGAGGCCAAATTTGAACTCAGGTCCTCCTGACTCCAGGGCTGGTGCTTTATTCACTGCACCACCTAGCCACCCCAAGAAAAATTCTTAACAAGGAAGAGTGGGGACCATAAAAGATAAAATAGAAAACTTTGCTATATAAAATTCAAGAGCTTCTACACAGATAAAATCAATTAGGACAAAGTTAGGAGAGAAATGATAAAGTGGGGGCAATTAACATTAAATATTACCAAAGATCTGATATTCAAAATACATACTGCTTGCTCCAACTGTAAGCTCTAACAGATTACAACACTAAGATTCTGGGGAGACTTGACTATGTATGTATATGCATGTGTGTATATGTTCATGTAAACATATATGTACATGTACACACATATATTCACACACACCATCACCATTACCACCACCACCACCAAGAACCATTCCCCAATAAAGAAGTGGCCAAAAGTTAGCAACAAATTTCCAGGAAAAAACCATGAACTGTATAATAACCACATTAAAACATTATTAAATAGTAAGAGAAATAAACAGAAAATAATTCTAAGGTTTCAGCTTATACTAGGCAAATCACAAAAGGTGATGACATATGGAAGCCATCAGTATTGTAACAGATATTTAAAGATAGGCACACTGCTACATTCTTCTCAGTGGAGTGGTGAAGAGGTCT
>NW_027186473.1:52377350-52399438 GCF_028583685.1 Petaurus breviceps papuanus
TTTGGGTTTTGCTTTTCTTTACAAGGTTTTGCCTTTACAAAGTTCTCATATACCAATAACAACAAAACCTACAAATACTGCTAGCGTTCTACTATTCTCCCCTTCATCTGGGGTCTACTTAGCAGTTCAATTAACAAACCCATAAACTTTTAGATCAAATGTTATGAGATGAAGTCCATAAGAAAAAAGCACTGAATATTTCTTCTTTATAAAAATGGTGGTGCCCCCTAGAGATAAACTGGTATACACTTGCTTCTTTATCTGAGAATGCTATTGATGCAGGACCTGGCAAAATTCCAGCCTATACAATAAGGAATTAACCATGTGACATCATAGAAAGTTAGCCATATTGAAAAGTTTTAAAAATAATTTTGGAGAAATTAGGGTTGAGCATCAACATGTTCATTAGAGGGAGAATGATATGGTAGGAAAAACAAGGGTCAGAGTACGTGAGCTCAAAGTACTTAACATTCACATAACCTTTGTCAAATCACTGAGCCTCAGTTTCCTCATTTATTAATTGTGGATGATACTTGGTAGTACTTACTTCACAAGTTTGTTGTGGAATAAACGCTTTGTAATTCTAAAAATGCTATATAAATATGGTTGGTCATCCTCTCCCCCCCCCCAAAATCGCAGCTAAATTTTTCAAGAATACTAAGCCACTGTATAGCAGTCAAAAAGTGCTCAGCAAAGTACTTCTCCCAGTTCCCACTCCATTTTATGCCTTTTATCTCTAAACAAGCTTATATGAAGCATCCTGAACAATGAGAATCATTTCTATTTTTAAAGTTCTTCAAAGTAAAACATTCCTTAGGATCTCCTTGAATAACATATCCCAATGTTTAGCAGTTTTGTCAGGACATGCTTCATATATGATCTAAACCCTCTCATGCTATAATAAAAGAAGGCTGCATCTTCTTCTCTCCTCAATGGAGAAAAACAGCTGGTCACCATCATCTATATAAAAGTCCTTCATGTTTTTGAAGATCAGTATTAAATTGCCCTAAAGATATTATTTTACAGGCTTTTATTCATATTTGTGGTTTTCCTTTCAACCATCTTTAAGTTTCTCATAGTTGTAAAATCTAGAACCGAATACAATATTTTAAGGATCTGGCTCAGTGTAACCCAATGATTTCTTCATGGAGGACAGGACTGAAGCTTCACATAGCCATCCATCACTGCTATTGCTGACTTATGATCAAAGCATAAAATGCTATGAGTTTCATTGTCTTCTGTTATGTTTTTCTTTTCTTGTATTTGGGCAACCTTTCTATACCAGTGTTAGATGAAACATATTCTCTTACTACCTTATGTTTGCTCCTTTAACTCATCCATTTGAATTGTGATCTACTTTTTTAAAGTGTTATCCATTATAATTTGTCATTTATAAACTTAATGATAATGTTCTTGAGCTGTACAGCTCATTCACCTAGAGAATGTGCAAAAACAATGTCATGCATGTCATGTTTGCTTCAGTTTCACTTATTGCATAGCCAACACCTTATGGCCAACTAGTCATTTAGTATAAGTATATGCCTATGGGGGTCATCAAAGGACAAGATTTCATGGATTAAGGAAGATCCATCACCACTACAGGATACACAACTCAAAGCCTACTCTCTTAAAGACCAGCAGCATCATCTTCATTTGAAAGCTGACATTACCTTTCAATAACTACAAATATAATGCAACTATCAAACACCAAAGGGCCCCAAACTGCCTGCTGCAGCACTCAAACTGATTATCTGCTCATAGGCATACAGCGATAACCAAGACTCGAGTGGCCATTGGGCAGGTCATACAGCACCAGATCAGAAGTATCATTAGAGTCAGGGTGAAAAACATCTTTTGATAACCCAGATGAGGATGAAATTAGGTTAACAGGACTTGTTGTAAAGATTCTAATTTTGTTTACCAAGGTCAATTATCTGTAAACCATTTACTAAATTTGTGATGAACTTTTTCACTATTTTCTCCAGAAATTTATGGTAAATATGTATGTATTTGCCATAACCCTTCCCTTTTTAAAATTATAGGTACTTCCTCTGGCCACTTCCAATCTTCAGTCATTTTTCCCAGTCTACAGGTTTTTAATAATAATTGTCTTATTATGATTTCTGCAATCACAGTTAAAAATTTCAGTAACATTAAGGGGAATGAGGTAGTCTGGCTAAGCTTTCTGGTTAATGGATATTTAACCTTTTAGGTACCAAACCGTTAAAAATCTTTGTACTAGTAGTTCTACAAAGTGAGACAGAGAGAGAGAGAGAGAGACAGAGAGAGAGAGAGAGACAGAGAGAGAGAGAGAGAGAGAGAGAGAGAGAAATTTAGCAGTCCAGAAACAAAAGTATATTAATGAAGATAGCGAGATAGTGACTGGTCTGTTATTAGGAATACAATACAGCACCTGTTTCTAGTGAGCTAATAAATTATATTTGTTTAAAAATCGAGGGAAGAATGCTGAACACCAAAACTCAGTAAAGGGTCAGTTTTTTTAACTGTTGCAAATATCTCTGGCAATATGACTTAATTTCTGCAAACACAGAGCTATTTTTTTCATGAGATTTCTCTCTGTAACAATAAGATGGTAACCTAAACTATAAAGTGAACTATGGAAATACTTAGTTTAGGCGATATAGTTTATTCAAAACCAATTAACCCCTTTAAAGTTATTGTGGGGAAAGCATGAAATTGCAAGAAGTTGAAATGGGGCGGCTAGGTGACCCAGTGAATAGAGCATGGGCCTTGGAGTCAGGAGAACCTGAGTTCAAATCCAGCCTCAGACACTTAACACAAAACTAGCCGTGTGATCTTAGGCAGGTCACTTAACCCCAATTGCCCTCCAAAAAGCAAAAAAATAAGTTGAAATAGATCCCATTTCCTTTGGTCAAGATTAAATAACTACATTTTCTCGTTCTACTAAAAAACTACTGAAAGTATTTTAAAATTTTATGAAGCCAGATTTTACAATAACTCAGTTATACTGTTATCCTAATAAAGTCCTAAAGATGTAGAAGATGGGGGGTAGAGCCAAGATGGTGGAGTAAAAGCAGGAACTTGGCTTAGCTCCCACTCCAACCACCTCCAATACCTGTAAAATATGACTCTAAACAAATTTTAGAGCTACAGAATCCACAAAGTGACAGAGAGAAACTGTAATGGGAATGCAGATTTGGAAGATCTTCCCTGCCCCTAGGCTAAAGTGCACCTGAAGCCTGGGGTGGGAGGCTTGTTTTTCAGTAGATACTTTTGGATTGGCCAGTGGGTCCAAAAGGTTGTTACATTCTCTGAGCCAGGAGAAGGCTATATAAGCCCTGATGTGTAGCTTTGTTTTGGGACTCACTTTGAGAAGTGTTCTGTGATTTGATCTGAATTCTGGGAAGCCGTTGTTGAGAGTCCCCTGGCTTTGAAAAACCCAGATGTGGAAACCCAGATGTTGACTGGGTATGGATGTAATGGTTGGACAGTTTGGAAATCTGTCTACTTGATCTGTTTCTGTCTTGATAATTCTGCCTGTATACTTTGAAGTTGGGGTGCTGACCTTTTTCCCCTGAATAAGGTAAACGATATATGTCTGACTGATTAAAGTAAGCTTGTTAACCCATTTTGAGTTGCTTTCCTTTAACAAAGCAGATCCAAGAACCTGTATGGGCAGCAAACCCTGAGGACGCGCTTGGGGTGCTTGCTGCTACAGAAACAAATATCCCACTGAAGGCAGCCTGGTAGGCCAAAAAGGAAGGGTCTATTGCACCAAGCTGGGAGCCAAACACAGTACTGTATGAGCTGCCTGGGCCCAGACCCGCGGCGGCCCAGATTGGCCAGAGCAGACTTCAGGAGAGTAACTCACTAGCAGCTGCGGCCATTTCCAGACTTCTAAACACATAAACGCCTAAGAGAAAGTAAAAGGTCAGCGGCAAACCCTGTTGGAACTAGGTGGAGATGAGTGTGGTCTAGCCCCTGTCCCAGGGGCAAAAGAGGAGAGAGGCAAGGCTGCTGCAGCTGCTGCCACATGGATGCCTCCAGAGCTCCTGGCCTGCAGATCATAGGGGGACCAAGTGACCATTCAGAGAGTAATTTCCCTTGCTTTGACCTGCTTGGATCTGGCTTGCTTTCTTGGGCGGTGGTCCTGGGATGTGTGGCCAGTGTACCAGAGCTTGTGGAGGCTGTAGAGAGGGCGCCGTCCTCAGACCTCTGAAAACTGCAAAAACCCCAGTGATTTGGGACATAGCTCTCTCCACTCTGAAAGCAGAGTTCTACCATGGCAAAGAGCTCAAAAGTTAAGTAATTGGATGGCAAGATAAGTAAGCAGAGGAAGAACAATCAGACCATAGAATCCTTTTTTGGAGACAAAAAGGATCATACATGAACCAGAAGAAGTCAAAACTCCTGCAGCAAAAGCTTCCATGAAAAATATGAATTGGTTATAGGACATGGAGGAGCTCAAGAAGGATTTTGAAAATCAAGTAAGAGAAGTAGAGGAAAAACTGGGAAGAGAAATCAGAATGATGCAAGAAAATCAGGAAAAGTAAGTCAACAGCCTGCTAAAGGAGACCCAAAAAAATACTGAAGAAAATAATACCTCAAAAAATAGACTAAGTCAAATAGCAAAAGAAGCCCAAAAAGCCAATGAGGAGAAGAATGCCTGAAAAAGCTGAATTGCCCAGATGGAAAAGAAATTTCAAAAACTCACTGAAAAGAATAACTCCTTCAAAATTAGACTGGAGCAACTGGAAGCTAGTGACTTTATGGGAAATCAAGATACTATAAAACAGAGCCAAACAAATGACAAAATAGGAGGCAATGTGAAATATCTCACTGGAAAAACCACTGCCCTGGGACATAGATCCAGGAGAGGTAATTTAAAAATTATTGGACTACCTGAAAGCCCTGATAAAGAAAATAGCTTAGAAGTCATCTTTCAAGAAATTATCAAGCAAAATTGCCCTGATATTCTAGAACCCGAGGGCAAAATAGAAATTGAAATAATTTACTGATCAACTCTTGAAAAAGATTCCAAAAACAAAACTCCTGGGAATATTTTAGCCAAATTCCAGAGTTCCCAGGTGAAGGAAAAAATATCATAAGCTGTCAGGAAGAAACAATTTGAGTATTGTAAAAACTTTACAATCAGGATAACATAATATCTAGCGGCTTCAACATTAAGGGACCGGAGGACTTGGAATATGATATTCTGGAGGTCAAAGGAGCTGGGATTAAAACCAAGAATCACCTACCCAGCAAAACTGAGTATAATGCTTCAAGGGAAAATATGGCCATTCAATGAAATAGAAGATTTTCAAGTATTCTTGTTGAAAAAATCAGAACAGAACAGAAAATATGACTTTCAAATACAAGAATCAAGAAAAGCATGAGAAGGTAAACAGGAAAAAAAATCATAAGGAACTCATTAAAGTTGAACTATTTACATTCCTACATGGAAAAATGATAATTATAACTCATGAGACTTTTCTCAGTATGAGGACAGTTGGAAGGGAATACATATGTGTGTACATATATATACATACATGTATTATGTATAGGAGGGTTTATGTATGTATAAATATATATGTGGGTGTGTATATATGTACATACATGTATACGTGGACAGAGGGCACAGGATCATTTGAATAGGAAGGGATGATATCTAAAAAATAAAATTAAGAGGTGAGAGAGAAATATAATGGGAGAAGTTCTCAGAAAGGGAGAGATAAAATAGGGTACATTATCTCATATAAAAGAGACAAGAAAAAACTGTTACAATTGAGGGGAAGAACAGGAACGTGAAAGGGAATGGGTCAACCTTACTCTCGTTGGATTTGGCTTAAGGAGCAAATAACAACACACTCAATTGGGTATCTTATCCTACAGGAAAGTAGAGGGAGGGGGATAAGAGTGGGGATGATAGAAGGGACAGCAGATTGGGGGAGAGGGTAGTTAGAAGCACATAGTTTTGAAAAGGGACAGGGTCAAAAAAGAAAATATAATAAGTGAGTGGTGGGAAAGGATGGAGGGAAATATAGTTAGTCTTTCACAATATAACTACTGTGGAAACATTTTGTGTAACTACACATGTACAACCTATTTTGAATTGCTTATCTTCCCAGTGGGGAGGTGAGGTAGGAAGTGTAGAAAGAATCTGGAAATCAAAGTTTTAAAAACAAATGTTAAAAAAAACCTTGTTTTTTATATGCAACTGGCAAATAAGATATACAGGCACTGGGGTACAGAAATCCATCTTGGCCTACTAGAAAGTTAGGGGGAAGGGGGAGGATATAAGAGAGAGCAGACTGGGGAAAGGGGTATTCAGTAGGCTCGCTATATTGGGGTGGGGGTAGGGGAAAGATGGAGAGAAAATTTGGAACTCAAAATCTTGTGGAAATGAATGTTGGAAACTAAAAAATTAATTTAAAAATTTTAAAAATCTTCTCTTTTCTATAAATACTATAAGTTAGATGCTCCACAAATCCAATATAAAGACAGAAAAGAACTGAGTTTTAGAATATCACAATGTACAACAGTAGCTAACATCCACAATGCTAGGAACTATGCTAAGTGCTTTAAATTATTATCTCATTTGATCCTCACAACAATCCTGGGAGGTAAAAGCTAGTAAAAAAAAAAAACAAACAATAGCTCCTTCTAGGCTTCTGTTCATGTTTTAATTCCTTGAGATAACAATTCTGAACAAAACAAACAAACAAAAAAGTTTGCTAAATTCACTTAAGTTTTAGGCAACCAAATGCAGGATATAGAATTTTTATATACTTGTGGAAAACATAATAGTCGAATTGTTTTCAGATGTTCCAAAGGAATACTTCATCTATGCTTTTATTGAACGGGATGAGGGGGAAGGAATTGTTGCCTTTAATTTATTTTCTTTCAACTTTATAGGGCTTTTGCAATACATATAAAGCACCTAAAACATCTCCAATGGATTAAGAAAGAGATTAAGTGATTTGTGCACTATGGCGCCCCCAGCTGCCTCCTAGGCAAACAGATCAAATGAGATAATATATGTAAGGCATTCTATAAATGTCAGTTACCAATGTTGTAATTAATTAATAATACCATTTTGAAATTACTGGGGGGAGATTCTGAAATATAATCAACATTTTCCCCTTATTTCTGCCAATTTTTCTTCTCTTTTTTTTAAGACAGTGAATTCTGATTTACAATCACTTTCCCCAAGGTCACCCTGGGAAATTAAAAAAGGATGTTCATCCTAGTTAGCTGCACTGTTTTCTCCACCATAAAATTATCCCCAATATACTGCTAAGAACTTGTGTATGATTTGTAGTAGAGGCTTTCTAACAAACATCTATGTAGTTACAAACCCATCACTTCTAAAGCTTTTCTAAAATACAGTTGCTTACTAGATAATTACTGGATATCTCTACCTGAATGTCCCCTTGTTACCTCAAACTCAGCATGTATAAAAGTGAACATACTATTTTCCTGCTCAAAGCAGGTACCCCTTTCAACTCTCCTATGTTTGACCCTACTATTACTGTACATCCAAGCACTGACAGTTTAAAACCTTGACTCAACTCTTTTGTTTACTCCCTAGTTTTACCCATTCACAAATCCCATTGCTGCTGCTTCTCCATTCTTATTTCTTCCATGTGATCTCAAACTCTGAGGTTCAGTTTACAATAGCCTTTTAGCCAATGGTTTGCCCTACCTCTAGTCTCTCTCTGTCTCCCTCATGCAAACCACAAAGCATACCAACCCTAGATGAAGTACCCCGATCTTGTATCATTCTAAAGTAAAAACCTTTCCCCTTCTGTCCTGCATGAGACTAACAATGAAATTATTCTAAGTGCTGAATTCATCAACAAGAAACAAATGGTCTTACCTTGACTTTTATATGTTGAGCATTTAAAATCAGAATGACAGAATTCGCCTAAGTTAGAAGGTACTTTGGAATGTAATCTATTCAGGAGTAAAAATTCAATCTATAACATATCCTACAAATAGTCTTTGCTTGAAAAATTTAACACTTCCTACAATGGCCCATTCCACATTTGGATAAAAATTTTTAGGAAGTTAATTTTTTTTAACATGGTGGCTGAATAAATCTATTCGTTGCTCAAACATAATATGTAAAATATTTGTGGGCCAAGACTATTATAAACATATTTGTATGTAGCATTTGGTTTTTGATTTTTAAGTAATATATATCACAATTTATACATATCTGAAGGACTAAGTGTTTTCAAAATAAAAATTATCACTAGTTTTACTACAAATAACAAATGAATCATCAGGAGAAACAAGTCTCATTTTGAAATCTTTTCTAAAAATATTTTTAAAACACTATCCTTAAAAATAAATGAATTCAACAATTCAAAATTTAAAAATATATAACAAGTATTTTGAACATTTTTTATAAAAATACACTCTCAGCACATTGCATGTTTTTTTTCAATGATTTTTCAAAACATAATATATGGAAAAGGCACTATCTAGAACCAAAGTACTCAGACTCAAATCCCAGCTCTGCTTCTTTCCTGCCCTTGGCCATAGGCAACTCACTTCCCTTCTTTGTGTCTGTTTCTGAATCTGCAAACTGAGAGAGATGAACTCTCTCTTTAAGGTTTTTTTCCCCAAAATCTAAACCTACAATTAAACAACCTGTTGTGACCAGATATTCACCAATGTTGATGACCTGAGCTATGTATGGGGCTGAGATGGAAGGCTCAGCTCCTCCTCTTCTTAAAGGAGTAAAGATAGGAAGAGCGAGAATGTCTAGGGGATGGTATTAGAGAAACAGAAAAAGGCAACTGGGCTGGAGGAGTGGTAAGCAGCCCCAGAATCAGTCAGCTGCTTCTATATACATAATGGCCTGAATAAGAAGTGGAAGTAACGGAACGCCTTCAAAATAGCAGGGTCCTAATTTGCCAATGAAAGATGGGTGGAGCTCCTGGGCACCAGTTGCTGATGCTATCACAATTGAGAGAGAGGGGCTGTCAAACCAGGCAGAAGCTAACCCAGAACAACAAAGAAGAAACTGTATCTGCCCACATTTGACAAGAACAGTGAAAGAGGAAAGGGAGGCTGACAAGAAAAAGAGAGAAGGGAAAGAGCAAAGAGAGAGAAAGAGAAGAAGCAATTAGGTGATGCAGTGGATAGAGCACTGGGCTTGGAATCAGGATCTGTGTTCAAATTTACCCTCAGATACTTCTGTGTGACCCTGGGCAAGTCATTTAATCACTGTTTGTCTTAGTTTCCTCAACTGTAAAATGAGGATAATAATAGCAACTACCACCCAGGATTTTTGTGAGGATAAAATGAGATAATATTTGTAAAGTAATTAGTACAGTAACTGACCCATACAAGGCACGATGTAACTACTAAATACTACTACCACCACCACCACCACCACCATCATTCCATTTCACCAGGATGTCTGGCTAGGGGCATGAACAAATCAAAGATACTGCTACTAAAATTACGTTGTTAAATTTCCTAAAAGAGGAGATAAAAATTAAACTAGGCAATTCATGAATTCTCTTGACCAAAGGATGGTGGTATAAGGTGAAAAGGAGATTATCAAAAAGAAGGCTAATCACAGTTTTCTTCATCTTATAGAGGCTACAGAGAAGGAGTAGAGACCTTACTTGCTAAAGCCTAACACCTCTAAATCTCATCCTTACACTGTGATGAAAGGATTTCAGATAGTGAACTCAGACCACTAACCGAAAGCTTAATTTCCACAATCAATTCATCAACACATCTTCCTGCTGGCACAGTGGATATCAAAATCAGGAAGACCTGGGTTCAAGTCCTTCCTCTGACATAGTGGATGTGTTATGGTGAGCAATTCATTTAGACTCCTAGGTTTCTAAGCAACTCCTTTAAGACTCTATATTGCAACAAAGGTACCAACTTGCCTTGGAAATAGAGTTTCCTCACTCAGAAATTTTCTATGCCAATAAATTCATCAGTCTAGAACTTAGCCCTCCTTCCCCCTGCAACAAACATACACATACCAAATTTCATTAAATTTAGAAAGGAAAAAAAGCCTGCAGTGAAGAGAGTCCTTGAAAAACCATTATTCTCTTTATAGCTCTCTGAAAGACAGCCCTTGACTTGCTAAAGAAGTTGAGTTAAAAAAAAAGAAACAAAGAACAGATGAAATAGTACTGTTAATAACTAAGATTAAGTCCACCATAATGTAATAGTCTTGCAAACTTACTTGAATACGCCCTTTGGAACAGTAAACTTTTGGATTTGTAGTACGAATCAATGTGAGTACTATATTGTGATACTATCAAAATTACTATTTCCACAAATAGCTAATGTTATAAAAACAGTAATACTTTGTTTCCATAAGGAATACTGTAAAGAAAAAGAACAAGGAAAATATATTCATCATGTGTGTCACAGTTTCCATAAAGAGGTATATTTGATGAAAAACTTCAGTGCTTTTCCAAAAAAAAAAAAAAAGATCGAATTTCCTCCTTGATGGCTGAGCAGCAGGGACATTTTCCTACATAGACAAAACATAGCTAATCATGAAACTAATAATATATTTTAATTCAGATGAGTAAAATCTTAAAATTTGAGAGGTATCACAATTTGATTCTTTATACAGATGATTATCTCAGCAAATAAGCAAGTTTTAAAGCTTAATACCTTGAAGTGACTTGTCCAGGATCACATAGCTAAGACAATTTTTTTTAAATTGTTGACTGTAATATGTTGACACCAAAATTTAACAACAATCCAAGTGCTTTAAACTTAGCTTTGACATGACTTCCTTGAAAAACTGGGTTTCAGATATTTTGTTCAATGCAGATCCCTACTAAAAACTGACCACTTTCTTAGAATACAATGAAATTGAAATAAGAGCACACCACACTACGCACATGTATATCACCTACAAAAGCAACATAACTTGAACTCCCTTTACTCCACCCTTACTTAGTAATCCTTCCTCCCCTCCATATTATGTGATGATACGAAAACATAACATATTTAATACAGTCAAAAGGAGTTCTATTTTAGAATTCAATTTAGGGTAAAAAAAACTGTCACTCTCCATAAACTGCAACTATTATTTAACTCACAAAACCTTTAAAGATAGATACTAAAGTCTATCCTTGTTATAAAAGGAGAAAAAGAAAGATTGACTCTTAATGAAAGATCACAGTAGTAGTAGTAGTTACTTGGTTAAAAACAAGGATCAAATTTTAATCCCTACATTTCAGGCCACAATACTTAAGGATCAAAGCATCCCAAATGTTTCAAGAAGTATGTTCATTGAAAGACAAATACTTGGCAAGTTTCAACAACATACAGTATAATCAGGAAAAATAATTAACCTTTACGAGATTGCCAACAATAGTAACTCTACAGCTTTGGAAAAAAGTAATAAAATATGCTATGGGACATTTTAATGCTAACATATCATGGTTTCCACCACCTTGTGACCTTGGGGAAGTCACAGCTTTCCTGGGCTTCAGTTTTCTCATGTGTAAAATTAGGAGGTTGGACTGGATGACCTCTGACATTCCTACTACCTCTACATCTATGATCTGATGATATACTTAGACCAACAGCTAGCATTTATATAGCACTTTAAAGTTTGAAAAGTGCTTTACAAATATTATCTCATTTTATATCCTCATAACAACTCTGGGAAGTAAACATTATTATTATCTATATTTTACAAATGAGGAAACCAAGGCAGAAAAAAGTAAGGTGACTTGCCCAATGTGAAATAGCTAGTAAGTACATGAAGGCACATTTGAACTCAGGTCTCCTTTATTCCAAGTTCAAAGCTCTATCCCCTGTGCCACCTAGCTGCCAATAACTGCCAGCAACCAAGATCACAAGGACAACTGTAAGTAGTACCTGGATATAGAAAAGGAAGTATGAGGCAGAGGTTCATGAGAAATTTGCACATGTTAACACAAAGGAAAGAAGACTGATAATACAGAATGATTTATATAACCAATCCCATCAATCATATTGTATACTGCACCAGAATTTCCATGAACTGGGTCTATTATTTAAAATATATGGAGCAGAATACCAAAAAAAAAACAACCAAAACATAAGAGAAATTTACTACTGATTAACTATTTAAAAGTAAGTTTATAGTAGCTAAGTTTTCTATTATCGCATAAAGTTCCACTGACTTCCAATATCCAATTCCAATTCCAATATCAAAGATACTTTAAATAGAAAAAGTACTGTTGAATCTAAAATGTCACACTAACCATTATGAAGGTTAAAAAAAAAACAGATCAGTTCTGTTTGACAATGACTCCCCGCCACTGAATATTGTCTTTAAACATAAATAAAAATATGTCACTAAACACTATAGAGCATTTCATTTTTAAGTTATCCTTTCTAAATTCCATGCAATGTAATGAGCTAATGATATCAGGAAAAGACAATTAAAAAAATTTTTATATATATAATATGTATATATAAAAATAAAACATATATTATACTTCTGAAAATATTACCCAAGTTTTAAGACGAGTTTGTACTGATGAAAGCACTTAATCCTAATAAGACATACAATTGTATTCATCTCACAACTTCTGCCTGAAATTGGCATTTACGGAATAGAGACAGTTTTGGAATATGAATCAATAATCTATAATGACATATATCCACACTATAATATAGTATGATGTACATATTAGACTATAAGAATATGCTAGCTACCATTCAAAAAACAAACAAGGAACAAATTATAGCCCAGAAAATAATGGGTAGCTGGGCAGGAAACATTTCCAGACATTTAGTAGGTGGTATTTGGATGTATGTGGAAGAAACCAAATGGAAATATTGATCAATTCTAAAACTGACTTATAGAAGTGATATATCATCCCACCACAGAAAAGCAAAATATATTTGTATAAGCAAATTAGGAAAAAATCCACCTTTTCATAAAATACATGAAAGAGCTATATAATAACAAAGATGCATATTATATATTCAGTTGAGGCCACTTATCATGACCACATAATAAAAATACAGTATTGAAGCAAAGTCCAATGCAACTATCCAATGAAGAATTGAGAACCACCCTTTATAAGCATATTTTAAACCTCTCCCTTGTTTTTCTAAATATACACACACTGCTATCTGGAGCAGGGAAAAGCCAAGAGATATTCTTACTGTAAATAAGTCACGTCTTATGAAACTGAGAAGTTATAAATACACCAATTCAAAACTTCACTGACATATTCCATTTCCAATATAAGTAAAACAAGTTATCTATCTACTAACTTTAGACATGCTAAGTCTGCAAAAGTCCCTTAACAATTACAGAAGTGACTAGTTTTTTAATATGAAAACCACAATGCCCCTTCCCCCAATAAACTTGTGGGTAACAGATTTTTGGGTTCAATTTTGCTTTTCAAAGAAAAAAATCCCTATTTTTATTAAAAGTAACATGTATACACACATACATATATGTGTGTGTGTAGATATAGATATATTTAAACACTACTTTAATTATCCTAGAGAAACCATCAAATTGACAGGGAAGAAACTTTGGCACTGGACAATTAAAAGTAAATGTAGTAAGTTGATAAGTATAAAATAAACAACACTATTGAACAAGAATACAAAATCAAAAACAGGAACTACTGCAAAATGAAAGCACTACTCTTTGTTCAAAATTTTTGAAGTAATTTTCAAAGAGTTGCTTAGGGATTTTTTTTTTTGGTTCCTCATTCAAAAATAAGCAACAATATACTAAAAAGAATCCAAGCACATCAAATAACAAACTCTGAAACAGAATTAAAACCACAGGTCAGAACATATATAAATTTAATAATTGAAAAGACAATGCAAAGGTAAACTTGAATCTTTTAAAAGCAAATTGTGAAATCATGATGTAATTTTCAAAAAAAGACAACTCACCTTGACACATTTTCTGGAATGTACTCTAAAACTGGATACCCATCATTTCTTCTGGACGACAAGTCACTGTGTGATTTCCAGGACTCAACTAATGTATTGACTGGAGGAAATGAGCTCAAATGTGAAAAAGACTGGTCTCTTCCAATAGGTCTGGATAAAGATATTGTGCCTTGAGCTCCAATCCTGTAGTGAAAAGACTGTCCACCTGAATTTACACCAACGATGGCAGATGAAGGCAGGCTGTTTTCTTGGTAATAGCTACCATCATCAAGCTCTTGTTTAATTCCCATAGGTAAGCCTGGATTTGGAAATCCACTGCCTTCACAACTGCCATCAAATGATGAAACAGGTGGTCCTAAAATTCCGGAGAGAGAATAATAGTCTTTATCATCCATGAAGGAAAAATAGGAACCATCCATAAATGGAAATGGATTTACTGTTTGATTCCCTTTAAAAGAAGTACCTGAGCATGAATGCTTGGCTGACTCTTGTTTTACTGGTACTGAGAACTGGGAATCAGAATTGACTTTGCTATTTGCTCCAAGACACGAGCTACTGAAAGCTCCATCTGGTTCAGATTTTATATACTGTACAATGTTAAGTTGACTAGCCACACCATTATTAGAGATGGAATTTTCTATTTCCTCTGTTTTAGGAAATGTCACTTCTTGAGCACCTCTCTCATTTGTTTCTGGGCTAGGAACAACATCCTGGGTTGTACTGGATCCAGCAGATGTAGCAGAAGCAGCAAAGCTGAAGGCATTGTTTCCTGGGCTGCAGATAGAAGATCCCACAGTGCTAGTAGCTGGACTAGAAAGAGTAGACCTGTTATTTGTATTGGAAGGGCTGGAAATGGAGCACCTTGAGTTGTTGATATTTGCAGGACTGGACACAGAGGAGCGCATAGTGACATTATTAGGGCTAGAGACAGGAGATTTTACACTACAATGACTAGGAGGGCTTGAAATTGGGGATTTCATGCTACTTATTGGACTAGACAGAGGAGAACCTACGTTGCTAGCATGTGCAGGGCTGTGCGACACAGAGTTTCGATTTTCAACATTTGGGGAACATGGCAAAGGAGTTCCCTGGGTAATCGGACTGTGCACTGTGAAACTGCCAAAGTTGGCTGTAGTTGAGGACACTGAGTTGATTCCAGCAGGACTGCAAACTGAAGAAGTCATGTTTAGAGGGCTGCAAACAGAACTTTTCTCATGACACACTATGGGGCTTTTAACAATAGAGCGCATGATACTACCATTCACAGAATTTCCAGAGTCAGATATAAATGATCTCAAGGACCTGTTCACACTATTTAAAGTAGAAGGGCGATGGCCATTTTCTTTATAAAATTTTACCAGCTGTTCGACATTTTGATAAATTTTTGCTGGACTTATGCTTCTTCCTTGCTGATTCTGCTGATCATAGGCAAAATCAGCATCTCTTATTGAGTCCATGTATAAACCCATAGATTCAGCTACAGTTGCTGACAGTTCCTTCGATTCCAACTCTGTTTTAATATCAGATGTTAAAATCCCAGACTGATTACTGTCTTGCTGAAGGCAAGGGAGTAGTTCATGTTTTTCTTTGCTGTTTCCTTGAGTACTGTTGTTTGGAATAGCACCGGAAACACAGCTCACATTTATAATCTCCATATAGTTATTCTGATCAGTCCTCTCTCCAGACCCCAAAGAAGAATGTTCCGTAGATTGAGAAGCTGGACCCCAACGTCGTTCCATATCTAGGCCTTCAGGAAAACTGTTGTATCCCTTGGTCTCCATAACTAGCAAACAAATTTGTTAAATAAAAGGAGTTAATGCAAGTAATATCAATTCTAAATGAAATATATTGCAAAATTCCATATGTAAAGCAAAAAATATGTATCATACCATTTTAGAAATAGGTAGTAATTTTGAAGGTTAAAAATATTCTAAAATATAATATACTTGAAGTGTGTATCACTATATTAAGCATTAGAATTTTATATGTCTTTTAAAATGCAACTTCATAAGTATTTAGGAAATAAGGGTCTTTTTGAGTGGCAGTTCCATAAAGAATAGACTTAAATGCCAATATTGACAAGTAATATACAACCTCTTGTAACTTGATTAAATAGAATGACACACAATACAAAATGTATTTTAAAAAAATCTATAGTCTGCAGAGACATTTCATGACCCTGCTCCCAGGTATTTTTATACAATACCATATTTAGATGTGATGCCACCACAAAAGGACCTCATTAGTCCCTCTCTCAAGAAAATTTCAAATAGTTATGGAAAGAGAAATTGTTCAAGATGGTATCATATTTATAAATTGTGACAGTTCCTACATAGGAGAGAATTTATGGAAATCCTGAAAATTAATATAGATAAAGAAAATAGCTCTGAAAGAGAGTGGGGGGAAAGGAACAATTGTACTATATTTGTTTTGTGTTAAGTATCTAAAGAAGTGATTGAAGAAACCCAATTTTGTTTTACATCTAAGAAAAGCTGTATGATTTAAGGAACTACTCATATACTGTTCTTAATATCACATTTATTGGTACAGCGCTTACTGAGAGGGAGATAATACTTTTAGCTTACATTTATATACTGCTTTGCAGTTTATAAAATGTTTAACATGAATCATCTCATTTCATATAATAATTCTGAGATAAGAAGCACAAATATTAGTATCCTTATTTTATAAATAAGGAAATTGAGTCTCAAGTAGGTTAAATAACTTGTCTAAGGAGACACTGCTAATAAGTGGTTAACCCTATAATTGAACTCAGAGCTCAGACAAAGTCTTTAAGTTCAGGACTCAATTTGTCTCACTGCAGCAGAGTTCTATGTTGTAACACTGTTTTGGGGACCCTTTTCCCACAAAAAAAGTATAAAGTGTCATTTCACAAGTTTCCTAATATAAACCACAGAGCTGACATAAAATGGCTTAGGAAATAAATCTCTCAATAGTACTGCTAAACTCTTGGCATTAAGGCACTGGCAAAGCAATGGGATTTAATGACTTTAAAAGTATTTTTTAAGCTGAAATAACTGAAGAACTAGTTTACTGACAAAAAATTTATATTTACACACTGTGCTAGCACAAGGGACATTATTTTATTAGTTTTTTTAATAGAGATATTCTATAAATTAGAGTAAAAGGAAGAAAATTTTTAAAGGAAGTAGGTTTTAACAATTCAAAATTTATAAACTTCAAACAAAATGCTGAATGTAATGTGACCCCAAAACAGAAAGCTGAATCAATGCACTGATAATTCAGTACAAAAATGTGACAAGGGTAGGAATAAGAACTTAGAAGGCTTTAGTTGAAAATAGTTGGTTGGGAAAAGAGGAAGCCTTGGATAATCTTCACTGAATATTATTCAGATTAAGATTAAAACAGCCAATGAATAGTTGTTGTTTTTTGTAGAAAGTGTAAGGATATAGTAATTTTTCCTCAAATACTAAACCCAAATTTAAGTACATTTATGACAAATGTTTCATGTCCCAACAGATTAAAAAACAGTCCATCACACTATCAGCAGGTTAAAAACCTATTGATAGATGTTCGAGTTATATGTCATCTCATCCAGCCTTTCCACAAACAAGTGCATCACTAAGAGAGTCATCCACCCTTTGTATAAATACTTTAGGTGAAAAGGCAGTGTCACCTATCTCAGGTCCCCGTACTCAATCACAGGGAGGCTTCAGTTGCTGGTTTATTGTTTTATTTTGTTTATTAAATTCTTTCTTATGTTGTGCCAAAATCTGACTCTGTATAAACTTTCACCCATTTGTTCTAGCTTGGTATTCTAAAGCAAAACAGAATAAACCTGTTCCTTCTTCTATGCATTTATGTTATCCTTTAAATACATGAATATTTCCCTTGAGTCTTCTCTAGATTCTATACCAAGGTCCTTTGATTTTTCTACACTTTTATCTACATTTTTTCTATATTTATCTCGGTTAATTTAGGCCTAGTCTTGTAGCTTGTTAAGATTTGTGATTGTGTATCTTTCCCAGCTTTGTGTTATCCTTAAATTTTAAAGAATTCCTGTTTTTATTTAATGAAGTCTCTCATAATGTGTGTACAGGTGGGTGTGTGTGTGTGTGAGAGAGAGAGAGAGACAGAGACAGAGAGAGAGAGAGAGAGAGAGAGAGAGAGAGAGAGAGAGACAGAGAGAGACAGAGAGAGACAGAGACAGAGAGAGACAGAGACAGAGAGAGAGACAGAGACAGAGACAGAGACAGAGAGACAGAGACAAAGAGACAGAAAGACAGAGACAGAGAGAGGGACAAAGCCTTTTGACACTCCACTAAAGATTTCTATCCAAGTTGTCAGCAACTCTTAAAAAACATTATGTTGGAAAATTTACTTAATTAAGCATCTGTGAAAATCACCTTTAAGCATCACACATGGCAATCTAAGATTATCTTGGAAGGCTGTCAAAAGTTATTATAACATATGTCATATGTAAAGCAATCTCCTAATACACCAAACATATCCCTACCAAAAGAGGCAATGAGATTTGTTTGGCAATGTCTAACCAAACCATAAAATAGATGGCATTATTCTTATAATGACCTCTTAATTACATTAAATATTAATAAAAATATAAGGTTAATTGAAAATTATTTTCAGGTGTCCATGACTATTTTGGGCTAATTCTAGTCTTAATGAATCAGGCTGGTAGTTTATTTCCAAAACTACTCAAGAGACCCCAAACTATACTCCTGAACCAGGGACATAAATGCAGGTAGAGATGGTATCTGTATACCAGTGCAATTCATTCTTTCTTTCTTTCCAGAAGCCAACAAATACATGAACATTTAAAAGATATTAGCTGATGAACAGGGTGACCATAGCAGGATGAAGGTGAAAGGAAAGCTTTCCATTATTCAAAATTAAGCTCTACTAGATGTTAATATAGAAACCTAGTCTTCAGAATGGAAGCTGAAACACAGGTCCCCATGGGTAAAGGTAAAACAATACTTTTCTTTAATTTTCATGCAATAATCTACCTAATATTAAAAGAGTTTATCCAGAATTCAGGGTCATGGAAATAAGCAATGGTAGGGCCACTATTAGGATGGCTAAAACATAAGCCTCTCCTTTTCTCTGTTAGGTAGTTTACTTAAAACATCTTACCTATTCACATTCATTTCAAAAACCATTTTCACTCAGTCAAAACACATATAATTTTTAGTGATTCCTCAGAATTTATAGATCATAATATGTAATAGTCACTATTCTTTTATCATTTTTATAATAGATCAATGTAATTTTCTGATCTTTTATAGACAAGATAAGTAACAGGTACTAGTCCAAGGTCATCCAAGTAAGCCTGTGGTGAAACCAGTTAGAACTGAGCAAACTTGATTCCTGTTTCCTTGCTTATTTCATGGAGCCACCTAGCCTCTAAAAAAAAAAGTTTTCTCCTTAAAGGAAAAAACCAAGCTCCTCTCCTTGTAAAATAATCATTTTCTCAAGCAGCATTTCCATTACATGTTATGATGTTCATTGTTAGTAAGGATATGGCTTTCGACGTAAATATCTATAATAACAATTAGAAGTCAATACAAAAACATTTAAAAGTTTATATATGTTCTTTATAAGAACAATCTGATGCAACAGAAAGAGTAACATCAATATCTGAAGAGTTAGGTGACTATTGGGATAGGATATAGTATGAATATTTACAACAGTCCTTTTATCGGGAGCAATATCTATTTAACGTGCTCTCGGCTTACTTTCCCATGTGATCTCGGGGCTTCGAATCCTTTTCGATTGCTATCGAAAAGGATTAAATGACAAAAATAAAAACCAAGAAATCAATTTTAAAGGGGAACGGCCGACAGAGAAAGATGGTCGAACTTCATTGGCCAAAGGCATCTAAAAGCTGTTTGCTCAGGGCATTTTGCAAAAGTGGCCAAAACTTTTTTTTTCCCCCAAAACAGTCCTCTGGTGGCCAAAGAATAAAAAGTGGAAAACCAAAACACAAACACACGCACACATAACATACACACACACACACCATACTGACTGTGCCTCCGGATTACGCAGCTCCTTCTCCCTTCTCAAAGTGAACACCACGCAGCGCGGAGCAGCAAAAGCAGCACTGCTGCAGCCCCTACACACCTGCCTCCTTCCTGCGCGGGGGTCTCAGTCTCTTCTACCTGTTGCTACGTCCACCTTCTCCACCACCACCGGGTAGCCGCTGTTGCGCAGCCCCCCTAAGTCCAACCACATCCAGGCGGGCAAGTGCCGCTCTCCATGCACGGAAAGAACATGAAACAGCAATGCTTCCTCGCCCAGGTGACTACACGGGTTTCCTCTGCAGAGCCTAGAGGCTCTATCTCTCTAGCCCAATGACACCCGGGGCGCTGAGAGAGAGGCCGGGCGACCAGCGAGTGGGAGGGGAAAATGGAAAGGAGGGGAGGGTGGGGGGAGCGAGAGGGCCGATCCTTTTAAAAGCAGGTCACATGTCCAGATATAAAGTTCAGATTGAGCCCCCGCCTCTCAAAGCTTTTCCCATTGGCCGGAGCAAAGCAAAGAGCCACGCTACAAAGAGCAGGCAGGCTTCTCATTGGAGAAACGGGATTGTCAGTCACTAGGCGGGCGACATGACTGATACAAAGTTGCTGCGACACAGCCTGGAATATGTGGCTCCCCCTTAAAGCCACAGAAGGGGCAAGAGCGCTGGAAACCAGAGACTATGACACAGATACATGCATGCCATCTATTACTCTTTTCCCAGTTGCTTCTTGCCTCTCGTCCAAATGCATTGCATTCAAACTAACTCTTCTCTCTTAACAATCTGCCACTGATTTGGAAGGGGCGGGAGAGAAGTTAAAAGGGGTCGAGGTCCTCGCTTTCCCTTCAAAGAATTGGCAATCTGGGTGTTTCCTCACAAGCTCTACCTGCAGCACCAGGTGAGCAGCTGCTATCCGTGCCACTGTCCTTCCTTAAGTAGTACTGAGGAGTGTAGTGGGCTTTAACGGGCAGCAAAGCTTCCCTCCGCCCCCTTCCCTCGGTTTTTCAGTTCTCTTTCAGCAGAGGAGACGTCGCCACCAAGGATGTTTAAGCGCTAGATGATTACGTTCCCATTACATTTTCCTTGCCTACACCATTCGGGAGGAGCAGAAGATTGTCAATGCAGTAAAATCCTTTAAAAACAGGCTTCTCCCTCAAAAAAAAAAAAAAAAAAAAGCACAAGAGTCAGGGACTGGAGCTGTTCTGCCTTACATTTTTCTACTAGTTTAGTTTTGGGGTTTCTGCCAGGCCTAATTTACCATCGAGGATTTTCACTTCTTTAAAACTGTGTTAGGAGACAATTGGGAGAAATAAATGAGTAGAGAAGGAACAAAACTATTAAACTAAAAAGAGTGTCTGCAATAAGATTTCCGTTTCCCTTTGGCTTACCCCCACTTCAGCTCAGTTATCTCCTCCCGCCCACCCAAACTCTACAGTTACTAAGCAAATGATACGACTTCATAACTTCGATTTCTAAGGACTTTTTATGCACAACGTAAACACCAGTACAAAGCTTTGGCTCTAAGTCTGCAGCAGTGACGTACACACCTAAATCTAGTCCCCCCCCCCCCCCCCCCAAGCTTCCTAGACTCAGAGCCCCATGGACAGCAGCAGCAGCAGCAGCTGTGTGCAATAGTTCCCCTCCCCCGCCTCACCTCCTCACCCGCCAAAGGCAGAAATTGAGGCACCCCTCACTCACAACTCCTCCTGTCTTTACCATTTGGAACCCTAGTCAGACACCTACCCTGCTGCCTCAAATCCACCGAGGGTCAGTTAAATCTCATGCACAAACCCTTCCCAAGAGGGAAGTGCGGACAGCGAATTCGTTTGCTGCTCCCTACTTGCACACACAAATGTCCCGGACAACAACCTACAACTCCATTCCTTGTAATCTAGAGTCCCAGAGACTTCAGCACCCAGGGAACAACTTTCGCCGCAGGGCTCGCCGTCACGCGTACTTTACCGATTTAATAACCGGTCAAACATTGATCCGCACTCTCAGACTTAGCGGGTATTCTTGAACTAAGAAGCAAGAGAGGATCCCAGACTGAGCTACCCGATTGGGAGAGGAGAGGAGACAGCGGGGGAGCAGCCGTCTGCAGAGTTATTTATTATTTAAAGAAATGGACGTGTCTCTTTTACTAAGTTTTTAGCTCATTTGAGGGGAAGGC
>NW_027186473.1:52399838-52414747 GCF_028583685.1 Petaurus breviceps papuanus
GGGGGTATTGGGAGCACTCCTCCCGCCCCCACCCCCGTCACACCCTCACCGGTGGGGATGGGCGGGGACTTGGGGAGGGCTATCAGGGTACCAGACAGACAGGCAGACTGGAGCTGGGAGGGAGGAAGAGAGGAAGGATGGAGGAAGACAGGGACCTGCAGCAGCGCCCGCCAGGTCTCAGGAGAGGGGAGAAAACACTCCAAAGGCAACACACACACACACACACACACCCTCACTCCCAAGAATAAAAATGACAGAATGAAAACTTGGGGCCAGTCCTGGGGCGCCTGCCCTTCGATGCTTCTTCAGGTGCACTTCGCACCTGCTTGCGGAGGGAGGAGAAGGCTGGGGACACAAGACGATGCTCAGGGAGGAGGAGGAGGGGGAGAAGAGAAAAAGAAGGAAGAGAAAAGTTTCTTTTCCTCCACCTCTTCCACCCTTCCCTCTGCCTCCTCCCGCCCGGGGTTTACCCCCTACCCCCTCTCCCCTCAAGGCTGGCTCCCCTCCCTCACTCCCACGAAGGGGCGGGGGGAGGGAAGAGGTGAGGTGAGATTGTGAATGTACGCGTATGTCTTGGGTTCGGCTTCTGCAGCTGGTGCCCCGGCTCTGGACCGCAGCTCTTCCGCCAGCGGCAGCGGCTCTGGTGACTGAGTCCAAGTGGGCAAGCGCCCGGGGCTCCCCCTCCCCCAAACCCGCCCGGGAGGCGCGCGCGGCCAGACTCCAGAGCCCGCACTGCGCGCGCCCGTGCCGGCACACATTTACACTCGCATACACGCGCACCCCGACGCCGACGGGAAAGTGAAAGAGGGAGGGGGGCGGAACCGGGGAGGGGTCAGGCGGCGGCTGCGGGAGCAGCTGCTCGGCCGTTCCGGCCCTCTTCGTCCAGAGAGAAGGGGAGCAGCGCCGACGAGGGGGCAGGGGGAGCCATGGCGGCGGCGCGTGGGAGGAGGCGCGGGGAGCCGGGGGGGGGGGGGGGGGGGGAGGCCGCCCTCCCTGTCCTCGTGCACCCGAGCTCCTGGTCCTGAGGTGGGGGACTGCGCGCACGCGCCCCCATCCTGGAGACCCTTCCCCCCGCCCCACCTCCCTCAGGAGACCAGGGGGCAATCCGTGCTCCCGTCTCCTTCCAAGTGCCTTGCTTTACGATTCTTGGTCCAGAGACCTTCCCCCCGCTTCCCCATCCTCTCTCTTCTTATAGACCACCCCTCTCCTGGTCTCCGCACTCCCGGACAAATCAAAGTTTCTAATCCCACCCTTACCGGCTCCACACTCTGCATTACTGTAGCACTCCCCCCGCCCCGCCCCCCGTTCCCCGCCAAGTATTAGGGCATCCCCGCGCCCACCAAGAAAACGTCATCACCCTCTGTAGGAAAACTTCTGCTCCATCTCATTAATACTTTACAGTTACTGGTCCTCGCTTCCAAGGAAGGCTTAAGCCTCAGGCATAACAGTTTTTGCCTCAACTTCTCTATTTATAAAATGAGTGATTTTGGAGAGCCTTGGAATCTATAAAGTCCTTCGAGATTTTAAAGTGTTAAGTGTTGCACTAGTGATATGCATGGGGAAAATTCCATTGAAACTAAATATCCTCGAAGATTTGAAAGTGTTAATAAATGTTGAAGTGATGTGTTATAGGGGAAAAAACATTTAAAGAAAATATTTTAACCATAAACGCGTATAAATATGCAACAAAATAGAAAAACAAAATGGTTTACCAGTATATGAAGATCCTCGTTACAAAAATGAAGTGGGTGATTATATAGAATGATTCACTTCAAAGGATTCCCTTAGTTAATACTTCTAGTACATTTAAACTACAATTTAATTTAGAGGACTTTGCTTTATATAATATAATTTTCAAGAATTAATGCTTTTTTTAAATTGAATTGCTTTAAATTGAAGATATTTTTTTGCAAAAGGAGGTTTACCTCTACCATCTTAGAAATTTAGCCAGGAACAGATTATTTTCCTTGATGTGATTGTCCTTTTCATATGTAACTCTCACATGTTAAAGTTATATTTATCTTTCCTCTATTATTTAATTATTATTAATTTAATTAGTTATTACCTAAATAGCAAATTAAGGTTGAGCTTTTAAAAACACACATCAAAAATTCTCCTATGAGGTTCCCACACCAACAACACTGCTACTGCCAGATTGTCTAACACAAAATAGTATAAAGGAAACATATATTTGGAATAAAAGTGGAGTTCCACATATAGTTGATTAATTGCAACACTGGATCGATATTAGGTTATCCTTCAGTTAATGATAGGCAAATTGTGAAATGGTTTCACTTATACAAGCATGTGTTTAAATGTTTACTCAAAATATTTCAACAGTTCCTTTCCCATTAATGTCATTCTGTAGCACCCTATCTTTTTCTCTGTTACAGCTGGCCATGGGGATAGGTGGTCCTTCATCTAAACTAATATAGCTCAAAGGTAAGTTCTGTGGCTCCCTCTTGTAAAGAGAAGGTGACACTGGTTATGCTTGGAGCAAGCCCAGAAGTAATGCCTCTGAAAGGTTTCATAGTGTGTGAGGTTTCAGTGCTTCCTGGCCATTATGAATACTGTTCATTCCAGGGTACTTCCAATAAAGAGCTTCATCAACACAGCAACTGGGAAAAAAAAACAAAAAACTGCTTAGCAGTATCTGACTCCTTTGTGTTTTTATTGTCTATCTTAACAAAATTTGTGTTTTCCCCCTTTTATTTTTTTTATTTTTTTCCCCAGTGGGTGATAAAGAAAGGAAGAAAAAAGATTTTTAAAAGCACAAAAATTAAATTGATCTCTGGACAGCTACCAAGCCCTCTTAAATCTCCTAGTAGCTTCAGAAATCTCCCATTTTGACAACTGTTCACCCTCTACCCAGAGCAGCTGGAACCTCAGGATATCTCCCTCCTCCCTTTTGGTTTTTAGTGTCACATTCCCTAATGTATGCTGCTATAAAGTGCACGACTCAGCCTTTGCAAATCTGTGACATCACATCCTCTATTATATAACTTCAAATACAAACCCTAATGTCTTGAATTTATACTGTAAAAAGCCTTCCTTGCTTTCTTGCAGCTTTTTGTGAGCCACCTTTTAGCTACCTGTGCTATTTTCAAGAGTTGATGCTGGGGAAAAAAAGACATTTATTTCTTAAAACTACAAAATCTGAAGGTCAAAAAGTAAATATTCTTGATGTCATGTTTCAAAATGTGATGCTTATGACTACCATCCTTTGGAACAATACTCAATAAAAAGGGAAGTTCACTAAGCATCTCTAAATTTGATTTCACCTAATTTCTAAAAAGTAGAGAACTAACCAGTCAGTCATAGAGCATATTATAAGAGTTTTAGCCATGCTGACTTTTTTTTTCTTTTGAAAAGCTGAGCTGAGCTTTTTTTTTTTCTCCCTTGTACCAGCTGTTGGAAGGAAAGAGTTGAGCTAGAGAGTGAAGGGGGATAGATGAGGAGGGGAGAGAGAGGAAGGTGACAAATAGAGGAATAGAATTAAGAGAGAACTTGTTTATTGCAGAACACACATGTTACAGTTTATAAACACTTCAAGCAAATAAGAAATTGTGGACAAGAAGACAGATACAAAGCACATCAGGGTTCTGGTAATCTCCAAAAGAGGTGCAGCTACAGTTTGGGCTATACTTGGAATTTTTTGTTGTTCTCTCTTGGTTGTTTATGAATATCTGTATTTTTTTTAACCTGCTACCTATATTTTCATTTGTCCAGCAACAATTCATTGGTAATGATTTAAAACACAAAATATGCCAGAACAATGTATTTGTATGGCCACATTTTGAGATGACAGAGCCCTAAACAGAATATGCATCACAATTAGTATGCCATATTATTAGAAGCAAATCAGATTTCACTGTGCCTACACTATTGCTCTATATTTAGAAATAATGTACAGTGGTTGAAAGGGGGAGGAGGAAGCCAGAGAAACGTGTTTTAATAAGAAACAAGAGATTTTTCGTTTTCTCTTTTCATGCTGACTTGATTTAGAACACAGAAATTCATTCATCACAGATAAATAGTGATTCTTAATCTTACATAAATAGCCACATGACCTGTGTGTGCATTAAGTTTATGCCCTGAACAGGTTGCCATTATATTGTATGCAGTCAGAGCAACAGAAATGTGAGATAGTCCAATGGGTCAGCTAAAGAAAACTTAGAATTTTTCTATTAAGCTTAAGGGAAAAAATCATTTAGTATTTTTTGCCAGTGCCTCACAGAAGCATTTCCTTTTCATTTGTATGTGTATACATATACAGCTATATGTATATAGATATACATGCACACATATATCAGCTTTTAATAGCTATAACAACTAAGATAACATCTTGACCATCAAAATTTTTTTAAATAATTGCAAAAGACAATTACAAATGAATAAAATGCTACAGGAATCAGAATTTTTAGCCATGATGAGCAACAACAAAAAGATATGCTTTATTCTGAAGCAAAAACTGTTGCTTCCAAGCAGCTCAGTGATTGAGTAAAATCAAGTGGAACCAGTTTTATTTAGAAAGTGTAATTTTTCAATGTCCACATGCAAACAATACAAATTCTTTCATTATTCTTTAAGGGAATGTGCTTGGTGTCAGGAGCAGGAACATGGGAGTCAGAGAATGCCCAGTGTATCTTGTCACAAATTTGCAAGTAGGTCAAGAATAACTATGTGGGCACCTCAGAGGAGAAATTCTCTTCCCCAGCACTAGATTCTCTAAAGGGAGGTTAACACATGTCAGATACATGACACTGACAACAGCAGAGAGAGAAAAGCATAAGCCCCTTCATAGCAGATGTCATCTTTACTCCTAAAGAAAGATCGAGGTAAATTTGCTCTGGGTAGTGCATTATGAAGCAAACTAAAGAGGAAAGTCTGCAAGTATCAAATTTCCCTTCCACCAGTAGTCACCCCAAATTGAGTGATTTTGCACTAGGGGGAGCAGGGGTAATGGTATAGTGCAAAAGTTGCCTACTGTGCCATATTATTTAGAGGTCATATGCCCTATTTTGAGAACTGAATCAAAGTGGATGGAGTTTTGAGTCTGTTCCAGATAAGGCAGCTGGGTATTTCCCATTTCACTCTAGTTAGTACAATGGAGAATTTATATAATCTTACAATAAATCATAATTTTATTCAATGGTATCTAGTATATGCCTCATTTGGGAGCATTATTCCATTAGCTCTTTCTTTGAGTGGGGGGATTTTGACATTTGGTAAGACTTTGAATAAAAAACCTATTCAATTTTATTAAATACTAGAGTCTGATGAATTAAAATATGCTCTCCCTTCCCTCCCCTAGATTCCCTTGACAGGTGCAATCCTTCTCATGTGGACGTATAGTTTTCCACAGATCACTACATAATTTTATTAATGCCTAACTTTGTGACATATAATCAATTTTTAAAGCTTTATGCAAAAAATAAGCATGTGTAAATAGTTTCTATATGGAAGTCTTATGCCACACCAATAATTAATATTTAAGCCAGAGACTATTTTGAACTATTTCATGCTAATTATAGATGTAGTTTAATATTTTATCAGAGCGAATGGACAAGTCCCCTTTTAAACTGGTTCATTTCTTCTAAAAAACACACACAAAAAATGCTTTTTAATGGCTTCAATCATAAATGTGGCTGAACCACAGCTAAGTGTAGCACCCTTGCCTGCCTTTTTAATGCATACTGACAATATCAATAACTTGCTTAGGTAAAGCACCAATGTGTGCATTGCCAAAATAGAGGTTTTTACACAAATTTCAATCTTGTCTTTACTTTTAGTTACTTTTATTTGTTTCAATTTTGCATTTTCATGGCTATTTGTGTCTATGTCATCTTCATATTAGATTTTAAACTGTGTCCTTAGCACAGTGCTCTATTCACAGTAGGTACTTAAAAATGTCTCTTGAGTGAAATGGAGTTGAATCAAATATATATACACATACATATATGTATGTATAAATGTGTATATATATATAAACATGTGTGTATGTACATACACACACAGCTTTTAATAACTTACTGATGATGAGAAATCTTCCAATACTTTGAAAGAACTATGTTCCCATCCATGTGATATTCTCTCTAACAATACAGGTAGCAAAACATCCACATCCGTCTATCCTACACGATTCTCATCAAGGTTCCGCTATAAATTCTAAACAGAGGGTCCTTCGTCAACTCTACTTGATGTTGACTGTATACCAGTGGAAGCAGTCATCAGTTACTCCATGGTCTGCCTATATGATGGGCTCATCTTCCCACCCCCCGCCCTCTGCCATCACACATTTTTCCTATAATATTCTTTATGCCACTTCTGCAGCATTCCTAGTTAATAATACATTTTAGCCTACTCAGGTCCACCATGCAACTCTATTGTCCTTTAGGTAATTCCCAACTTCATTTTTATTCATATATACCTAACAGTCCTACAAACAATAGCCACTGACAAAAACACATAAATAGGCAGAGGCAGACCAAGAAGGGGCAAGTCTTCCCACCAGCCACAAGGGCCACTACCAGGCCTATCACCAAAGGGCTGGGACTGGAAAGAGCAAGCTAAGAAGCAAATACAGGGGTCCCTGTCCTGGACAGCAAATACTTCTGGGGCTACCACTTCATAGCCCAGAAAAAAAAACCCTATCAAGACCTCCATAGACCAGGATGACAGAGTGAACCTCACCTGCTCCAAATCCCCCCTCTGACCTTGAAAAAATCCTAACTCTTGCCTCAGGGCAAAACCCTCTACAGTAAAGGCTTGGGATCCCTAGATGAAGAGCGTGGCTAGGGTCTGCCTCAAAATGGGTAGAAAGCAGACTACAAAAGACAAAGACTCTAGAGTCCTACTATCCTCAGAGGGAGGAACCAAACTCAGAAGGAGACAATGTGGACTCCACACCCACGGCTAAAACATCATTAGGGGATGGGTCCCAAGCACAGAAGGGTCTCCTAGATGAGACCAAAAGGAACTTTGGAAACCAGATGAGAGAGACAGAAGACAAAATGAATAATTCTCTCAAAACCAAAATAGCATGCTTAGAAAAACATTATAATGAAGAAAACATCTCTCTAAAAAGAAAAGTGCATGATGTGGAAAAGGAGCTCCAAAAATTAACCAAGGAAAATGATTTGCTAAAAACTAGAATCAACCAAATTGAAACAAATAACTCTATGAGGAACCAAGAATTAGTCAAACAAAGCAACAAGAATGAAAAATTAGAAAAAGAGGTAAAATACCTCAAAGGAAAAATAACTGACCTGGAAAACAGATCCAGGAGAGATAATCTGAGAATCATAGGCCTATCAGAAAATCATGACAAAAATGAGCCTGGTCAACATTCTCCAAGAGCTTGTTAAGGAAAACTTCCCTGAGATACTAGAACCTGAGGGTAAAATAGAAATCGAGAAAGTCCACCAGACACCCGCTGAAAGAGATCCCAAACTGAAAAGTCCTTGAAATGTTGTAGCCAAAGTCCAGAACTACCAGATAAAAGAGAAAATAATTCAAGCGGCCAGAAAGAAACAATTCAAATATCGAGGGTCTACAGTGAGGATTGCACAGGATTTGGCAGCCTCTACATTGAAAGATTGGAGGCAGTGGAATACAATTTTCCAGAAGGCAAAAGAGCTCAGGTTACAACCAAGCGAGACTGAGCATATTCGTCCAGGCAAAGAGATAGTCATTCAATGAAATAACAGAGTTCCAGACCTTCTTGATAAAAAAGCCAGAACTCAATGGAAAATTCAACCTTCAATTACGAGATGCAACAGTGACATAGAAAGGTAAACAAGGAAAACACGCACACCCTGATATTTGATAAGAGCCAACTGGTTATAGACAAGTAGAGGGTATGAGTATAAAATACACAAAATGACAATTTAAAAAAATCTTATTAAGGGCTACAAAGGAACTGCAATGGAAGAAAGGGAATGAATGAGTGGAAAAGGGTAAATTATGCCACACAAAGAGGAATAAAAACTGTACAGCAGAGGAAAAGAAGGGAAGGAGATGGGAATCATATGAACATTTCCCTCATTGGTTCTGGTGCAAGGAGGGAATAACAACCAGTTAAGCATAGGACTCTATGGAGAAGAAATGCAAAAAGTATCATTTCAGAGGGAAAGAGGGGAGGGAGAGGAGCTTCGCAGGAGATTTGTTCCAGTCACTTTTGGTGCGAAGAAGAAATAACATACTTCATTAAGTATAAAAATATCCTACAGGCAGTAGGAGGGGGAAAGGGCTATGAAAGCGGGGAGGGGGGGTTAGTAGGGAGGGAGGAAGTAAGGGGAAAGGGGAGGTAAAGGGAGGGGGGCTGATAAGGGAATACTGAGGGAGGCGGTGGTCAAAAGGAAAACTATTAAGGGGGAAGGAAGAGGGGGGGAAACTATGAACATTAACAGGGGCAGGAATAGGATGGAGGTAAAGAAACAGATAACAATCATAACTGTAAATGTGAATGGAATGAACTCTCCCATAAAATGGAGATGAATAGCAGAATTGATTAGAAATCATAATCCTACAATATGCTGTTTACAAGAAACACATCTGAAACAGGGATACACACAGGGTAAAGGTAAAATATATCATGCCTCAGCTAAAGTAAAAAAAGCAGGGGTAGCAATCCTTATCTCAGATAAAGCAAAAGCAAAAATTGACCTAATTAAAAGAGATAAGGAAGGAAACTATATCCTGTTAAAAGGCACCATCGAGAATGAAGCAATATCACTACTTAACATATATGCACCAAGTGGTATAGTATCCAAATTCCTAGAGGAGAAGGTAAAGGAATTAGAAGAAGAAATAGCAAAACTATACTAGTGGGAGACTTTAATCTCACCTTCTCTGAACTTGATAAATCTCTCCTCGAAATAAACAAGAAAAAAGTTAAGGAGGTGAACAGGATTTTAAATAGGATAGGTATGATAGATCTCTGGAGAAAACTGAATGGGGATAAAAAGGAATATACTTTTTTCTCGGCGATTCATGGCACATACTCAAAAACTGACCACGTTCTAGGGCATAAAAACCTCACAATTCTATGCAGTAAGGCAGAAGTATTAAATGCATCCTTCTCAGATCATGATGCAATAAAAATTATATGCAATAAAAGGCCATGGAAAGACAGACTAAAAACTAATTGGAAATTAAAAAATTTAATCCTAAAGAATGAGTGGGTCAAACAAGAAATTATAGAAACAATCAGTCATTTCATTCAAGAGAATTATAATTATGAGACAACATACCAACATTTGTGGGATGCATTAAAGTCAGTTCTTAGGGGAAGTTTTATATCCCTGAGTGCATACATGATTAAAATAGAGAAAAGGGAGGTCAATAAATTGGGCATGCCATTGAATAACCTAGACAAAGAACAAATTCAAAATCCCCAATTAAATACTAAATTAGAAATATTGAAAACCAAAGGAGAGATTAATAAAATTGAAATTAAGAAAACTATTGAATTAATAAATAAAACTAAGAGCTGGTTTTATGAAAAAACCAACAAAATTGATAGACCCTTAGTCAATATGATAAAAAAAAAAGAAAGAAGAAAACCAAATTATGAGTATCAAAAATGAAAAGGATAAATCTACCTCCAATGAAGGGGAAATCAAAACAATAATTAGGAATTATTTTTCCCAATTGTATGCACATAAATTTGACAATCTTAGGGAAATGGATGAAAATTTATAAAAATACAAGTTGCCCAGATTCACTGAAGAGGAAGTAAATTACTTAAATAACCCCATCTCAGAAAACGATATTGAACAAGCCATCAGTCCCTAGGAAAAATTCTCCAGGGCCAGATGGATTTACTAGTGAATTCTATCAAACATTTAAAGAACAATTGATTCCAATACTCTACAAACTATTTTGGAAAATTAGTGAAGAAAGAGTCCTACCAAATTCTTTTTATGACACAAATATGGTACTGATACCTAAATCAGGAAGAGATAAAACAGAGAAATTATAGACCAATCTCCCTCATGAATACAGATGCAAAAATTCTAAATAAAATACTAGCAAAAAGACTACAGCAACTTATCTCAAGAATAATACATTTTGATAAGGTAGGAGTTATTCCAGGAATGCAAGGATGGTTTAATATTAGGAAAACCATCAGTATAATTGATCATATCAACAATAAAACTAGCAGAAATCACATGATCATCTCAATAGATGCACAAAAGGCTTTTGACAAAATACAACATCCATTCCTATTAAAAACATTAGAAATGATAGGAATAAATGAAGCCTTCCTTAAAATAATAGGTAGCATCTCTTTAAAGCCATCAACAAGGATTATATGTAATGGGGAGAAGCTAGAAGCATTTCCCATAAGATCAGGGGTGAAACAAGGGTGTCCACTATCACCCCTCTTATTCAATCTGGTCCTAGAAATGTTAGCAGTAGCAATTAGAGAAGAAAAAGAAATCAAAGGAATCAAATTAGGCAAAGAAGAGACCAAGCTATCACTCTTTGCAGATGATATGATGACATATTTAGAGAATCTTAGAAAATCAAGTAAAAAACTACTTGAGACAATAAATAAATTTGGCAGAGTTCCAGGATATAAAATAAATCCACACAAATCCTTGGCATTCCTATATGTTTCCAATGAAATTCAACAGCAAGAGATAGAAAGAGAAATCCCATTTAAAGTTACTGTAGACATTATAAAATATTTGGGAATCTACCTGCCAAAACAAATCCAGGACCTATATGACCAGAACACAAAACACTTTTCACACAAATAAAGTCAGATCTAACTAATTGGAAAAATATCAACTGCTCATGGCTGGGTCGAGCTAATATAATAAAAATGACAATTTTACCTAAATTAAAGTACATATTTAGTGCCATACCAATTAATTTACCAAAAACCTACTTTATAGAGCTAGAAAAAATAGTAACAAAATTCATTTGGAAGAATAAACAGTGCAGAATATCAAGGGAATTAATGAAAAGAAATGCTAGGGAAGGTGGACTAGCTATACAAGATTTCATTTTGTATTATAAAGCAGCAGTCATCAAAACTACTTGGTACTGGCTGAGGAATAGAGGAGTGGATCAATGCAATAGATTAGGCACACGAGATTCAGAAGTCAACGACTATAGTAATCTATTGTTTGATAAATCCCAAGACCCTGGTTTTTGGGATAAGAACTCACTATTTGACAAAAACTGCTGGGAAAACTGGAATATAGGATGGCAGAATCTGGGAAAAGACCATTATCTAACACCATATACCAAAATCTAGTCTAAATAGGTGCATGATCTAGGTATAAAGGTTGATACTGTAAGCAGTCTCCTAAAACAAGGAGTAGTTTACCTATCAGACTTGTGGAGAGGGAAAGACTTTATGACTAAACTAGAATTAGAGAACATTATAAAATGTAAAATGGATTATTTTGACTACATGAAATTGAAAAGCTTCTGTACAAACAAAGCCAATGCAACCAAGACTAAGAGGGAGGTAGGAAATTGGGAAAGAATCTTTACAACCTATGTCTCTGACAAAGGACTCATTTCTAAAATATACCACAAATTGAGTCAAATTTATAAGAATACAAGTCATTCCCCAATTGAGAAATGATCAAAGGATATGAACAGACAGTTTTCAGAGAAAGAAATTAAAGCTATCTATAAGCACATGAAGAAATGCTCTAATTCACTATTGATTAGAGAAATGCAAATCAAAACAACTCTGAGGTACCACATCTCACCATTCAGATTGGCTAAGATGACAAAACAGGAAAACGATAAATGCTGGAGAGGATGTGGGCAAATTGGAACACTAATGCATTGCTGGTTGAGTTGTGAACTGATCCAGCCTTTCTGGAGAGCAATATGGAATTATGCCCAAAGGGCTATAAATACTTTCATACCCTGTGACCCAGCAATACCACTCCTAGGGTTATATCCTAAAAAGATCATAGAAGTGGGAGAAAGACCCATATGTACAAAAATGATTATAGCAGCTCTTTTTGTGGTGGCAAAGAATTGGAAATTAAGGGGGTGCCCATCAATTGGGGAATGGCTGAACAAGTTGTGGTATATGCATGTTATGGAATACTATTGTGGTATAAGAAACGAGGAGCAGATGGTCTTCATATTTATCTAGAGAGGGTTATACAAACTGATGCTGAGTGAGAAGAGTAGAACCAGGAGAAATGTGTACACAATTACAGACACAACGTATGTGTGATGACCAACTTTGATAGACAGGACTCCTCTCAGCAATGCAGTGATATAAGTCAATCCCAAAAGACTCATGATAGAGAGAAATATGTGCATCCAGAGAAAGAACTAGAAAAACTGAGTTTATATCCAGGTGGAAGCAAAATACCTGATCTTTTTCCTTCTCTTATTTGGTTTTATGTCCTCTTTACCATTTTTCATTCCAGCTGATACAATCCGTCTTTATAACCTGACTAATGTATAATGTGAAAGTATTTACACATCCTATACTTGACTATATACCGTCATGGGGGGGAGGGGAAGGAGGGGGACAAAATGTGAAACTCAAGGAATTGTGGAAATGAATCCTGTAAACTATAAGGAAACAAACAAATTAATTAAAGAATAAAAAAGTTTAAAAAACCACATAAATAAACATAGAAAAACAAGGATGAGAATCCTACCTGATTCTTCTAATCTTATTGATATTGTGATCTTATTGATTCTCATAATCTTATTGATTTTATAATATTATTGGTAGGTTCCCTTCTGATATCAAATAACCAGTTACCAACTCTTCAACTTCATTTAGCCAGTGATTAGCCCCCAATATAATTTCACTCAGTTATGTGAATTAGCTTTTACGAAAGTATATTTATCTAGATATCAATTCCTAGAGAGAATGGGCTCAAACTTAAAGTATTTGATACAAACCATTCCTTTCACCAAGTTTCATCCATGTTGCATAGCAAAAGGACAAAGAGTTCCCTTGCTGGTGACTTGATCACTGGGATGATGCACTGCTGGGCTAGGTTGAGCTCCTCAGTGATAGTTTCTTACCAGACTTAACCACCAGTGAACTCTGCCATGCAGTTTCTAGAACTCTGGTGGCCCTTCCAAGTCTTCGAAGTTCACAAGGTTATAGAGTAGTCTCATTTCTTACATTCACTCACCTAGGAGTAGGAAAGAATGAAACACAACAGAGACATAAAAACAGAAGGATCATGAATTCACAAAGTTTCATAGTGACTGGGTGGAAGAGCCAAGGATCCTCCCCCACTCCAAGACCCACAGCAATTCCTCCTCAGTCAAAAGCCACCAGAGAGAGACAGAATTCAAATTCTTTCCTTGAAACTTTCTGTATACACACTTGGTTCTGGTGCAGCAGCCAATTAAAAGACTTTTCTTCACTTTCCAAGTCAGAGAATTCCTGTGCATTCTCTGAATCAGGAACAGGGACCTTTTATTACTCATTATCATGCATCTTTCCAGAAGCAGGTTCACCCTGCCTACATGTGGTTTGATATTAGGAAGAACATGTTGCACATTCTTGAAAGACTGACCCCTCACTGACTACTGACTATACTTCTTTTTTCCTTGAATGTTAAAGATTATCTTGTGCTGATATATCAGGGAATCCTTAGCACCAGATACTCCAATGAAAAGGTTCAGTAGATTTTTAAATATGTATGAAGTAGAAAAATTCTCCATTTGTTCATTATTGGATGGGTATCTTATAAAGAAAGAGGGAACCTGATGCAATTCCTAAGGTATAGCAAATCAGAGCAAGTACCCCAGTCCTAATGCTTTGAACTTCAGACTTCTTATCCATAAAATGGAGTTATTATAATACATACTTCTACTGCCAGCTTCATGAGGTTGTTATAAAAGATGAAATGAGATAATAATGGGAAAAAATCTCATTTTGTAATCCCAAATTATAATAAAATATGAGTTATTATTATTATTGTATCCCATGACCCAGCGACCTGCAAGACCCTGGGTTTTTTTTTGCATAATCTATGATATATTTAATTTTCTTTCTTTCATTGGCTTGTTGTTGCCACTTGGAGATACCCCAAAAAACCTTTGTTTCCCAGAATGTGGATAACATCATAGCCACCGATGTATATACTCTCAAGATAGCAATGCAATCAGATAAGACTCTTTTTATACATATAGACGATATAAAGTGTTTACATGAACCTATAAACATATAGAAAAACATATGACCTACAGGATCCTACACAGTCCATCATAGACTTGTAGTGTTACCTGTGGTTTGTATTCTTCCCAAGAAGGCAAATCCAATCTAGGACTCATGAATATTCAATCCATTTTCTATCTGATTGATACTATCTAAATAGCTCACTGACTTTGGTCTCAAAGTAGGATGCTGCTCCAAATCTATATAGGTAATGATCTTCTTTCTCTAGAGCATAACTTCTTTATCTAGAAGGTCTGATCTCTAAACTCTCAAATTTGAGAACTCTTAGACTTTGAGTAACCTTTGAGACAACCTCCAAAACTGGCTTCAACAAGGTAATCTTCCTTCTCTAGCTAGAATGCTAGATTCCTAGATAACCCTGCATAAATAATTCAAAATCCCTCTTCCTTCACCCAGATATTTGGGATTCACCAATACTCTCTCTGAACTACCCTCTTGAGTTCTGTGGGCACACATTTCTGCCATATGCTTTTGGAGAAAATTCAGTGTGGCCTTAATTTGCTCCCATTTCTTGGCCTGGAAAAACCCATTCTTGGAATCTTTCCTATCAGGTCACCTGTAAGTAGGTAGGTGGGTAGATAGATAGATAGATAGATAGACAGGCAGACAGACACTATATATGTGTAGTATGTATATGTGTGTTACATGTGTGTACATGTATATGTGGTATGTGTGTGTTCTCTAGTGCAGCCATTTCCAGGTCCTAGTG
>NW_027186473.1:52414757-52459429 GCF_028583685.1 Petaurus breviceps papuanus
CATGTATACTCTATCACCCTCTGGTTCTCTGGGTTGTCTTCTGAATGAAGAAAGGCAAAAAGGAAGTCTAAATGAGACTGAACTGTCCTTTCAGTGCACTCAGAAAGGGACAGCTCCATTGACCAGAGTACACCATCCCATGTACTAATCTGACGGTCATCTTGGAGGCAGACCTAGTGCCTGGAAGCCACCTAGTTCCTTATTCTCTCAGTAAGGTTTCAGTGGACATGTTCACATTCTCTATTGTGGGGATGCCCTTAAGATGCTTTGGACCCAGGCAACTCATCAAATTGTTAAGGACACTCCTGATCCACCCCCTTACCTTGTTGTTGCTGCTATTATTTCAAGGAACAGTCTGTTGGACTTGTTCAGATGTGAGTAGTGAGGATTATGGCTGTGTAAGTAGAAAAAGTGGGAAAGAATAAGATATGTGGCTAGATAGTATGAAAAATAGACCTACAGATGTTTGTATACCTGCAACCAATGCTATATTGAGTGGCCAACTTAGAAACCACACTTCACTACTCTATTCTATACATATCTATAGGTGGAATATATACTGTCCACTTATTTTTTTTTCTTAAAAACAAAACAAAATCTCATACTTCAAGGCTACCTTTATTGTTCACTTTGACCAGATCTCTTCTGGGGGCAGGGAACTGAACTGTGATTGGTTTTAGTGTTGCCTCCTCCTTGAAGTGATACCATTTGTAGGTGCCATGCTGAGAATTCTCACAGGTTCCTTCCTTTCTCTATTGAGATATAGTATGGGATTCCCACTATGATGCCTTCCTTTGAATTACTTACTTGAGAATTTCTATACCTTGGTCTACTTTTCTCAAGAAATTCCCTATCTTTTTCAGGGTGTTAAAGTACAATTAAGCCTACCACTGTATTTTCCTAAGAACACAATTTAGCATCAGTGATTTGCTATTAATTTACTCAGTAGAAGAAAGTCTCAGGTATACATACACACACATATGTGTGTGTGTATATATATGTATACATGCAATTATATATGTAGTTATTTAGATCCTATATGTTATACATGTCTAAATCAAATTTTCCCAATTTGTGATGAATATGGCATTTGAAGGGGCTTTCCTACACTCAAGATATATTTCAACTGTCACTTTTTTTTTTTTTGCAGGGTGGGAGGCAATTGGGATTAAGTGACTTGCCCAGGGCCACACAGCCAGTAAGTGTCTGAGACTAGATTTGAACTCAGGATTTCCTGACTCCAGAACTGGTGCTCTATCCATTGTGCCACCTACCTGCCCCAAGTGTCACTTTTGGGGGAGGGGAGGGGGAAATTGGGATTAAATGGCTTGCCAAGGGTGTAGCGCCAATGCAATATTCACATTGCCCACAATAACTATAAACATACCTGCATGGTGCTCAATCACAAAATATAACAGACTCTCCATATAGAAGACAGAAGCAAAAACATTTATTCAGACACAAGAAAACTGCATCCCCAAACCAGTAAGCTGAATCCATCATAGTAGCAAAGAAATTAATAAGCCATAACATCACAGAGAGCCACAGTATCCTTTAGCCTTCCCCCTAACCAACACAAGCCTAGATGTCACAGCAGGTAGAAAACACCAACTTTTACCCACAAACCTGTCTGTCTCCCTCAGATGTGTGCTCTCCTCCCAACTGTCTAGCTGGCTCTGACTCCCAGCTTCCTGTGGGCTCTGCTGCACCCTTCAGCAAACTCCTCCCACCACAGGCTCTATGTGATTACATTCAGCCTATTAGAGGGCAGAATTTATTTTTAAAGCAGGGAAGATTTTCAAATTACCATTACACAGGGCCACACAGCTAGTTAAGTATCTGAAACTAGATTTGAACTCAGGTCTTCCTGACTCCAAGACTAGTGCTCTATCCACTGTGCCACCTATATGCCCCAGCTGTCACTTCTTCTTGACCTTCTAGGGCTGTACCTCTTTTAAAAAAGAGATTAGTTTACTCTGACAGAATATACTCTTTATCAAATGCTAGTCATAATTCCCTAATGCTGATGTTCTCTTCTGGGTGCTGGCCAATTGATTTTGTGAGAGAAGTTTTTAAACATTTTCTTATATACAAAAAGAAAACATTTTATGCTTGTAGCCTTTGTTTTCCTGTTTAAAAAAAAACAACCCATAAAGGTGCTGTGTTGACTTTGGAAGATAGAATTAAATTAAAAATTTCATGGGTAAATTGAAAAGATGATGCAAGGTTTCACAGCAAAAAGAAAGACTTAATGATAGGCAACAATTGGAACCCAATGACAAAAACAAGCTTCCCCCCGCCAAAATAAATTAGCAAGAATTAAGGCTAAATTAGGATAAATGCAAAAACCTATACTAATGTTCAAAGATTCAACTTCCCAAGTACTATATGAGCAAGATGTAATATAAGTTCATAAAAAAGATCAATAGTTAACTGTAAGTAGTTCTATTTGTAAGGTGATTCATATTCCCCCAAAGATAATACAATTTATTTGATTGGAGAGCTGAGGGAATTAGAATAATGAGGAGATGAGGTCTGCGGGTCAGACAGTATGATTCCTAATTCTTTTTCATTCCTAAATAAAATTTGAAGGGTCAATATTCCCAAAGAAATTCTGCTTGTTGCTCTTCAGTCAAAGCTGTCCAGTAAGTCACCTGATTGGCTGAAGGTGTTCCCTCTTCACTCCCCCAAGGACAAAAATCCCCCAGGATGTCTTGTCCTGTTAATAGGCAAATGAGGAAAATATCCTTCTGAGGAAGGCTGAGTCTTGGTTTTAGCAGTTATCACCCGAATGAGTATTTCCCTGGGGAATTCACTGGCCAGCATCACATGGTTAACTCCAGAACAAGGGTGACTAGCTCTGATATAATATCTATAGACTTGTCTGTCTCCTGGGCAGCTGTGATTATTCCCTTCTTCTATTGTATGACAACTTCACCTGAACAGCTGCACAAGGATCTCCTGAAGCATGCAGAGTGCAGGCAATGATGCGTTTATGGCACCTTCACTATTCAATCTCCTGTCAAAACAGAACTGAGCCCTCCTTACTCATTGGTCTCAGGAAGACCATGACTCTCAGAATAATTTGCAAGCGTAAAACCACATTATTAGCATGAACATCAGACATCTCATGTGCCTTATGATTGGATAACAAAATTAGCAGTAGACTCTACAGGGTCTGGATTAAATTCTGATGGACACAATTTAAGAATCACTCTCCTTTACCTATTGAGCCCCTTGGGATTTTCTATCCCAGTTCACCTCTTACCCTTAGACATCTTAGCCAAGCATATTTCTATAAATATAAACCTTGTGGTTCCATAAGCATACTAACTTCCCTATATCAATAAGTCAAATTGATCTTTAGCCTGAATATTGCTTCATCCAACCCTACTCCAATCTTCTGCCGCCTCCTCCTCCTCAAGTGAGCTGATTCCAAAACTTCCCTTTTTCACAGTACTCTTGGCCTGGTTGCATCATTTGTCATTGTTATGTGACAACACATTTCCAAACCTAGCATACTCTTACATGATATTGGACTATGATGTAATGCATCACCACCTGCACTAATGGGAGGAGATTGGGTCAGTTTCCAATATTTCCCTGAACTGGAATTGGTCCAGAGAATCTAGGACAAAACTAGGTCCTTAGAATGTAACCAAACAGCAACAAAAACAATAGGAATAGATTTGAAGGGTAAGTATTATACCATCAGTTCCATTATTCTTGGTCTCAGGACTGGAAAACAGACTACAGGCTAAGATTACTTCCACTGGAGAACACATCCACCTACAAAAGGGTAAATAGTATAAGGAGTATTTAGAAAAAATGCCTCAGTGGCTATTATCTTTGCATTTTTGTCCCCCCAGTTTACTGGATTATTTCCAGTGCAGGTGCACTAAATCTCAGACTGCCTCAGGCAGAGTGGTCATTCTTAAAAGAACTTCTGGATCACAGTGACATAACTTTAAATCATTTTAATTGTTCTGCTCCACATTATTTCCAACTCTGACTTGTATCTTTCTCAGGAGTAGAAGTTTCAGTCCCTATTTCTAAGCATACCTTTTCCCACTGAGTTCCTTGGAGGAATGAGTTTTCTTTATGGAACCTTGTTGGTCTCTGTGTGATTCAAAAGGTAAGAAACGTTTTTAGGGAAGTACTGAGCAGTGGTCAGTGACAAAGCTGGACCCACAAAATGTTTCTGCAATAAGCAGGGCCAAAGGAAGAATAGAGGCATAAATTACTTGACCAATTGATGCCAATAATGATTTAGTGTAAAGAGCCAAATATGTGGAGTAATATGCCCCAAATCCAACTTTGGTTGAATCCAAGTTGTCATGTGTTAACTTTGGCAGAATTCATTTTTAAAAAATAAGGAGGTTGAATTCAATTATCTCTATAGTCATTTATAGAACTCTCTCTATACTCTGTATTTACAAGAAACTATAATCCTATGAATTTCCCTGTACTATGCTGTATACCATGCCCACTTGTTTGACTTCTATCCTTTACTTAAAATAATGGATATTTCCGTTTATCAAGGTTTCAAACCAATATTGAGTGTATTTGGTCTGAAAGCAATGTCATGTTGGAAATCTGGGCTTGCCATAGCAAAAATTCACAGCAGAACAATCTTTTAGTCAGTGCCTTCTTCTGATCGTACTGAAAATGTTCCAGATACATGGAGATCTTCCCATTTTTATGGACCTCTAGAGAGAAGATTATAAAACTGACTTGGTAATGCCTGGATAGAATAGAAAATGGGCACTATAGCTATGATTTCACTGACAGAGAGGATTTTCAACTAAGGAAACTCCCTCTACCAATGTAGTTCAGCACCTTTTCACACCTTAAATTCTTAGAGAATTGCCAAGAGAGCTCTAAGAGGTTAAATGATTTGTCCACAATAACACAGATAATATGTATTTAGGGAGAACATGAACCCAGGTCTTCTGGACTTTGAAGCCAACTTTCTATGTACTATGCCATATACCTATGGACTGATAATCTGTACCAATGCTTAACTACCTATACTCAAAAGATTTGGAAGTAACATGACATTGAGAAATTGCTTCTAGAATACTGGGAATTTTGAATAAATGTTGCAGGAAGCCTAATCATTCCTGAGTATCATATCTAAGTATCTAAGGTAGAGAAATCATGTCTTCTAAGGAAACTCACAAACATCTTCACAATATGTTTAGGTGTCAATTCTACCCTTCTTTCTCTATTTTCTCTATCATTTCCCAAAAGTTAGAATTGGCTGAGAAGAAACTGAGTCTTTCCTCCTAAGTACCTTGTACAGAATTTCTGCTTCTTTTGGTCCTTACTGATATAGTTGACTCATTGTGACTAAGTTCATGGCCCATCTCTCTCTCTCCATGTATAAGAACTAAAATATAACCTGTATTCTTTCATCTTTCACCAAAAATAAAATTGCTTTTCTTTCATGTCCTTCTGGTTTACCTCACAGAGCTGAAACTCCTATCATTTATTTTGATTAATTGCTGAAATTGGTTTCAATCTTTTAAATACATTCTAGGCTTAAAAGAATACTAAGAAAGTATTTATAGATGGAGTGCATTATCTCCTTTAGATTTCCTGTGTTCCTCAATTTATTCCAGCAAATAGAAGGCTGTTTCTTATATAGAAGCACTAGATCAGAAATTAGAAGTCCTGGGTTCAAGTGTCAGTTCTGTTCCTTACTACTTGTGTGACTTTGAGCAAGTCATTTAATTTGGGGGGAGAGGGGGATTTAGTGTCCTAATATGCAAAATAAAGAGAGTGGATTAAAGGACCTGTCATTTCCTTCCTAACCCCAACCAGTTGCCTGGTTCATTTCATCTCTATGTGATAGGAGCAATATCTATCATGTAGATAACACTAATGAGAGAAATGATTATTAATAACCAATGATTTGGCAAGATCCAGAGTTGCTCCTTTTTTCCAAAGTCCTCATTTCAAAAACTCAGTCTCTGAAGGTTGAAGTAATTTTCTCCTCTATCAGACTCCACCCAACCTTAACAAGGAATCTCTAATCTAAGGTGAATTCCACTCAATCAAGCTTAGGTGGAGGTAGATCTTTTGTCTAGCTTCCCTAAGACTGGGGGTGGTCTAGGTAATAGGGACAGTCTCTCTGTCCAAGAATGGCAAGATGTCACTCTTAGGCCCTCATTGTAATATTCATTCCCTTATTACTTATTAACCAGAGTTGATTGTCACCCATTGGAACACCCACTTTTCCAAGGCCATATAAGCCTTGAGTCTGCCACCATGAGGATCATTGGCATTCAAGAGTGCCATTGACCTCTTTCATTAAAATACTAGAATTATGAATAATATAATCAAATTAGACAGAAGTTATGTCTTTCAAACTTTTTAAAAGTCACATTAATCTTTCATTAAATGTTATTGAAGCTATCCTTGAGTCTTAGGGAACTAAGGCTTAGACTAATGACATAGCTTCCAAGTGACCTAAATAAAGTCAGTACATGAGGAGTCAGCAACTCCTTCATCATATTTCTAACTGAAGGATCAGCAAAGCCATTGCAGAGCCCATGGTCAACTGAATGCACCCCATACCATGCCATATGCTCTTTGAATATTCTTTCCCTGGTATGGCTAACTAAATATCTTTTTGGTAACAGTTACTGGTATTTTATTTAATTCCAATTCCTAACCTGAAATACCAGGCAAGCTGCATCAGGCTCAACCAACAACATTACATCTGATTTAAATGATTTGCTAACACTAGGATCAGGATCTACAAACCTCCAGTTTTAGATTCTGATTCCTAATTCTCAAATAGTCGATCCTTCCTATAAAATATCTTATACTATTTTATAAGAAATGTCTTCCAAGATAAAATATTTAGGAGTCTGCTTGACAAGACAAACCCAACTGAACACAATTACAAAATACTTTTCACTCAAATAAAATCAGATATAAATAATTGGAAAAATATCAGTTGCTCATGGGTAGGCTGAGCTAATATAATATAATGACAATTCTATCTAAGCTAATTTACTTAGTGCTATGCCAATCAAACTATCAAAAATATTTTATACAGTTACAAAAAAATTAAAACAAAATTCATTTGGAAGAACAAAAGGTCAAGAATATCAAGGGAATTAACAGAAAAAAATGCAAAGGCAGGTAGCCTACCTGTACCAGATCTAAAATTATATTATAAATCACAATACATCTACAGCAATCATCTACACTATTTGATACTGGCTAAGAAATAGAGTGGTGGATCAGTGGAATAGGCTAGGTATACAAGATATAGTAGTCAATGACTATAGTAATCTGTTGTCTGATAAACCCAAAGACTCCAGCTTCTGGAATAAGAACTCACTATTTGCCAAAAAAACTGCTGAGAAATCTGGAGAATAGTATGTCAGAAACTAGGCATAGACCATCATCTTACACTGTATACCAAGAAAAGGTCAAAATGGGTATATGATTTAGGCATAAAGGTTGATGCTATAAGCAAATTAGGAGAGCAAGGAATAGTTTACCTGTCAGATTTATGGAGAATGGAAGAATTTATGACCAAACACATGACAGAGAACATTATGAAATGCAAATTGGGTAATTTTGGTTACATGAAATTGAAAAGTTTTTGCGCAATCAAGATTAGAAGGAAAGCAGACAGTTGGGAAATAATTTTTACTGACAGTGTTTCTAATAAAGGCCTCATTTCTAAAATATGTAGAGAACTGAATCAAATTTATAACAGTACGAGTCATTCCCCAATTTATAAATGGTCAAAGGATATGAACAGGTAGTTTTCAGAGGAAGAAATTAAAGCCATTCATAGTCATATGAAAAATGTTTTAAATCACTATTGATTAGAGAAATGCAAATTAAAACAGCTCTGAGGTATTACCTCACACATATCAAATTGGGTAATTTGACAAAACAGGAAAATGAAAAATGTTGGAGAAATTATGGGAAAACTGAAACACTAGTGCATTGCTGGTGAAGTTGTGAACTGATCGAACCATTCTGGAGAGCAATTTGGAACCATGCTGAAAGGACAATAAATCTGTGCATCCCTTTTGATCTAGTAATGCCACTTCTAGATTTATATCCCAAAGAGATAATAAAAAAATGGAAAAGGACCCACATGTACAAAAATATTTCTAGCAACTCTTTTTGTGGTGACAAAGAATTGGAAACTGAGGGGATGTCTATCAATTGAGGAATGGCTAACCAAGTTGTGGTATATGAATGTAATGAAATAATATTGTGCTGTAAGAAATGATGGGCAAGCAGATTTGAGAAAAGCCTGAAAAGACTTACATGAACTAATGCTGAGTGAAGTGAGCAGAAGCAGTAGAACATTGTACACAGTAACAACAACATTGTGTGATGATCAACTTTGATAGACTTAGCTCTTCTCAGCAATACAATGATCAAAGACAATTCCAAAAGATTCATGATGGAAAATGTTACCCACATCCAGAGGAAGAACTATGGAGTCTGAATGCATATCAAAGCATACTATTATTTCTGTTGTTGTTTTCTTCATGGTTTTTCCCCTTTGTTCTGATTCTTCTTTCACAATATGACTAATGTGAAATATGTTTAATATGATTATATATGTATAGCCTATATCAAATTGCTTGCTATCTTGGAGAAGAGGGAGGAGAGGTAAGGACAAAAATATTTGGTACTTAAAATCTTATAAAAGTGAATGTTAAAAATCATCTTTACATGTAATTAGAAAGAATAAAATACTATTAAATGGATAAAAATAAGAACTATCTTCCTTTATTTCTCTTTAACTTACTTTTCTTTTCTACACAGGATATAGGCTCTCTCTGGTCACCACCTTCTATGTTATAGTTAGGATAAAGATCAACACATAGCACAATATATTGAGCTAAGAAATAATTCAATTTAATGAATTTCTGACAAACCATTTAGCTGCAGCTGAAACCTTTGGTTGAGGGGAAAGTTAAAGAAACCGTAGGAAGCGTTAAGTTTGAGAAAAATAACATACACAGCGATCTAAACAGTGCCATATTTAAGAACCATTTGACTTCCAAGTATATAGGTGGAAAATCATGGCTCCCACCCAAATTTTCCTCATGTATACATGCTCATAGAAAGAGGAGACAGAGAGTGGAATAACAAACAGCTACAAAGATGGCGTCACAGTAGTACTGAAATTCTCTCAGCTTGCCATTGATCAGAAGAAACTCAAGACTCAGTGTATTTGTGCTGGAAATCATCTGGGAAACCTGTGATTGGGGTTGAGGAAGTAAAGTTTTGTTCAACTACACTATAGTGAATAATGCTATAATGAGGTTATTTTGTCTGTATGATAGAGAATAATTCTGCATTGGCCATTGAGATTGTGTATTAGAGGATGCTTTGTAAACTTAAAATACTTTATAAAAATGTAATCTATTATTATTACTATTCTCATTGTCATTATTAAACTGTGAACTAGTCAACTTAGCCAGTTTTTCATCTTAAATTTTTACCATTCTAGGCTATAAATTGATTTTTGGATAGTTGCATTGAACTGTTATGAAGCATTGATATTCCTGTGTCTTGGTTTCAATGGTCCACACTTTGGTCTATAGAGAATATAATCCCTCAATTTGGGCTGAAATGAAAGAAAATCATTACAGAATCTTATGCACTGAATATAATACTTGGGACAAAATTCTTCCCACTTCATTTAGTGAGGTATTCTGAAAGTTCCTGTGTTGAAAACTATCTGCCATGAACTATAGTATACATTTGAAAATTATTCCTGCTAGCATTTATCTTGGAAAACCTCCCATAAAATTTTGACCTATTTAATATTTATGAGTCAATTTTCCATTTTCCATCTGGCCTGAACAACTGGGAGAATGGTTTACGTCAAGCTATCCAAGATGGGCCACCTGAAAAAGTTCTACTCATGTATATAGAGCAATTTGGAGATCACCCATTTGTGACTACTCTGTTTTCATACTTTTAACCATTTATATATAAAATTTAAAAATTATTTTCAAAGGCACATCTGCTATAGCTGCCTTTATCCTTTGCTGTTTAATATCTAAGCAAAATGTTTGAAATTTATAGTATGTATCATTTGGCTTTGTAGCTAACAATCACCAAACTAACATACTGGTTAAAACCTGCAAGGTAGACAAGGTGAATATATAAAAATCTTATATTAGTCTCCCAAAAGATTATAGAAACTAGACAAACTAGTATTAAATTGTTAGTCAGAAGAACTTTCCACTTCTTAGTTCTGTATTTTAATGACACGTAATATAAACCTAGACAAATCCCCTAAACCATGTGTGGCATTTTTCTATCAATTACAAAATGAATAAATTTTTCATTTATCACACAGAAGTATCTGGTAGTCCAATAATTTTTAAATTATCTCTCCTGGATTTATTTTCCAGGTCAGGGGATTTCCCAATGAGATATTTCACATTGCCTTCTATTTTTCATTTTTTTGGATCTGTTTAATAGTATATTGATTTCTCGTAAAGTCACTAGCTTCCATTTGTTCCAATCTAATTCTGAAGCAATGATTCTCCTCAGTGAGCTTTTGGGATTCTTCTTTTATCTGGCAAATTCGGCTTTTTAAGGCATTCTTCTCCTCATTGCCTTTTTGAGCCTCTTTTGCCATTTGAGTTAGTCTATTTTTTAAGGTGTTATTTTCTTCAGTCAGGTTGTTGACTCTCATTTCAAAATTTCTTGCATTGTTCTAATTTCTCTTCCCAATTTTTCCTCTACTTCTCTTATTTGCTTTTCAAAATCCTTCTTAAGGTCCTCTTTGGCCTGTAACCAGATCATAGTTTTCTTGGAAGCTTTTGGTGCGGGAGTTCTGAGTTCACTGTCTTCCTCCTGTTCCATGCTTTGATCCTTTTTGTCCCCAAAATAGGAGTGTAAAGTTAGGTTGCTCTGTTTGCTTTGTTTCCTTTGCCTGCTCATGTTGCCACTTAAATACTTGGACTTTTAGGCTTTTTGCCACAGTAGGACTCTGCTACCAAACAGGGGAACTTCATGCCAAATGCTAGGGTTTTCTCAGCTGCTGAAGGTATTAGTTGGGTGCCCTCTCTGAAGCTTCCACATGCTCTGGCAAGCTGGTTTCATACCCTATGACCTCCACCCTAGACCATCCAGATCCAAGTAGGTTAAAGCAAGAGCAATTACCCCTAATACTGGTCACTTGATCCCCCTACAATCTGCAGGCCAGGAGCTGAAGCAGCCACGTTGCTGTAGCTGCACAGCTGCGGTGCCTCAGCAACTTCTCACCCTGGGGGCAAAGGCTGACGGCACTCCAGAACTACTGGATTCCCAAAGTCCACACTGCACTGACCTCTTACTTTGTCCTCAGCATCTATGTGTTGATAATTCTGGAAACCGCCATAGCTTCTGGTGATCTGAAGTCCCTCCAGCCAGTGGCTAGTCAGGCCCACCCTGAGGCTAAAACCTCCAGCTCCCATGGGGCTGGGGTTGGCTCCCAGAACACTTCATTGGCCACTTCCTGCTAGCCTGCCAGGCTGTCCTCAGTGGGAAGTTATCTTCTCTGTGTCATTTTGTGGGTTCTGTAGCTCCAAAGTTTCTTCAGAGTCACCTTTTACATGAATTGGAGGAGGTGGGAGCTGGAGCCCTGCAGAAGTCCTGTTTCTATTCCATCATCTTGACTCCACTCCACACAGAAATATCTGATAATTAATGAAACTATGGGGTGACAGTATTCTTTCTTGATGTTCTATGGGGCCATGTAGTATAGTAGAAAGATCCCTTGCTTATAGACACCAAGAACCTGGGTTCAAATCTCACCTCTAATGCTTGCTGCCCATGTGCCGTTAAAAGAAGTTAATCGATATTTTTGGGCCTCAGTTTCCTCATCTGTAAAATTGGGATGTTGAACTATGTGACTTTTTAGATTCCTTTTAGCTCTAAATGTATGATATTGGTATAACAAAAGAGAGACAGTAGTGGGGTGGTAGTTTCTGTTGATAGAAGGCAGAATGAAAATAATAATAACTGGCATTTATATGGCACTTGGCAAAGTTGACCAAGTATTTTACCAAGCATTGTCACATCTGAGCCTCACAAGAACTCTGGGCATTGGATACTATAGGTATTCTTATTTTTTTATAGATTAGGAAACTGAAGCTCAGAGAGGATAAACAAATTGCCCAGGGTCGTGCTTTTAGTACAGTAGATAATTGACAAGTCAAGGTCTTCTTCATTCTATGTCTAGCATTATTCTCATCATACAAAAACCAAGATCATAGGATCATAGATGTAGAGTTGAAAGTTATCTTAGAGGTTATTGAGTCCAACTCCTTTATTTTACAGATGAGGAAACTGGAGCTATAGTGGTTAAGTGACTTGCCTAAGGTCACATAGCTATTAAATGTCAGAGACAAGATTTGAAATCAGGTCTTTTCTTCCTGATGCCAAATCAAGTGGCACTCTCTCTACTATACCATTTATCTCCTTGATCAGTAATCAAGGAAGACAGATCTTGGAATTAAAGGGCTAGAGATGTATTTGTTGTATGAAGCATAACCCAGATGAAAACTAGGATCAGAACATAGACTGAGGGAGATTATAAAAGGAGCTGTCTAGAGTTAAGCAGCAATAATTCTTACTGAAGTGGGCATGCCAAGTGTAAAATTTGCTGAGTTATCTCATTTGTGTTCTGTGGCTCTGCTGAAGCCAAGGAGAGAGCCAGATGAAAAGTTCCTCTCCTTTTAAAAAATGAGTTTTTTGTATTTATATTCTTTTTTAAGTTTTGAGTTCCAAATTCTCCCCCTCCATCAAGTCCCTCCTCCGCTTAAAAAGGCAAGCAATATGATACCCATTATACATGTGAAATCATGCAAAACAAATTTCAATATTATTCATGTTGCAAAAAAACAAGAAAATGAAAAAAATATGCTTTAATATGCACTCAGAATTCATCAGTTCTCTCTCTGGAGGTGGATAGCATTTTTCATTATGAGCTAAGTCTTTCACAATTCACCATCATCATAATATTGCTGTTCTTGTGTACAATGTTCTTCTGGTTCTGCTCATTTCACTTTGCATTGTTTCATATAAATCATCCAAAATTTTTCTGAAATCATCCTATTCGTCATTTCTTATAGCACAATAATATTCCACTATGATCATATACCATAACAGGTTCAGCCCTTCTACAATTGATTGGTATCCTCTCGATTTCCAATACTTTGCTGCCATAAAAAGAGCAGTGATAAATATTTTTGTACAAATAGGTTCCTTCCATTTTCCTTTGATCTCTTTGGGAGATAGAACTAGTAAGAGTGTTGCTGGGTCAAAGAGTATGTACAGGTTTTAGCCCTTTGAGCATATTCCAAATTGTTCTCCAGAATGGTTCGACCAGTTCACAATTCCACAAACAGTGCATTAGTGTACCTATTTTTCCACATTCCTTCTAGGATTTATCATTTTCCTTTCCTATTATATTAGATAATCTGATAGATGTGAGATGATACCTCAGAGCTGTTTTTAATGGAAAGTAATTTTTCTTTTACCGGCTGTGGCACCCCAAGTCATCAACTTTTCCAGCTCAGCAGTCAACTAGAAGACTTTTCGTAGTGAATCATGCATCCAGAAGTGGGCCTCTAGAAGTTCCAAGGTAGTAAAGTTGTTATGTCTCATTTATCTCTTCCAGCATCTAGCTGCTATGAACTTGATGTAGTAAGCACATAATAGGGACTTATTACATAATAACAAGAATAGGTCACATTTTTTTGTTACGAGACTAATTATCTATATTTGAAAATGGAAAGAATGGGATAAAGCATCATAGCATGGAAATGTCAGAAAAAGCCTCAGAGATTATATAGTTAAATCTTTTCATTTTACAGATGAGAAAACTGAGACCTACCATCACATAGTGAACTATTAACAGAGTTGAAACTAGAATCCTTGAGTTCTTGGAATAATCCTGGAATGTCTCCTAATTGCAGATCTGTTTCCTCTGAGAACCAGAATAGTGTCCTTGAAGTTCAACTTTCTGACATATTTTTTGGTCAACTGAAATTTAATGCATAAGAATCCAAATATCAGATACAAACAAGACAACTAAGATTTTGACTCTTTGAACCAGGTAAGGAAATTATGATACCCTTTCCTCCTGCATATTTTCCTGGTTAGAAAAGATTTTTTAAGATGCCTGCCTACTCTATGATCTATCAACCAGGATGTCTGCCTTCAATAGCTAAGTAAATGAGTTAGTTAACAAGGGATAGGTAAGACAAATATTTTTCATCATTTATATTTACTTAGTCAAATTTCAGACAAGAGTTAATGAATAGCTAGAATTGAAATGAAAACTATTGGGGCAGCTAAGTGGCACAGTGAATAGAGCACTGGCTCTGGTGTCAGGAGGACCTGAGTTCAAATATGGCCTCAGACACTTAACACAAAAACTAGCCTTGTGACCTTGGACAAGTCACTTAACTCCAATTGCCCTCCAAAAAGCAATAAAAATATTTAAAAAAATGAAAATTATTTTAGTAAACCAAACTATCCTGGCTTTCGTAAGATATACACTCCTCCTTTTTCATTCTTGTTGGGTTCAGAAAGTGCAGAGAACTATGCTGGTGGGCACAGAATAAAGGAATATCAGGTTTATTGTTGTTGTTTAACTGTTGAAGTCTTGCCTTTGCCTGCATATATCAAGGTTTAAGATAGAAATAAAACCCATAGTGTAATGTATCAGTGTCCCAGAATCCAGATATTTTGGGAGTGGATAGCTCAGCAAAAAACACAAATTACTTTTAGACTCAATCTATTATTTATTATTTCAATTTATAAAAATGCACCCAGTGCATCTTTGGGATGAAGAGTTCAAAGATAGTTACTACTGTTTAGTTATGGGGTTATAGAAATCTGCAAATTTTATATTGGTGCAATGTTCTATAAAAGGGTGAAGTCATGAAAATAAAACATTTAAAGATTAAAAAGTTCAAGCTAGTTTAAATCTATAACAATCTTTTGTGTGTAACAATAACTTTCATCTGAATGTTGAAGAGTGGTAGAAATGAATTTCAGGCAATATGTATATCTTTTTCAATACTGGTTAATAATTACTAATACCTCTAAGTCAGAATCAGAATCACACTACAGAATTAAAAGCACAAACCCCATAATTTGTATTTTGTAATAAATAAATTTGCTTATATGTCACCTATACTATTTTTTTCAATTCCAAAACATTTTTAGATTACTATTTAGACACAATTTTGCACTTTGAGAAGAGGAAAGTGGCCACCTAGGGACTTCATAATCTTGTAAAATACTCTGGTTACACCCAGACAGCAATTCATGAAAATATACTAATTTTGACTCTGTGATTCTTTCTCTGTATCTTAACAAGTTAATGCTAATGAAAAATAGGTTTTCTTTTATCCTAAATTGGTTTTTCTAAAGTACTGGGTATAATTGGGATAAATATTACACTTAACATCCATTTTCTGGCTTTTCATATAAATATACTTTATGTAATTAGGTGAAAACGATGACTACAATAAACTGTCTTTTTTTTTTTGCCTTTTGAAGGGCAATTGGGGTTAAGTAACTTGCCCAAGGTTACATGGCTCCTTTTTTTGTGTGGGTTTTAAGTGTCTGAGGCCGGAACCAAACTCGGGTCCTCCTGACTCCAGGACTGGCACTTTACTCACTGCACCACCTAGCCTCCCCATAAACTGTCTTTTAAAGGCTGATTTTAGAGAAATCCTATTCACATACACATTATATAAATGTGCAAGCTAGATTTTTCTTTACTTTCTTAGGTAGCATTGGATAACTTATGACATTTGACTATTTTCAAATAAAGTAAAAGTAATCACAGTTGATTTGTGCCATGAATGCAGTTTATTATTCTTTTTATTACAGGAAAATAGATTAATACATTCATAAATTCATAAATCAGCAGCCAATTTGGCAGGCATCCTCAAATTAAATTGGGAGGCGTTTAATTATTAAGACAACCAGTCAGATGAATGGGATGGCCAATTAGAGCCTGGGCAAAGGACCACTCTCCATTCCCAATTTGTGATTCATTGTTGCTCAAAAAAAGCTAAATAAAGGTCATCCGTTTTCATCCTCTCTGTCCATCTAGGTCAGGGGTTCCAAACCTTTTTTGAGTATCATGGTTACCTTTGGCAGTTTGGTGACATTTATAGATCCCTTATATGAATAACATTTTAAAATATGTAACATAAAATACATAAGATTATGATGGAAGACAATTACAATTGTATTATCAAAATATATTTTTTAAAATTTCATGGATTGTAGATTAAGAATTTCACAGGTAAAAAAATGGTGGCTAGTTAAAGAATAATTAGGTTTTAGATCTGTTTTTTTCAAGACAGATTTTTAAAAACTGTATGCATTAAGACCAGCTACATGACATGAGTATATTTTTGAGCTGATGCACAAATAATTAAACCAATGGAGCAATTTGGAGTATATAAATAGATGCACATAGTTGATGATCACCAGTTCAGAATTACTTTATGCACAAAGGAGAATGGATTAAAATACAAGACAGAGATTTACTATTTAAAGAAAAACATGGGGGTGGAGTCAAGACGGTGGAGTAGAAAGAGGACCTCCCAGCAGCTCCAGCTCTCACCACCTCCAATCCATATAAAAGGGGACTCTGAACAAACTTTGGAACTACAGAACCCACAAAATGACACAGAGAAGCTAACATCCCACTGAGGACAGCCCAGCAGGCCAGCAGGAATCAGGCAGCACACCACAGTGGGAGTGGAGGCAAGCCCCACATCAAGGTTTTAGCCCCAGCACAGGCCTTATCGGCTTTGGCCCCCAGGGTGAGAAGCCACTGAGGGCAGGCATGCAGCCACCCCCACATGGCAGCTTCAGCTCCTGACCTGCAGACTATAGGGGGACCAAGCAACCAGTCTGAGGGGTAATGGCTCTTGCTTTAACCTGCTTGGATCTGGATTGTGGTCTAGGGTAGAGGTCCTGGGGTGTGTGACCAGCTTGCCAGAGCATGTGGAGGCTTCAGAGAGGGCACCCATCTAATACCACCGGCAGCTGAGAAAACCCCAACGTTTGGGATGAAAGCTCCCCTGTCTGGTGGCAGAGTCCTACTGTGGCAGAAAGCCCCAAAGTCAAGTAATTGAGTAACAACATGCCCAGGCAAAGGAAGCAAAGCAAAAAGAAGAATTCAACATTAGACTCTTATTTTGGGGACAAAAAGGATCAAAGCATGAAACAGGAGGAAAACAGTGGAGTCAGAACTCCTGCACCAAAAGCTTCAAAGGAAAATACAAGTTGGTTACAGGCCATAGAGGACCTTAAGAAGCAGCTAAGAGAAATGGAGGGAAAATTGGGAAGAGAAATGAGAATGATGCAAGAAAATTATGAAAGGAGAGTCAACAGCCTGACTGAGAAAAATAACACCTTAAAAACAGACTAAGTCAAGTGGCAAAAGAGGCTCAAAAAGGCAATGAGGAGAAGAATGCCTTAAAAAGCCAAATTTGCCAGATGGAAAAAGAATCTCAAAAGCTCAACGAGGAGAATCCTTCCTTCAGAATTAGATTGGAGCAAATGGAAGCTAATGCCTTTATGAGAAATCAAGATGCTGTTAAACAGATCCAAACAAATGAAAGAATAGAAAGCAATGTGAAATATCTCATCGGAAAAACCACTGACCTGGAAAATAGATCCAGGAGAGATAATTAAAAAATTATTGGACTACCTGAAAGCCATGATCAAAAAAAGAACCTAGAAATCATCCTCTAAGAAATTCTCAAGGAAAACTGCCCTGATGTTTCAGAACCAGAAGGTAAAATAGAGGTTGAAAGAATCCACCGATCTCCTCTTGAAAAAGATTCCCAAAAGAAAACTTGTAGGAATATTATAGCCAGGTTACAAAATTTCCAGATCAAGGAGGGCATATTACAAGCAGCCAAGAAGAAACAATTTGAATATTGTGGAAACACAATCAAGATAACTCAGGATCTGGCAGCTTCTACACTGAGGGATCAAAGGGCTTGGAATATGATATTCTGGAGGGCAAAGGAGCTGGGATTAAAACCAAGAATCACCTACCCAGAAAAACTGAGTATCATGTTTCAGGGGAAATATGGTCATTCAGTGTAATAGAGGACTTTCAAGCATTCTTGATGAAAAAACCAGAGTTGAATAGAAAATTTGACATTTACATACAAGAAGCAAGAGAAGCATGAGAAGGTAAACAGGGAAAGCAAACATAACGAACTTATCAAAGTTGAACTATTAATATTCCTACATGGAAAAATGATAATTGTAACTGATTAAACTTTTCTAAGTGTGAAAATAGTTGAGGGGAATAGAAATATATATATATAAATATATACATATATATATGTATATATGTCTGTATATGAGGGTATACGGGCATATGAATACATATGTGAATGTGTGTATATATGTTTATGGGTATACATAGATAGAAGGCACAGGACCAATTTTATAGGAAGGGATGAAATCAAGAGGTGAAATCAAGAGGTGAGAGAGGAATATAATGAGAGGAGATGGGGAGAGACAGAATGGGGTAAACTATGTAATATAGAAGAGGCAAGGGAAAATGGTTACAAATGTAGGGGAAGAATAGTAAGGCAAAAGGGAGTGAGCCAGCGTTATTCTCTTTGAATTTGGCTTGGGGAGGGAATGAAATACACACTAAATAGGGTAGCTCACCCTGCAGGAGAGTAGGGGGGAAGGGGATGAGAGGGGCATGATGGAAGGGAGGTGTAATGTAATACCAAGCAAAGGCAACTTCCCAGGTTCAAAATACCAGCATAGGTGCTCTCTATTTTATTTAGTGACAAACCAAGAACAGAGAAGATCAAAACATGACATCATTCCAAATACAGCATTTACTAAGTGTGATTAAATAATCTCCAAGTACTACCCCACCCCAGGATCTTCCAATCATTCAATCAATTACAAAGTCTCTGTTCTAAATACTTCTCCACCCCTAGGCTATACCTTAATTAAGTCCACCACAAAGCCCCTTTTCTCAAATGGAGATTAGTTTCCAAACATAAGGTCAAAAGTTCCCCACCCCTGGATCACAATTGAATCTACCCCAGAGTTACATCAAGTTTAAACACAGCACTTAATACCCAAATGGAGGTCTTTTCTTCATCTTGACACGAGGCAAGTTCTCAGCAATCTTAGTTCCTGGAGAGACAAGGCTTAGCAAGGCCATAAGATACATTGCCAGTCCCTTCATGAATTTATCCTCTGTCTGTAGAACAGCCCTAGAACCCCTGAACACATTAGCAAAGCCCTCTCCCAGGATTTCTGTAAACATACAACAAGAAAATCCTTCTTCAGGGCTTCTGAACCAACAGAAAGGCTCCCAGACCCCTGCAACAACAGTACTGTCCCTCACCAGTGGACAGTATTCATTCTGTCTGCAGGACAGTCTCCAGACCCCTGCAACAACAGTACTGTCCCTCACCAGTGGACAGTATTCACTCTCTGTCTGCAGGACAGTCTCAGGCCTTCTTAGCGAACAGCCAGGTTCCAGGACTTCTTCAACAAAAGGACAGTCTTTCACCAGTGGACAAATCTGGCAAAATAACATCAAAACAGACAGACAAAGTACCAGCAAAACAGCCATGTCTCCTCAGTCCTTGGCAGCTCAGGGGGCAGGTCTCAAAAGTCCAGGGCAATTCAAAGCGGCCACCAGCAATTCTCTTAGTCTCTCTCTCTCCACGAGGTGCTGCTACCAAAAAAGATCTCCCGCCTCTCTCTTGTGTCTCCAAATCTACGTCACCAGCTCCTCCCAATTCAGGACTTTCTTTTCACATCAACAAGCCCATCCCACAGGTGGGATTAACAAACTCTGGGTTTTAACACAATCAATTTGAAAACCAAGCCAATACAGGGGAATCTTTAATTGCCATTACTATCACAGGAGGCAGACTGGGATGAGAGAATTTGGAAGCATCCACTTTTGAAAAGAAATGGGATCAAAGTAGAGACTAGAACAAGTGGGAGGTAGGATAGGAGGGAGGGAAATATAGTCAGTCTTTTACAATATATCTATCATGTTAATGTTTTGCATTAGCTACACATGTACAACCTATACTGAACTGCTTATCTTCCCAGTAAGGATGGGTGACTAGGGAGGAAGGGAATGAATCTGAAATTCAAAGTTTTCAATAAAATTAATATATACATATATATACACACTATTATTAATACTATTTTACATGTAATTGGGAAATAAGATATCCAGGCACTGGGGCATAGAGATCCACCATGCCCTACTGGAAAAGTCGAAGGGGGTATGGGAGAAGATATGAGAGAAAGCAGATTGGAGAAGGGGATATACTGTGGGCCTGCTATTTTGGGGCAGTGGGTAGGGGAAAAAATGGGGAGAAAACTTATACCTCAAAATCTGGTAGAAATTAATAAACTATTCGAAAAATTTAAAAAAAGAAAAACATTAGGTCAGTCTTTTTTTAATTGAGTAAATGAATGAAGAATGAAAATAATCCAAAATTTTTAATTGAATGAGCTATAGTGGGAGACTATCTAATAAAAAATTGGCTCCAAGTTGCTTTTTAGGATGTGAATTAGAGAAAGAAGAATCAATGGTTCCAGGGTTGTCACCTCCTTTTTGGCAGGCAGAGATGTTTCTATAGGGACTTTAACTCTTTCAGGTCACTCATTGACCACTAGGATTGGAAAATCTCCAAAGACCAGGTTGGACAAATGCCTGCAATACCATTCCAACTGGCAGAATTTCCAGGGACAGTCAAACATCATATCCCATGCTGTTGTCCCTCCTCTGCACAGTTCCCAGAAAAGAGCAAAAAACAAAATCAAGCACTCCACAGACAATTGGGTAAGTGCCTAATTGTCCTCTCTATTAGAACATCTCTAAAGAAATGAAATGGAGCATTTCAAATTTCTCTAAAAAGATTACAACTAGCAAACACACAGGGATCACAGATTGTGTCTAGACAACAGAGTCTAATAGGACTGAAAAATTTAGTCAGTTTGATTCATCATGGCTCATTAAATATGACATTTTTTCATGCTTTTCTAGCCCTTTCCCCCTTAGCCCACCCCATAAGACAATCATACTGCTGAATCTTACCACTTATAGACCTAACTACAAATTTCCTAGAAGGGCATTTTAAAATATTTGTTACATTTTAAGCTAAAGGATTATTAAACATTGGGACAATCACTATAAAACCATATATTCTTTGCAACACCATTTGCAGTTAGGTGGCACAATGGATAGAGTGCTGGGCCTGGAGTCAGAAAGACTCATTTTCCTGAGTTCAAATCTGGCCTCAGATATGTACTGCCAGTATGACCCTGGACAAGTCTCTTAATCTTTTTTGCCTCAGTTTTCTCGTCTGTACAATAAATTGGAGAAGAAAATGGTAAACCTTCCCAGTATCTTTGCCAAGGAAACCTCAAATGGGGTCATGGAGTCATACATGACTGAAAAACAACTGAACACATGGTATGAATAAGATATAAGATGGAATCCTTCACCAAAGTCCTGTTCTAATATTCCAATGTACCATGAAGAGTTGATGTCAGTTCAGGAAGAGCTTTTGTGGATTCCCCCAACCTGGGAAGGAAGCTTTTGAATATGGGACCAGGGATGGATTATATATGTTTGCCATGAAAACATTTTAGACTAGGGCCAGCCTAGTTAAATTTTAAAAAGCTCATTACCAGAGGGGAGGATACCAGTTAATGAAAACTTTTCCTCTACAGCAACTAATTAAACTGTGCACTAAAAAGACTAAGTGTAATATATATATAGTACTGTGACCAACTACTCATAGATGAAGTCACAGATTCTTGAAAAATTGAAATACAAGGTATATGTAGCCTCTAAGTCCAATTCTGATGCTTCATGGTGACCATCGTATCTTGAAGGTTTTACTTGCCAAACATAAACCCAAGCAGGACCTATCAAACTAGAAAGCTTTTGACACTTGCCTGGTATCAAACTGCATATTTGTTTTCTGAGACTTTGAATATACATATTGATTCTGCCTTAAACAACCTAGCCATTCAGTTCCTCAGCCTATTGCTTTCCAAATAAAGGTAGAGAAAAATCACACAACCATTCTTATAGTTTCACTACCAATTTATGTTATGCAACCTCTACTGCTGCTAGGCAATTCTACCATAGTTTCCTTATCTTTCCCATTTTCCACAGTAGCTCTTCCAAACCTTTTCAACCTTCCTCAAACCTCCTATGGCTCCCTTTTTACTTCCCTCTCATCTGAGAAACATGTGTTATATTTTATGGGAAAAACTGATCTCCACTCTATTCCTTATCTTCAACATCTTCCGGTCTACTGACTCTTTCCATCCTGGCTACAAATATACCTATGTCTCTTATATTCTCCGTATGGGATCCTTTCAAGATTACTATCATTCTCTCTCTTCTCCCATGTGTATAAAAACTTGAAAAGGCAATCTACAACAGATTCCTCCACTTTCCCTCCTCTCCGTTCTTAACCTCTTATACTCAGGCTTCTGACCTCATTCCACCAAAATTATTCTCATCAAAGTTTCCAATGATTCCTTTAACGTTAAATCCAATGGACTTTTCTTAGTCTTCATTCTTCCTAACCTCTATTATGAAGCTTTTCAGACTTTTGATCATACTCTTCTCCTTGATACTTTTCTCTAGATTTCCAGGACATCACTCTCTCTTGGTTCTCCTACCAATCAGACCGTTCCTTCTCAATAATCTTTGCTGAATACTTATCCATATCATAACCTCTAAATGTAGATATCCCGCAAGGTTTTGTCCTTGACCCTTTTCCCTTCTCCCTTTATAGTACTTCACTTGGTTATTTCATCAACTCCCATGGATTTAATTATCAGCTCTGTGCTAATGATTTACCTAACCTTTCTGGTGACCTATAATCTTACATTTCCAAGTATCTTTTGGACATCTCAAATGTATGATTCAGTAGGTATCTTAAACTTACCACGTCCAAAACTGAACTCATTATTTTTTTTACATAAATTCTCCCCTCTTACCTTCCCTGTTACTATAGAGGGCAACACCACCCTCCCAGTCCCTCAGGTTCATAATTTTGGTATTACCCTTGACTCTTCACTATCTCTCACTTCCCATAAAACCAATCTGTTGCTAAGGCTTATTGCTTTCACTTTTGCATCATCTCTCAAATATATCCCCTTCTCTCTCTTGACACTACCACCACTCTAGTGCAGGTCCTAGTGCCTAGAATATTATAATAGAAAGAGGGTGGGTGTGGTGGCTCAAGTTTCTTCCCATTCAAGTCTATCATCCATTCAGCCATCCAAGTGTTTTTTTCTTTGTTTTGTTTTTGCTTTTTTGGAGGGGGAAGGTAGGGCAATTGGGATTAAGTGACTTGACTAAGGTCTCACAGATAGTAAGTGTTAAGTGTCTGAGGCTGGATTTGAACTCAGGTCCTCCTGATTCCAGGGCCGGTGCTCTATTCACTGTGCCACCTAGCTGCCCCCCCCCCAACAAGTGGTTTTCTAAAACACAGATCTGATCATGTCATTTCCCTAATCAATAAACTATAGGGTCTTCCTCTCACCTACCTCTAGGATCAAATACAAAATGCTCTATTTGGCATTTAAAATCCATCATGACCTAGCCCCTCCCTACTTCTCCAGTCTTCTTATACCTTACTCCCCAACACTTATTCTTCAATCCAGTGATACTGGCTTCCTTGCTGTTCACAAATAAGACACTTCATCTTTTGGCTCAGGCATTTTCTCCACCTGTCCCCCATGTCTGGAATGCCCTTCCTCCTCATCTCTGCCTACTGGTTTGCCTGGCTTCCTTTAAGCCTCAGCTAAAACCGTATCTTATACAGGAAATCTCTCCTCTTTTAATTATTTTCTATTAATGTTGTATGTAGCATCTTTGTACATATTTATTGTCTTGTTGTCTCTCCCATTGGACTGTGAGTTCCTTAGGGTAAGGGATCTTCCATTGCCTCATTTTGAATCCCCAGCATTTTCCCAGTGGCTGGCTTGTAGTAGATACTTAATACTTGACTATTGATTATTAAGGATAAGCCTAGCAGGAGCTAGTCACCACATTATGATTTTTTTCAACCATATAAACCTGTGAAAATATGCCATGAGGGAAAGTGGGTTTTTTATCTGCCTCCTTGGAAGAGTGCCCACATCTATAAAATAATGGTTCCTTAAATTATGAAAGTATGAGATATGATCACATTCTATCAAAATAGTATGTAGGATAAGATTACAAGGCAATCAGAATAATGACTACTAGCCACAAGAAAATGATTCATATCAATCATCTGTTATAAATGCATCAGGATATGCCAAATACTTGTTCCTTAAATCAGTCAGTCAATAAGAATTTTAAAGCACCTGTTATGTCCTAGGGACTGTGCCAAGAGCTGAGGGTACAAATAGAGGCAAAAAACAAGCAACCTCTGCTCTCAAGGTTAATTTAAATACACTTTTGAGACTGCTGGTAGCACAGTGGATAAAACACTCGGTCTAGAGTCTGAAAAGACCTAGGTTCAAATTTGACCTCAGATACTTACTTGCTGTGTGACTGTGGGCAAATTATTTAACCCTGTTTGCCTCCATTTCCTTCTCTGTAAAAGGAGGATCTGCATCTCTTCCTGGTTTCAGCTCTCCGGACCAAGATGCCTCTACTCCTACCACCCCAACTTTGTTTTCCAGCCTCCTTTTGTGTGTTGTCTTTCTCCATTAGATTATAAGCAACTCGAGGGCAAGGACTGTCTTTCTTTTTCTTATTTGTATTATTTGCACAGTGCCTGGCACATAATAAGCACTTGATAAACGTTTATTGAATTTAATTGAAACTGAGGCTGAAATGGACCCTTGCCCCCACAGAAACCCTAGGGCTCTGGAGGAGGACTTGGTCTAAAGAACGGGCAGCATCTTAAGAAACAAAGGTTTAAGAAACCACTTTGGTGTGGTGCTATATCATCTCCCTGCCTATTAATGTATCATTCATGGTTTCTAAAAAAAATAACAAGGATTACTTTATTTGTATTTTTTAAGTTTCTGAGAAAGAGCTTTTGTCTCTAGTCATAATCTTCATATCTATTATGTAGGAGTTGGGGATCTTGGAGTGTTGTACTCATCTCGACTGCACCAGTTTGAGGACAGGATAAGTCATTTTGATGTTTCCAAGCCAAAGTGACATCCCACTAAGTTGGTAAACTAATATAGTAAATAAAAATTCTTTTATAAGTAGCTAGGTGGCACAGTGTATTGAATGTTGGACTTTTATTCAGGATGCCCTGAGTTCAAATCCAGTATCACTTACTACCTTGGGAAAGTCACTTAGCTTTATGTATCACCTCATGTTTAAAAAGTGGAAAATAATAGCACATGATTTTCAGGGTTGCTGTGAAGATAAAATTAGATAATATTTGTACAAATGCTATATAAATGCTATTATTATTATTACTGTATTTTTTTCAGAAGCAGACTATTTTTATGATAGCACAAGGCAGTATCTATCAAAGAACAATGTAGGATGTCATACTGACTTTTGGATTGGGGCCTCTTCAAAGATATTAGGATAGAAGTTAAGGAAAATTCCTTTCCATTAAAAAAGCATTCCATTAATGTATTTCAATGAACATTTATTAGGCACTTACTGTGTACAAAGCACTCAATTCAAAAATGACAGAACTTCAGTCCCTACCCTCAAGGTAGATTTTGATCCAGTAGTAAAGACCATCATCCTTTAACTACCATGAATACTTTTCAAGAACAAAAACAAATTGTGTTTGATAAACTATAACATCAATATAATAAAGGGTTTGAGGGAAGCACTTGCAGTTTTCTCCTTTTTATTATTATGAACTTGGTACACATCAACACAACCAATTCCCTACACAAAGAATGAAAGGAGGGAAAAAGAACTGCATATGAAATCATGAATCTTCACTATCAATAACTGAATGGATTTTTTTTTGTATATTTCAAACTTAAGATAGCAGTTTTATCATTGCCCTCTCTCTTCTACTTCTGCCTTCTTCTATTCAGTTTTGTGTATTTTGATGACTCACTGACACTCCTTTCTTTCATCCTTTTTTTTTTGTATCATCCCTATTCCTTACTCTCTTCATTCCTTAATTCAATTCATCTCTGGTGCTAGGCAATGGGGATGTATAAACACTGCAATATAAACAACCCATGACCTCAAGGGGCTTATATTCTACTTGGGATGGGGGGGGCAGGACGTGTACACAGTTAAGAAAATAAATTAATGAAATAAATATAATTTAATTTCAAGGATAGAACACTATTAACTGAATAATTTAGGAAAAGTCACATAAAATGTGGGTTTTTGAAGAGTGCTTTATATATATTCTGTCATTTCATTCTCATAACAGTCCTGGGGAGCCAGTGCTATGGATAGTATTCCTGTTTTATGGATAGGAAAATGAGACTCAGAGACGTAAAATCAACTTCTGGGTGATGAAACCTTTTATGAAAAGTCAAGGAAACTGAACAGTTAGGAGTTTACATTCTAGACTTTGAATAATGGCTTTACCATTCTCTGTACTGTGTTTTCTCATCTGTCTTAGCTACCAAACTTACTCAGAGTCTGATGATGCTGTGCAGTGAGGACGGGGATCCAACACTTTAATAATGTGAGGAGTAGAACCCTGCCAGGAGCTGAGTTGCCTTCATGCATTGCTCTGCAGATATCACCTCTATTTCAGTTATATCCACTGTCCAAGTTTGACCTAGCATTTTAGAAAATTTCTCCTTGGGAAAAATCTTATTTGCTTAAGATATCTTCAGGAATCAACCAATTTATATAATTCAAACATTCAATGTAATGCATTTTAACTCCGCCAATATTTAGTAAGTGCCAGCTGTGTGTGGAGCACCACCCTAGGTACTGGAGCACTGGTTTAGTCTTGTAGGATACTTAGCAGAACATAAATTCATATGTTAGATAGCCAGACAACAAAAATTTAAATTCAGATAAGTTAGCCACTCTCATCTTTCCTGCTTAGATATTTTACCTCTTCCTCCCAATGATTGAATAAGACAGGAAAGAATCTTTCCTAGTCTAGTCACTCCATATTGGAGCTTATAATACCACCTTCTACCTACTGTATAAATTTTTTGTCAAATCAAGTGAATACTTCAGTATTTCAAAATACCTATGATTTCACTGATGTGGGCATTCCTTCTACCAAATGATACAAATTACAGTCTCACCATAACTTAATAAAGGATTCCACTCAACTGACAAATCCAGGGATTGTGCAAAGCCAGGGACTGGGAGAGCAAAGACAAAAATGAAAATAGGCCCTACTCTCAAGGAGCTAATATTCTTCTGGGAGAAATAGCATGTACACAGTTTCATAAATATAAGATTTATTTAAATAATTGAGTGAAAGTATTGATAATTGGGAGGGGAGAGGTCTGGGAAGGTCTTTGAATTGAACCTTGAGAGGAACTTAGAATTCCATAAATAAAAGTGAGGAGGAAAAACATTTCAGGCAAGGGGGCATCCTGTGGAAAGACATAGAGGTGGGAGATTAAAATCTGTTGAAATAAGGGCAAGCAAGGGGCGGCCAGGCGGCTCAGCGAGTAACAGCACCGGCTCCAGTGTCGGGATGACCTGGGGATCGAATCCGGGCTCTGACACTTAGCACCACACCCAGAAATAATGTCCGTGTAACCTTGGGCAAGTTATTTAACCCCGATTGCTCATCAAAAAAAAAAAAAAAAAAAGAAAAAGAAAGAAGGGCAAGCAGGCAAATTTCATGATTTGCTAAGATCAACAAATTCATCATCTTGTGATTTGTGTTTTTCTAATGAGCATCTTTAAATTGAATGACTCTGATCATTGGATAATAGTCCACTGCCAAACATGTACTCCTATGCTTTTATAAGAGTGTGCGCTGACTAATGCCAGATGTACCAGGACATCTGAGAGCAAATATTATCATTGATATAAGTGTATTTTCCTGTCCTTAAAATCTTTCTAATTTTGGTAGGTCCTACTGGAGCTTAGGCTACAACTGACAAACCCTCTGAAAACCCAAAGTCACCTCAAAACCATACTGAAGGAATGAATGAAGCCAGAATTAAATATCACTGCTGGTTTAGAACAGAATTCATCTCTTTTTGGTTTCCTCTATCAAAGGAAAAAGGTACCCTTCTATTTTTGTATTGAAAAATGGGGGGGGGGGTGAATTCTTAATATTTAATTTAGTGCTTCTTCAAGAAAGATAAGGAGCATTAATGAAATGATAGAAAGTTAAACTTTTGACTTTTCAAGAAAAACCTGGACTAGAAAACTACTACTTTCCCAGTAGAGGTAATCAGAAGCTACAAGAAAACTTAGTTCTTTTGTTTGCTGTCACCCTTTTGGAAACTGATGTATCTATCACCCCCCTCCCCCAAAGTAATGCTTTACCAATGACATTGCAGGGTTAGCTAATAGCAAAATGACCTGATTACATGATTCTCTAAGATCCTGTCAATCAGAAGCAGTGTTTTTGAGAGCCACATAAAGCAATTCCTGTCAGTATCTTCCTCTGTCAACATTCATGTGAAAGTCCAGAGTATGTTACTTCTTCTCTTTCGACTTCAACTTAATCACAAAGGTCCTTCCCCTATTCATCTTCCAGAAGAACAAATGGAATAAGCAAAGATGTAAAGGTAAGATTGAGGGCAATGTGTTTAAAAAGCAGGGAGCCAATTATTTTGAATACAACCAGGGATTCCTGTAAGGGAGTGGGAGATAAGTATTGGAAAAATAAATTAGGGTTGTTGAAAGCCTCAAATAGCAGGCAAGGATTTTGGAACTCATTCTGTAAGCAATTAGAAGACACTGAAGGTTTTTTCTGTTTATTTTTTATTTGAGGAAGAGCATTATGAACATGGTATGAATGTATATTATGCAGTCATATGCAGCCTGAATTTAAAATGATGGAGAAGAAATTTTAAAAACAACTGAAATAGTCCCTGTCCTCAAGAAATTCCCATTCTGCTAAGGAAGATCATTTGTGTGTGTGTGTGTGTGTGTGTGTGTGTGTGTGTGTGTGTGTGTAAAAATACAATGGACAACTGGTCATTGAGAACTCAGTCCTTGGAGCATTCTGGATTTGCCTTCTTGATGAATTGTATACAGCATATGTAATATTCCCTGCTTGGTTTCAATCCAGCATGTGAAACTTTGAGGAATGCTCAAAAAAACAACCACCAACAGCCCTACATCAGTGACTGGGGAAGCTGGTGTGATGGGAATGAGGAATCTTCAAATTTGCTGAGGAGTCAGAACCGAGGGGACATATACAATGTTGAAATGGAGGATTTCTCATTTTCTTCATGAGTATTTGACTTAAATTTTGAACAAAACTTGTGATTTTAATAGGCAGAGATGTGGAAGGAGCACATTTCACAAATAGAAGGTAATCTATACAAAGGCACAGAGAAGGGAGATTGAATGCTATGTGCAAAGAATAGCCAGACGGCCAATATTACTGGACTGTAATTTATAATAAGGTTAGACAGGTATGTCGGAGACACATTGTGAAGGGCTTTAAATGCCAAGGAAAGGAGTGTGTTATTTGATTCTAGAAGTAGAAGTGAACCACTGAAGCTTATTGAGTTTATTGACTGACTTGGTAGACCTCAACTTTAGGAATATTACTTTTGCAGCTGTTTGAAGGTTAGATTGGAGAGGAGTAAACAAGGACTGAGGCAAAGAGATCAGTTAGAAGTTTACTGCAATGGTCCAGAAGGCAAGTCTAAGTGCCTGAACTATAGTGGTAGCCATGTGCATGGAGAAAAAGAGGTGGACATGAGAGGTGTTGTGGAGGTAGAGATGACAAATTTTGACAATTTGCTGTATATATAGGTGACAGGGAGTTAAGAGGTAAGGATAACACCAGAGTTGCAAATGAGGCTGTCTAGGAGAGTACTGCCCTCAACACAAACAGATATTAGAATAGGGGTGTGTTTTTGGGGAAAGATAATTAGTTATGTCTTGGATTAGTTGAATTTTAGAAGCATACAGAAAATGCAGTTTGAATGCTTAATAGGGATTTTGTGATATTGCCTAGATCTTGGGAGAAAGAGTATGGATGTAGAGTTGATGAGGTCACCAAGAGAGTAAAGACAGAATGGAAAAGGACCTAGGACAGAGACTTAGCATACAACAATTGGAAAGTGTCATGTGAATGATGATCCAGTAACAGAGACTTTGATAGAGTAGGCAGACATTTAGAAAGAAAAACAAGGAAGAATGAGAGAGAGAAAATATCTTGTGTTAAATGCTGCAGAGAGGTCAAAGCAAAGGAAGACCTAGAAAAGAATTGAAAATTCACAAAGGCTTTGATTTGATTTCTTATACCTGTTAGCTCCATAAAGTCCTTCTAAGGATTCTCCAGAGAAGATATGCACAACTCCTGCCACTGACTCATTATAATAGAATGATGGGCCCTTTCAAAGCTTCATAGATTTGGAGCTAAAAGGAACTTCCAAGACCATGAGTCCAACTCCTTCATTTTTACAGATGAGGAAACCAAAGCAGAGGGAGGCTATTGCCTTGCCCAAGGTCACACAGGTGGAAAGCATCAGAAGCAGAATTTGAACACAGATCCTTTGACTCCAGTCAGTGCCCTTTCTACTCCTCTACATTGGAAGTCACATTGACCATACCCCACATTTTATACCTGGGCAGAGGGCTTAGAGAGGTCAAGAAATTTTCCTAGGGCCACATATATTTAAGAAGGGGTAGAGCTGAAATGCAAACCCAGATCCTTTTACTCCAAGTACAGCCCCTTCTTGCACATCTAGCAACAGCTATATGACTCAACACTAGACAGTATGAGCCTCTTGAGTTATCTCTGTAGTCTTCTCTTGGAATGATGTCCTTGAAGAAGATATTTTTAGGTTGTTAAAAAACAATGGTTCTGGATAGCCAGCTTTGGATTTGATACAGAGTAATTACTGTATCCAAAGTTAAAGAATCATAGATTTAGAACTGGGAAAGAATTTGGAAGTTGTTGAGTTTAAACTCCTCATTTTATAGGACAGGAAACTGAGCTCCCTAGATGTAAAATGATTTGCCCAGTTTCACACAGGTAGCAAAGATCAGAGCCAGGATTTGAATCTAGGACCTTTGCCTCCAGACTGGGCACTCTTCCTGCTGCACTATACATGGTTCCATCATCTCTACTTCACTATCTGTGATTCTTGGCCTTCATTGTTGTTGCATGAGAAAGCCTAACCAGCTGGATTTGTGCTGAATATTCAGAATAATCCATATGACTTGGCTTGCTAAGATTCCAAATGATGGATGCTCATTCATCCAATGATGGTTGCTCCAGAATTGTGATATCATTGTGTTAAGCATGATGTCAACACAATTTTGAGACTCTGTTCATGCTCATGATTATAGTGCACTAGAATGGCTTACTGACTTCTTAGCTATAGTAAAGCCATTCAATAAAGGGTTGTTCTTACATAGCCTGGTAAAGGAAACAAAAATTCTCTGGTACAGAAGTTAGATCTATATGTTACCTATCTTAATCATAGGAGGTGATAGCAATCATTCTGGTCACCATCATTTTCAGAATGCGAAATCGTGGTTTGCTTGTTTGAAAAAACACCATATAAGTTAATCAAAGGCTATAGTTGATTCATATGGCAACACTGAGATAGAGGCTTTTGCTCCATATATGAATTATTCTCAGCTCAAAGGAAGTATTCATATGATCTACTAAGAATTTCACACAGGGGAATTTTGAAATAAGCATTCGAAATAAGCACCTTCATTAAGTATTATTTCTAAATAAGTTAAGACAGTGACATATTTTGCTCTCTGGTGAAAGGTTTACTCTGTACCACTTTGGAGAAAAATTGGAGAGAAAAGAGTTCTTCCCCCCCTTCTTTCCCCTTCCTCTCCTGGAAAGACTTGAACATGAGATTTTTGCCATCTGTGCTTATTGATTCCTGACTGTAGCAGCAGACAGATGGATTAGATAAATGACAACAAGCATATCCAAGGGATAAAACACTCAGTAGAGAGGTGACTATCATTTTTTTTCTTAAAAAGCTGTTTATGATGAGTCATCTTGTCATGGTTGGCTGCAAGGGGATGGATTTCTCAGCCAGAGTAAATCTTGAAGAGTGTCAACTAAGTAGATCTTTCTTTGTTGTTGTTGTTGGTGGTGGAAATGTGCATATTGACAAAATTATAGGGTCATTGAAGCAATACTTCAATGACTGAAGAAGGATGAACTGAATGACATCTGGTTGTGTGTGTAAATAAAACATTTTGCTCTACACAGGTACAATAAGGAATAGTATTTATTATAGCTTTGAAGAAAACAGAGTTAAACCTACAGATGAGATAATGATAAATAAACTAATAAATGAATTAACAAATAAATAAACTTTGCAAGTGTTTCTTAGTCATTTGTTATACATCCATAACTGTAGTAGGACAAAGTCCTCACCTTGAGGGGTTTATAATCTACTGGGTTAGAGAAATTAATAATAATGATATTAAAATTTACAAACTACTGTAATATTTTATCTCATCTGACACTCACAACAACGCTGTGAGGCAGATATTGTTACTAATCCCATTTTATAGATAAGTAAACTGAAGCTGAGAAGTCAAGTGATTTGCTGGGGTAATAGAATAAGTGTGTGAAGTAGGATTTGAATTTAGTTCTTCTTGATTCCAAGTGTAGCACTCCAAATGGATGACAAATGACAATATTTTCCCCTGAAACATGATACTCAGTTTTTCTGGGTAGGTGATTCTTGGTTTTAATCCCAGCTCCTTTGCCCTCCAGAATATCATATTCCAAGCCCTTTGATCCTTCAGTGTAGAAGCTTCCAGATCCTGTGTTATCCTGATTGTGTTTCCACAATATTGAAATGGTTTCTTCTTGGCTGCTTGCAATATTTTCTCCTTGATCTGGGACCTCTGGAACCTGGCTATAATATTTCTAGGAATTTTCTTTTTGAGATCTTTTTCAGGAGGTGATTGGTAGATTCTTTCAACTTCTGTTTTGCCCTCTGGTTCTAAAACATCAGGGCAATTTTCCTTGTGAATTTCTTGAAGGATGATTTCTAGGTTCTTTTTTTTGATCATGACTTTCAGGTAGTCCAATAATTTTTAAATTTTCTCTCCTGTATCTATTTTCCAGGTCAGTAGTTTGCCCAATGAGATATTTCACATTGCCTTCTATTTTTTCATTTGTTTGGATCTGTTTAATAGTATCTTGATTTCTCATAAAAGTCACTAGCTTCAATTTGTTCCAATGTAATTTTGAAGGAATTATTCTCTTCAGTGAGCTTTTGAGATTCTTTTTCCATCTGGCAAATTCAGCTTTTTAGGGCCTTCTTCTTGTCATTGCCTTTTTTATCCTCTTTTGCCATCTGAGTTAGTCTATTTTTAAGGTGTTATTTTCTTCAGTCAGGTTGTTGATTCTGATTTCATAATTTTCTTGCATTGTTCTCATTTCTCTTCCCAATTTTTCCTTCATTTCTCTTATTTGGTTTTCAAAATCCTTTTTAAGCTCCTCTATGGCCTCTAACCAGCTCATATTTTTCTTAGAAGCTTTTGGTTCAGGAGTTCTGACTTTGCTGTCTTCCTCCTGTTCCATGCTTTGATCCTTTTGTCCCCAAAATAGGAGTCTAATGTCGGATTGCTCTGCTTGCTTTGCTTCCTTTGCTTGCTCATGTTGCCACTCAATTACTTGACTTTTGAGCCTTTTGCCACACTAGAACTCTGCTACCAGAAAGGGGAACCTTATCCCAATCACTGGGGTTTTCACAACTGCTGGAACTATTAGTTCGGTGCCCTCTCTGAAGCCTCAACATGCTCTGGCAAACTGGTCACGTACCCCAGGACCTCCACCCTAGACAGTGATCCAGATCCCAGCATGCTAGAGTAAAAAAGGCTACCCCTCAGACTGGTGCTTGGTCCTCCTACAATCTGTAGGCCAGGAGCTCTGAAGCAGCATGGCCTTGGAGCCTCAGATGCTTCTCGCGCCAGGGGCAAAGGCCGGATTACACTCCTGAACTCCCTCTTCCTGGAAAGTCTAGACTGACCTCTCACTTTGTGTTTGGAATTTATGGGTTGACAATTCTGGAAAATGCCACAACTGCTGGGGATTTGAAGTCCCTCCAGCCGGTGGCTGGTCAGGCTGCCCTTAGTCTAAAACTTGGGCTCTCTGGGGACTGGGCTCGGCTCCCAGAGAGCTGTGCTGGCCCCTTCCTGATGGCCTGTTGGGCTGTCTTCAGTGGGAGGTTAGCTTCTCTCTTTCATTTTGTGGGTTCTGTAGCTCCAAAGTTTGTCTATAGTCATTTTTTTTTTAATATGGATTGGAGGAGGTCTAAACACAACATTTCTAAGATACTTATTCAAATTTATAAGAATAAGAGCTATTCTTCAATTAACAAATGGTCATAGCATGTGAATAGTCATTCTCAAGAGAGAAATTGTAGTTTTCTAAGCCATAAAAAATGTACCAAGTCACTAATAATTAGAGAAATATGAATTGATTAAAATTGACAATAAAAAGGAAAATGACAAGAATTGAAAGGGCTGCAGGAAAACAGGCACATCAGTGTACTACTGGTGGAACTTTAAATTGGTTCTCTGCAAAGCAATTTTCTCATGCTTGTTAAACATTAAAATTCTACCCCTTTTCCCATATATCTCTGGTAATATTTTTCATGGTACCTTTTGCCTGTAAGTCATTACTGGTTGAATTCTGCAGTAGTCCACTTATTTATGTGTATTTCCACTCTACCTTGAATTATTGGGAATTTTTCATCTTTGGGAGAAGCAACATGGTTAAGTTGGAAGGAGGACCTCAGAATCAGAAGACTTGGGTTGGAACCCTGGTTCTACTGCTTATTAGGCATGTCACTTTATTTGGCTCATTGTGCAACCTTTTTGGTTCTGTTTCCACATCTGTAAAATGAAAGTGTGCAACAAAATGATTTCTAAGGTATCTTCCATCTCCAATATTCAATGATTCTGTGATCACGGTGTCCTAACAACAACCCACACTTGCAACAACTAGAGAATAATTATTAGGCTTCCTCAAAACAACAAAAAATAATTTAGAGGTGGGAGGGATCTTCCATATCACACAGTCCAATCTCCCCATTTCACAGATGATGAGAGTGAGGATCAGAGTGGTTGTATATATAGCTAGGAAGTAGCAGAATCAAGAATAAAATCTACATTTTGTGACTCAAAGCCTACATGTTCCTCTTTCTATGACAACACATTGACTGTCTTTGTTGATAATTTTAAGAAGTTGTTATTATCTGGGTAAATGATAGAGATCAGAGTAAGGTAGGTATTACTATATGCTGGAGTTAATTAAGAAAGACTTTTGGAGGGGGATCTTGAATTATCTCATGTAGAGTTGAAATCCATTCTCTTTGTTACCCAGGTTAAGGACCACAAAGGGTCAGACTCATCTAGAATGACTGAACAACAAAAATGTGCCAGGTACTGCATAGATACTAAGGATACAAAGACAAAATTCAAACAATCCTTGCCTTCAAGGGGCTTATTGCAACATCTTTTCAACTGGTTTCCGTTTCAAATACACTGATCTTTTGTCTAGCACCCTTTCCACTGTAGCAGATTGTCTTTTAAAATTTTCTTGAGTGTAGTTTTAAAAGCAAGCATATTTTAATGTAATCTGTTTCTTTGGACACTGGAAAACCATTACAGACTACACATTATAGCTATCATTCAGAATATTTGGTTAACCAAAATGCCCTATTCCTTGGCCATTCTAAATAGCAAAAATTTACTATATCTGAATCACAGTTTTCTAAGCAATAGAAAGCCTTAGCCTTTAAAAGAAAATAATTCTGAGCTACTACTTCTCAAAAAAAAAATCAGAAATATCTAAAAATTAACTAATGCCCAAAATCAACTAATATAAAATATTATGATTAACTGAATAATTTCACAGTGTCCTTAAATAATGTTGAATGACTGATAATTTGTTGCATGGGTCACTTAATTTTCTTGTAACTCTATTTCTATACCTGGATAATGGGTAAAAATACATCAGCTCTTTGAGTTTTTATTGGATCAATATGAAATAATGTAAAAACATTTTGAAAAGCTCTTTAGAAATAAATGCCAGTTGTTATTTTGAAGTGCTTCATGGGATACTTAATAAGTGTTTTTTGGCGGTGGCTAGGTGGCGCAGTGAGTAAAGCGCCAGCCCCAGAGTCAGGAGAACCCGAGTTCGAGTTCGGTTCTGGCCTCAGACACTTAACACCCACACGAAAATACTAGCCATGTAACCTTGGGCAAGTTACTTAACCCCAATTGCTCTCCAAAAAGCAAAAAAAAAGTGTTTTTTGATTGTGATTTTCTTTTTACTCTCATGGACAAAAAACATTTAAATTCAAAGATTTTAAAAATTGATTCTTTATGGCATTGTTTCTGATACCTCATCATGTAGCCACTTTTATGCTCTTTTCTGAATGTACAAATAAGACTACATTAAATGTGAAAAAAAGATTTTAGAATTTGAAATTTTATTTACACAGCAGTCAAGCATCTATGTTGTTAGTTTAACAAACACCCTAACACCCTTGAATGTTCTATTAAAGAGTTCTCACCTCATAAGACTGTCTAGATTCCATAATAATTTGAGCTAATTTACTATTTCCCATAATCAGATTGTTATATTATTAAAGCAGTTATAAGACATACTTAAAAAAAATCTAACTCCTCATGGTTAACAACAAAAAAGAAAATCAACAAAATTTTAGATAAAGCTTATTAGCTAATTAGAATTATTCTTTCTAATATGAATTATGGAAGAGAACTTTATAGTCACACAATTGCCTGAAAGGTATGTAGAATACAAGATCCTGCTGTGTATATTGTCTGTTGATTATTGGGGACAAAAGGCATCTGATTTAATAGAGCAAAACCGAAGCCTTAAGGCATGTCCTCCAATAAGTTTTTCATGTATATGTTAATATAATTCAAGGTTCTTTGTTAGATAGAATTACAAAATATAACTGTGTCAAAGATCCTCTAATAGTTAAAGTCAAGTGAAATAGATAACTGATACTTCTATTCTCTCTAAAGGAGTCTGCCACTGTTAGGAAGATGTTCTGAGCAAAGATTGAATTAAAGAGTTTTCCTATAAATGGTGTGGCCCTCTATATACTCCTTTTGAAGTTGATACTATCCTCTTTGCATCATGAACTTCATAAAGTCTATATTTACTCAGAAACTGGACTAATAATCCATACAGGAAAAACAAAATGGATGAAAAATAGCTATTCATTACTATGGAATGGCCAGTCCATTGAGCTAGTTAACTTATCTGTCTCTCTGTCTGTCTTCTCTGTCTCTGTCTCGATGTGTGTATTTAATATTTAGTAGAGAATATGTTTACTATTATTTTATTACATAAAATATTTAATAATACTTTTAAAAAATACTGTGATTCTAGGGACATTCAGCAAGGTGGATAGGGAGAGAAAAGCATCATGAGAATTTAATAAAAAATTCTAGGCAGAAGGCCAATCAGGCAAGCAGTTAGAATTTTTGTCCAGCAGGCTTGGTCACAATGAATTAGGCAAAAGTGCTATTGCTAGAACCAGTGAAGGACAAAGTGATGTGGAGCCTAGACAACTGCTTGCTGCTTCAGGGTCCAATTGATCCTAGGATCTGCAGGAGGATTAAGTGAAATTTAAGTGGTTTCAGTTAAGGAAAGCAGGAGAAGAGAATTAGGCAGACCATTCATTACACATAGGCTACAACTACTCTTAAAAATGTCAAGATGTATTTAAGAATCTCTTAATTAATCTAGCCTTAGGCAATTTATTGAGTCTTAAAATGAGATGAAACTGCCACATTGAAATAAATGATTTATTGCTTTCCTCCTCTTCTTCCTCTCTTCTCCTTTTCTCTTCTTCCCTGCTTCTTTCCCTCCCTCCTTCCCTCCCTCTCTTCCTTCCTTCCATCTTTCTTTCCTTCCTTTCTCTTTCTCTCCTTTTCTATTTTCTCTATTTCCTCTCTCTCTTTTTCCTGTAGACATACATTTATAGATCTTATTTAAGATAGAATATATTTATTGATATCAGAACCTTCTTGATTATTGAAATAAAAAACATAGTAAACATTATTAGCTTATGGCTTTCTTGAATGCATTAAACAGATGAAGTAGCTTGATCATTTTATGCCTCTATTTGTCATAAATTTACAAATAGAACTATAAAGCAGGTCATTCTTCCCACACTCCATACTAGTATGAGATCCCCTTTCCAGAGTCAGCAGGTTTCCACAAAGAGGGTAAAGGCTGATATACTAAGAAAGTGAAAAAAAAGTTCAAAACTAGTGTTGTTGTCTTATTTAAAAACAGAGCTAGATGAACTTCATGAATAATTCTCTAAATGAAATTTTATACCTTTTCTTTAGATCATAGAATTAAGAGCTTAAAGGGACCCTAGAGAATCATTGAGTTCAAATCCCTCATTTTACATATCAAGAAACTGATATCTAGAGAAATTAAGTAACTTCTCCAAGGTCATACATACAGAAAGGAAGCAGGATTGGAACCCATATCTCCTGAGCCCCAATCTGATATCCTATGTGGTGTAATAGTAATGGAATTTGAAGATCCCCTTATATTTGCAATGAAATAGATACTTAGCACTTAGTTCCAAGTTTTGATTTTGTTAAGTATTAAGACCCAGAATTTGTGAAAACCACAGTGGAATGGAGTTGTTGACATAACAGGAAGGGTAGAACAGGGAGGAGCTAATACCATTTATAAGGAAAAGCCCTAGCTGAGAGAGGCCAGAACTGCTTGGAGCGAGCTTCTGGAGGGTAGGCTGCTAGTGCTGGAGAGAGAGAAGAGAACTGAGAACTGACCTGAGAACTGAGAAGAACTGAGAAGAGGAATGAGAACTGAGGACTGAACTGAAAATTGAGAAGAACTGAGAAATGAGAATAGAAGAGAACTGGGAGGAGACATGGCTGTGGTGTTGGTACTTTGTCTGTCTGTTTTGATGTTACTTTGTCAGATCCGTCTGCTGTTAGAGGATGCTGCTGTTGTTATAAAAGCCCTGGGACCTTGCTGCTGGTTCAGTAGCCCTGAGAGAGGATTTTCTTGTTGTACATTTACAAATGTCTTGGAGGAGGGTCTTACCGATGATTTCAGAGGTCCCAGGACTATACTGATGATTTGTGTTGACCTCTCAGGCCTTGTTGGTGGGTCTGAGTTGATTTCACAGTCAGAAAGTAAATTGATGAGGGTGCCAGCAACTTTTATGAATGTTATTGTGGCTTTGTTAAGCTTTGTCTTCCCAGGAACAGAAACTGTGAAGGACTTGAGGTGGACCAAATACTGTGAACTTCACTGTGGAATGGGAACTGGATGAGGAACTACACAAGAAGCTGGACAAAGAACTGAGAGCTGTCTGCCTTTGAATTCAAGTGACAGTGGGATTGATTTGGGCAGGATGTGGGACCATGGAAGAGGAACCATAGAAGCTGAGAGTCTGTCTTGAGTCAAGATGAAAAGACCTCTCTTTGGGTATTTAATGCAAACTGAGAAGATAATGATTTACTAGGGGTGGAGGACTTTGACCTTTGTACTTTGTGTCAATTAAGGATGCATACCTCTTTAAGGATGATCGAGTTAAGGACTTACTAATTAAAGATAAGTGGAAACTAATCTCCAATTAAGAAGAAAGAAGACTTTTTGATAGAAGAGATTAAGACAATGTGACCTAAGGAGGCTTTGTTTATAAATGTACTTTGTTTGAAACTATGTGACTGCTCTTTCCCATCTCTCAAGATGGCGGACAAAAAGCCACCCAAGGAAAAGAAGGTCAAAAAGGAAAAAAAAGAGAACAAAAAGGAAGATGTAGCTGAAAAGGTCAAAAAGCCTTGAAAGCATTGCAGTTGGAACCCAGTCCTGGCCCAAGGGATTGGTAGATACTCCAGGTCTGCAATGTATTCCTGGAGAGCCATTTACAAGCGGAAATACGCTGCCCCAAAAACCTGGATTGAAAGGAAGAAGAAAGAAAAAGTGCCTGTTACTATCTCAAAGCCTGTTGGTGGTGATAAGAATGGAGAAACTCGAGTGGTAAAGATTCACAAAATGCCTAGGTATTACCCTACTGAGGATGTGCCTAGAAAGCTGCTAAGTCATGGCAACAAGCCCTTTTGCCAGCATGTGAGGAGACTCTGAGCTAGCATCAAGCCAGGTACCATTTCTGATCATGCTCACTGGCTGCCACAGGGGCAAGCAAGTGGTTTTCCTGAAGCAACTGGCTAGTAGCTTGCTACTGGTGACTGGACCTCTGACCATCAACCATGTTCCTCTGAGAAGGACCCATCAGAAATTTGTTATTGCCACTTCTACCCAGGTTAACCTTTCAGGTGTGAAAATTCCAAATCATCTTACTGATGCTTACTTCAAGAAGAAGAGGCTCTGTAAACCTAGACAGCAAGAAGGAGAGATTTTTGACACAGAAAAAGAGAAATATGAGATTACAGAGCAGCGCAAGGCTGATCAGAAAACAGTAGACTCTCAGATCCTACCCCAAATCAAAAAAATTCCTCAGCTCCGTGGCTACCTGAATTCTGTCTTCTTTCTCTCCAATGGAGTTTATCCTCACAAACTGGTGTTTTAAATGCCTTGCAGAGAACACTTATTAAAATATTTGCAATAGCAAAAAAACAAACAATGTGACCACTTTGGTGAAAATTATGTGGCCACTTTAGTGATAAGTTGTTAAGCATGACATTGTAAATGCTGTATTTTAATTTCTGTGAATGTTTTGCCTTAATTTGTTACTGAATAAGTAGTAAATTCACTATACTGTATAATCAGAAACTTGAAAGCTGTACACAGCAGCAGTCTTCTGGAAAGCTGCTCATTCTTGGCTTTACATGTGGTCACATCCTAAATGGATTTTTTCCTGGTAGAGGTCCTATGGAATCTGCTTTAATACAGATAGTATTAATTTATTATCACCTGCACAAACTTGTAAATAATATGGTAAAATCCTTAAAAATAGGTTAAATATGTCATCTATAATCTTGCTACATGTCTTCATTTAGTCTGCAAAGCTTCATGGTAGACAATAATAAATTTCAGCCCAGTCCAAGATCAGTGTACTTTCAATTAATGAGGTTTTTCTATCAGTTTTTTAGCATTTCAACATGGCAGCAACCATTACATTTAAGTGGAAATATTTCAGTGATAGCAGAGACAGAGATGTTCCAAACCTGGCTAAATGAAATTATAAATTCTTTACATCCATTGAGCCATCAAGTTTCTAAAATTTTCCCCTGGTTATTCAAGCCTCGCCCCAATGCATGGTCCCATCTACATCATCCTTGACAAATGTTCATCCAGTTTCATCTGAAAACCTCCAGTGATGGAGAGCTTCATTACCTCCTGTGGCAGTCCATTTCATTTTGGAACAGGTCTCATGATTAGGTAAGATTTGCCTTATGTAGGGGTGGCTAGGTGGAACAGTGAATAGAGTACCAGACATGGAGTCAGGAGGACCTGAGTTCAAATCTGACCTTATACACTTAACACTTAATAGCCATGTGACCTTGGGCAAGTCACTTAACTCCAATCGCCCTGCTTTCCCCCTCCAAAAAGGAAAAAAAAAAGTTTTTTTTTTTATATTGAGTTAAAATATCTCTGCCCTATATATTTAACTTAAAATCTATTTCTAATTTTGGACCAATTCAAGCACTTCTAGGAAAAACAATAACAGCAACAACATCATTACAGTCACTTTATGATCATGCTCTGTGTTCTGTGGAAAGTGTTTCTGTATTTTGTAGACTCTGTGACAAGCACACAATATTTCAAAATCTATACTACATTTGAGGGACAGCTATGTGGCACAGTGGATAGAGCACTGGCCCTGATATCAGGAAGATGTGATTTCAAATTCGGCCTGACACTTGCTAACTATATGACCCTGGTTAAGGAATTTAATCTTGATTACTTTCAAACAAACAAACTATACTACCTTTGAAGTTATTGTAAATTACTGCTATTTCTTATGACCAGTGAAACCAGGAATGGTAATGGGGGCTAGTGAATAAAAGGCTGGTCTTGGAGTCAGGAAGACTTGGATTCAAGACTTGCCTCTGAAACCTATCAGATGGGGACAAGTCATTCAACCACTCAGTGGTCCAGGCAACTCTCAGTGCCTGGGTGACGATAGTGACAAATAAATTGTTGATCTCTCCTGGTTCACGGAATTCCTGTACAAGTCTACACAATGATGAAATTAGAATTCTGTATCAATAAATATATAAAAGTAAAGCTTGGATGTGATTTAGATAATAAATTTTTCATTCAACAAAGTTATTAGGTACTTATGACATGTAGTCCAAGGTAGCAGGTAGAATTATAGAACTAGGCACTGTTGGTCAAGTCAAATTATGAAAAGTCATTCTTTCTCCTTTTCTTCTCTTTCTTATAGTCTGCATAAAATTTTTCTAGACCTTAACTCGATTCTCCAGAGAGAGCCCTAACTTCTTTCAATTAACACAGAAATATTGGAAGTATGCATGGGAGAAACATGCAAAGAGTAGCTATATAACATCTTCATTGGTTAGCTGATATTTAAAAGGTTATGGAACACCAATTTTTAGAGTCAGAAAAATTGGGTTCGAATTCTAACTCTGCAGCTTTCTCAGTATGTGACCTTGAACAGGTCAAGGTCTATTAATTATAGGGTGACTGAGTTTTCCCATATGGGAATGAGGGAGCTGACTTTAGCTAATCTGGATATGACAGCATCCAGAGTTAAGTAGCCAACAAGCATTTATTAAAATACTTACTATATGTCAGGCAGTGTGTTGAGTACTGGGAACACAAATTCAAGCAAAAAAGAAAGACAATCCCTGCTCTTAAGGGAGGGTTAGGAGGTGGAGGCATTGGTTTGGGGGCGCAATGACAAAGTCTAGTCTAGAGAGTTAGAAGCAGAACTGGGAGGATAGAGAAGGACAATGAAAATGATAAAGGGCCAGGACACCATTCATCAAGTCAATTAAACAGATATTTATTAACTGCCTATTATGCCCAAGTCACTTAACCCTGTTTGCCTCAGTTTCCTCATCTATAAAATGAACTGGAGAAGGAATGGCAAACCACTCCAGTATCTTTGCCAAGAAAACCCCAAATGTCTCAGGAAGAGTCAGATACTGAACAACAAAACAACTCTCTGCAAAGCACTCAAGAAACAAATATAGAAATAAAATTTTGTCTATTCATGCCCAGCATGTTCTCCCTCCATTGTCCATGTTTTTCATATATTCTCCATACAGAATCTACTTAACATATTGAAGGTCTTCATTTGGTTCTTTGAACATTTTGTGTTTGCTAGTATAGCACTTGGGTCATCCATCTGGTGTACCTAGTTCTTGCTACATACGTGATCCATCTCCTTTTCTGATCACACATATGTTTGATGATGCTTTCAGCAGCTCTCCACATATTAAGATCCTGACTAGTATGTACTGCATCCTACTTAATACACTAGACAGTCATTAAGATCAAATGAGATTATTGTGCTGAAAATATGTTGTCAACTCAATTTCTTGTACAAATGTAAGTCACAGAGTCACAGTTCCTAGGTGAAAGGTTACCTTGGTGCTTAGCAATTTCTCTATGGTGCTTAGACTGGATGGCTGAACCTCTGGGTGTTAATTCCACTGAGGGAGCGTCAAACCAGTCTCATCCAAGATAAACAGTTTCATTTTTGGAAGAAGGATAAAGAGAAATATGTATGAGTAAGGAAAGGGTTGGACAGTTCAGGGAAGAGAAGTGACAAGTGGCAACTTGTTGTTGAGGCAGGTGGGGTGGGAGGTACAAATCTTTAGCTTTTGGTTTGATGATCTCTTGTATACTGCTCTCGTTGATGGGGGCCGGGATCCCAATAGGTTCAGCAGGAATTATCCCTGCAATATTGTCTGGAAAGAATTCAAGGTCTCAGGCTTAATTGGAGTGAGAGTTGTAGAAGTTTATTGTTACGCTTCTATGAGAAACGGGCAAGAGTCCTTTAGGGGACCTGCAAGTGAGAGGGGTACATGCTTTTACCTTTAAAGTGTAGGGCTGCCATTGTCAGGGCTGACCAGACAGGAGGGGCCTCAGTGCATAGACAAAGGTCAGAGCTGACCAAGAGGAGCATGTGAATAGATAGTTTAGATAAGATTTGGGCCAGGTTGAAGGAGACAAAAGGCAAGGACAAAGGAGGGTGTGGGCCAGGCCCAGAAGAAATGAAGAGATTAAGTAAGAACAAAGGGGTCACAGGGTGTTGACTAGGTGGAGTGTGGGATAGGGAGAAGGGGCAGAGCTCAAGGGTGGGAAAGGACAAGTTGCAGTTACAACTTCACAGACTGGTTTTACAAGTTGGTTTGACCTAGACCCCAGGTACCCCATCATCGTCATCAATGATCTTGTTTTCATACAACTTTCCCTAAAACCTGTGTTGACATATGTGAGGTAGATAGAGAAAGAGAGACAGAGAAAGAGAGAGACATACAGAGAGAGAGAGAGAGAGAGAGAGAGAGAGAGAGAGAGAGAGAGAGA
>NW_027186473.1:52459439-52489841 GCF_028583685.1 Petaurus breviceps papuanus
AGAGAGAGAGAGAGAGAGAGAGAGAGAGAGAGAGAGAGAGAGAGAGAAGAAAGAGAATTGTCAGTTTCAATGGATAAATGAGACCCCAGTGAGCAGAGGAGTAGTATGTGTTTTATTTATAAATATGAGAAATTTTTGTTTCCAATATTATATTTACATAGGACATAAAACATTCTATTCTTTTCTTATATTATCATTCTTATATATAATATTATATATGGTTCTCATTCATATATACACATATATACCTGCATATATGTGTGTATGTATACACACACACACACACACACACACATATATATATATATATGTATATAGCTACTCATAGTGGGGCATGTCAAAATCTGGGGAGCCATTGTTAAAATCTGAAACTTTGAAATTTGAAAAAAAAATATCATTTGGCTCCCAAATTCCAGGACTTAGTACTGGATTCAAAACAAATTGGTTGAGATGCAAAATAAGGTATTGTAATGTTTGTTAATAATGTAGCAGGGGGTGAGTTAAGTACCCTTGAACTCACAATGTAGACACTGAATTTAGAAACTTCCATCTCTCAGGTTCATGTTTCAGTGACTTGGACTAAAATAAAATAAAAGATGACGTGGGATTAAGATCCCAGCTCAGACTCACCTAAGCAAGCACATGTTCTCTTTGCTGTATGCTTGCAGTCACCACTGAGAAATCCTCTCCTCCCATTCAGAAGTTTGAGGGAGAGCTGGCAGAGTCCCAAAATGGTGCCCTCAAAAAAAGGAAGATGGGCAAAGCTTTTCTCCTCAGTTTCTCTTAAAGCCTCCTGCTTGGATAGCTCCTTCTGGCTCAGTCATCGATCATCTTTGAAGTTATCTCTCTACTTGGGGACTGATCAAATTGCTGTGTTTTTCATGTCCTTTAGTAAGTGGCTGAAGGACCTGTCCCATCCCTCTTGGAGCCAGAGTGCTTGGCTGCCCCCTTTACACTCATAATGATAATAATTTTAGGGATGGAGATAAAGTTAGTTCTTTTTGCATAAACTCACAAAAGACTTTCTTTTTAAGATTTTTTGTTTAGTTATAAAATTGGGTGCTGAACAAGATCATTTTTAATTTTCTTTTCAATTTTAAAATGTTTGGATTTTATAATTTACAAGTTTCCCTATGACTTTAAGTCAATTTAATAAACATTTATATATAATTGATATCAAATTGCTTGTGTTCTGGGGGGGGGTAGAGAGGGAGAGAATTTGGAACTAAAAATTTAAATAAATTAGTGTTAAAATTTTTACATGTAATTGAGAAATATTTAACAAAGTAAATAAAACAATTTAAAACAAGAAGAAAAAAAACATTTATAAAGTCTGTACTATGTGCAAGATCCAGAGAATGCTTTATAATGTGTGTGTGTGTGTGTGTGTGTATGTGTGTGTATGTGGTAGGGTGAAGTTGCAGGTGGTTTCTAGACTCACAATACCATAGGTGGCATGGTATAGAAATTCCCACTACCCACTCAAAATGTGTCAGGGATAAGCCTTGAAACAAAAGTTTTTCTGACTTCAAGGCCAGTCTTCTTCCTATACTGCAGTATTATATCCCCTAACTTTGAGGAGCTTGCATTCTACTGGAAGACACATCTATACTCACATGAGTAAACACAGAATCAAGAGATCTTGGGAGCATGCCTAATTTGGTTAACATAAACCCTCCTAGGGAAACTTGCCAGGTTATGCCCAGATCTACGAAGGTGGAAGAACCTTTTTGTCCCCTACCACGTGGTGAGGTTAGCCCCCTTTGGCTTTATAACTAGAATAGTCTGAGTCTTTAAAATGGGGAAGACTGATATGGTCAGTTTTACCTGCCACTTTTTCTAGTTTGAGTTTTTCCTATCTGCTCACCCCTTCTTGCTAATTCTAGAGAGTGAAGACCTACAACTCAGGGGCCATGATCTTAACTGATGAGAGAGACTTTCTTCTCCAGCTTCACTATCCCATTTTTTTTTTTACCCTGTAGTCCAAGAAATGAGCCTGGGAAAGGAGGAGTGCTTTGTGGTTTGCCCTAAATTTTGGGTTCCAGTAGTACTCCCAACCAGTCCAGGAGTTTAATGTGACCCTGCAGCTGTGATGCCAGGTAGGATGTTGTATCCAGCCAGGCCAGGAAGCCCAGAGAAGCTAGGGTGCTTTGGGACTCAACCCTAATAGGGGTTTGAACTTGGGACTGGACCTGTGTGTTCTATAGGAACTGAGCTAAGCTGTGAATCTAAACTCCTCCTCCCCAAATACTGAAATAGTATGAAGATCACATGTGTGTGCATGCATGCATGTGTGTGCATGTACATACATGTGTGTGAGAGATTATGTCTCTCATGTGTTGGGGGAGTATGCTTGTATATTTAGAATTAGTTATGATGAATTAGCTATTTCTTTGTAAAAAGATAATCTGAATGTTAGTGACTAAACAGAACGGGAGAACAAGGGACCCCCACTATGCTTGGGAGAAACCATCAGTGCAGGTTGGAGCTATTTGCAGAGAGTGTAGACACCCCTAATTCTCATTAAGCACATTGGAACATGCTGGGAGTGGGGTGAAAAATCTAACCTAACTAGCTATTCCTAGCATGGGCCACAGTAATCACTGTTAAATATCAGGACTTGAGGAGGGAGAGAGAGCTACCTAAAAGGATTAGGGCAGAAGTTCTTGTAGGAGGTGATATCTGAGTTGCGCATTAAAAGAAGCTAGGAATTCTGAAAAGTGGAGGTGAGGAGGTTAAAGAATAAGAATGAATAACTCTAAGGAGAATTACTAAATCTAAAATTCATTATAAAATAATTATACTGATTTCCATCTTTGTAATGGACATATTTTCTTTAAATGTAACTGCTATAGTAAGTACGACAGATATAAAACCATCTATTTGTCAGAAATTGGCTCTCCCTGGTTAACAATTCTCACACTCTGATACCAGTTGTTTGAATAAACAAAAGTTATTCTTCAATGTTAACCTTGGGAAATGGAAATGAGAAGTAAAGCAATTTGAGGATAACATTCACATCTGTAATTTATACAGGGTGTTGTGGTCCGTCTCCAATACACACAAGTTTTCTTTCATTATACAAATATAATATGACTATCTTATACCATTTTATTGTCCAAGGGTATAAACTAATGAGATTCTGGCACTTAATCTATCCTCAATAGGGTGTCCCACACTGTCAGCATCTCTAGCTTGCTTGTGCTAAATTTGGTCAGATCTAGACTCCAACTGTCACTGCATTTTCTCCCCATTCATTACTACCCCCAACCTGTCTTTGATGCACCTGTTCCCTATTACATATGGATCTGGAAGTGAAAGATAATTGTGGGATTGTAAATCATATTCAATTTCCACTGTTCCTGATCTTGGAAAGCTTGCAGTAAAGGCCAGGGCTTTGCTGTTGAAATTTCCAATCTCCATAAGACTGAAAACTTGTAACTATACTTAACCAAAAAATGTCCCTGAAAAATTATATGATGAAGGGAAAAGCTGATATTAAAGGCAAAAATAAAGCCAGTAATAGTTGTTATTTGCTCTTAGGTCATAGATCTTTTTTTTAATCAAACAATAAGCATTTATTAATTCTTTGGTAATCAAAGAAAGGCAAAAAGCAGAATCCAAAGAATAAAACACATTACAACAACATCAAAAACAACAACATTTACCCCATCCCTCAGGGGGAAAAAAAGCAAAAACAACTCTGCTTTCAAGGAGCTCACAGTCTTATATGGGAACCAACATTCAAACAACTATGTACAAACAAGATCTATACAGGAAAAAATGGGAGTAGTCTGAGAGAGAAGGCCCTAATATTAAGAAGGCCTGGAAAAGACTTCTTGTAGAAGGTGACTTTCAAGGTAGCCAAGGAAGCCAGATTGGGGAGGTTAGGGAGAAAGTTCTAGGCATGGAGGACAGACAGTGAAAATATTTGAATCTGTACTATCTCTTTATTTCTGGAAGTTTCAGCAATGAGTAAAACATTGAATGTTTTATTAAAAGGTTGATGAATAAATATCTAGAAGAGGAAATGGTAGTCATGAAAGAATGAGACTAGTAGTTTCATTAAGATCTAGTTATGCCATACTAATCTGATTTCATTTTGGGGGATAGTTATCAAACTGATAGGTTAAAGAACTATAGATATTATTTATCCATCACTTGCCTTTAGTAAGAAATTTAATAAAATATCACATGCTATTGTTGTAGAAAAATGGAGATTCATGAACTAGAACTAATATACTTTGGAACAGATAGAATAGCTAGACCCCAAGAACCATCAGTGCTTCAATATTGGCTTGAAAAGGAGGTCTCCTGAGCAGCAACTGATGGATCCATGTTTGACCCTGCACAGTTTGGTATTTTTTTTTTCAAATGCTTTATTAACTTCTGATTTACATCATTCACTTCTGCCAGATTTTGAGTTACAAATTTTCTCCCCAATTTTCCCCTACCCACTGCCCCAAAATAGCAGTACCCTCCTCTAATCTGCTCTCTCCCTTATTTTCTCCCATACCCCTTTTGACTTTTCCAGTGGATCTCTATGTCGCAGTGCCTGTATATCTTATTTCCCAATTACATGTAAAATAGTATTAATACTAGTATATATATACATACTATATATATATATAATTTGAGTATTTTATTTTAAAACTTTGAATTCCAGATTCATTCCCTTCTTCCCTTGTCACCCACCCTTACTGGGAAGATAAGCCGTTTAGTATAGTTTGTACATGGGTGGCTAATGCAAAACAATAACATAGTAGATATATTGTAAAAGATTGACTATATTTCCCTCCTCCTATCCCACCTCCCACTTGTTCTATTCTCTACTTTGATCTTATCACTTTTCAAAAGTGGGTGCTCCCAACTTCCCTCCCCCCAGCCTGTCTTCCCTTCCATCATCCCCCCTCTCATCCCCTTCCTCCCCTACTCTCCTGGGGGGTGAGATACCCTATTTAGTGTGTATTTCATTCCCTCCTCAAGCCAAATTCAATGGGAATAAGGTTGACCCATTCCCTTTTGCCTTCCTATTCTTCTCCTCCATTGTAACCATTTTCCCTTGCCTCTTCTATATGAGATAGTTTACCCCATTCTGTCTCTCCCCATCTCCTCTCATTATATTCCTCTCTCACCTCTTAATTTCACCTTTTAAGTATCATCCCTTCCTGTTAAATTGGTCCTGTGCCCTCTATCTATGTATACCTGTAAACATATATACACACATACACATATGTATTCATATGCCCATATACCCTCATATATATATATATATATATATATATATATATTTCTATTCCCTTCTACTATTGAGAAAAGTTTCATTAATTACAATTATTGCTTTTCCATGTAGGAATGTTAATAGTACAAATTTGATAAATTCCTTGATTTCTTTTCCCTGTTTACCTTCTCATGCTCCTCTTGCTTCTTTTATCTGAATGTCAAATTTTTTATTCAACTCTGGTTTTTTCAGCAAGAATGCTTGAAAGTCCTCTATTCCACTGAATGCCTATATTTTCCTCTGAAACATGATACTCAGTTTTGCTGGGTAGGTGACTCTTGGTTTTAATCCCAGATCCTTCGACCTCTGGAATATCATATTCCAAGCCCTTCGATCCCTCAGTGTAGAAGCTGCCAGATCCTGGGTTATCCTGATTGTGTTTCCACAATATTCAAATTGTTCCTTCCTGGCTGCTTGTAATATTCTCTCTTTGATCCGGGAATTTTGGAACCTGGCTATAATATTCCTAGGACTTTTCTTTTGGGGATCTTTTTCAGGAGATGATCGGTAGATTATTTTAACATTTATTTTGCCCTCTGGTTCTAAACATCGGGGCAGTTTTCTTTGAGAACTTCCTGGAGGATGATTTCTAGGTTCTTACTTTGATCATGGCTTTCAGGTAGTCCAATAATTTTTAAATTATCTCTCCTGAATCTATTTTCCAGGTCAGTGGTTTTTCCCATGAGATATTTCACATTGTCTTCTATTCTTTCATTTGTTTGGATCTATTTAATAGCATCTTGGTTTCTCATGAAGTCATTAGCTTCCATTTGCTCCAATCTAATACTGAAGCAAAGATTCTTCTCATTGAGCTTCTAAGATTCTTTTTCTATCTGGCAAATTCGGCTTTTTAAGGCATTCTTCTCCTCCTTGCCTTTTTGAGCCTCTTTTGCCATTTGAGTAAGTCTATTTTTTAAGGTATTATTTTCCTCAGTCAGGCTATTGACTCACATTTTGTAATTTTCTTGCATTGTTCTCATTTCTCTTCGCAATTGTTCCTCCACTTCTCTTATTTGCTTCTTAAGGTCCTCTATGATCTGTAACCAGCTTGTATTTTCCTTTGAAGCTTTTGGTGTAGGAGTTCTGACTTCATTGTCTTCCTCCTGTTCCATCCTTTGCTCCTTTTTGTCCCCAAAATAGGAGTCTAATGTTGGAATCTTCTGTCTGCTTTGTTTCCTTTGCCTGGTCATGTCACCCCTCAGTCACTTGACCCCTGGGCTTTTTGCCATAGTAGGATTCTGCCACCAGATAGGGGAGATTTCGTCTCAAAAGCTGGGATTTTCTCAGCTGCTGGAGGTATTAGATGGGTGCCCTCTCTGAGGTCTCCACATGCTCTGTCAAGCTGGACACACACCCCAGGACCTCCACCCCAGACTTCAATCCAGATCCAAGAAGGTTAAAGCAAGAGAGATTATCCCTCAGACTGGTGCTTTGTCCCCCTACACTCTGCAGGCCAGGAGCTGAAGTTGCCATGGGGCACTGGCTGGCTGTGCCGGCATCTCAGTGGCTTCTCGCCCCTGGGGGCAAAAGCCATGCACTCCCACTTACTGGGTCCCAAAGTCCAGATTGCACTTTCCTCTCACTTTGTTCTTGACATCTATGTTTTGATAACTCTGGAAATGGCTGCAGCTGCTGCTGATCTGGAGTCCCTCCTGCTGGTCAGGCCCACCCTGGGGATAAAGCCTTGGCATGGGGCTGGGCTTGACTCCCAGAGTGCTGCGCTGGCCGATTCCTGCTGGGCTGTCCTAAGTGGGAGGTTAGCTTCTCTGTTTCATTTTTTGGGTTCTGCAGCTCCAAAGCTTGTTTAGAGTTCCCTTTTACATGGATTGGGGAAGGCAGAAGCTGGAGCCCAGCAAATTTCCTGCATCTTGACTCCGCCACTGGATCTTTTTTTTTTTTAAACTTTTGATAGAGATTGACAGAGATTCTTCCTTGACAATCGAATACCTCAAAATAAATTCAATATATTGACATGATTATGTGAAGATATATTTATTCTGTCAATCATAACAATAATACCTAAACTTAAATAAAAACTAGCAAGGAAAAATATGACCCATTGCTTCTTGAGGCTTTGTAGCTAATGAAACAATGATCCCTAGGTGGTTTAAATGAATTTTTGACTCAGATGAGATAGATCTTGCTTTCATTCCTGTTGATGTTACTGTCTAGTCTTCTTAACTCTTTCATTCCATGATATTATGATTTTCTCTTTGACTGTCCAAAGTGATTAGGACCAATTAATACGCCCTGAGAGAGAACACTGTTTTCTGAGAAAGGGGCAATGGTCCTAGTTATGAAGAAATTGTAATGGAAGGTGGAGTTCAAAGCCAAAGGGGAATTCACAAAGGTAATCAATCCAGGAGACTTAGTCAAAAGGCATTTAGGAGAGTCCAGACTGATTGTTTCAAAGAGAGATGAGAGATAAGATAAGGGAGGCACCAAGGAAGAAGAACTGGTACATGATGGCTTGTCTCATTTCATGTGTCTTGACTATATTTGGCTAATTGTACCTGTTTCCTCATTTATAAAATAAAGGGGTTTGATTAGATGGTTTATAAGGTCTCTTTCAGAACAAACTGCCTAATTCAGGTTCTTCCTTTCCATGGTAGTGGTGTGGACAAGAAAAAAATGACACATAATTAAAGCTCACATTGAGAAAATTCACCTGGTGAGAAAGTTGAGACAGATGTATTTGGAAAAATTTACTATTCGCTTTGCATATTTCTTGTTACTTCTGAATATACTAGAGTTTATTGTTAACTCAAATGAGTTAACACGTAAAGAGCTTTGCAAATCTTAAAGTGCTATATAAATTTTAGCTATTATTGTTATTGTTGTTATTGTCACAGCATGAATCTTAGAATTTTTTTAAATATCACATTCCGAACATCATAACTGAAGATAATAAGAAAATGGGATCCCATGTATTAAAAAAAAATTAGCTTTACACAAAAACTTTTCACATCTAACTCACAAAGCAAGGGACTGGTATAAACAACTAAAGAAACATTGACAAGGAATAAATCAGTTAAGAAAATTTTCAGCTTATACAAATCAAGAGGGGGTAATTATATTTTATGAAGTGGTAAGTGAAAGAGTCACTGGAATTTACTTTGAATTATATTAAGCTTACACTGTGATGGATATCTGGGGGCACTGGATGACTTAGACCCCCTTTTATTTCTATTAGTTGTCTATGTCAGTATGTTAAGTATTTAAGATAAAAATAGATGTGATTTTAGCTGTGGGAATTATATAAAGAAAATGCATTACCATATGCTTTGCCACTGTGTCCTAAGGACCATGGAATCTTTTTGTCTAACTTGTAGCTGACCACTCATACATAGACTGTCGCAGAAGTCTCAGTACAATTTTAAACTATTAAAGTTATTAAAGCTAGTGAAGTTTAAATCTGCACTAAGACTTTTGGGACACCATGTATGTGGTGTCTCCCTCATTAGAATGTTAGCTTCTTAACAACAGGGCTTGTCTTGTTTCTATATTTGTATACCCAATTGTTAAGTGCAGCTATTTGAACATACTAAGTGCATAGCAAATGTTTTCTTCATTCACACATTCTTTTCCCAGATGTAGGAAATCACTCCACTAGTGTTAACCTATGACTTAATAGAGACATCTTAGAGAATTGCTTCAGTCCTGGAGGAGCTAAAGTGACTACAGGATTGTCCAGCTAGTAGATGCCAGAGACAAAATTTGAACTCAGATCCTCTTGACTCAGACCATCACTCTTTTCCTTATATTATGGTATCTCTCTCAGTCATTAGACTAAAGTAAATATTCTTCTCTTGCACCTATATTCAGGATATTGCATCTTTCATCACACTCCAATCCCTATTCCTGGTACACTGATAATGTGATATAACACATTGGGACACAACAGAAAAGAGAGTGTGAGTATTTGAAACCTGATGATTCAGGCAAACTGCCTGGCTTTATGAGTGGGTGCTTATTTTCATGGTTGCTATATTGTATGTTCTATTTCTTAGTATTCACACCTTCTTCTGCCAATGAAAATATGAATGTATGTTTCCCACAGTATCAGTGAGCTTGAAATGTGTGTGGCCTTGAGATGAATGGTTGTTTTGAGTTCTATTAATGAAAGAAGTTACTTCCACTTTATAGCATTTCACTTCCATTGTCTCATATGATGATTAGAACCTAACTCTGAGGGAAGGTCTGTAATCAGATGGCGCAGATTTGGCAGATGAAGACACTGAAGGTCTATTAAGTGGAGTGCCTTGCCTGATGTTACATAACTTAAGAGTGATGTAGTAAGTTACAGAGACAGGGATAAACCACAGATCCAGTGCCCTTTTGTAGCAGCAAGCACCCCAGCATACCCAGGGTGGCTGCCACACAGGTTTTTAGATCTGCTTTTCTAAAGGAAAGCAACTCAAAATGGGTTAACAATCTTGCTTTAATCAATCAAACATATATCACTTACCTAGTTCAGGGGGAAAAGGTCAGCACCCCAAATTTCAGAATATACAGAGGTTACAAGCATAAATGATAAGACAGAGAAACATTTCAGCAGACAGGCTTCCAAACTGTCTAACCATTACATACATCCATACCTAATCATAGTTACCAGAGAGGGAAGCATCAATATCTGGGTTTTCAAAGCTGGGGGGCTCTCAACAGCTGTCCAGAGTCTCTTCTAGTCAAGTCACACAACACTTCTCAAAGTGAGCCCCAAAACAAAGTCTCACATCAGGGATTATATAGCCTTCTCCTGGGTCAGAGAATGTAACAACCCTCTTGACCCACTGCCCAATCACAAAGCACCAAGGTGTGGGCGTTCCTGAAAAACAAGCCTCCCATCCAGGTGCACTTAACCTAGGGTCTGGTAAGATCTTAAAAATTTATGTTTCTATAACACCTTTCCACTAAGTTCTGTCTTTCCTTGGCAAAATACAGCCAAGTGTGATGCTCTGTCCTCCCCTCCTCTCCCCACCAATTCCATTCATTTACATGGAGTGTGCTATCTCCAGGCTTCATCAATTTATGCTCGATTCTTTCATGGTCAGAAAATGACACCAACAAGGATGAGCTGCTATATAGCTCAGTAATTTAGGTAGGCAGAGCTATACCTAGGGTGGGACACAAGGTTTTTGTCCCAGGGTGCCAGATCTTCTAGGACACCAACAACACATCCCAGGATGCACTTTTTTCCTTCAGTGGCTGCACCCCAGGAGAGGGGTCTTCCACTTTGTCCCATGCACAACAATCCCTCATTGAAATTCTTTAGCTAGGGATAGTTGAGGTTTATTTGGCCTCTTGATAGAACAACAACAACAAGAACAGCTAACGCTTATATGGTGCTTACTATGTGCCAGGTACTGTGCTAAGCACTTTATAATTATTATCTCATTTGATCTTCACAATAACCCCAGGAGGTAGGTGCTGTTACTAACTCCACTTTACAGATGAGGAAACTGAGGCAAGCAGAGATTAAGTGACTTCTCCAGGGTCACACAAACAGTTATTATCAGAAAATGGATTTTGACTCAGGTCTTTGTGACTCTAGACTTTCTGAGATGAGCATAGCAGCTGTTTGGGTGTTCTAGCTAGGTTCACTGATAGTCAAAATGTCATATCTGTAGTAATAATAGTAATAATAATAACTGACATTTTAAAATAGCACTTTGTACACTATCTCATTTGGATCTTATTGAGGAGTTTATTATAGGTATTAATTTCCCCATTTTACAGAGGAGGAAACTGAGACTCAGAGACATTGATTTGTTACATTACAATACAACGATACAAATAAGCATGAGTTAGGATTTGAATCTCGTGTCTTCTTGACTCCGAGTCAGATATTCTACCCACTATGCCATGCTGTTTATCCATCTGCATACCAGATTTCTATATTTTATTGGATCTTTTGCATCTAGTTTTTCATACATCGAATTATTAGTACATATTTATAGTCTGAAAAGTCATTACAAAGGCAAAACCATCCATTTATTGCCCCCGTACAGGAGTCTTGGATGATGCAGACAACACCATTACAGAGCATGCTCCATCCTCTGTCCCACCCTGTCCCAACTCTTGATGGTGTTGTTGGTAGATTCCTCCTGGGACAGGTTTCCCTCCCCACCACTGGCTTCATTCCCTGGCAGGTATCCCTTCCTCCTCCTTCTTGCCTACTGATATGGGTATCAAAATTATTAGTGATGGCTACAGTAAACCTATTCTAGATCCCAGTGGTTATATATGATTTAAATGCCACATGTATGTTATGTGCTTGGCTTACTGTACTCATCACACTGAGTAACATAGTGAATCTTTTTGAAGACAACAAGCAGTTAAAATGTTACAGTTCCAACTAAATATACAAAGTCTGCCTTCTTCAAAGTGAGAACACAGAGGACTCAGGATAACTTGATAACATTTTCACATTACACATTAACATCCAGGTACCTTATGAATTGCTATTCCGACTTTACTGAGATTTGCTTTCTAGATTATATGTTTAACAGTTTCTTTTACTTCTAATACATCTTCTAATGTATATACATTTCAAAGTCATCTCCCTCCTCCTTTCCCATAAACTGAGCTGGAAAATGGCTTAGTGGTCTATCTATGATGTATTATTAATACTTAAATGCCCTAGAATCACATGTTCAGGGCCTGTGCAACTGATTTTAGGCTTACATCCATTTATTAGATATCTACATACTATTCATTTCATAGTGTTGAGAGATCCCACATCAAAGTTTAAAAAATGAACTCCATAAATGCTTTATGTATACTCTAAATGCTGTGGAAAATTTCAGAAAGTTTAGCTTCTACCCTAACATTCTTGTCTCAAATTTCAGCGACCATGCTGACTGCCATGAGAAATCTAAAAACTACAGTTTATTTATCCTTGTGAACCTATTTAAAATCTCTGCATTTAAAAAATATAATGAAGAATTAAAGGTTGGGGCTGGTAGGTGACCCAGTGAATAAAGCACTGGTCCTGGAAACAGGAGGACCTGAGTTCAAATCGGGCCTCAGACACTTGACACACTAGCTGTGTGACCTTGGGCAAGTCACTTAACCCCAATTGCCTTGTCTTCCCCCTCCATTTTTTTAAAAAAAGAATTAAAGGTAATAAATTCAATAGAAAAAAGCTAAAAATATTCTTGATGGTAGATAAAATGTATACATGGGCAGAAATGGCTTTGGGACCATAGCTATGGCCTTAATAGGTTGAATTCACATTAAAATTTTGAAAAATCAAGAACATTTTTCTGTTACCTGAATAGATTATTTCTGAGATAATCAAAGAATAAGCTTGAAGACACATGAAAGATCTGTGTTAGTTCAATAGCCTTCACTTTACAGATGAGAAAACAGTCACAGAGAAAATAAGTGACTCATTCAAAATCATTCAAATAGGGGCATGGAATCATCTAGGAAGGGTGGGGAACCTATGGCCTCGAGGTCACATGTGGCCCTCTGGGTCCTGGAATATGGCTTTTTGGCTGAATCCAAACTTCATTCTTTTTCTTGAGGACTTGAGGACCCAAAGGGTTACATGTGGCCTTGAGGTTATAGGTTCCAGACCTCTGATAGAATCATCAGTCAACAAGCCTTTATTAAAAGCTTACTCTTGATGACATACTGTGGTAAACATCAGGAATACAAAGAAAGGCAAATATGTGGTCCCTGCCCTCCAGGAGTTCACAATCTAATGGAGGAGACAAAGCAAAGCATTAACAATATATGTACAAGACAGATATAGGATAAATAGAAAATATTTTCATAGGGAATACCCTAGAAGTAAGGGGTGGGATGGGTACAGGGAAAGGCTTCTTTGCAGAAGGTGGGATAGGAGTTGAGTTTTGGAAGTCAAAAGGGAAACATGATGATGGAGGTCATTTTAGGCATGGGAGATGGCAAGTGAAAATGCATGTTGTATATAAGGAACAGGAGGAAGGTCAGAGTTACTGGATAATAGAGAAAGATAGAAGCAAAAATAGAAAGGTCTTGGGAATAGCTTGAATATGTGGGGTGAAGACTTGTGAATGATATAACGGTAGGAGTCCTGTGTGACTGGGAGAATAGTGATGTCCTTGACAGTAATAGGTAAGTTACAAAGAGGGGATAGTTTTCAGGGAAAGACACTGAGTTTCATTTGGGACATGTTGAGTTTGAGATCAAACAGTTAAGTATTTAAGTGAGATATTTAAGACATCCAGCTCAAAATGTCCAATAGGTAATTGGTGATTGAGGCCGGAGGTCAGGAGAGAGGTAAGGGATGGATAAATAGATCTGGGATTCCAAATTTTTGAAGCCCAAGTCAATTATTTCTATTAGATCACAATATCTCCCATACCAAAGAGAAATAAATCTTAAGAAATACAGGGAAAAATAGTTAAAATAGAGTCAACTTTCTAATTGTCAATAAGTATAGTGTATCTCAAAGATTTAATAGCTTACAACTACACTAATCAATTAATCATTTTGGAATACCCTGTCTCTCTCTCTCTCTCTCTCTCTCTCTCTCTCTCTCTCTCTCTCTCTCTCTGTCTCTGTCTCTCTCTCTCTCTCTCTCTCTCTCTCTCTCTCTCTCTCTGTCTGTCTCTCTCTGTCTCTCTCCCTCTCCCTCCCTCCCTCTCTCTGTCTCTGTCTCTCTCTGTCTCCCCTCTATCCCTCTATCTGAATGTACACACACATATGTGTACATACCTATAGATGATGTTGATGTTAATAATTCCTAACATTATGCATTATAATGAACACAACTTTCTAATATCTAATATATCAAAATTGTAATAACATTATAATGATATTACCAACATCTTACATTTATATAGTACTTCATAGTTTCCAAAGTGTTTTCATATGCAATTTTGTGAAATTGTGGGATATCAAACTATGCCATTTGTCACTAATCTATGGGAAAAAAGAAACCTCATCTTAATGGAGGAATACTAAAAGTTCACACAAGAGGGAAAATCACTGATTACAGGTTTAAATAACTCTTCTGTATAGTTCTGGACAGCTGCCACTTTCATTTTACTAGATGGCCACTTTCCAGAGTGTTTTTTCTCTCTTTCTTTGTTGGTTTTTGTTTTTAGTACTAGGGGTGATAATGTAGTATGAAGATATATTGTGCACTTATACCAACATTAAAGGTTTGTCGAATCCTTAAAAGTGATAGAGGGCTGAAGATTCTGCAGCTTCATCAAATATCTAGCTTCCCTCCTCCCCCTTGCTTCCATCATGGTTCCTGCTAGAATTCTGGGACAAACTTTGTGAAACTAGCACTTGTGTCATGATTCTAGATCACAGAGATCTAGAACCAAAGGGGATTTTACTAGTTATCTTGTTCAACTCTTTCAACTTAGATCTGAGAAAAAATGAGACTTGGAGAGTTTATGTGACTTGCCAAGGCTTGCACAACCAAAATCAAGGGACAGAAACATGGTGGGACACCAGTTCCTTGACTCCCAAAACAGCTATCTACTGATGCCTTCCCAGGCTGAAAAGTCACATAGTATAAGACAAAGAGCCAGCCTGCGATTGTGGAGAGCTGGTCTTGATTCTTCAGGTAGAGATGTCCACTAGGCAGTGAGAAAAGTGGGACTGGAATTCAATAGGAGATACTTCCTGGGATGCAGATTTATTGACAATCTACAAAATGATGATAAATATATAGGATATATATACATATACACACACATATATATGTATATGTATCATAACCTATGAAAATAGATGAAATACATAATACTATAGAAAGATCATAGATACAAGACATAGAAGAAAGTTTACTTTAGCTGTATGGTGCTTGGAAGGAAAATGAATTTAGTCACATGTGATGCAATGCAATGTAATATGATACAATACAATACAATACAATACAATACATGTTAATTTAGCAAATGCTATATGCCAGGTATTGTGTGTAGCATTGGGGTTACAAATAAGAAGATAACCCCTGCCTTACAGGAGCTTACAATCTAATGGGGACAGACAACACATAAAGTGAAGCTGAAAAGGGTGGGGCAGAGGATACCTCATGCAGTGTAATGATGATGGTGGAATGGAAACCAAAAAAGTGCAGCTGGAGGGAGATGAAGAGTCAAGTGAGCTTTGGGGCCCTCTTTAAATTGAGGTTTGGGGAAGATTTCTTTCATCCCATCCCCACCAGTCTTCTACTAAGGGGGACAGACATAACTGAGGGTGCTGATGAGATATGAATACCAAAGTTGAGGCAATTTTTGTGATGATGAGCTTTCTGGTGATGAACTTTCTCTGGAGGGGCATGAGAATGGTGGGGTCAAAACCAAACAGTGAAGCTGGAGGCAGATGAGGAAGGCTTCAACACATGCTGTGAACAAGAGGTTGATACAAAGGGAAATGGGAGCAATCTCAACCAGAATGGAGAACAGGGGAGATTTTGCAAACTTGTGTTGAATGTGTGAAGATTTTACCTTTCTGCCTAAGCCCTGTGATTGTTATCTGTGTTCCAATGAAGGCTGATTTCTCTCCTGGAGGAAAAGGTGAAGAGACTCAAGGGATATTTTGCCACATTTCAGGTTCTTAGGGATAATGTAGTGTTTTTAAGGAAATAGAAGCAAGGCTTCAATGGGGTTTTAGTGTGTGAGGAGGTTTAGGAGGGAAGATTTGACTTCTGTTGGGGAGTTGGAGAGTAGAAAGCCATTACACAAAAAAGGAAGAAAATGAAAAGGACAGCTAACTTGGCACAAAAAACAACTTAGGTTTGAGGCTCTTCATGAAAAAGAAGGAGCAAGGTACTCTGAGGAGGAAGCATCTACTTAGCTTCTAAGGAATGATATAGTAAAGACACAGAAGCTTTGAAGTGAGACATAATTCAGTAAAGACAAGAGGATTGGATTGTAGATTTAGGGAAGAATTGAAGAGTAGTGGTGTTTGGTGATTCCCTGCTCAAGGGTTCTGAGGCAATCTGTCAACTTGACAATGACAACAGAGAGGTCTATTGTCTTTTCCTAGGCATCTACTCAAGACATAACAGAGAATCTTTGAAGAATTATCAAAACAGATTACTATTGCTCACTTCTGGTGATTCCCATGAGCTCATGTGATACTGCCAGAATTAACCTTAGAAGTATTGGAACTTCATATGGATAAGGAACTTCATATGATGGGGCACAGGTGCTGTTTTCCTCACTGTTGCCCATTGAAGCCATATAGTATAGAAGGGAAAATTTTAATTGGAATGTGAACATGTTTTCTGAGTACAGTGGAAGTGCACAGGATATTTGATACTAATTATAACCTCATGTAAAAAAAATTTGGAAAGTGACCCTCAAAAAACACACTAAGAAGGTGGTTTTGGGGAATGATATTTGGGTTTCTGGACCATGGTTTAAAATATAAAAATGACAGGCTCCTGACCAGGGATGGAGTAGAAGTAGAAAAGGTTGATTATATGTATGTATGTATACACTCACATATGTTTTGCAGAGCTAATTTTTTAAAAAGGTGTTAAGCTCAAGTGTAATGAGAAGTCAGAGGACTATCTATGTATATCACCAACTAAATAACTCTAGAGAATAGGTACAATGAACAAAGAATTGTAGTTGAGCTGCTCATTGTCTCAGTCCATTAGCATCTCCTAATGATATGCACTTGGCCCTGAACTTCTTAACATTTTTATAAGTAACTCAGACAAATGTATAGATAGATTGCTTGTCAAATTTGAAGATGACCTAAAACATGAGAAAATAACTGAAATATTGGGTGATGCATCTAGGATCCAAAAAGATCTTGGCAGGCTAAAACATTGAACTGAATGTAATAAAATTAAATTTACTTGGGACAATTATAAAGTCTAGCAGCAAGTTTCAAAAATTAAGTTCACAAATACAAGAAAAGGGAGCCATGGTTAGAAAGCAGTTGATATAAAGAACTAATGACTTACATGAGCCAACACTGTGTGATGTGATGGCCAAAAAGGCAAATGTAATCTTAGGCTTTAAGGAAGTGGGGGGGGGTGGGGCATCCAGAAATAAGAGGTGATAGTCTTTCTGTATTTTACCCTAGTAAGGTCACATTTTTTTCTTGGTACCAAAAGACAGGAAGTACATTATAACCTTGAGAATATCCAGGATGATTCAGTGTCTTGAGTCTCCTTCATGTGAGGATCATTTAAAGGAACTCTGACTGTTTTACCCGGAGAAGAGAAGACTCAGGGTGATGAGATAGCTGTGTTCACATATTTGCTGGGCCGTTGTGTGGAAGAGTGGCTTCTGTTTTGTCTCAGAGGACAGAACTAGGAACAACATAAAAGTGGAAAAGGGATAAGTTTAAGTTCTATATCAGAGAAAAATAGAAACTTCCTAAAAATTAGAGCTTGCTAAAAGCAGCAGCAACATAAAGTGATTCTACTATGACAGAGCTATGCAAAATTGAGTCATAAAATCACAGGCCTTATGGGGGAAATGCTATTAGAGCTACAGCATTCAAAAACTTCAGTGACAAATTTTTAAAAATGATAGGAATCTAATAAAATGCCAGTGCAGTTTTATACATATAAAATGAAGAAACACATAATACTATGATAAATAATGGTGGTGTCCTCAGCTGTGGGCTATTTGGCCTGTACCTCAGTTCCCACAGCCAAGGAAGATGGAGTATGAATAGTGTTTGAGTGTGGACTAATCTTCTACCACCCAAAGCTCCTAATGCATCATAAGATAGACAATTAATATGGTACTTTACCTTGACAAAGAAGTTGGAAGTAGATACCCACACTCAGCCCCAAAGGCAGCCCCACATGAAGATACCATTTGTGGGATCTGGGTCACTGCCCATACCAGCCCCAGTGAGGGGCATTGGTAGGATCACCCTATGACCAGAAAGGAATGCTTTTGTGGCCTCTTCCCTGAGGTACCCTGGGGAACTTCCCCCATACAACCATGGGTCCGTTTCTGTTCGACCATCTCTGACTAGGCAGCTTGTTGAAGTGTAGAGGTTGGGGTCAAAGAGGTCAGGTAATCACCCCTTTTCTTCTGAGGTGAGTAGAGGATACACTGGGGGCTTCCCTGTCTTTCCTTTCCCAAGGCCCCACCTCTTACTTCCCCAAGTGTTCCCCACCATTCTCATCCCTCAGTAGCTGTCACCACATCATGGGTAGAGGAAGATGACCTCTCCAGAACTCTCCCCAAGTTGGAGCCTGGTATCTCTTCTTCATATAGCTTCTATGGAATGGCAGTAGCATGCTGCATGCCTGGGCCACAGTGCCACAGTTTTCCTCAATGATGAAATTGCCTTATGCTCAAAGTTAATCACTAAAATATCAATCACATTGGAACAAACTTCTGTTTTCAAAACAAGTGTTATAGCAGAATTGACTGCATATACTACTTCACTGGAGGCTTTCAAACAGAGACAGGCTGACCATTTGACAAATATATTAGGGTTGTTTAAGGAGGTAGAGTATGGTCAGTTGGATTGGTTGATGGCAAATGAAGTCTCTTTCAACTATAAAGTTATGTTATTCTGGGAAATGAGAGACTTTGAAATCTTTCAAGTGTTATATAAAATTAAATTGTCTTTACTCTGCAATTAGTCACCTGTGTGACCTTGGGTAACCAACTTCATCTGTCAAATGAGTATGTTATATGGGATGATTTTATCTAAAGTTCCCTTTCAGTTCTAAAATTCTATTAATCCATGAGTCATCTGGTGCATAAGTTGAGTCATAGGTATATTTCATGTGTCAAAGTAATTCTGCACCTAGCAAACAGGTGCTAAATGAAATTATTCTGTATTGCAAAAATGCTGGTTTTGACTAGCTTACATGCTCAATGTTGTAAATGACTAGAACACCTATTCTTTGCTGTGTACTCAACTACAAGATATGACATGCAAAAAGTACCCATTGGGGAGGCAAATTGAAATCCACAAAAGGTTTTGAAATATAAAATATGTAAAGGCTAACTTTCAGATGCCAAATAATTATATAAACACAAACCAATTCTAAAGTGAGAACCTGCAAGACAAGTTTCCCTCCAGAGGAACTAGTCATAGATCCTTAAGGTCCTTGGGGAGGTAGACAATGGGATAAAGAAGGCACTGATTTTTCTCTTTAGCTCTAATATTTATTAGGTCAGAAGAAAAAGAAATTGGTTGTTTTAATCCAGTGATTTGGAAGGTATGACCAAAAGGGTTTCAGGCTGCTAATTAATGTTAGGTAGTATGGTGTAGTGGACAGAGTATGGAATAAGAAGTGGGAGACCTTGGAGCTGAGTCCTAGGATCTGCTGCTCAGTACGTATGTGACCTTGGACAAGTTATTCATCTTCTCTGGACCTGACTTTCCTCTTCTATAAATGGAGGGAATTAATTTCCTAGCGTTTATTAAGCACCTACTATGTGCCAGAAATTATGCTAAGCATGTGGGATACAAAAAAAGACAAAACACCATCCTTGTTTTAAGGAGCCCACAGCCTAATAGGGGAGAGAACATGCAAACAACTCCACATAACCAAGCTATGCACAGGGTAAATGGGGATATTCTCAGAGGGAGGGAGCAAGTCAGATTAAGGATTCTTTGACAGATTTCTCACAGAAGGTGAAACTTTAGCTGAGATTTGAAGGAAGTCAGGGAGGTTACAAGGTAGACATGGTGGACAACCATCGAAAATGCCTGGAGTTAGGAGATGGTGTCTTTTTTGAGATGCAGCAAGGAGGGCAATGTCAATCAGAGGTTCTTAACTTTTTGTGTGTGTGTCAAGGACCTCCGTGGGAAGTCTGGCGGAGCAGTCTCAGAATGATGTTTTTAAATGCATGGTTGGTTGACCAAAATTACATCACTATGTTGGGGTAAAGGTGTAGTATGTCCAACTGTGGCTGATCAAACCAATACATGCTCAGAAGGCTCTACCACAGGTAGGGCACAAATAGTCTATGCGAACATTTGAAGTGGAGATGTTTCTAAATTAAAGGCATAAAATAAAATATCTAAGATTAAAAAGGGAAATCAGTTACAATGAAATATACTTATCAAAATATTAATAAAAACAAGTTCTTTGGACCTTAGATTAAGAACCCCTGGGTTTGTTGTTTTTGTTCGGTTGAGTCTGACTCTTCATGACCATGTGGACCATTGGGGTTTTCTTGGCAAAGATACTGGAGTGGTTTTTTATCTTTTTCTTCTTTTTCAGTGGATTAAGGCAAACAGAGGTTAAGAGACTTGCCCAGGATCACACAGCTAGTGAATGAGGCTGGATTTGAACTTAGATCTTCCTGATTTTGTGCTCAACACTCTATCCACTGAGCCACCTAGCTGACTCTTAGGCAAACAGGAGTTAATGCTGGAGTCATTTGTCATTTCCCTCCCCAGATAATTTTACATAATGTGCCAGAATTTGCTTGCCATTGGTATTATTTTCAAGAGTCACAATGAGGAATCAGAGGAGGACTCTCATGGAGGCACTGAAATAAATGTAAATTGTTTCCTTTTTTAAGGTTTTGTTTGGAAAGGTATTCAATATTTTATTTACTCACTCAATCATTTGTATTTATTGAAAACATGAAGTTGAAAATTTAAGAAAAAATTAAAAGCAACTAAAATAAATTTATGAAAGACACCAAAACATTGCATTAATCATTTTAGCTCTGGCAATAGACACTTAGCCAGGTTACAGAAGATCACCTGACAAAAGAGTGTGCTCATTCTTGTCAAAATATGCCAGTCGATGTTTATAGAGTCATTGTGTGTGGGTGTGCAGGTGGGCAATACGTGAGATGGGTGTGTATGTATATGTGTGTGCAGGTATCTGTATGCATGTGAATTTTGTATGAATGAGTATGCATGCATGTCCATGTGCACGTGTGTGTGAATCAATTTGTTTTTAAAGGTTCTCTTTAGAATTACTTTCAGCTTTAATAAAACAGAATTTTTTCTTGGGAAATTAAGAAGATCCTTTAGGTACACTTTGTGCTGAGCTGCTCTGGACCGGCTTCTCCAGGAATGAGTTCACATCTCATCATACTAGTCTCAGATAGGGAGTAACATGAATAGGAGTTCTCTTTGCCTCTCAAGAGTTGGCTTTACATCATAGCATATGAATATTTTGATAGTATTGTGATGATATAGACAAGCTACAATCTATGGTAATCTGTGTGTGTGAGTGCATGCATGTGTGCATGTATGTATGTGTGTGTGTGTGTGTTTTCTAGGAAAAGGGCCTGGAAAAAATGCCATTGGCCGATCAATCAATTAACAAGCATTTATTAAGGATCTCTTAAATGTCAGGCACACGTGGACGGAAACACAAAGAATGAAACAATTCCCAATCTCAAGGAGCTTACATCCTAATGGAAGCATAGATTCCAACAGAGTGAGGAGTTGGAGGAATTTTCTTTTAATAGAAATAGAAATAGTGCTTTACATAGAAAGCCCTGATGTTGTTATAACCCAGAGCAGGTCTGTGTTCCTATTTTTCCTCTGGGTTCTCATCCTTCTCAGTCCAAGGAATATCAAACATCTCCCAGCCCATAATGTTTCTGGTGGGAGAAACAGAATTGTAGCATTGACCCAGAAAATGTGAGGTGGAAGCATCCAAGCCAATTCAATCCTCATGGGTCAGAATTTTAAAATTCCTTTGGATGTGCCTTTGCTGTTGGTGGTTTCTCCATTAAAATGCCTTCTCTCTATCAGTCTACTGATTTAAATTCTAGATTTTAATTCATTTTTTATTCATTAAAAAGAACTTTTTGGTTTTTATTAAATTTTACTTTTTAAAAATCAATGCAAGGGGAGGCTAGGTGGTGCACCAGCCCTGGAGTCAGGAGGACCGGAGTTCAAATCTGACCTCAGACACAACACAAAATACTAGCCTGAGACCTTGGGCAAGTCACTTAACTCCAATTGCCCTCCAAAAAGCAAAAAAAAAAAAAAATCAATGCAAATTTGCCTTTTTACCCTTCCTCCTCCCTTCAACCCTAATCCCATTGAGAAAGAAAGAAAAACAAAACTTCTATTACAAACAAGTAAAATGAAGCAAAACAAATTCCCACATTGGTCATGTCCCCCCAAAATGTCTCAGTATACAAGTTCATCACCTATCAGAAGAAGGGAGTGGGTTTTGCCAGGGGTCCTCTTGTATCATGACTGGTCATTGTGTTGAAGAGAGTTCCTCAGTCTTTTGAGAGTATTTGTGTTTCCAATATTACAATAGACATTCTCAGGCAATCATTAATCCCCATTAATGTCCTGTACTAGATGCTACAGGGAAAAGCAAAGATAAATAAGGACTACCTACTCACTCAAGGAGTATATACCCTGGCTGGAGTTTATCTCCAGGATGAAATATTCCTATATAACTCTAGTCAAAGTTACTTTCTTATTTGTTAATGTATTTTGTTTTGCACGAAGGATACTTCCCAACAGTCCCACACAAAGCATTTCCCCCAAAAACAGGTAAGGAAAATTTCTAAATAGTTATTATAGCATTGCTTTATAACTTTTTAACCCCTCTTCTGAACTTCCCTATTTTTTGACAAAAAAAAAAATCATTATCCCCTTTTATTAAGGGGAATTTGTTCTGTGAAGTGTGGATTCAGTCAAAGGCCTGCACTTGAGGTTCTGAAGGGCCACACGTGGCCTCGAGGTGGCCAGTTCCCCAGCCCAGGTCTAGACCATTGCCATTCTACCAGTCACCTAGATTTTCACCCCAAGCCATTCTCAATTCCTCACTCACACTTAACCCACATACTCTTTCAGTTGCATATTCACTCAAATCAAATTAGATATTTGAAAAGTTCTTACCACAGCCCATGGCACCTAGTAGGTAATTGATAAATGTTTGTTTTCGTCTCTTCCTCCCTTGCTAAGTTTTGTTGGTAGCTTCACAATATTTCTTGCATCTATCCCCTTCTTTCCACTTGTGCAGTAGCCATGTTAGTTCAGGCCATCATTACTTCTTACCTAGACTACTATACTAATTTGTCTCCCTGACTCAATCCTCTCCTTCTCTCTAATTCATCCTTCCCATGTCTGCTAAAATTATATTTAAATGAATGGCAAAGGCAATGTCACCCCTACTCAATAACCTCAGGTGGCTCCCTATTACCTCCAGGATTAAACAGACTCCTCTGTTTGGTATTTAAAGCCCTTCAAAATGTGGCTTCAGAGTACCTGTCCAGGTTCATTATATATTATGCCCCCTTATGTCCTCTCTGGTCTAGCCTTCTTACTATTTCTCACACACAACATTCCATTTCTCAACTCTATACCTTTGTTCACACTGCTCTCCATGCCTGAACTGAGACCTCACCTCAGCTCTGCCTCTTAGAATCCCTAGTGTCCTTCACAGCTCAGCTCAGATGTCACTGTCTAAAAGAGGCTGTCCCTGATCCCTTCTGCTGCTAGTGCCTCCCACTAAAAGTAACCTATATTTATTAACCTATACAAACATATATATGTGTGTGTATGTGTATATATATATGTCTGTGTGTATATTACACACACACACACACACACACACACACACACATTCTCTCCCCCAAAAGAGTGTAAGGTGTGCGTGGTGCCTGGTCCATTGCTAGTACATTTATTAAGCCCTTACTCAGGCACCATGTTAAGTGCTCTGAATACAAATACTATAAAAAAGAAAGATAGTCCCTGCCATCAAGGAGCTTATATTCTAAAGGAGAAAGATAAGACATGAAGAGGAGCAGAAAAGGAGACAGAGATTGGAGGGAGGGAAGAGGAATAAGAGTACTTGGGGGAGGGGCATGGTGGAGAAAGGCCTGTAATGATGAGTCAGCAGTCCAGCCTGCAGACTAAGCAGATAAGGTTAACCCAGATTTCCTGCTTACAATGAAAGTTCTAGGAGGAACCGACCAATCAGAAGGAAATCTCACAGGGACTGAGCATACTTCCAGTGTAAGAAATGGTTCTGGGGTGCAGAGAGCTTCCAGGGTGAAGAGGTTTCTGTGGCATGGTAGAAAAAATCCTTTGAAGATGAGTCAGAAGTGTAGCTTGAGTAGGAATGAAGACACTGAATAGATTTTTTGTTCATTGGTTAGTTCATATTTCTATGCACTTAGAATGTTGAAAAAATACTTTCCTCACTACAACTCTGTGACATAGGCAGAACAGAATTAGATCTAATATAGGTATGACATGACATGATGCAGTATAGCCCAATACATGTCAGAAATGCACTACAACCATGAATTCTGTTGGGCACATGGGAGTTTTTCAATGAAAAGTGATGCAGACAGATTAGTGGATAGGAAGTAGACACTATTGATAAGAAAGTATGTTTGCAAAGAAGCCAAGCCTTAAGACTGTCTAAAGGATGTAACATAGATAAGTGAATTTAATACAGATCACTGACTGGATAATAATGTCATCTTGTGAAAGACTCAGACACTCAGATCAGAATGTAGGGAACTGGATGGTAACCGAACCAAAGGAACTTTAGAGGAAGAGAAAGGACAGGCAAGAACTGGGAGAGGGATGAGCTTCCCAACAGGTAGGGAGCTCCACAACCTGAAAGGGGGACATATGTTAATGGTTAATTATTCTAACTTAGGAGATGTTTTATGTATGCCCAGAGATGTGGGCATCAACAAAGGAAAAGCTTGGGCAGTGGTGGGTGGGATATTTATCTCCATGTGTTTGTGGGAGATGTTCAATGGCATTAAACTTTCTCACTATTACTAGTAAAATTAAAGGGGTTTTGTAGTTCATGCTTTCTAACTCCCTTAGTGGGTTACACACTTAGGAACAAATACAGCAAGAACAAGTGCTTAGATCAGAAGTCTAAATGGTATGTGTGTGTATGTATATATGTGCGTGTATGTATATATATATGTATATATATATATATATACACACACAACACACACACACACATATATCCCCCACTACTTATTTGTAGCCTTCTTGGGGGAGGAAGAGAGGAAGGGGGGAAAAGAAAGTAAAAAGTGCTCAACAGAGAACAAAAGAAAACTTACAAAGAAGAAAAGATGGAGAGCTCTGAACATAATATATAGTATTTATTATAAAGCCTTTCTTGAAATGGAAATTTATTGCTTTGTATTTTGAATCCATCTTACATTCTCCTGTGCACATTGCAATACTTTTTCTTTTCTTTTCTTTTTTTAGTTTGTTTATGTTTTCTTTCTTTTCTTACTGTGTATTTAAGTTTTAGTATTTAAGTTTAAAATAAATTAATAAATAAAAATAAGTCAAAATGATTATCTTTCCAGAGTCAAAACTATAGGAAGTCTGCTGGTGGGGGTGGGGAAGAGAGTTAATAATGTGATTTTGTATTGCTCTCTATTGTTTCTTGTGTTTAGGATTGTCTTTTTGGCAGTCGTATCTAGAGTAAAGGTATAATGTCTCCTATTGCTTCTGTAATATCCCACTATACCTAGTTAGTGCCCTACTAGGCACTTAATAGGTGCTGAGTAAATATCTGTTTGTTGATTGAGTCTCTCAGGATGACAAGATGAATATAAAATACTACTGCTTAGGAGCTTTCATAAAGATACTACTCTACTGGCCACCTTATAAAGCAATTTAAATAACCATAGGGGTATAGATTGGAGTTGGGATTTTATTGGTATGAAAACCAATGAGGAGGTGAGGAAACTCCCTCTTTCATTGTAAGTTTGCACTTTCTATGCATCTTAGAGAATTGCTGAACATTGAGAGTTTAAATGACTTATTGTGGGTCATGCAGCAACTAAGTGCATGAGGATTTGAACTCTGGTCTTCCAGAGTCCATGTCTGTTTCTATCTAGTTAGAGATACAAATATAAAATCAAACTAGTTCCTGCCCTAAAGAAGCTTACAATTTTAAGACAGTTAAATATTTATTTTATCTTAATTGCTTTACAAAGTTCCAACATCATAGGTGATGAGAAGAAGGAAATAGGAAAGATAGTCTACATAGAATTGCTTTGGTTTAGTAGAAAGAGCCATGAATTTGGTGTCAAAATTCTTGGGTTTGAGTTGTGGCTCTGGCACTTCCTAGCATTATGACATTGGGCATGTAATAACTTCTTGGACTTTCCTCATCTGCTGAGTTCAGAATGATGCTACCTGCCCTACCTGTCTGGCAGTGCTGTTGTCAGGATCCAAGGAGATAATAATGTATGTTGTTGTATCAGTCCAGGGGGACCTCATTATCATGGACTATGTAAGTCTATGTGAACGATGTGTCAGACTGTCATTGTTTGTAGGCTTTTGAATTATTGTGTGCCTTACCTTGTAACTTCCATGCTAACATAATGCAGGTGTAATAATCCCCAATTCCCCTGCTGCAATTAGTTAAGTCTTGACACTGCCCTAGCTCTAATGGTCTATTCCTATTGGTTTATTCTTCCTTGCTGTGATTAATTGCCTCCTGGTTGTTACTCAATAGAATGCTTAAGCCAATAGCTACTCTCCAGGTTGCTCGAACCTAGGGCCATGTATCCTACAGGTATTTTCTAGTTGGAAACTTCAGATGCCATCTGTGCTGCTCTTTATCCAAGGTCTGGGGAGTGCTCGAAACTTAGGGATGGCTTCATGGGCTGGGGATGACACAGGACCTGCATTGCCTTGGGCAAGTTGCTTTCCTTTTCAGTTTTTAATCATTTTGACTTATTTTTATTTATTAATTTATTCATTAATTTATTCATTGATCTTCTCTAAAGAACCTTATAATTTCATATCCTATATAAATGTGCAATAAATATCCAACATATTTAAATGCAGTAAAATGTACTTAAAATAAGTCCCCACATGAGACTCCTGTCCCAGCTTGTAGAAGAGGTCAGTCAAAGATTTTAATTGGGAGTCTAGAGGTAGCTGTCGTTGTGGACTTCTGCTCCTTGAGTAAGACTGTCCAATTACACCAAAATGGACTGAAACAGAAAACGGAGACCACAATGTCCTTTGGGAGTTCAACAGATAAAATTGTGATGCCAATATAATATCAGACTTCAGGAAAAACTGATGGTCCATAAAATGGTGTTCACACAATGGAGGAGTAATTTTTAAGCAGTTACAGGGCCCACAGCAGTGTAATAAGTATCAGGTGACTGGAACAATATTAAGGTGGGAGAGGAGCCCAGAAAAGTAGGTATACTGAGAGGGATATTTTCTGCAGCATTTACCACTATGGGAGCAGCTGTCAAAGGGACTGATTGATTGTTCTGGCTAGTGGTGTCAGTGAATAAATAAGAAGAAAGGAAGGAAATAAGTATTAAGCACTTACTATGTTCCAGGCACTGTGCTAAGTACTGTACAAATATTGTCTCATTTAATCCTCATGACAATCCTGGAAAGTAGGTCAAATTATTGTCTCCATGTTAGAGTTGAGGAATCCAAGGCAGAGAGATGTGAAATAATTTGCTGAGGGTCACACAGCAGGTAAGTGTCTGGGGTCAGCTTTGTTCTCACGTCTTCCTGATTCCAGGCCCAGTGCTCTGTCTAAGGTGCCATCCAATTGGATGATGAGTGATATGATGGATGCAAAGGCAAGTCTTGGTATTGTGAGAACATATGGTGATAGGGCATTGGGTGACCGTCAGAGGATGTGATGGTGAGAGTGAGGCATGCTTGTAGGGGAGAGTGGTCTGAAGGGTGCTTTTGGCTTTGGATTGGAACATCTTCGTTGTTGTTGTTGTTACCATTTTGACATGTGTAGGTATCGCAGGGATCCCACCTTGTGGTTTGAAAGCTTATGTACCAGTGGGGGAGGGGGAAGCAAATGATGATGAAGCTGTCTTGTGCTGTTCCAATTTTACAAGCTGAGTTTACTTATTTTCTGTTTATAGAGGAGGGCAGCCAAGTGCACTGAACAAGGTTTGAGATCCCTTTTTTTTAAACCTTTGACATTTTATTTTAAATTGATAAAATCAACTTTCTTTCCCTCCCCATCTCCCAGTATTGGAGAAAAACAAAGAAAAAGAAAACACTCGCTGCAAATATTCATCATCAAGTCAAACAAATTTCTTGCAACACATATTAAGGCATGTGCACAGGCTTGGTCCTTAAATGGGCTTACTATCTCATAGAGGTTCTGTATCCAGTCTTCTCCCTGACTTTAGGACTGTCATGTGGACCTCCATCACTTTTGGCTTCTTGAACCATTTCCTCAGAGTCACCTCTACGGCATACTTTACATCCAATGTGGAGGTAGACTACTAGCCACAGGTGTCCTGGAACCCAGTCACTTCATCATCTTGTTAAAACCTAACTCCACAGGGCTGGACAGAGGTGGAGGATGGACAACATAGCTTTCCTACGCACTCATGAAGCTGTAACTTATGGTGCTGAAGGGAGGAAGCTGAAAAGAAAGATAAGCAGAAGAATAAAGGTACAACAATGTAGTACAGCTCAAAATGGGAGGCTTCTGGAGTCATCCCAGTGGAGTATCGCTATCGGGATTCTGGGTAATAATCATGGTTGTCATGGCAACTTGACTTGCATCAATCAAAGAAAAAATATCACTTTATAAAAAATATTAATTGCTCACATGTATATTGTGCTTTATATTTTAAGGAACATCCAGAACACTTTACATGAGTTATTTCATTTTGCTTCTCAACTATCCTGTGAGAGAGGTAGCTTAAAAAAATGTTATTATCCTCATTTTACTGATAAGGAAACAGTGACAGAACATTTAAGTAACCTACTGAAGATCACAAGCTTTAAAATGGAGAAGCCAGTACTTGAACTCGAGTCTTTAAATGTCATTTATTGTGTTGGACAGAGAAGAATAAAATAATATGCAGCAGTTATAAAACCAATTAACAAATGCTTTCATGCATATCATCTCTCATGTATATTTCTCATATATATTATTTCATGTACTTGATCTTTCACATATATAATCTTATTTTTCTTTATGATCTCTTCCCTAGGTTGACCATAAGGTCATTAAATCTTTGGCCACAGTGACTTTGGAAGGCTATTCTATTAGGCACCTGGGTAGTTCAGTGGTTAGAGTGCTGAACCTGGAGTCAGGAAGACCTGAGTTCAAATCCATCTCAGATACTTAGTAACTGAATGACCCTAAATAAATCAATCAACTTCAATTTCCTCATCTGTAAAATTGAAGTAATAATATCACCTACCTTCAGGAAATATTGTGAGGATCAAGTAAGAGAGTGCTATAAGAGTTAGTTATTAGCTATGACTATTGCTATATTATAGAGGGGTTCATAAAATTTTAGACACTTGTAATTTTGAAGTATTTCTCACAATAACTTCATAAGACAGGCAGAATGTGTGTGTGTGTGTGTGTGTGTTTTCCCTAGATGGAGAAATTAAGGTTCAGAAATGGATTCCCCAATTGTTGCTATTATTTAGTCATATTTGACTCTTTGTGATCCATTTGGGATTTTCTTGGCAGAGACACTGGCATGGTTTGCCATTTTCTTCTCCAGCTCATTTAACAGATGAAGAACTGAGGCAAGCATGGTTAAGTAGACTTGTGCAGGGTCACACAGATAGTAAGTTTCTGAGGCCAGATTTGAACTCGGGAAGAGGAGTCTACCTGACTCCAGGCCTGGCACTTTAACCAATACACCACCTAACTACCTTGACTTCTCCAATAACTCACAGACAATGGAGAGGAAGGATGGGGTAGTGGATATTATTCTGAACCTGGAGCCAGGAGCCTCCACTGGAATCTTGTCTCAGGTACTTACTAGCTTTATAATGATGGACAAGTCAATTAAGCTCTCCTGCACCTCAGTTTCCTCATCTGAAAAATCAGGGTAATAATACTTGCCTGATAACCTCAAAGGGCTGCTTGAAGAAAATGCTTAGCAGACTCTAAAGCAGTGTCTAAATTTGAGATTTTATTATTAAGTGAAAGAGATAGGACAGGAATTCTAGGCTTCTGGTTCTAAGTTCAGTGTTCTTTTTTGCCACACCAGTCTGTCTACCTCTGAGATGTTCGATGTGGATGATGTCAACAGCTCCACACTCTATGATTTGGGGCTGCAGATGTACTAATAATTTTTGTTTGTGTACAGTGTAAAAAAGAATACTAGTCACACATAGTGATTTTTTGAGATATGTTTGTTCATTCAGATAATATTGTTACTCTCTCTCTCTCTCTCTCTCTCTCTCTCTCTCTCTCTCTCTCTCTC
>NW_027186473.1:52489851-52532715 GCF_028583685.1 Petaurus breviceps papuanus
TCTCTCTCTCTCTCTCTCTCTCTCTCTCTCTCTCTCTCTCTCTCTCTGTCCCTACCTCCCTTCCTTTCTTTATGTTGACTTTACTAGAAAGAATGAGTGGATGATACTACTCTACAATTTGTATGGGAGGTGAGATAATGGGACCACATTTAAATTATGATATTTGAGAATGTATAGCTTCAGGGTGAAAATTTGTCAGAGCTGCTTATCACTCAGATCAAGCTCAATTGAAGCTATTAACAGTTATTACAAGCCAAATCATGTAATTGGCATGATTCAAGAGATCTCTTTATGTGCTCCAGTCCTTGAGACCTTGAGTACTTGGTACCACCACATTTTACTTGCTAAAACAGGACAATGTGGGGAGGGTTTTTTCCTTCTCGCTGGTACTTTCCATATATCACAGGCTTTCCATATACCAGTGTCAATTCAGTATATTCCAATCTAGCTATAGAAAGCCACTTGTTTCTTTGAACAAGGACCATGTGACTACATCCATTAACATCTGGATCATTTTAGAAATATTGCAATTTCATAACTTGGTACAAATAAGTCAAAAAAGCAAGTAGAACTATGACACTAACTTCTTTCCCATTCCTTCTCTAATGTTCATTACCTGCATGGCCTGAGAACAAATAACTTAATCTCCCTCAACCTCAGTTTCCTCATTTGTAAAATGTGGCATTTGGACTAGATCAATGGTGTCAAACTCAAGTCGAAGTGGAAGCCACTGAACCATCCATAAGGATGCCCGCAGAGTGCAAATTGACTTAGGAAACCTCATTTTGGGGTATTTCTTTTTTATAAAATTAATACATCAACACATTGGAATCAGATGAGAAGTATATTTAATATGGTTCAGGATGCATTTGACAGTGTTGTGGATTGCATGTGGCTTGCTGGCCATGTTAATGGCTAAGTAGCCCTTGAGCTCTAAAACTATAATCCTATGATCTCTCCTAGCTATGACAACCAACTTTGTACATGATTTTGTTCAAGTCACTGAACTTCACTGGGACTCAGACTCCTCATTTATAAAAGATGGGCAAAAAGGGCTTAAGTCCCTTTTAGATCTTGGTCTATGAGCCTATAGCTCCTATAACTAAAATTATTAAAAAGAGGAAGTTATAGGCATCAATGAATTGAAATTTTAGAAATTAAGAGGCTTTAATTTTGACAAAATAGAAAAATTTAAACAAATTTCTCCCTTCCATCCCAACATACCTCATGGGTAGGGTAAGTGGGATGAGGCTGCTGTCCTGAAATTTAGTGATTTTAATAGAGTCTGAGTTGACACCCCCCCATCTCATGCTAGTTTTCTTATTGGAGAGAGGGCCAGCCCTTTACTTGATGAAGTACACTTCCAAGTTCGATGCTATATTTCTTCTGCTCTCTTTTTCCTCCTTCCCTCCTCTTTCTTTGGCCTATTCCTACTGGTTCAACATAGAGTTCTATCTTTTTGCCATTCCCGCCCAGTGAACACTGCTCCTTCTCCCCTTCTATTACTTATACCTTCCCCACTCAGTCATGCTTGCTTTGGGTTTTGTGATACTGCCAAATTTATTTAGTATTTTAATCCCCCAGAAAACAATTTTTAACATTCATTTTAAAAACTCTGAGTTCAAAATTCCCTCCCTTCCTCCCTCCCCACCTCACCCCCATCGAGAAGGCAAACAATTTGATATAGGTTATACATGTTTAGTCATGCAAAACAATGGTTTTGAGATACTACTAGATGTGACTTATATCAGCCAGTTAAATGGAGAATGGAGGACCCATGTAGTTGGTATAGGGATAAGACTAACTTGGTTGTTGTTTTGTTGTTGTTATTACCCCAAGTCCACTTTTATACATTATGCTCACCTGTAGCCTCTGCAACCTATGATGATCAAATTCTCAAATAGAGTTGCTTCTGAACTCCCAGTGTTGGGGGAAATGTGTTGGTAGAAGGTGTGTGTATTTGGAATGAGAGCTGTTATTGTTTGTCCTTCATTTTTGAGGAGGACCAATGACATCATGGGTGATGTCTTGAGTTGCACATGAATTGGATTTAAGTGAGGCAGAGTCACACAAAGTTGTCACCCTCAATCTCTTTTCCTATCAGTTCTATCCTATCAAAGTCTAGTGGCAAGACAAAAGTCAGGACTACTGGTGATGACTTGGGATGCAGTGGATGATGTTAGTATTTTTGATGTCTGACCAAGTTCTAAGTGTTCTACAGAGCCTGTTCAACAACCTTCATGGCTATTGGAACAAATTGTTCTCATCCACCCATTCTGCATGGGGAATGTCTTTACATGCATGGGGCAAACATTCCCCTAACTCATTTATGTGTTTGAGAGCTGTGGGTTACCCTCAACCTCATTTATCCCATCTACCGAGACAGTTTTACTGGGGTGTGGTCACTGAGAGTAGGGGTACTGCCCTGGATGTGAAAATATTGAGTTAAGTGTGTCTCAGAATACAATAATTATATGATTATGCACCTGTAACACAATGCTTTCAGGTTTATAAGGTGCTTTCTTCCCCCAAACCCTGTGAGCTATGTAGTGTATCAGTACCCTCCTTTTCCAGATGAGGAAATTGAGGCTCAAACAGGCTAAGTGACTTACTTAAGATCAAAGCCAACATTTGAATCTGGGTTCACTGATTATAAACCCATTTACTCTTGCTATTATACAACCCTGTCTCTCAATTATTTTTCTGTTTTGTCTTTTTTTTTTTTTGAAAAGTAGCTTTCCTAGAGGCTCATTTAAATACAGTCAACTTGTGGTCATCTACTTTTTGTTTCACTATTTGTGGTCAGTTTTAAATTCATCTTTTTTATTTCTCTATTCTCATGTGCTTTTTGGCTTTGTATTCCACCATCATTTGGTATGGACTTGGAGAATGCAAACTAATTATAATACATAATGAAGAATGTTAAAATTACAGGGAAAAGCTATATGCATTCTTTTTTTTTATATTTGAATATTTGATTTTAAAACTTTCAATTCCAGATTCATTCCCTTCCCCCCCCCACCACTCACCCCCACTGGGGGGACAAGCAGTTCAGTATAGGTTGTACATGTGTGGCTAATGCAAAACAATAACATAGTAGATGTATTGTAAAAGACTGACTATTTTTCCCTCCCTCCTATCCCACCTCCCACTTGTTCTATTCTCTACTTTGAACCTGTCCCTTTTCAGAAGTGGGTGCTTCCAACTTCCCTCCCCCCCAGCCTGCCCTCCCTTCCATCATCACCCCTCACATCCCCTTCCCCCCCTATTCTCCTGGAGGGTGAGATCCCCTATTTAGTGTGTATTTCCCTCCCTTCTCAAGCCAGATTCAATAGGAATAAGGTTGACCTATTCCCTTTTGCCTTCCTATTCTTCCCCTTCATTGTAACCATTTTCCCTTGCCTCTTCTGTATGAGATAGTTTGCCCCACTCTGTCTCTCCCCATCTCCTCTCATTATATTCCTCTCACCTCTTAATTTCACCTTTTAAGTATCATCCCTTTCTGTTAAATTGGTCCCGTGCCCTCTATCTATGTATACCTGTAAACGTATATACACACATTCACATATGTATTCATATGCCCGCATACCCTCATATAAAGACATATATATATACACATACACATACATATATATACACACACACACACACACATATATATATATTTCTAATCCCTTCAACTACTGAGAAAAGTTTCATAGGTTACAATTATTGTTTTTCCATGTAGGAATGTTAATAGTTCAACTTTGGCCAGGTGGCTCAGCGAGCAAGAGCACCAGCTCCAGTGCTGGGAAGATCCGGATAAAATCCGGGCCCAGACACTCAGCACCACACCCAGAAACAACAACTGGCCATGCAACCCCGAACAAGCCACTCAACCCCGATTGCTTCAAAAAAAAAATAGTTCAACTTTGATAAGTTCCTTATGATTTCTTTTCCCTGTTTACCTTCTCATGCTTCTCTTGCTTCTTGTATCTGAATGTCAAATTTTCTATTCAACTCTGGTTTTTTCAGCAAGAATGCTTGAAAGTCCTGAATTCCACTGAATGACCATATTTTCCCCCAAACATGATACTCAGTTCTGCTGGGTAGGTGACTCTTGGTTTTAATCCCAGCTCCCTTGACCTCCGGAATATCACATTCCAGGCCCTTCGATCCCTCAGTGTAGAAGCTGCCAGATCCTGGGTTATCCTGATTGTGTTTCCACAATATTCAAATTGTTTCTTCCTGGCTGCTTGTAATATTCTCTCCTTAATCTGGGAATTCCGGAACCTGGCTATAATATTCCTAGGGTTTTCTTTTTGGGATCTTTTTCAGGAGGTGATCGGTGGATTCTTTCAACCTCTATTTTGCCCTCTGGTTCTAAAACATCAGGGCAGTTTCCTTTGAGAACTTCCTGGAGGATGCTTTCCAGGCTCTTACTTTGGTCATGGCTCTCAGGCAGTCCAATAATTTTAAAATTATCTCTCCTGGATCTATTTTCCAGGTCAGTGGTTTTTCCCATGAGATATTTCACATTGCCTTCTATTCTTTCATTTGTTTGGATCTGTGTAACAGCATCTTGATTTCTCATAAAGTCATTATCCTCCATTTGCTCCAATATAATTCTGAAGCAATGATTCTCCTCAGTGAGCTTTTGAGATTCTTTTTCCATCTGGCAAATTCGACTTTTTAAGGCATTCTTCTCCTCATTGCTTTTTTGAGCCTCCTTTGCCATTTGAGTCAGTCTGTTTTTTAAGGTATTATTTTCTTCAGTCAGGTTGTTGACTCTCATTTCATAATTTTCTTGCATTGTTCTCGTTTCTCTTCCCAATTTTTCCTCCACTTCTCTTATCTGCTTCTTAAGGTCCTCTATGGCCTGTAACCAGCTTGTATTTTCCTTTGAAGCTTTTGGTGCAGGAGTTCTGACTTCACTGTTTTCCTCCTGTTCCATGCCTTGCTCCTTCTTATCCCCAAAATAGGAGTGTAATGTTGGAATCTTCTGTCTGCTTTGTTTCCTTTGCCTGCTCATTTTGCCACTCAGTGATTTGACTTTTGGGCTTTTTGCCACAGTAGGACTCTGCCACCAGACAGGGGAGTTTTCATCTCAAAAGCTGGGGTTTTCTCAGCTGCCGGAGGTATTAGATGGGTGCCCTCTCTGAGGACTCCACACGCTCGGGCAAGCTGGACACACACCCCAGGACCTCCACCCTAGACTGCAATCCAGATCCAAGCAGGTTAAAGCAAGAGCGATGACCCCTCAGACTGGTGCTTGGTCCCCCTACACTCTGCAGGCCAGGAGCTGAAGCCACCACGTGGCGCTGGCAGGCTGTGCTGGCGTCTCAGCAGTTTCTCGCCCCTGGGGGTAAAAGCCACGCACTCCCACTTCCTGGGTCCCAAAGTCCAGACTGCACTGGCCTCTCACCTTGTCCTTTGCATCTATGTATTGATAAATCTGGAAACGGCCACAGGTGCTGCTGATCTGGAGTCCCTCTGGCTGGTGGCTGGTCAGGCACACCCTGGGGCTAAAGCCTCCGCGCGGTGCTGGGCTCGGCTCCCAGAGTGCTGCGCTGACTGATTCCCGCCGGCCTGCCGGGCTGTCCTCAGCGGGAAGTTAGCTTCTCTGTGTCATTTTGTGGGTTCTGCAGCTCCAAAGTTTGTTTAGAGTCCCCTTTTTACATGGATTGGGGAGGGTGGAAGCCGGAGCCGCGGGAAGGTCGTGCTTCTACTCCGCCATCTTGGCTCCGCCCCAGCTATATGCATTCTTAAACCCAATAGAATCTATTTTTTGAATTAGCTATTGTTTTGGATTATTTATATCATTGTTCTATTACTCCCATTAACATGGATGATAGTTAAAAAGCTAGGACTTCTTTCCCTTGCAGTAGGATAGCATTCCTGAAGTGCCTGAAGTAGAATGTACCTTCCTAAAGTGGAATGGGGAAAAAAAAAACTTTCTCCACTTGACCCTCTTGAATTCTTTCCATTTGGGGAAAGAGGTACTTCTAGAGGAGAAATTACATGATAAGGTTATTCAAGTAGTAAGTAGAGAAATCATAATTCAAACCCAGAAACTGTGATCTCGGGTTCAGCACTTATCTATTAAACTACATTTTTTGGCAGTATACACATAATCTCTTTTGACCACTGTAGAAATTATATTTTTATTATTTGCTTAGAGAATAAAGGCTTTACCTCATCCATTTATTGCTTTCTCAAAATATAACTTTCTAGCAACACTTTGATCTGGTTTCATTGTTGTTGCTAATTTTAGGTCTTGGGAAGAAGAATGGAGAGTAACTTCCAAGCTCTTTTTAACATTGGTATGGAGTTGGATACATACACGCACACACACACACACACACACACACACACACACATCTGTTTAGAATCTGTTTAGTGATTCTCCAGATAATTCACCAGGTTTGTTTGATTCTTTCCTTTTGCATGAATAACACCAAAAACCAATATGGTGGCCACATTGAATTCTGGGCTTGGCAGCTCCTGATCTTTCCCAGCTGTAACAGCTTGAGATGCCAGTGATGTTCTTTAATTTGGGTATCCATGGTGCAACAAGTCTGTCCAGTATAAAGTTTCCCATAATGACAGAGAATATTATAGACTAGAGGCATCTGGATTCAATTATCTTCTTTGACTGGCTCAGATGTGTGAAATCTTGATGGGAGACTGGAGTATTGTTTTCAGGTTTTATTTCCTGATCTACCCTATGGATGTCTAAACCCTCAGTAATGGATAGAAAAATATAATGAAAACAGATTAAGGAAAAGAAGAGATTTAAGCTTCCCAGACCCCAAAATGTCTTTTCCATTGCTTATGTAGGGCTTTTTCTAATTCTGTTGATTTTCACCTATTTGCTGAAAGAAGGAAATAATAGTCTATCTCTAGTCCTCTGGAACAAACATTGCTCAGTACATTTTATCTAAATTCTTGTGTATTTTAGGGTTGTTTTCTTTTACATTATTGTGGTAATTGTTGTATTCTTGTTTATTCATTTAACTTATGTTTATTAAACATAAATAAAACAGCCCATTGCTCCAGTTGATAGAGCTTTTTGACACTTGAACTTACCTGTTATAGCTTTATGCTAATATTTTGCATTTACTTGCCTGCATGTGTATTGTATTCTCCAAGTAGAATGTGAACTTCCTGAAGGCAGAGTCTGATTTGTTTCTGTCTTTGTAATGTCAGGGCATGGCACAGAGCTTTGCAAACAGTGGGTGCTTAATATATGTGTGTTGAATTGGATTGCATAGACCTTTGGGAGAAGGTGAGCTCCTGAAAAATGAATGTTGATCTCAGTACTTTAGAAGACCTTAATTAAACCTTAACCAGTGATTTCTCAGCCCTAGTTTCACAAAACCTCAGATCTCCAATTACTTCAAAGGGTGTGAGAATATTTTTCCTTTTAAAAATATTCAGTTGATTAATTTTTTTTACACCACTGTTACTCCTCCTTCCTCCCATGAAAGAATTTTCCCCTGTAACAAAGAAAAATAGTTAAATGAAACAAAACTGATAACATAATATGATTTGACATTGTCAGCAATATTCTGTACCAGTATTCCATCACTTGTCTGCTGAAAGGAGGGAAGAGTACTCCATCAATGATCCTCTGGAACAAAGATTGCTTATGACATTTCAACTCAATTCTGGTGTCTTTTAGGATTGTTTTCATTTACATTATTCTAGTCATCATGGCATACTTATTCGTGCATTCAATTTATATTTATCAAGTACCTAATATGTGCTAGGCTGTGAGGAAACAGAGACAAAAATAAAAGTCCTTGCCCTCAAGGAACAATTTTTTAATTCTTGATCCCAAAACATATTTTTCAATAGCCCTTTGCTCTTCTCTCCTGTGATCACCTTTTTATTTAAGTAATAGAGTATAAAAGTAAGTGTTCACTTTGATTAAATAGGACACCATAAAGCTGTTGTGACTGCTTGCAGGATCTTCTTGTTTAGCTTTTCTCCTAAACTGATTTTAATTTTGATCTTTGCCTTAACTAATTGGTAGGGACTCTACTGGAGGGAGGCAACATGGACAAATCTAAGAAAATATATAGAAATAAATACAAAGTAAATTAGGAGGGAGATTCCTAACACCTGTGGGCTCAGGAAAAGCCCCATCTAGGAGGTGGTGCTTAAACTCAACTTTGAAGGAAGCAAAGGATTCTAAGAGATGGGAATGGTGAAAGAAAACATTTCAGATATCGAGGACAGCCTGTGCAAAAACATGGAGATGTATATGGAGTTGTATATTCACATGGTTCAATTGAGTCAGAAATTATTTCCACATTATTCAGTAATCTTTTCTAGTTTGTTTGGTTATAGGCACCTAGTTGTCACATTAGATGGAGCATTGGATTTCGAGACAGAAAGACCAAAGTTTGAATCTTGCCTCAAATACTTACTAATTGTGTGACCTTGTTTAAGTCACTATTTCTCTCAGCCTCAGGTGCCTCATCTGTAAATGGGGATAATAATAGCACCTCCCTCTTAGGTTGGTTGTGAGTATAACCCCATGTACAATGCTTTGCAAACAGTGTGCCACTATATGAATTAACTTCATTTTTTGGTGTTGGTCAGTGATCATCATTGCCAGAGGTCACTAATTATCCCCTTGAGAAAAATATTAATGGTAAGGTTTCTGATTAATCTAAAAGCCTTTGACCTCTTACATTTCTTAATCCTTGTCCATAGAATCCAACATGGTTTTCTCTCTTTTTTAAATTTTTTGTTCATTTTTAATTTACATCGTTCATTTCAACAAGATTTTGAGTTACAAATTTTCTCCCTGTCTTTCCCCTGCCCACCACCCCAAAACAGTGATCCCACTGTATACCCCCTCCCCCAATCTTCTCTCTTCTATATCCTCCTCCATGCTCCCTCCAACTTTCCAGTAAGACAAGATGAATCTCTATACCCCAGTGCCTGTATATCTTATTTCCCAGTTGCATGTAAAAAATAATATTTTTTAAACATTTGATTTTAAAACTTTGAATTCCAGATTATTTGCCTTCCTCCCTCATCACCCACCCTTACTGGGAAGAGAAGCAATTCAATATAGGTTGTACATGTGTAGCTATGCAAAACATTTCCATAGTGGATAAATTGCAAAACACCGACTATATTTCCATCCATCCTATCCCAAACCCCACTTGTTTTATTCTCTTCTTTGACCCTGTCCCTTTTCAAAAGTATGTGCTTCCAACTTCCCTCCCCCCCAACCTGCCCTCCCTTCCATCATCCCCCCTCTGATCCCCTTCCCCCCTACTCTCCTGTAGGGTGAGACACCCTATTTAGTGTGTATGTCATTCCCTCCCTAAGCCAAATTCAATGAGAGTAAGGTTGATTCATTCCCTTTTGCCTTCCTATTCTTCCCCTCCATTATAACAATTTTTCCTTGTCTCTTTTATATGAGATAGTTTACCCCATTCTGTCTCTCCCCATCACCTCTTATTATATTCCTTTCTCACCTCTCAATTTCATATTTTAAGTATATCCCTTCCTATTCAATTGGTCCTGTGCCCTCTGTCTATGTATACCTGTACACATACATACACACATGCACATATGTATTCATACATCCATATACCCTCCTACACACACACACAGACAGACATTCATATTCCCTTCACCTATTCTCATACTAAGAAAAGTTTCATAAGTTACAATTAGCATTTTTCCATGTAGGAATATAAATATTTCAACTTTGATAAGTTCCTTATGATTTCTTTTCCCTGTTTACCTTCTCATACTTCTCTTGTTTCTTGTATCTGAATGTCAAATTTTCTATTCAACTCTGGTTTTTTCATCAAGAATGCTTGAAAGTTCTCTATATCATTCAATGACCATATTTTCCCCTGAAAAATAATATTCAATTTTGATGGGCAGGTGATTCTTGGTTTTAATACCACCTTCTTTGACTTCCAGAATATCATATTCCAATCCCATTGATCCCTCAATGAAGAAGCTACTTGATCCTGTGTTATCCTGATTGTGTTTCCACAATACTCAAATTATTTCTTCTTGGCTGCTTGTAATATTTTCTCTTTGATCTGGGTATTCTGGAACCTGGCTATAATATTCCTAGGAGTTTTCTTTTTGGGATTGCTTTCAAGAGGTGATTGGTGGATTCTTTCAACCTCTATTTTGCCCTCTGGTTCTAAAACATCAGGGCAATTTTCCTTGTGAATTTCTTGAAGGATGATTTCCAGGTTCTTTTTTTGATAATGGCTTTCAGGTAGCCCAATAATTTTAAAATTATCTCTCCTGGATCTACTTTCCAGGTCAGTGGTTTTTCCCATGAAATATTTCACATTGCCTTCTATTTTTTTCATTTGTTTGGATCTGTTTAATAGTATCTTGATTTCTCATAAATTCACTAGCTTCCATTTTCTACAATCTAATTCTGAAGGAATTATTTGAGGTTTTGAGATTCTTTTTCCATCTGTCAAATTCAACTTTTTAAGTCATTCTCCTCATTGTCTTTTTGAGCCTCTTTTGCCATTTGACTTAATCTATTTTTAAGGTGTTATCTTCTTCAGTTAGGTTGTTGACTTTCTTTTCATGATTTTGTTGCATCATTCTCATTTCTCTTCCCAATTTTTCCTCCACTTCTCTTATTTGGTTTTCAAAATCCTTCTTAAGCTCGGTTATGACCAGTAACCAGTTCCTATTTTTCTTGGAAGCTTTTGGTGCAGGAGTTCTGACTTCGTTGTCTTCTTCCTATTCCATGCTTTGATCCTTTTTGTCTCCAAAAAAAGGAATCCAAAGTCAGATTGCTGTGTTTGCTTTGTTTCCTTTGCTTGCTCATGTTGCCACTCAATTATTTGACTTTTGAGTTTTTTGCCACAATAGAACTCTGCTTCCAGAGAGGAGTGCTTGGTCCCAAATTGCTGGGGTTTTCTCAGCTGCCAGAGCTATTAGTTGGGTGCCCTCTCAGAAGCCTTGCCCGGCTCTGACACACTGGTCATGCACCCAGGACATCCACCCTAGACAGCAATGCAGATTCAAACAGGTTAAAGCAACATCGATTACCACTCAGAATGGTTGCTTGGTCCCCCCACAATCTGCAGGCCAGAAGTTCTGAAACAGCCACTTGGTGGCCTTGCCTCAGTTGCTTCTCCCTCCAGGAAGCAGAGGCCAGACTACACTCCCAGATCCCCTGTTCCCAAAGTCCACTGACCTCTCACTTTGTCTTTGGCATTTTGGTGTTGATAATTCTGGAAACCACCACAGCTGCTGGTGATCCACTCTCCCAATGTCCCTCTAGCTGCGGCTGGTATGGCTGCTTTGGGGCTAAAACTTCAGACTCACACTGGCCTGGGCTTGGCTCCCAGTGTGCTGTGATAGACCCTTCATGCCAGCCTGCCAGGCTGCCTTCAGCGGGAGGTTTGTTTTTCTCTGTCACTTTTTGGTTTCTGTAGCCCTAAAGTTTGTTTAGATTTCATTTTTATAGGTATTTGAGGTGGTTATGGAGGGGGCATACAGAGTTTTCCTGCTTCTACGCTGCTATCTTGGCTCCACTTCCCCAAGATTCTTTTCTCATCTAAACCTGTGCCCATCTTTGCAATGAGGTCATTGGATATAAAGTATATATTGACTCAGTTTGGACTATCATGTGTATCAGCAATGCAATATTCACAATGCCTATGGAAATTACAGGTATGCTGATGTAATTATCTATCACAAAATATATCAGGCTTGCTATATGGGGGAATAAGCTAGAAAATTTATTAAAATACCAAAAGACTGAGTCCCAAAACCAGAAAGTGAAAGCCATCAGAGTAGTTATGAAATTGGCACAGATAGATAAAGTAGAAAGCACCCACATTCTCAAGCCTTTAAAACAGAACAGGCTACCTCAGGCAAAGGTCCTTCTCCCCCCACTCACAGCAACCACCCAGTGTCCAGGAAGCGCGCTCCCAGCAGCCCCAGCCCCTGGCAGTCCTCAGCAGGAGTCCTTAGCAGAAATTCTGGCTGACTCAAAAAGGGGTTCGCGCTTCCACTGCTGCTTCCTCTGCTGCTGCTGCTACCATCAATGCCACTGCTAGCCACCCCAGGAACTCTAGCTTGGCTTCCGCTTCCTCTTGCTCCACCCCTTCCTGCTACTTCAGCAAGTCCAATGGGGCATGGAAGATCTTTAAATCCCATAACCCTTACATCATGTCAACTGATTAATAGAATTTCTTTATCACTTTATCCCCTCCCATGAAGTTTGCATATATTCAGTCCTGGTAAATATTTAACAACAGGCTCTTTAAAGAAAAATGACCACCTGGCACATTTTTAAAGTTCAATACTCATTCTTCACATTTTCTCCATCACTTTCTTAAGTCTAGCCAATCAACAAAACAATCATTTGAGCCCTGATTTGTACCCTTTGCCAGTTTCCAGGGTGCAAATGCTCAGGTTGAAAATTTAACCAGCAGTTCTTATGAGCTAGTTCAAACTAGCACCAGCGCATCTCCAGCTGTAATTACCTTCCTGGTGGTCTGCTTGGTTATGCTAATGGAGAACACTGTGAGATATGAAGACCTGGTGTCTCATGAAATGATATTTCTCATTGCCTCTGGGCACATAATAAAGCCACGCCTGATAACTCCTTCATTTGCCTCTCTAAGGAGAAGTTGTGAGTCATCATCCCACTGAGCTGCCACTTCCTTCTTTCTTTTGGTTTCATTTATAATGAGAATGTCAAGATTGATATGCTCCGTATTCTCCAGTCGTGTGTTAACTTGATGATCATTGGAAAAAGGATCACAACTTTAGAGTGCTGACAGTAAAATGAATGTTTATAATGGTTCTAAAATGGGGAGTTTGAGAAACTCCTGCTCTCTTTCCTGGCACCCTGTTAGTTAGCATTGCTGGAAAGCCAGAAGGATGATGTACAAAACTAAGGGCGAGTTGGTCTTTCCTTTGTTTCGTGAAATACTGTCTCCAGGAATCATAAAATCATAGCTATAGGAATGAAAGAGACTTTGAGATTTCCTGCTACATTCCCTCTCATTTTACAGATGAAGATATGGAGTATGTATATGGGTAGTATAAGCAGACATTTGAACTCAGAACCTCTGACTCCAAATCCAGTGTTCCTCCTGCTGTCCGATGCAATTTATCACCTAGTGACCAAACTACTGGTGATGAGTCTCTCTTGTCCTTGGATAGCGATTTGTTGCCTAGGTCATCCTTGAAGCTTTTCCAGCTTGGTAGATCTGAGTTTGTGCTCCATTGACAACCTAACCTCAAATCTATGCCATGATAATGTGTTATAGTGGGGCTTTTGTGAGTGTTCATTATTTTTACCCACATAATAAACAATAAGTTATTTGCTGAATTAAAATGGTGGTAATAGTTTTCTTGGGCCACTAATTTTTTTTAATAGCTTGGTACACACTGACCCCCTCCCCCCAAAAACAAACCTACCTGAGATTCCTGAAATACTTCTGTGATTTAGAAGGCTTATGGAGAAAGAGGTGGAGGAAATTCAATAATTTTTTTTCCTGGAACTGTGGATAATTTACATTATTTTTTTCCTTTCATCCCATTTGTGGAGTATCCTGTCATGCTTTGTATTACTAGCTGAGAATAGCGGGGGGCAGGGTGGAGCATCTCCTTTCTCCCTGATCTATATCTTGTCACTGGACCCAGATGGCTCCAGAGGAGAAGGTGAGGCTAGTGACTTTGTACCTCCCTCACTTAAATCCAATTCACTTGCAAGTCATGGCATCACCTTCCTGATGTCATGGTCATCTTTTAGAATGAAGGACAAACATCAGCTAAGAATGAATGAATGAATGTATGAAAATGCATTATTAAGCCCTTCCTACATGACAAGCACCATGCTACAAGCACTGAATCTACAAATACAAAAGTGGAGAAAGTCCCTGCCCTCAAGGAGCTCACATTCTTCTAGCTGGGGGAGATAAGAGATATTTTGATTATGAAAATCACAGCAAAGGTGATTGGAACCATAGAGGATTAGAATGACACACTCTTTACTAGATCAATAGTAAAATCAATTAATTATGGTTTAAGAACTTGGAAGGGGTATAGGGTAAAGAGAGTAGAAAAGATGTTCTGAATAGAGTGAAGCATGGCTGGGGTTAGACCAAATTGTAGTGCATGACTTAAGTGACTGCTAGTCAGGATAGCAGGGCCATATGGCAGGAGCTTGGGCAGGGGGGAGGGGGGGTGGGGGGGGGGTGTTGTACTAGAATTAAATCCCTTTGGGCATATAAGCCAGAGGGTAAAATGACTGTGAAGAAGATAGTCAGTGAATGAAATGAACAGCATGGGCATAGACTGGTATTTATGTCTGATTTCCCTTCAACATCCCAGTGTGATAGGGTAAGCTGACAGTATTTAGAAACTTTCTTATTTCACTCACTCTTTGTTGTGTGAGGGTGTTATTTTCTACATCTTGGCATATGAAGATCCAAAGTGTGCTTCATGTCCCAATCAAACCAAGAATGTGTGATGTAGGAGCCAGAGGAATGGCAAAGAGGTAGAAGTAAAGAAGACAAGAATATAGGCCCAACTTTTCTCTTTTCTGGAGGCCTGCAACATGCCTTCTCAACTAAAGAAGATGCAGAAGCTCTGTGAGCACATCAGCCATGGCCACAGGTGCATCGGCAAGCACCAGAAGCACCCCGGAGGCCGCGACAATGCAGGAGGGTGGCACCATCACCAGATCAACTTTGACAAATATCATCCAGGTTATTTTGGTAAAGTGGATATGAGGCATAACCACTTGAAGAAGAACCAAAGCTACTGCCCAACTCTCAACCTTGATAAGCTGTGGACACTGGTCAGTGAGCAGACCAGGATTAATGCTGCCAAAAACAAGGAGGGCTTTGCCCCTATCATTGATGTTGTGCAGTAGGGCTACTACAAAATCCTAGGAAAAGGGAAACTCCCCAAGCAGCCAGTCATCATGAAGGCAAAGTTCTTCAGCTGACAAGCAGAGGAAAAAGTCAAGGGTGTTGGTGGAGCCTGTGTCCTTGGGGCATAAAAATTCGTTATCAAATATAACAAATGACTTTATTATTAAACATCCTTGGTTTTGCCACACACACAAAAAGAATATAGGCCCAAATGAAGTAAAGCCCATCATGAACTGTCAAAAAGGAAAGCTGAAAATGGAGCCACCAACATGGGGACCCAGTCACTCTCTTACTATAATGAATGAATGAAGAAACATTTATTAAGCACTATGCAAAGCTCTGGGGACACAGATGGAAAAAGCAATGAAGTCCTTGCTCTAAAAGGGCTACTAGAAGAAGACAACATATATAGGGGAATGGTGGGAGTGGGTACATATTGCTATTGGAGAAGCCACAAAGATGGTGAATTAAGTCATTGCTTGACATGAAACTAGAATCAGTGGAGAACTGTCCCTGGTGCCTTCTTTTTCCTTTCATGGTAATTAATAGCACATTAGACAGCTGGAAGAGTTCATCTAAGAGGAGAGAAAACTAACTGAGGGCAAGATTGGCATAGAGAAATATGTAAGGAATACTTCAAAAATACAAATGATGGATAAGGAACATTTTAAAGTCTATGAGGATGAGATGAGAAGAGGGAACAATGAAAATAAAGATAGCTGGGACCTGAGTAAAGTTTTATCTTTCTGAAGAGCTTGATATACAACTGTACTAGAGAGAACATAGTCCATAGACCATGAAAGCTACTTGATTAGAGTGTGTTAATGAGCTAACATGGATTGAACACACTGTTTTGTGCTGAGAGCATTTGAGTTATATAGCACAGATACATACTTATTCAGAACCAAACAATAGGTTTTCAATGTCTTCCATGTCATACAGTCATTTCAAGGCAGTTGTCAAAAGAATGAAAACTTGTGTGATTGAATATTCATGAAATCCAGGATGGTATTTAACATGGTGTGGTACAGTACAAAGAGCACTGAATTTGGAGTCAGAGGATCTGCATTTGAATCCTGACTTTGATACTGTGTGACTCTGGACAAATCATATCCCCTATAAAAGTCTTGGCATCTTTATCTGTCAAATAAAAGGATTAGATTAAATGATCTCTAAGGTCTATTTCAGATCTAAAAACAATATATATGTATATATAATGTGTATGTATATGTGTATTTATGTATATATACATATGTGTGTACATGTGTATATATGTATACACACATATATACACGATATCAAGTTGCTTGCTATCTCAGGGAGGGAGGGAGGAGGGGAGGTAAGGAGAAGGAGAGGAAGAGAGGAAGAACATTTGACACTTTAAATTTTTTTTAAATGTTAAATTTTCTTAACATGTAATTGGGGGAAATATTAAAAAAAAACCCTATGTCCATGAGCTAAAACAATTAATTGGAGATATGGATTTTAAGTGGTGGGATGGAAAATTAGAAATGAGTAAGAATACAGATGTTAGGAAGGTAAAGGTAAAAGGGAGAAAAATATTCAAGAGTCATGGAAAGCAGCAGAAAAGAATGCTTTAAAGAAATGAAAGAAAATAAAAGTATGGAATGATCACTAAGACATCAGTAAGGTGCAAGTTTGGAAGATAGAAATAAACCTTTTCATGTTTTGTGATAATGTTAATATAGTCATGGACATGAGTTTGTCTGTTATAGTTGAATTCTCAATCCTTTATGTACTTGTTTGAGAGGGAGTAGATATGTTAGTGTTAAATAATTTACCATCAGTATGGTAGCTGATCTTAATGCTGTTTTTGTCCTCATTGAAGGTGTCTGACTACATCACTGAAAATATCCTGCTAAAAAGCATGGAAGTAGGGGTGGCTAGGTGGTGCAGTGAGTAAAGTGCCACCCAGGAGTCAGGAGGACCCAAGTTCGGCTGCAGCCTCAGACACTTCACACACACACACACACACACACACACACACACACACACACACACAAATTAGCTGTGTAACCTTGGGTAAGTTACTTAAGCCCAATTGCCCTCCAAAAAGGCAAAAAAAAGCATTTAAGCAAGTTTATAGTCCTGATTTACTCTACTGGTGCCCGGGAAAGTGTGTGAACATCATCTTTTTTCCAGAACCCTTGCAAGCATGCTGTCATGAAACTGACATACAATATTGATGAACTTCTTCCCGAAACCAAATTTTGCCATGATCTTCTGCAAGACCTTGTGACTGACAGTATCAAAGGCCTTGGTCGGTTCAACAAATGTTGAACTGAATTTGGAGTCAGAGAACCTACATTTGAATCCTGACTTTGCACTGTGTGACTCTGGACAAATCATATTCCCTATAAAAGCCATGGCTTCCTTATCTGCCAAATTCAGGGATTAGATTATATATATACATATACATACATACATATATACATATACACACACACACACACACACACACACAGACCTCTGTTCTGCTCCTGGCATTTCTTCTGGAGTTGTTGGGCAGCAAACATCATATCAACCATTCCTCAGCCCTTTCTTAAGCCACACTGGCTCTCAGGTAGATGACCATCTTTCAGGTAAAGGATCAGCCTATTAAGGAGGACTCTGGCAAGAGTCTTGCCAGCAATGACTATATGTGGTGTAGTGTCTGCTTTCACAGTCTGTGGATTGTGGCATTGTGGACAATCATGGCTATGTTTTCATACTTCCAAAGAATGAGTGATTTTGTAGGGGGTGTAAAGGAAGGTCTGTTTGTGGTAGTAGGAGAGGTAGGTTAGAAGGAGAGGGGTCTGTGGCAATCCTTTTGAAGCCATCCCACACAGCAATGAAGCAACCACAGAATCATGGCTCCCTTCCCACCTCTAAAACCTCAAGACCCTACCATTTGAGAATATGATACTTTGATATAATATTCCTGATTGTAGCCCTTTGTCTTTAGTGTTGTATTGCATTGGTATGTTCAAGAACCACCATGGTGTTTCAAGTTTCTTTGACTATTATGTCTTAAAAGTCATAATTACCAATATCAGAACCAAAGGTCTCTAAATACCTCTGGTTCCATTAAACATAACCTTACAAAACCCCTTTATAAGTCATCTTGGATTACCACAGGAGTATAGATTTTGAGCTAGAAGAGACTGCAGAAGTCTTCTGGGTCAACCCCTTCATTTTACAGATGAGGAAACAGGCCCAGAAATGTTTAGTGGTTTGCCATTATTCACATAGCTAGTAAATACAAGAGCCAAGATGTGTACCTAAGTCTCTTCACTCTAAATCCAATTGCCCTTTGAGGTTGATTTAGTTCTGGAAGGGTTCTTAGAGGCCATATATTTCAATTCTTTCTTTTTAGAGATGAAGAAATTGAAGTCCAGAACAGCTGTGACTTGGCTCGAGGTAGCACAAGGGGCAGGGTCAAAATTTAAAAATTCGAACTCAGACTCTCAAGACTCCAATTCTATCACTCTTTTGACCATGCCATATGCCTCTTTTTACTAAGGTGAATCTGAACGATTCTCTTCCTCATATGAAATTTGTACAAATATATATTATTTATTTATTTGCAGCAAAGTAAAGAACTATTAATGCTTTTCATTTCTATTTTTCTACCAAAAATTGGAGTACATGGATTTTTATTACACGGTACTACTTTTACTTTGATTTTGACAAAAATCACTTTGAGTGAAGAATTACTTGCAGTATGGATAATATTTTCAGGAGATGGCAGATAGAAAAATGACCAAAAATTGCTGCTGTTTAGCTTTCTTTTTATTTCATATGCATAGTGAAATAATTAGAAACAACACAGTATGCTCTTTTCATTTGATGAATCAATGCTGGGAAGTTCCACCCTAGAAGTTCAACTAGAGCAGGTTTGACCTTCTTCCATAAATCAGCTGAGTCAATTCAGTGATTTCATAGCCAGAATAACTAATGAAATCCTTTTCCTTCTCTTCATTATCTGCACATAGGCTATACACATGCATGCATGTTCTATGTACATACATCAAAATCTAAGCTATCTGGAAGGATTTGACATCTTTTTATCAATATTTTTTTGATGATTTTAATAAAATTTTCATTCATTTGTGATCATCTTGCATATGATATCCCTAAACCAGAAGTTGATAGGTAAGATAAGAAACACATAAATTGGTATTTATCCTCTACAAACTCACCTCACAGATAGGTAGGAGAAGAGCCCTTTGAAAAGAGATTAAGTATATTGTAACTTAGGTGTGTGTACAACAAGACAAAAATTTTCTCACTTCTGATCATTGAAAAGATATTTTAAATGATGAGATCTCTTTTTTTTTAAAAAAAGTATTTATTTTTAGTTTACAACATTCAACTCCACAAGCTTTTGAGTTCCAAATTTTCTCCCCCTCCCTCTCCTTCCCCTTTGCTCCCTTCCATGGCAGCATGTAATCCTATATAGGTTCTATATATACCTTCACATTAAACATTTTTTTCACTTCAGTCATGTTGTATAGAATTATAACCAATGGAATGAACCACGAGAAATAAGAAACAAAACAAAAAAGAAAAGAAAGAACAAATAGTTTGTTTCAATCTGCATTCAGGCTCTGTAATTCTTTCTCTGGATGCAGATAGCTTTTTCCAACATGAGTCTTTTGGAATTGTCTTGGAACCTTGCATTGCTGAGAGGAGCCAAGTCTATCAAAGAGATCTGTTTTTTCAAAAACATATTATTATCAAAAAGATAAAAAGGATGCCTCAATTCATGATGAATTTCTCTCCATCATTTTCTAATGCATCTATAAATGAGGATTTCTTTATAGAAGGTAGGTCAATCAGTCAATCAACCAATGTTTACTGATTGCCCATTAAACATGAGGCAGTGTGGTTCAGTGGAACAAACATTGTCTTTGGAGACAGGGAACCTAGTTTCAAATCTAACCTTTAATATTTATAATGTGACATTGGCCAAGTCACAACCTTTTGAGGGCACCAGTTCCTTCCTCTGTAAAATGAGGGGGCTAGTGAACCAAATGAGCTCTAAGTTCCCTTCTAGCTATAAATCTATGAACTACAGGCAAGGCATTTTATGGGCATCATGTGGATCCAGATATGTAAAATATTGGTTCTTACCTGCAGGAGTTTACAAGCCAGCTGGGAGGTGAGACAATTACATGTGAAAAGTGACTTTAAAAAGACAATACTTGGTAAGTGGAACGAAAAATTGTGTTAGAGTCCAGGGGAGGAAGTTATCATTGTAGGTTTTGGTTGTGAAGGATCCTAAAAAAGGGGTAGAACTTGAGCTGAGCCTTTAAGGATACAGGGCAGCTAGGTAATAGGATAGAGCTCCACGCCTGCAGTCAGGAAGTCTCATTTTTGTGAGTTCAAATCTGGCTTCATACACTTACTAGTTGTGTGGCCCTGGGTAAGTCACTTAATCCTGTTTGCCTCAGTTCCTCATCTATAAAATGAGTTGGAGAAGGAAATGGTAAATCATTTTAGTATCTTCACCAAGAAAATTCCAAATGGGGTCACCAAGAGTCAAACACTACTGAACAAACAAATAGGATTTGAATAGACATAGAGGAAGGGACATAATATTTTAGGTGAGAGAAAGGCATAGATGAAGCAGTAGTAAGAATGCAAAGAGGCCTGTTTGAATGACAGAACATGGACCAGTTCAAGCTCTTTGTAGCATAGAAAAAAGCTACTGTTGGGAGGTAGCAGGTGGTACCTTAAAAAATTAGGTTACATCTAGAGCATGGACTTTCTTTAATTCATATTTAAGGAGATTTGCTTAGATTTTGGATTTTAGGCTCTGAGAAGTCATTGCTGAATTTTGAGCAAGTAAGTCTCATGAAGGAATTATTCAGGATGACATGTCTGGTGGTGGTGTTTAGAATGTCTTGGAGGCTAGAGAGACTAGAGGCAGGAAGATCTGTTAGAAGGTGATTGTAACAGTCCAGATGTGTAGTGATGAGTGTCTGAGTTAGGGTTATGGAAGGGAAAATAGAAAGGAAGAGACAGACAGAGATGATAAAAAGAAAAAAATTAACAAACAGGAAACAGTGGCAAAGGAGAAACAGGGCCTTAAAATGACTGAATATTTAAAAAAATGAAAAAGATAGTCAATTCAATTTTAGACATTTTATGTGACTGTGAAACATATAGAGTGAAATAACCAATGGGAGTATATTTGGAGATGAGAAACTGGAAAGGTCAGACCAGGAGATATAGAGTTGTGTCACCAGCACAGAGGTGGTAGGTAGTTGAATTCCTGAGAGTGGATGGGTTCTCTGAGGTCATCCTGAGGACAGAATATATGTATATGTAGAGAGAGGAGCAGAAAACTAAAGAGAGACTCTGCAGAGTTGTTAGAGGTGGGAGGTAAAAGAGGAGCCCCTGAAGAAGACAGAGAGTGAGTGATTAAACATTTTTATTTGGAAAACCAGAGTATGCTAAAAGGGAAGGCTAGGGAAGATAGAGTTTAAGAAAAGGATGGCTAACAGTGTCCAATGCTACAGATGGACAAGTAATTCAGTCCTCAGTTCCTCAATTTTGTCCCACTGCCAGGATTGGCATCTTCTCTCTAATTTTACATTATCTCTCTTGAGAATCCTATCATCCTCCATATTCAGATATTGTTACTGTGTGTAATTTACAAGAGGTAGTGTGGAATAGCGGATAGAAGTCCAGCCTTGGAGTCAATAAGACTTGGGTTCAAGTTGGCTATGTGACTAGAAGCGAGTCATTCAACTCTTGGTGTCCTAAGCAAAATTAATTACATTTATGTATGTGTATATATCCATACAATTAGATACTGATTGCATTTTATATTACATACATGTACACACAACTGTCCATCTATTATCTATGTTCCTATAATAAATGTATGTATGTATCTATCTATCTAAAATCTTCCTTTCCTTTTTCACCACTCCATATATATATATATATATATATATATGTATGTATAATCTCCTAAGAGAACATAAGATCCTTAAAGGCAAGGAAAATCTCACTTTAGTATTTGTGCTCCTAGCACCTGGGCTTAGGTTCTTATTAAAGGTCTATCTAATGTATACATACATATAAACACACACATGTATATGTATGTATACATGTATACATATGCATATATACATAAGTATGTATTTATGTAGGTTGTTGTGAGTGTGGTACAGTGGAAGGAATCCTTTCTGAATTCAGCATTCTTGCTGAATGTGGAGTCAATGGATCTGGGTTCAAATAGTGGTTCTAATAGCTAGCATTTATAAAACACTGCAAGGTTTGAAAAACATTTTACAAATATTAACTCATTTGACCCTCACAATGACCCTGGGAGTTAGGTATTGTAATTATTCCAATTTTACAGATGAGGAAACTGAGGTAGATAGTAGTTAAGTAACTTGTCCAGGGTCATACAGCTATATCAAAATATCCCACCTAATTACTTTAGTGTTTAATACATGATTGTTGAATGAATCCTACAAATGCATTTTATTGGTAAAATGGGAGCTAAAGTTAAATAAAACTAAGTTTCTGAGGTTGGATTCGCATTCATATCTTTCTGACTCAAAGTCTAGTACTGTAAGCACTGTACCACCTACCTACCTCCTCACTGATTTTTATTGCTTATTACCTATGTAAGCTTGAGCAAGTTGCTTCACCTCTCTGGGTCTTAGTTTCTTCTGTATAATGAGAAGACTGAGTTAAATGGCCTCTAATGTCCCTTCTCTAAATCTTATGATCCATTACCAGGAGAACTGCAGAAACACATCTTTGCTAATGTTGACTGACAATGAACAGGAACTTGCAAATACATCTGTTACACAGGAGTTTAACAATGGGAGTTAAAGTTAAATAACCAAAAAAATTTCAAAATATCCCACCTAAATACTTTGGTATTTAATACATGATTGTTGAATGAATCTTACAAATGCATTTTATTGGTAAAATGGGAGCTAAAGTTAAATAAAAGATATTTTAAAGTGTCCCTCTCAAAGAGAGGGAAGATTCACTCCATCCATCTTACACTAATTATTTGCTCCCATATTTTTGCTCCTGATTTTAATTTCCCTTTTCTGTTGTTCATGTCTCAGGTTCTGCATGCTTAGAAATTGCTTGGCAGTTCAAGCTTTACCTTCTACATAGCCTATCATTGCCTTCTTGGCAGATTGTCAAATCTGTCCAGGCGATACGTCAGCCCCAGTCCAGATTAGACTAGTTGATCTAAGAAACAAGCCAGTGCAAAACAGCAAGATCCTCGTTAATTTTAATTAACAGTTCCAAACAGAGTTGCAAAACAAGGTCATTTTCCCTAAATGAATTATTAGCGCTGTAAGGAACAGACTTCAAGCGGCATTTTAAAACCTGGACTGTGAGCAAAATTTGTCTGTGATTATGTATGCCTTCCCAAACCAGTCCACCTTTGCAGGGTTTAAATGGGTATTACCTAGAAATACTGAAGTCAAAAGTTGCCGCTGACTTTCTTTTCTAACTTCCAAAATGGTCTGATTCAACTTTTGGGGGATATAATCGAGCAATAAAATTTTGAGCTGATTCAATTCAATGGATATTTGTGTTCTAGGTACTATGTTAGGTAGGACCTAGAATGTAAAGACAGTCTTTGCCCTCAAGGAGTTTACATTCTACATATGTGATCTTGGTCAAATTGATTCACTTCCTCCCAACTCAGTTATCTCATCTAGAAAATGAGGGGGATGGACTCTAGAGTCCCTTCTAATTCTACATTTATGATTCTATGATATCACTGGGAAAGGTGGGCAAATGGGCAGAATACTACTTATATACATATAGATAAGCAAGTAAAAAGGACATATGAGAAACTGCAAAATAATTTCACCAAGTAAGCATATATTAATAATAACTGAGGCTGAGGTAGGGATAGGCTTGAGTGGGAAGAAGGATCAAGAAGGGTCACATTAACAAGGTGGTGTCAGAGTAGTGTTTTGGAAGAAACTAGACCATCTAAAATGCAGAGGGGAAGAGTGAGTGCATTCCAGGCATGGAGAACAGCTTGTGCAAAGGCCTGAAGGTAGGAAATGTCATATTGCACATGATGGACAATTAGGAGGCCAGTTTGACAGCAATGAGTGGTGTATGAAGGGCAGTTAATATGAACCAATTTCAAATAATTTTTACCTCCTAACAACTTTTTTTGATCTAGACTTATGACACCATCTATGGAAAACTCCCTCCTCTGCCATGGATCTGTAAGCTCTTTGTATTAAAGGAGTATAGAGAGTGGCCTGAGGGAATTGAGAAGTTAAATGTCTTGCTCTTAGTTAAACCATTAGCATGTCTCCATAGTAGTTCTTAGTGAACCCAAGTCTGGTCCCCTGGCTTGCTATGCCATGCTACCCCAAGTTGACAGTTTGATAAGACAGAAAATGTCTACTAGGTAACTTCCTTTTAAAAGGTCCAGAACTTTTTTGAATTTATGTAACATATTTCTTACTCTTTGCTCATACTTACTTATTACTCATATACTCTTGCATATGACATCACAATCTTCTCGAAAGTTAATGATGCTACTATGGAGAGGATTTAATTACTTTGGAAATGTAGAGTATTAGGTTTACCTAACCAACTGGGATCCTAGTATTATGGACATGTTTATTATCTAAAACACTACTTTCATAAGCACTATAGGAGTGACAAAAAAAATGACAGAAAACACAAATGTGACTGTTTTTCAGATTTTTGTTTATTTTTTTTTTGGAAATCAGAAAACATTCTATTCATAAAACAGAATACAATGAAAACTATGGGAATGCTGTTGCGACCCCCACCCTACCTTCTCCTGGCTTCTTTAGCCATTTGATATCTGAAGGAAGAAACATCCTTCTCAGCTGAGAAGCTCATCTGAGAAACTGTTATATTCTGAGTTACAGTAACAGCTCTTATGAAAAATCACAACATTGCTAAAAGCAGCTACAGCCACTGACCTATCAGCTCGAGTCTGAAAGAGGCAAACATGGAAAGCTGTAGGGGTTGAACTAAACATATGGTATTGGGTTACCATTAATCTGGAGAAACAGACTATCAGCAAATTGAGAAAAGACTCTTATTACAGTCATTTGTCAAGCCTCTAAACTATCGCTTTCACTCTCCCTTTCTGATTTGTCTTCTTGTGTTGTGCTTTTTCTGTTGATTCATGGGTAGTGGCCATAGTATTGGATAGTGTCCCCATGCAAAAACTTAGAGATAAGAACTCACCAGTGATTTGGCAAGTGGACAGTGACATTGCAAATATTGCACAAAGTAAATGGAATTAGTCTTTCTTCTGTGTTCACAGGAGGGAAATGTTGGGTCATTGACTGAAGATGGCTTTTTGCCAATCTGTTTTGATTGCCTACATGCCCACCCAAGGTCAAGGAGGGTGAACTCAGACACAGTGACCTGGTCATGGTTATCTTGCTGCCCAAGCTGGTTAATGGACACATGCCTGGAACACAATCCTATTGTCCTGTCCCTGGCATTCTAATACCAGTGTTTGCAACATTTTGGGTCAGTTTGTAACACCCTGAGACATAGCTGAATGGAGTAGTGGGAAGATTTAGATGTGGAAAGGACCTTAGAGATCATTGAGTCCAACTCCTCATTGTACAGCTGGGGAAACTGAGGTCCAGAGAGGCTAAGTAATTTGCCCAAGTCACTTGGGTGGTGGGGATTTGAACCCAAATGTTCTGACTCCAAATTCTTTTCTTTCCATTAGTGGGTAAAGACTTTGTTTTTAGAACTGTCCCCCCTGTACATTTTTTATCTGAGTATATTCAAAGAGAAGGGAAGCAATGTGTCCTTAGAAATAAAACACTAAGCCTATTTAGTGAGTGGTCAACTTGGGGGGGGCAGATATTAAACCATTTATCTCATCAAATTGATGGGTCAGTTGAGTTAGAACACTTGAAGAAGTAATGCCTTAAATTTTATTATGCTTGAAATAGTAACTCCTTAGAGTAGTCACTACTTATAGCATTTCATTTATATGAAGTCCATTAATAGTTGGCAGCTGTCAGCCTGATTGGTCAATAGAAAGGTTCTAATGAGACCTACCAGTAATTGAAACTTCTCCCACAGCAAGAAGAGAATGTCTCAAATATTACATTTTCTTGAAATGCCTTTAGTTCTTTTCCTGAGAAAACAATGCCTTTAATTTTTCTTCTCCTTCTCCTCCTCCAAAACTCCCAAACCAAATCAAAACAACATGACCATCAAACACCTGAGTAAAAATGAAGATTTTGCTCAAATAACTAACTGGATCATCTGTCTACCTTACTCTAAACATCTGGATAATTGGGAATAGACTCATACTCCGGATATTGATGTAAGTTTTTATTGTTTGGGTTTTCTACTCTATGTCAGACTTTAACAAGAGTAGCAGCCATCTCTCCTTCATACGGGTACAGCCTTCCATAGGTAAAGAAATGCTTTAGTCATACAGAGAATGCAGCACAGAATCATAGAAATTTCAAGCTTGAAGGGTCCTTACAGATCATTTGTTCCAACCTCCTCAAAAGTCCCATATACTTTATTTCACTTTCTATTAAGCTACCAACCTTGGGACTCATAGAAAACAGCCCAGGAATGGATTTCCAATTTACACTTATTACCACCATGTCTCACCATCTGACCCAAATGATATTTCAGGATTTTGCTGTTTTGTGGCTGCCTCTCAAGTTCAGATGATATTTGGGACAATACACAGTCTTGGTCCATATGTACAATTCTCTGTGACATTAATGGGCCATCACTATAGACCAAGAATGGGCTATATGGTCTTTTGTCTGTAGCTGAAGTCAATCAGAATGCAATTATTCCCTAAGATGACTGCAAAGAGCTGGACTAACATTCATCAAACTAAAGGCCAAGAGGCATGACTGCAAAGGGGCAGGTCTCACATAAGCATAAAAGTCTTTATCTCAGTTACAATGCAGTACTACACTTTCTTTTGTGGTAACTACCCTCTAAGCAAGGAACTACAGTGTCCTTGACTCAGAGCATTGGAATTGGGTCCACTCTTGGAGGTGGGGGTACCCTGGGAGAAGTGAAACACTAATCTAAATGTGATGGGCTTTGATATTTCTAAGAGCAAATTTCTAAGAGCAAATCTAGGAGCTGGCCCGCTCCTTGAAGGATTGATTAACAGACCCAGAAAAAGCCAGAACCAGAGAAACAGGGCAGTTTGATGTTTTGTGGACAAGACATCCATATGATTAAATTTTTCACTCTTCATTTGGAAGCTTTGGCATTGTGTCGGCAGGTGTCAGAAGGGGTGTAATCATGTTGTTTATAGTTGGATACAGTGTGAAATGCACAAAGCAAATGTTAGTAATAGAGAATATAGAATTGATCATGAGAACCCCCTGGAGAATTCTTAGTTCCCATGTGGCTCATTATGAGGTTGAGAAAAAAACCGCATACTTCTCACACAAGCTTGTGGAAATGTCTAACTCTCACTTGTCAGTATGGAGACAACCAGGATCATTGTGAGGAACAAATGGTGCTTTTAAAAACCTGGGATATTTTGACAGGGCAGAAAATGACGAGTATCTGGCTCTTTAGTAATTCTCACCTATCTATATGATTTCTTTTTATTAGCAACGAGGAGAAAAGTACTGAAACAGCAAAGCTCTCCTCAACTTTCTTTCCCCAAGAATTAAATACAATGTTAATTGCTTCACCATTACATTATATCATTATAGAGAGGTTGTCGCATGTTGGATATAAGGCTATCCTGGGAATGACCAAGGCCTCTGTTCAAATTCTTCTTATGACACAAACTAGCTATATGACTGTGGCCAAGTCATTGAACCTCTTATTGTACTTGGCTGCCCTCTAAGACAGTGAGTTGTGGGCATATTTCCAATTGGCATAGGTGGAGGGACTTTCAATTAAATTCCATAATTATATTCAACAAGCATTGACTATGTAACAGAACTTTTGCCTTGAGGCATTGGGAATACAAAAGCAGAAATAAAAACAGGTTCTGCCCCCTAAGAAGTCATATTCTACCATGGCTTGCTTGTCTGAGGCACAGAGAGGTTTCCACTCTGACCATTTCTGATACCCATGAAATCCCAGGTCCAAATCCAAAACAACAACAAAGCAGCATTATATAATGATCCCGTGGATACTAATATTAACATGCTTTGCTTCTCTACCTCTGTCTCTTTGTCTCTTGTCTCTCCCTCTGTCTCTCTCTCTCTCTGTCTTTCTCTTTCCCTCCCTCTGTCTCTCTCTCTTTCTGTCTCTCACCCTCCTTCCTTTCCTCCCTGTCTCTCTGCCCCTTTTTCTCTCCACCATGACCCCCATACCAAAAAGCAAACACTTTATATGCATTAGTTAGTGGCAAGTGAGTTTGTATCATCTGGGAAATATTCTGGTCCCAGTGAGAATGCAGCTTGAGATGAGAGTCTGTATCTCACTCTGTATGTGAGGGAAGCCCAAAGCACATAGAAGCCCTGATGTGACAGTTTCCTATTTCACTTCAGAGCCTATGGCACGCAAGTCAGCAAGTTCTGGTATGTATGACTCTATGGAACTGGAATCAAAAGGCTGCTTCATGTGCTACGCTTGACATTACTGTACGGCATATGGCCACAGTGTTACTGAGAGACATGATTTGTTTTCCCGTTGCTGGGATTCCCACTTGTGATTTCATAGAGACCTGTTACATAGCTAAATGCCTGTGGTGTGGTCTAATTCTGTACCTAGAGACTTACTGCCAGGGAGCAAGCCTCCCTCAAATTGGCAGGGTGGTATTCTGGTTACATAACTCTGGACTCTTTGAGGAGAAGGTTAAGGGGTAAAAGAAATCTTCTGTCAGAAAGTACGGATGTTTCAAATGGTGTCATGAAGGCTTGGTTTCATAGGCTCGTGGAGCTCAGGCTGAAGGGACCTTTGGAGGCCATCTAGGTCACCTCCACTTGTTTTTCCAGATGAGGACCAGAGAAGTTAGGTGACCTGCTGAAGTCACCCAGGTAATAAGCATTAATCCTAAGTCTGCCAATTCTACTGCAAAGACACTGACCAAAGGCTTCCTTTCTGTCATGCTTCTGGCCATTTGGCACCCCAAACTTTGGCCTAAGTCAAGAGTAGTATGTGTAAAAGACAGAAGGCACTGAAGAGGATGAAGGAAATAGGTCTGTGGGCCAGCTATGATGGCTACTTTCACCTTGGGCTCTTGACTCTGGGTATTTTTTTTTTTTATTTTTGCAGGGGGGAAGGTAGGGAAATTGGGGTTAAATGACTTGCCCAAAGTCACATGACTAGTTTTTTGTGTTAAGCATCTGAGTTTGGATTTGACCTCAGGTTCTCCTGACTCCAGGGCCCATGCTCTATTCACTGAGCCACCTAGCCACCCATCTGGGCATTTTTTACTGGCCATCTAACACATCTGTGGCCTTTCTAACCCCCTTCAAGTCTCAATTAAAGTCCCTTCTTCTACAAAAAAAATGAACAAACCCTTTCCTCATCTCCCTTAATATCAGTGCCTTCTCTGTGTTGATTATCTCCAATTTATCCTATACAAATAAGGTGTCCCAAAAGTCCCAGTATAGTTTTAAGCAATAAAGCTTCAATTTAAACTTAAAGATATTAGTTATTGTTAGCTATTGTTGTTTAAGCTACAAGTGTTATTATCTCCATTTTACAAATAAGGGAACTGAAGCACTGAGATGATGGCCCATCATTATACATCTAGGAAGGATTTGAATCACTTTTGAACCCTGACTCTGATTCCAGCATTAACCATAGTATTGTATTTAGAGAACTATTATGTATGTATAATGTGATTAAAAGTTTTTTTTTTCTTGGTCTGGACTTGAGTTTATAAAACTTGAAACTATTACCTATTAAAACTTAAAAAATCACTGAGACCTTTGATATACCCAATATGTTTTGTTTATACATGGGCCATATCTTGTTTGCATGTTGGCTCCCCAGTAACTCCTTGAGAGCAGGAACTGTTGTTTGCCTTTCATTGTATCTTAAGTGCTTAGCACAGGACCTGGCACATAGCAGACATAAATGTTGGATGACTGACTTGCTCTCCCATTTCTTATTTAATGTGGAGTCTGCTTGGTGGGAATACTGTGGGGACTCCAATAGATCTTATTTATGTCAACCAGCCCAGCCTGGAAACAAGTACATTCAGGATCACTATCCTGTCTAATCTTGTAGGTATTTTTCCCTGACAGAGTGGGGGTAGGGTATCCAAAATAATCAGAACTTCATCGCCCTAGAGCAGGTCCCTGAAATAGAAAATTATCACAATTGTCCTTGTGTGCTGGCCTGGAATGTATGGTAAATATATTAATTCTTTGCTGGGATATCTCCCTTTATATATCAATAACAATAAGAGGAAACTTTGGGTCCTTTTTGCCTTTCTGACACCTCTCTTCTTGCCTTCTGAGTCTTCTTTGCCCTAACCTCTAAAATACCTGTCCAGCATTCTAAGTCATCCATATGACTGTAGGCTTGGGTGATATTGATGGTAATTATGACAATAATAATTGACATTTAAGCATTAAGTTTTTATATATGCATATATTACATATATACACACATACATACACATATACATACATATATACATACTGTAGCTCTAATGCAATATTCACAGTGCCAACAGGCATGATAAATATACCTGCATAGTGTTTGATCGCAAAATATAACAGACTCTCCATACAGAAGACAGAAGCAAAACATGTATTCACACCAGAAAACGGAATCCCAAAACCAGTAAGCCAATTCCATCATAGAAGCAAAGAAGTTAATGAGCCACAACAGCACAGAAAGCCACATCATCCTCTAACCTTCCCACAAACCAACACAAAACCAATATTTATTCACAAGCCTATCTTTCTCCCTTGGAAACATGTTCGTCTCCCAACCATCTAGCTGTCTTCGACTCCCAGCTTCTTGTGGGCTCTGCTTCACCCTTCAGCAAACTCCTTCCACCACAGGCTCCATGTGAGTACATTCAGTCTATTAGGGGACAGAGTGTATTTTCAAATCAGGGAAGATCTTCAAATTCCCATTACCATTATTACACACACACATACATACACACACATATATATGCACACATATACATACATACACATCTACATATACACACATATACACACACATGTATTTATCCCGTTTGAGCCTTATAACAGTCTCATGAGATAGGTATTGACAGATGGTGGTTGTTATTGTTATCCAAATGGGCAGACATTCTTTTTGCCCATACTTTTTTCCTACTGTGCCTTCCCATCTCTGAGCCTGCTAAGACTTGACATAGACCTCAGATAGAGGAGGAGAGTGTTGCAGGTAAGGGAGGCTGTTTTTGTTTGGATGACATGAGGGTGATGGCTATAGATGGAGAAGACACTGAAAGAAGAGTGTGGGATACAGGACTGTGGGTTGTTGAAAAGGGGAATTCTTTGGTAAATGCACTAAGATTCCTTGTGAATTAGTAGTAGAAAAAAAAACTCTGAAGGTATGATAAAGACAGAGAGTAATTAGATAAATGCTAGAAAAAACAAATAAACAAAAAAATCCAATGGCCCAACAACAAAAGGAAATAGAATAGGCTTTAACCAAACAGTCTTAAACCCACAGTCTAGCCATTAAAAACTTTCCACAGGGGAGGTAGCCTAGAGGCAAGCTCATTATCATCCTTACCATCAGCACCTCTCACAAGTATGCATTTAATTTTATTGTCACACTTGACTTTTAAGATCGGTAAAGAGCAGCATTTACAAAGTTGTTAACAGAGTCTCCCTAAAGGTATGAGATGGAATTGATTATTGGATGTTTACCAAGCCCTCTGGAAGTGTTCACTCCCTGAGAGGAAAATGTGAGTTTAGGGATTGTCATTCCAGTATGAGAGAAACCTGTCTTTGTTGTTCCAAAGATAGATTTCTGTTTCTGTCTGGGGGTTGCAGTGACAAGCCTGGGTGATCACAAGTTCTGGTAAAAGGTGAAACTAAACTAATTGGACTGAGAACATTGGGTCAGAATTTGAAAGTTGGCTAAGCATATCACACTTCCTCATAAAAACAAGATCACATAGTTTCAGAGTTAGTGTATGGTTATTAACTAATAATAATAATTATTATTAATAACTAGCATTCCTTATGGCACTTTAAAGTTTGCAAATAGCTTTACAAATATTATCTTCTCTAATCCTGACAGAAACTCTAGGAGGGAGGTGCTGTTATTATCCTCATTTTACAGATGAAGAAATTGAGGCAGGCTGAAGTTAAGTGACTTAATCTCAGAAAGATCACAAGATATGAAAATTTAAGTGTTGGAGCCACTATGCAATGATAGACACTTCAATGACCAATTAGTAGTGAACTGAAGGATCAGGGACTCAGGAAAACAATTTGGAGCTATACAAAAGAGTATAATCATAGACCTGAAATGTACCTCTTTTGGGACTTATGGAACCTAAGATCACACAAGACATTTGATAGCAAAGCCTAGATTGGAACTCAAGAATCATGAATTGTCTTATACTGTATGCAAATACAATAGACAGATAACCTATGCCTTCAACTAAGTATATGATGAAACTATTGAACAGCACAGGACCAAGACCAGATACCTGGGCCATTCCATTAGAGATTTTCTTCCAACTTGCCAATAATTTTGATCATTAAGAGCCATCGTGGTTTCCTCATCAATAGGTCATCTCAAAACCTTGTTTCATTTTACTTTATTTTAAAATTATTTTTACATTCACTTAAAAACATTTTTGACTTCAATTTTTTTCCATCCCTTCAGCACTATCCCACCTGTTGAGAAGAGAAGCTATATGATACCCATTGTACATGTAAAGTCATGAAAAACAGATTCCATATTAACCACAGTGTCAAGGAAAAAAAAAGAAAAAATGCTCTAATCTGCACTCAGTGTTCTTCAGTTCTATTCATGGAGGTGTATAGTATTTTTAATCATGATTCTTTTGTAATTATTGTGGATCACTGTATTGATCAGAATAGTTAAATTTTTCACAGTTGATCATAATTATAATATTTTTGTTAGTAGGTACAACTTTCTTCTGGTTCTGTCTACTCACTTTGCATCAGTTCAGATCAGTCTTCCTAGATTTTTCTGAATCCATCCTCCTTGTTATTTCTTATAGCACAATAATATTCCCTTGCAATCATATACCACAACTTGTTCAGTCATTACCCAATTAATGGGCATCCCTTTGATTTCCCATTCTATGCCACCACAAAAAAGAGGGGTTATTAATATTTTATACATATAGGTCCTTTCCCTTTTTCTTCAATTTCTTTGTGATACAGACCTAATAGTGGTTTTGCTGGATCAAAAGGTTATGAACAGTTTTATGTCCCTTTAAGCATAGTTTCAAATTGTTCTCCAAAATGGAGAATTGGAACAATTCATAACTCTACCAACAGTGTATTAATGTTGCTATTTTTCCACATCCACTCTAGCATTTGCCATTTTCCTTTTCTGTCATGTTAGCCATTCTGATAGGTGTGAGGCAGAACCTCAGAGTAATTTTTAATTTGTATTTCTCTAATTATTAGTGATCTGGGGGTATTTTTTCATATTATTATTGATAGCTTTGATTTCTTCTTCTGGAAACCACCTGTTCAAAAACTTTGACCATTTGTTAGTTTGTGAATGTTTTTTATATACAGATTTGGCTCAGTTCCCTATATATTTGAGAACTGAGACCTTTATCAGAGAATCTTGCTGTAAATTTCCCCTACTCTCCCATTTCCTGCTTTCCTTCTAATTTTGGTTGCAGTGGTTTTATTTGTGTAAAAATATTGAGTTTCATGTAATCAATATTATCCCTTTTACTTCCTTTGATTCTCTCTATCTCCTCTTCAGTGATAAAATCTTCCCTTATCTGTACTTCTGACAGGTAATTTTTTTTTCCATGCTCCCCTAATTTACTTATCATATCACTCTTTGTGTCTAATCATGTACCCATTTAGAGCTTATTCTGTTATACAGTGTGAAATGTTTATCTTTGCCTAGATTCTACCAGATTGCTTCAGAATTAGATTGGAGCAAATGGAAGCTAATGACTTTATGAGAAATCAAGATGCTGTTAAACACATCCAAACAAATGAAAGAATAGAAGGCAATGTGAAATATCTCATGGGAAAAACCATTGACCTACAAAATAGATCCAGGAGAGATCATTTAAAAATTATTGGACTACCTGAAAGCCATGATCAAAGTAAGAACCTAGAAATCATCCTCCAGGAAGTTCTCAAAGAAAACTGCCCTGATGTTTTAGAACCAGAGGGCAAAATAGAGGTTGAAAGAATCCACCAATCACCTCCTGAAAAAGATCCCAAAAAGAAAACTCCTAGGAATATTACAGCCAGGTTCTGGAATTTCCAGATTAAGGAGAGAATATTACAAGCAGCCAGGAAGAAACCATTTCAATATTGTGGAAACACAATCAGGATAACCCAGGATCTGGCAGCTTCTACACTGAGGGATTGAAGGACTTGGAATATGATATTCTGGAGGTTAAAGGAGCTGGGATTAAGACCAAGAGTCACTTACCCAGTAAAACTGAGTATCATGTTTCAGGGGAAAATATGGTCATTCAGTGGAATAGAGGACTTTCAAACATTCTTGCTGAAAAAAACAGTTGAATAGAAAATTTGACATTCAGATACTAGAAAGAAGAGAAGCATGAGAAGGTAAACAGGGAAAAGAAATCATAAGGAAGTTATCAAAGTTGAATTATTAACATTCCTACATGGAAAAACAATAATTGTAACTGATGAAACTTTTCTCAGTAGTTGAAAGGAATATATATATATATGAGGGCATATGAGCATATGAATACATATGTGAATGTGTACATATATGTTTACAGGTATACATAGATAGAGGGCACAGGACCAATTTAACAGGAAGGGATTGTGAAGTGAAAAAGTGAAATTAAGAGGTGAGAGAGGAATATAATGAGGAGATGGGGAGAGACAGAAAGGGGTAAACTTTCTCATATAGAAGAGGCAAGCGAAAATGGTTAGAAAAGGAGGGGAAGAATAGGAAGGCAAAAGGGAATGGGTCAAACTTATTCCCATTGAATTTGGCTTGAGGAGGGAATGAAACACACACTAAATAGGGTATCTCACCCTACAGGAGAGTAGAGGGGAAGGGGATGAGAGGGGGGATGATGGAAGGGAGGACAGGCTGGGGGGAGGGAAGTTGGAAGCATCCACTTCTGAAAAGGGATGGGATCAAAGTAGAGAATAGAACAAGTGGGAGGTGGGATAGGAGGGAGGGAAATATAGTCAGTCTTTTACAATATATCTACTATGTTATTGTTTTGCATTAGCCACACATGTACAACCTATACCGAACTGCTCATCTTCCCAGTAAGGGTGGGTTACAAGGGAGGATGGGAATGAATCTGGAATTCAAAGTTTTAAAATTAAATATATATATATATATATATATATATACTATTATTAATACTATTTTACATGTAATTGGGAGATAAGATATACAGGCACTGGGGCATAGAGATCCAGTGGAAAAGTTGAAAGGGGTATGGGAAAAAATATGGGAGAGAGCAGATTGGAGGAGGGGATATCCTGTGGGACTCCTATTTTGGGGCAGTGGGTAGGGGAAAAACGGGGAGGAAATTTGTAACTCAAAATCTGGTGGAAATGAATGATGTAAATCAGAAGTTAATAAAACATTTGGAAAAAAATAAAAATAAAGTTTTTAATTGCTTCAACTAGTTGATTCTCTAGGTCTGTATAAATATTTCATCATATTATCTGCAAAAAGTGCTAGTTTTGTTTCCTTGTTTCCTATTCTTATTTCAATATTTTTTCCTATTCCTATAGCTAGCTATTGAATGATAATGGTTATAAAAGACATCTTGCTTCACCTCTGATCCCATTGAGATGACTCTAGAGCATCTCTTTTACAGGTAGTGCTTGTTCTTGATTTTATACTGATATTACTTATTATTTTTTAGAAAGCTCCATTTATTCCTGTGCTTTCTGGTGTTTTTAATAGGAATGGGTATTGTATTTTGTCTGAAGTTTCCTCTTCATCTTTTGATATAACCATATGATTTTATTTGGTCATTGGTATGGTGAATTATAGTTTTCCTAATATTAAACTAGTCCTGTATTCCTGGTACAAATCTTATCACTAGGTCATAGAATATGATCTTTGAGATATATTGCTGTAATATGCTTGCAAGTATTTTATTTAAATTTTTGTATCAATATTCATTAGGAAAATTGGTCTATAGTTTTCATTTTCTGGTTTTGCTCCCCTTATTTTAGATATAAAAATCATATTTGTGTCATAGAAGGAGCTTGATAGTACTTTTATACCTATTTTTTCCAGATACTTTAAATAGCATTAAATCAATTGTTCTTTAAATGTTTTGTACAATTTACTTGTGAATCTATCCATTCCAGAAGACTTTTTTTTTCCTTAGGGAGCTCATTTATGACTTTTTCAATTTCTTTTTCAAAAATAGGGTCATTTAAGCATTCTATTTCTGTTAATCTTTTATTAATCTTTGTGAGTAATGTTTTTGGAAATATTAATTTGTTCACTTAGATTCTCAGTTTTATTTGCATGTAATTGGAAAGATACATCCCATTAATTGCTTTACTTTTACCTTCTTTATGGCTGCATTTATCCTTTTCATTTTTGATCCTGGTATCCTGTTGTTTTTTTAAACTAATTAACCAATGGTTCATCTATTTTATTGGTTCTCTCCCCCCCCCTCATAAAACCAGCTCTTGATTTTATTTATTAGCTCAATGGGTTTTTTTACTTAAAATTTTATTAATTTCTCCTTTATTTTTCAGAATTAGTATTTGGATATTTAATCAGGACCTTTGAATTTGTCCTTTTCTTAGTTTTTTTTTCTTTAAGTGTATGGACAATTTTCTCTTTTACTGATGCAAGAATTTAGCGATATAAAATTTCCCTTAAGTATTCCTTTGGCTGCATCCTATAAATTTTGACATGCTGTCTCATTGTTTTTGTCTTTAATGAAATTACTGATTGTTTTTATAGCTTATTCTTTGACCCACTCATTCTTGAGAATTAGATTACTTAGTTTCCAATTAATTTTTATATATGCTTCCCAGACACTTTTCTGAATGTAATTTTATTGCATTATGGTCTGAAAAAGGGTGAATTTAATATTCTTGTTTTTCTATATTAGTTTGTGAGGTTTCTGTGTCCTAATACATGGCCAATTTTTGTGAAGTGCTATGTACAGGTGAGAAAAAGTTATACTTCTTTCTATTCCCATTAGCTTTCTCAAGAGGTTTATCATATCTAAGTTTTTCTAAAATTATATTCATTTCCTCAATTTCTTTCTTATTTATTTTATGATTAGGTTTACCTAGCTCTGGGAAAAGTAAGTTGAGGTTTTCTACTAATAGTTTTGCTGTCCACTTGCTTTTTTAACTCATTTAACTTTTCCTTTCAGAATTTGGATTCTATGGTATTTGGTATATATATGTTTAGTGCTGATATTACTTATTGTCTATGGAAACTATTAGCAAAATATACTTACCCTAATTATCTCTCTTTTTTTTAAGCAATTGGGGTTAAGTAACTTGCTCAAGGTTACACAGCCAGTTATTTCTGGGTGTGGTGCTAAGTATCTGAGCCTGGGTTTGATCCCCAAGTCATCCCAACACTGGAACCGATGCTCTTACTCGCTGAGTCACCTGGCCACCCCTTACCTCTTTTAATAAGGTCTAATTTTGCTTTTACTTTGTCTAAAGTATTGATTATTACACCTGCCTTTTGAAAAACTTCAGTTGAAGTATAATAGATTCTGTTCTAGACCCTTATTTTGACTCTGTGTGTCTTTCTGTTTCAAGTGTGTTTTTAGTTTTAACTTGACCTAGGAGTTCTGGAATTTGACTGCAATATTGCTTGGAGTTTTCACTTTGGGATCTCTTTCAGAAGGTTAGATAATATAATATCTAGGCTCTTTTATTGATCATGGAATTCAGGGTGTCCAGTAATTCTTAAATTATTTCTTTTCAATCTATTTTCTAGGTCAGTATTTTTTTATGAGATATTTCACATTTTCTTCCATTTTTGGACTTTGTTTTATTGTTTCTTGATTTCTCATGGGATCACTAGCTTCTACTTGACCAATTCTAACTTTTCAGGAATTAGTTTCTTTGGTGAGATTTTGTCCCTCTTTCACAATTCTACCATTTCCCCCCACTTAATAATTTATTTTTTTCCAATTACATGTAAGATAGTTTTCAACATTTATTTTTATAAGATTTTGAGTTCCAAATTTTTTCCACCCTATATCCCCTCCCGCCCATTACCCTGGCCCTCTTCCCCCAAGGACAGCAAGAGATCTGATATTGTTTATACACGCACAATCATGTTAAACATATTTCAACATTATTCATGTTGTGAAAGAAGAATCAGAACAAAAGGGAAAAATAATAAAAAAATTGAAGATAGCATGCTTTGATCTACATTCTGACTCCATAGTTCTTTCTCTGGATGTGGATAGCATTTTCCATCATGAATTTTTAAAAATCATCTAGGATTATTGTATTGCTGAGAAGAGCTATATCTATGATAATTGATCATTGTGTCACTGTGTGCAATATTCTCCTGGTTCTGCTCATTTCACTCAGCATCAGTTCATATGTCTTTCCAGGTTTTTCTGAAATCCGCCTCTTTGACACTTTTTATAGTTTAATACTCTTCCATTACATTCATATACTACAACTGGCTCAGTCATTTCCCAATTGATGGGCATCCCTTCAATTTCTAATTCTTTGTCATCACAAAAAGAGATGCTATAAGTTTTTTTTTTTAATGTGGGTCCTTTTCCTTTTTTTGTGATCTCTTTGGGATACAGACCTAGTAGCAGTATTGTTGGGTCAAAGGGTATGCACAGTTTTATAGCCCTTTGAGCATAGTTCCAAATTGTTTCCATAATGGTTGGATGAGTTCAAAACTCCACCAACAGTGCACTAGTGTTTCAATTTTCCTACATCTCCTCTAACATTTATCATTTTCCTTTTTTTTTTATCACATTAGCCAATATGATAACTATGAAGTGGTACCTCAAAGCTGTTTTAATTTGCATTTCTCTAATTAATAATGATCTAGAGCATTTTTTATGTGACTATAGATAACTTGAATTTCACCTGAAAACTGCATGTTTACATACTTTGATCATTTTTAAATTTGGTAATGACTTTTATTCCTATAAATTTGATTTGGTGCTCTATAAAATTTATAAATGAGATCTTTATCAGAGGCACTGTCAGAAAAATTCTTTCCTAGCTTTTTCCTGCTTTACTTCTAACATTGGTTGCATTGGTTATGTTTGTGCAAAAGCTTTTAAAATATTTTTTTTGTATTTCATAATGTTCTCTATCTCTTGTTTGGTCATAAATTCTTCTGTTCTCCATAGACATGACAGGTAAACTATTCCTTTCTCTCCTAATTTACTTATGGTATCACACTTTATGTCTAAATCATGTATGCATTTTGATCTTATCTTGCTATATGGTGTGAGAGGATGGTCTTTCCCTAGTTTCTGCCACACTATTTTCCAGGTTTCCCAGCAGCTTTTGTCAAATAGTGGGTTTTTATTCCAGAAGCTGGAGTCTTTCAGTTTATCAAATAGTGGATTACTATAGTGATTGACTACTGTGTCGAGTACCTAATCTATTCCACTGATCCACCACTCTATTTCTTAGCCAGTACCAGACAATTATGATGATTGCCACTTTATAATATAGTTTTAGATCTTGGCCACCTTCCTTTTCTTTTTTTTTCATTAATTCCCTTGATATTCTTGACCCTTTGTTCTTCTTGATGAATTCTGTTATTATTTTCTCTAGCTTTATAAAATAATTTTTGGTAGTTTGATTGGCATGGTACTGAATGAATAAATTAATTTAGGAAGAATTGTCATGTTAATTATATCAGCTCAGCCTACTCATGAGCAAGTGATATTTTCTTCAGTTGTTTAGATCTGACTTTGTGTTAAAAGTGTTTTGTAATTGTATTAATATAGTTCCTGGGTTTGTCTTGGCAGGTAGACTCCCAAATATTTAATATTATCTATAGTTTTTTTTTAAAATGAAACTTTTCTTTTTATGTCTTGCTCATGGAATTTGTTGGTAATAAATATTATATATATATATAAATGCTGATGATTTATGTGGGATTATTTTATATCCTACAACTTTGCTAAAGTTGTTAATTATTTTAAGTAGTTTTTAGTTGATTCTTTAGGATTCTCTAAGTATACCATTATATCATCTGCAAAGATTGATACTTTTGTTTCCTCATTGCCTATTCTAATTCCTATAATTTCTTTTTTTCTCTTATTGATAAAGCTAATTTTTCTAATAAAATATTGAATAATAGTGGTGATAATGGACATCCTTGCTTTATCCCTGTCCTTAATGGAAATGCTTCTAGCTTATACCCATTACATATAATGCTTGCTGATCATTTTAGATGGATACTGCTTATTGTTTTAAGGAAAACTCCATAAATTCCTAGCTCTCTGTTGTGTTTTTCATAGGAATGAGAGTTGTATTTTTAAAAAGCTTTTTCTGCATCCTTTGAGATAATTATATGTTTTTTGTTAGTTTTGTTATTGATATGGTCAATTATACTTACAGTTTTCCTAATATTAAACCAGCTCTGCATTCCTGGTGTAAATCCTACCTGGTCATAGTATATTACCTTCATGCTAAATTACTAAAATTTTTGCATCAATATTCATTAGGGAAACTGGCTGTAATTTTTTTTCAGTTTTGGCTCTTCCTGCTTTATGAATCAGCTTCATATTTGTATCATAAAAGAAATTTGGTAGGACTCCTTAACTTCTTTTTCTGAATAGTTTATATAGTATTAGAATTAATTTTTCTTTAAATGTTTCGCAGAATTCAGTTGTAAATCTATATGTCCCAGGAAATTTTTTTAAGGAGTTAGTTGATGGCTTGTTCAATTTCTTTTTCTAAAATGGGGCTATTAAAGTATTTTATTTCCTCTTCTGCTAATCTGGACAATTGATATTTTTGTAAATATTCATTCATTTCACTTAGATTATCAGAGCTGTTGTCATACATTTGGGCAAAGTAGCTCCCAATTATTGCTTCAATTTCTTCTTCACTGGTGGTGAATACAACCTTTTGATTTTTGATACTGATAATTTGGTTTTCTTCTTTCTTTCCTTTTAATGAGAATAACTAAAAGTTTATTTATTTTCCTGTTTTTATTCATAAAACCAGCTCTTGCTTTTATTTATTAGTTAATAATTTTCTTACTTTCAATTTTTATTAATCTTTAATTAGAGTTTTAAAATTTCTCATTTGATGTTTAATTGGGGATTTTTAATTTATTCTTTTTCTAGCTTTTTTAGTTGCATGCCCAATTAATTGTTCTCCTCTTTCTCTACTTTATTCATGTAAGCAGTTAGAGATATAAAATTTCCCCTAAGAACTGCTTCAGCTGCATCCCATAAATTTTGGTACATTGTCTCATTATTATTCTCTTTGATGAAATTAGTATTTCTATGATTTTTTGTTTGACCCACTCGTTCTTTAGGGATAGATCATTTAGTTTCCAATGAATTTTAATCTATCTTTCCCTGGCTTTTTATTAAAATGTAATTTTCATTGCATAATGATCTGAAAAGGATGCATTTAATATTTCTGCCTTTGACTGTGAGGTTTTTATTCTCTATTACATGGCCAATTTTTGTAGGTGCCATGTACTGCAAATAAAAATGTATATTCCTTTCTATCCCCATTCAATTTTCTCCAGAGGTTGATTGTAGATAACTTTTCTAAAACTGTTTACCTACTTAGCTTCTTTCTTGCTTATTTTGTGATTAGATTTATCTAATTCTGAGAGAAGGAGGTTGAAGTCCCCCACTAGCATAGTTGTGCTGTTAATTTCTTTCTATAACTCATTTAACTTCTCTTCTAAGAATTTGGATGCTATTCCACTTGGTGCACATACATTTAGTATTGATATTACTTTATTGTATATGGTAACTTTTAGCAAGATGTAGTTTCCTTCTTTATTCGTTTAGTTAGATGTATATTTTCTTTTGCTTTGTCTGAGATCATATTGCTGCCTCTGCTTTTTTACATCAGCTGAAGAATAATATATTCTGCTCCCTCCTTTTACCTTTATTCTGTGTGTGTTTCTTGTAAACAACATATTGTAGGATTGCTGGATTTAATCCATTCTTCTATCTGCTTCCATTTTACAGGAGAGTTCATCCCATTCACATTCACAGTTATGATTCCTGCATATTTCCCTCCATCCTATTTTTCTCTCTGTTTATACTTTTCTCTCTCTCCTTTTATCCTTTCACTCCTCAACAGTGTTTTGCTTCTTACCAGTGCTTCCCTCAATCTGCCCTTCCCTTCTATCAGTCCCTCCCTCCCTTTTCTTTCTCCTTTCACCTCCTATTTCCCTATAGGGTAAGATAAATTTCTATACCCAACTGACTGTGTGTATTATTCCCTCTTTGACACAAATCTGATGAGAGTAAGATTCAAACAATGCTCACCCCCCATCTTTCTCTCTACCATAATAGGTATTTTATGCCTCTTCATGTGATATAATTTACCTTATTTTGCCTCCACCTTTCCTCTTCTCCCAATACAATCTTTTTTTATCCCTTAATTTTTATATCATCATATCAAAGTCAACCTATATCCACACTCTCTGTGTATACTCCTATCTGCCTTAATAGAGATACAGTTCTCAAGAGTTACAAGTATCATCTTCTTGTGTAGGGATGTAATATTTTATTCTTTCCTATTTACCTTTTTTATACTTCTCTTGAATCTTGTATTTGATGATCAGATTTTTTTGTTAAGCTTTGGTTTTTTCATCAGGAAAGTTTGAAAGTCCCCTATTTCACTAAAAATCC
>NW_027186473.1:52533115-52650893 GCF_028583685.1 Petaurus breviceps papuanus
TTTTTTCTATTCCCTTCAATTATTTTCATACTGATGAATGTTTCATCAGTTACAATTATTGTTTTTCCATGTAGGAATGTTAATAGTTCAACTTTGATAAGTTCCTTATGATTTCTTTTCCCTGTTTACCTTCTCATGCTTCTCTTGCTTCTTGTATCTGAATGTCAAATTTTCTATTAAACTCTGTTTTTTTCATCAAGAATGCTTGAAAGTCCTCTATTCCACTGAATGACCATATTTTTCCCTGAAACCCTATACTCAGTTTTGTTGGGTAGGTGATTCTTGGTTTTAATCCCAGCTCCTTTAAACTCTGGAAGATCATATTCCAAGCCCTTTGATCTCTCAGTGTAGAAGCTGCCAGATCCTGATTGTATTTCCACAATATTCAAATTGTTTCTTCCTGGCTGCTTGTAATATGCCCTCCTTGATCTGGAAATTCTGGAACCTGGCTATAATATTCCTAAGAGTTTTCTTTTAGGGATCTTTTTCAGGTGATTGGTGGATTCTTTCAACCTGTATTTTGCCCTCTGGTTCTAAAACATCAGGGCAGTTTTCTTTGAGAACTTCCTGGAGGATGATTTCTAGGTTCTTACTTTGATCATGGCTTTTAGGTAGTCCAATAATTTTTAAATGATCTCTCCTGGATCTATTTTCCAGGTCAGTGGTTTTTCCCATGAGATATTTCACATTGCCTTCTATTCTTTCATTTGTTTGAATCTTCTTAACAGCATCTTGATTTCTCATAAAGTCATCAGCTTCCATTTGCTCCAATCTAATTCTGAAGGAATGATTCTTCTCATTGAGTTTTTGAGATTCTTTTTCCATCTGGCAAATTTGGCTTTTTAAGGCATTCTTCTCCTCATTGCCTTTTTGAGCTTCTTTTGCCATTTGAGTTAGTCTATTTTTTAAGGTGTTATTTTCCTCAGTCAGGCTGCTTACTCTCATTTTGTAATTTTCTTGCATCTTTCTCATTTCTCTTCCCAATTTTTCCTATACTTCACTTATCTGCTTCTCAAGGTCCTCTATGGCCTGTAACTAGCTTGTATTTTCCTTTGAAGCTTTTAGTGCAGGAGTTCTGACTTCACTGTCTTCCTCCTGTTTCATGCTTTGCTCCTTTTTGTCCCCAAAATAGGAGTGTAATGTTGGAATCTTCCGTCTGCTTTGTTTCCTTTTGCCTGGTCAGGTCGCCCCTCAGTCACTTGACCCCTGGGTTTTTTGTCACAGTAGGACTCTGCCACCAGACAGTGGACCTTTTGTCCCAAATGCTACAGTTTTCTCAGCTGCTGGAGGTATTAGATGGGTGCCCTCTCTGAGGCCTCCACACACTCTGGCAAGCTGGACACATAGCCCAGGATCTCCACCGTAGACTTCAATCCAGATCTAAGCAGGTTAAAGCAAAAGCAATTACCCCTCAGACTGGTCCCTTTGTTCCTCTACACTCTGCAGGCCAGGAGCTGAAGTTGCCAAATGGTGCTGACTGGCTGTACTGATGTCTCACGTCTTCTTGCCTTGGGGGCAAAGGCCATGCACTCCCATGTACTGGGTCCCAAAGTCCAGATTGCACTGACCTCTCACTTTGTCCTTTGCATCTATGTGTTGATAATTCTGGAAATAGCCATAGCTGCTGCTGATCTGGAGTCCCTGTGGCTGGTGGCCAGTCAGGCCTGCCCTGGGGCTAAAATCTTTGGCTCACAGACCTGGGCTCAGCTCCCAGAGCGCTGCGCTGGCCAATTCCTGCCAGCCTACCGGGCTTGCCTCAGTGGGAGGTTAGCTTCTCTGTGTCATTTTGTGAGTTCTGCAGCTCCACAGTTTGTTCAGAGTCCCCTTTTTACATTGATTGGGGAAGGTGGAAGCCGGAGCTGCTCAGAGGTCATGCTTCTACTCTGCCATCTTGACTCTGCCCCCACAATTTCTGCTTTCTTTTTTTTTTTTTAACATTTTCTTTTATTTTTTCTTTCTTTTGATTTTATTTGACTGATTCTTGATATCTCAGAGTCATTAGCTTCCACTTTTCCAATTCTAATATTTAAAAAAATATTTTTCCCAGCTAGCTTTTGTGCCTTCTTTTTCATTTTGCCAGTCCTACTTTTTCAGGAGTTGTTTTCTTCAGTGGATTCTTTTCCCCATTTGTCCAATTGTATTTTTAAGCAATTGTTTTTTTCAGTCAATTTTTGTGCTTTCTTTTCCAAGTTGTTGATTCTCTGTTGCATAAGTCTCATTTCCTTTCCCAATTTTTCTTCTGTCTCTCTTATTTGATTTTTAAAATAATATTTGAGATCTTCCAAGAAAGCTTTTTGGTCTTGAGACCAATTCATATTTCCCTGTGAGACTTTGCATGTAAGCTTTTTGACATTGTTGTCCTCTTCTGAGTTTGTGTCTTGATCTTCCCTGTTGGCCTTAGTAGCTTTGTATGGTCAGACCTCTTTTCTGGCTTGAATTTTTTTTTTGTTCTTTTTTTTAGCCCTTTATATTTTAAAGTTGAGCTCTGCTCTTGGGGCACAGGGGCCACTGTCCCAAAGTTATTGTGCTGGGGCCCAAGGGACTTCACTTTCTGAGCCCAGGGCCTCAAGAACTGGAAGCTTGCACACTGTGCTGGTCCGGTGTAGTCATATCTGTTGTTCTGGAGGTTCCAGGACTTACATATGGGCTGGAGGCCTCAAAGCTGACCTGTTCCACCACCAGCCTATTGAGTAAGGACTGAGATGGTTGCTGATCTGTGCTGTGACAAAGAGTCTCCTGCTGGTTTTCCTAGACACTGTCTGTACTGGGCTGTGCTCCCCTTTAATCAAGTGAGACAGACCTTTCCTGAAGTCCTTCTAAGTTATCTTAAGTTGGAAAATTATTTCACTCTTTTTGGAGGTTCTCTAGCTCCAGAATCTGTTTAGAGGCTTGACTTAACACTTCCAAGAGAAACTGGAGAGAGCTCAGGCAACTTCCTGTCTTTTCTCTGCCATCTCAGCTCCACATCTCCATTTGGCCATTTGTAAGTAGTTATTTTCTTCAGTATTTTTTATGCCTCCTTTACCAAAATGTTAATTCTCTGCTCACAAATTTCTTGCATTGCTCTCATTTATTTTCCCAAGTTTCCTCTATTACTCTCACTTACTTTTTAAAAAATTTGCTTCTTAAAAAAACTTTCTTTAGGAATTTTTGTTGGGTTCATCCTACCATTGTGAAGATCTCCCTGTGAATTTGTTGCACATTTTCATTGTTTCAATTGTTTGTAGTTTGAGTTCTAAGCCCAAGCTGTAAAGTCAGTGATTTGACTTAGTGAGAAAATAATGGTGTTAGATAAAGTTTGTGATGGAATCTCTGCAGTTATTGTCAGTCACGAGTTTGGTGTTAATGAATCCATGCAGGAAGCAGGTGTTGCTGACAGATTATTTCAAGCTGGTACATTCTTCACCATCTCCAACACCAACCACCAGCCATGAAGGACAGAGTGTTGGAGGTGATGTTGAGACCTTGGCATCTTACAACAGCAGTGACTAAAGTCCCAGCATCCTTTCCTTTAGTTTGCAGAAGGTTGCCAAGGTAAAGAGGCTCACATCTTCACAGGCAACATCTTCCCACCATCATTTGACACAATGGAAGGTAAGGTTCAGTTTTTAAAAAAGTTTTTAAGAATTTTATTCACTGTACCATATTTATGGTACTATAGACTTCATGTGTTACAAAAAGTGAATATTGCCTGAAACCAGGTTTTTTTTTTTAATGGAGATAATAGCACAAAAGGTCACAGAATTTCAGGGAATTAATAATGAGAAAAATGTATTGCATATTAACCAATTTTATTTTGTGTGCATTTTATGGGTTATTCCATGGTTTCTCTCTTAGGAAAAGTGAATATTACTAGAATTAATTGTGTTAAGAAAAATGTATTTTCAGCAATCTCTAGTGAAAGATTACAATTTTTTAGTGGGAACCTAACCCCCATTTCCTATAGGTTCAATGTATCAACATTTGTGTTTTCAACTTTTATGCCATTTTCTAGGAACATCACCCCTTTGAAAGTTGAGGATTGGGGCGGCCAGGTAGCACAGCGAGTAAGAGCACCGGCTCCAGTGTTGAGAAGACCTGGAGATCGAATCCCGGGCTCAGACACTTAGCACCCACCCAGAAACACCTGGCCGTGTAACCTTGAGCAAGTTACTTAACCCTGATTGCTTAAAAAAAAAAAGTTGAGGATTGACTATATTTAAAGTGTAGAGACTGAACCTGTAATTTTGCTGGTATGGGGAGCCCCCAGGTGAAATCCCCCTATTAAGGTGAGTTGATGCCTTCTTTCAAGCTTAGTCTTATCATGTCCTGAGTACTGAGAGTTAAAGGATGATGGTAACATAGGCAGGGTGTGATCCTGAGTGTTCCTTGTTTTGACAGTGGTGTTCTATCCATGACACCAAGCTGACTGTACCTGTCATCACACTGGGAATATGTTTGCTACATCTGAGTGGTAGAGGGAAGGAAGGTCCATGCTATGAAGAGCTCAGAGCAGCTAGATAATATTATGCAATTGGAATTTACAGTGTACATGAGAGACAAGTCTTAGGAGAGTTGTTATGATGACATCAGTGATACATTGAAATTAACAGATAGTCACTTAACCTCTCTGAAACTTGATTTCCTCATCTATAAAAGAAGTGTATTGGACTAGACAATCTCTAATGGTCTTTCCAGCTCCAAATCTTTATCCTATGACCTCCTTCTCTTTGAGCTAGAATACTAGCTGTGCAGAATAATGTTAAAAAGCTGTAGAGTTTATTTTTTTTGGAAAAGGGAATATGGAGGAGATGATGTTTTCATCAAAATGTCTGAAAATTATTGCACCTCAAAATAAAATCTCATATCTGAGCTCTGTGTGTTTAGCATCTGCAAGTCAAAACCATGAAGGATTTGACTGATTTATAACTTATCTGTGACAAGTTTTGGCCCTGGATACTATACCCATAAATAGAAGCACAGAGGCATAGGAGATTCAAAAGGATAAGATCATCATTATACAAAGACAGCTGACTCGATCACCAAATACCAAGTTGTTTCATGATCTATTGCCAGATTAGCATGCACTTGAGAAAACATAGAGCTTTTATTGCCATTCTTTCTTTTAAATGATCTACAGGTCAGTTTTCACCATGAAGTATCCTGATTTGATAATGACAATAAGCTATTTTGGGACAAGAAATTAAAGGTTGATGAAAATAAACTACCAGAGAATCTGATGAGGTTGTATAAGAAGACAGAAAAGAAGCAGATGAGTTTCAATAAAATGAGTGGAAAGGAATACATTTAAAAAAAACACCTCAATACTTGGATACATCTTAAATTTTTTGTCAAGGTGAGAACTTCCTCCAATGATACCAAAAGCATGCCATCTTTGCCTCCTCATACTGGTTGACTTTTATACATGTCCTCCCATAAATCATGTCTAGAGGGTCCACACAATCTGCTAGGCATCTTCCTCTAGATCTCTTGACATTACGTGGACACCAATGAAGCATCCATATTCCCACCTATCACTGTGGCAGGCCCCTTGTCCTTCCTAGAGTCTCATTTTAGGGAGAGACCTAAGTCATCCTTCATTCTCCTCCCAGCTTTACTTCTAACTGACTGGATTTAGAAACTGTGCCCCTGAGCACCTTGAGTATCCTCCTCCTTCCACACACATTCCTTGGTTTTCTGTCTCCATTTCTATATCATCTTCCTCAATTAGGATATAAACTTTGTGAGGGTTTATCATTACTTTTGTTCACATTTGTATCCCCAGTGCTTGTCACTGTTTCTGGCACAGAGAAAGCACTTAATAAATGTATATTTACAAAAATATTTATAGCAGCTCTTTTTATAGTGGCAAAGAATTGGAAATTGAGAGGATGCTCATCAATTGGGGAATGGTTGAATAAGTATATGAATGTAATGGAATACTATTGTTTCATAAGACATGGTAAGCAGGCGGACTTCAGAAAAACCTGGAAAGACTTACATCAACTGATGCTAAGTGAAGTAAGCAGAATCAGGAAAACACTGTACACAGTAGCAACAATAGTGTAGGATGACTAACTTTGTTAGACTTAGCTTTTCTGAGCAATGTTATGATCTAAAACAATTCCAAAGGACTCACTGTGAAAAATGCTATCTACATCCAGAGAAAGAGCTGTGGAATCTTAATGCAGAATTAAGCATACAATTTTCTCTTTTTTTTGTTTTTTTTCTTTCTCAAGGGTTTTCCTTTTTGTTCTTTTTCTTCTTTCACAACACAAATAATGTGGAAATATGTTTAATAGGATCATACATATATAGCCTGTATCAGGTTACATGCCATCTTGAGGAGAGGGAAGTGGAAGGAGGGGAGAAAAATTAGAATTCAAAATCTTATGAAAGTAAATGTTGAAAATTAAAAATAAATTAATTAAAAAAGAAAAAAAATTATCTGCTGTTTGGATTACCAACAGATTGTTTGTCTTTTTCAATATATGGCTGACACAGTATAAAGCCACGCATGAGCTTTTAAGAGGACTGCTGCTGTGAACAGCTTTCAAAGTTCTGATTACATAGTATAGTGAACTCTCTATTCAATAACAAATCAGTGCAAAACATTCATAGAAAATAAAAATACAGCATTCACAATGTTACAACTTATCACAGAAAATCAAAATACAGCATTCACCATGTCACAACTCAACAACTTACCAATAAAATGGCCACATAGTTTTCACCAAATTGGTCACATAGCTTTAAACAAAGTACATTAATTTAGTCAATTGCAAAATCCTTAATTCAGTAACAAAGTACAAAAGTCAAAATTTTCTACCACTAGGTCACAGTAAATCATGATCTTCTTGATCAGCACACAGTATCCAAGTAGTTTTCTTTCAGCTTGACTCAAGGCTGGATCTCAGCTTCCATGGTTCCTCTTCCATGGTCCCAGCTCCAACTGTCACCTGGGTTCAAAGGCAGGTAGCTCCCAGTTTCTTGTCCAGCTCCTTGTCCAGTTCTTCATCCAGTTCCTATTCCGTATTGAAGTTCACAGTATCCTGTCCACCTCAATTCCTTCACAGTTCCTATTTCTGGGAAGATAAAGCTTGACAGAGCCACAATAATATTCATGCACATTGCTGGCACCATCATCAATTCACTATCTACCTGTGAAATCAACTCAGACACACCAACAAGGTCCAAGAGGTCAGCACAAATCATCAACATAGAAATCAACACAGACCCACAAACAAGGTTCAAGAGGTCAATACAAAACATCAGTAAAGTCCCAGGACCTCCAAAACCCTCCTCCGGAACTTCTGTAAACAGACAACCAGAAAGTCCTCTTTCAGGGCTTCCAGTGAGGTCCCAGGGCTTCTGTACAAAGTATAACAGACAAACATCAGCACAGACAGAACAGACAAACAGAGTGCCAGGATACCACAAGTTTTTTTCCTTCTTGACTCTGCCACCACAAGAGCTCTCTTCTCAGTTCTGCTGTCTCTAGCCTGGGCCTCTCCTTATATATGGTCATTAGCTCCTCCCCTTCCTGTTGCAGGAACTCATGAATGCTAGGGTTCATAAGTTGTGGGGTTCACAGATTCTGTTTCTTAAAAGACTTGATACAAAGCTCAAAAGGAACTTGTACTGAAAAAAAAGTGTTAATTAAATAGCTGAAACAAGGTGTGAACTACTTCTGTGTTTACCTTTACACACAGCCTCCTTTTCTGGTCTAATTATCTTTCTTAACAGTCCTTTATTCTGCTTTTTTCACATTTTTCTTTTGGTAATTTTTCTTTTCTCCTCATGCCCATCATATGTCTCTTTCTATTGACATTCAGAGGATTAGAAACATTAATTCTTTGAAGATTGTGATATTTCACGACATCATTAGACATTATCACTAGAAAAGTATTTCTTTGTCTAAATCTATGATTTCATTAGTGTAGAGAACTCCCATTAGATAAATTCCTTCACTAACTTTCCTTCAGTTTAGTCCATTGCAGGAGCATAGTGATTAAGTGACTTTTAAGTGACACAACTTGTGTCAGAGGCAGAATTTGAACCTGGCTCTTCCTGGCTTCAAAGTCAGCCCTGTATATGCCTCACTGGAAAAAAATGTGCCTTTAAAAAGATGAGCCTTTGTTTAAGGAGAAACTTCAGGTCATTTTACATAATTTAAAAATCTTTGGGTCTCTTCATTTTTTTACTCCAGACCTATTTTTCAACATATAAATTTAATGCATGAATATTAAAATATAAGTTGATTTAATTTTTAGTTTCTTATCCATTTTTTGTAGAAATTTCTACATTTTCATCCTCTGAAACAGATAACATAACATATAATTATCTTCATGTTGATTTTTAAAAAATTCTCATGATAAGCATTCTAATATAAGATGACTGAGTGTTCTGTGAAATGATGCTTTTTATTGCCTTTGGTGATATGAAAAACCAACTTCACATACTTTCTTCATTCACTTCTTAATTAAATTAAATTGAATTAAACCAGCATTTACTAATCTTTAGTATTTTATTCAATAAATACTTTAAAATTCTCACTATGTGCTAGCCACCCTGCAAGGGAAAGGGATTGGAAATAAAAAAGACAAAAATGAAAATGTTCACACTCTCAAGGAACTTACTCTCCATTGGGGGAAAATAACATTTAAACAGATAAATCAGTATAAAGAGAAGGGTGGCATAATAGTTAGAAAGCCTTTTTTGGAGTCAGGAAGACTAGGGTTCATGCAAAACCTCTGACAAATGTTTTCTGTGTGCCCTTTCCAAAGAAAAGTGACTAATGTAATCATGGGCGTGAGAAGATGCCATTTGTCAGAGGTATGACTTTAATGCCAGTGCCTTCCTTAGTTCAGGTTAAGTGTTGGGAAAAAATGAGGCACACTCACATCTTTTAAGATTTGACAAAGGAGGTTTACATTGCCCAAACATAGCAAGAATATTCAACAAGGTTATAGAGGAACTTAGCTTCTCTGGAAGTGGTCCCTCCATCTCCATCTAGAAATGCTTTGGTCACTAGGTATTATAACTTGCATGGTCTTTGGCACCCGGCAAGTCTGATAGTTCCAGAATCCACAAAGTTACAACTTTATATGCCCCTAAATGATTAAGAAGCTATTCTAGGAAAGCAGGGGCCAATCAGGTTCTAGGAACAACTTTGTACTGGGTCTACCCCTTGTTGGCTGGGGGTTGGGGAGGAATCAGTCTCAGGGATACTGAGTTAATCAGGCTGGGGGACAGCTTTGTCTTCTTTTAGGTAAAGCCTTTCCATGATTTGGCTGGGAGGGAAAAAAGTTGCATCTTGGAAATGTGATTCTATCACACCATTAAACAAGGACAGAGAAGAATGATTAGAACTCAGCCTGAAGGAATGAAAGCCAGGGGAGAGGGTGGGATATGTTTGACCTCCATAAAATAATGAACAGTGTGGATGAAATAGACTTACTAAGTCCTATAATATGTCACTGAGGAAAACCCTTTTGAAGTTTGTATACACTTAATGTGTTTTTTTTTATGTCTACTAAAATAACTACAGCCATCTGCTTTATATGACAGATTTATGGAACTTGGTGGAACCAGATTGGGAGACAAAGATCCTGTATTCAAATGTTGATTCTCATTTGAGTTTGGTCTTGAGCTAATTACTTCACAGCCCTGGATTTCAGGTTTCTAAGCTGAAAATGGCAGTATTAGACTCAATGGTCTCTAAGGACCATCCCATCCCTAATTCCTTTGCTTCTATGGAATTCTATATCTTAAGAGGTATTATAATCTGGTAATATACCAATTAAAATTGTGTTTTTTGTAACATCAGTGGTTGGTTCTGATTTTTTTTTCTTTTCTTGGTGAAGGATATTAGAGCCTCCAACCTTGCGAACTCACAAAGATCAAGAGGGGCCTCCAGTGACTCAGAATTCTTAAGACCAGGTTTTGTAGCCAGCTCAGCAGTGGTGCCTTGAGAAGCTCCATGTGACCTTTTAAATTCAGTCCAGTGGAAGCTACGGGGGCATATCTTGCATCTTGATGTGAATTTGGAAGAACAAGTGCTATATAGGCAATGAGCTAAGAGTGTGTCCCCAAAGTATTGGTGGAAATGTTTGTTCTATCTAAATGTTTGAAGTAAATTCCTCTTTAAAAAGCTAGTTGATATTAGGAGGGAAGCTAGGTGACTCAATGGATAGAGTGATAATCCTGGAGTCAGGAAGATCTGAGTCCAAATTTGACCTCAGACACTGAGAAGTTATGTGACCCTGGGCAAGTCACTTAACCCTGCTTGCCTCAGTTTCTTCATCTATAAAAGGAGCTAGGGAAGGAAATGATAAACCACTCTATTATTTTTACCAAGAAAACCCTAAATGATGAGTTGAATATGACTGCAAATAACTGAACAATAAATTGACATTAGGATGTGAAAAGGATCTGGGGTGCTATTTATTCACTGGTTCCTAATAATAGAGTCAACACAGCCAGCACAGGCAGTAGAGAAGGAACTCCCTATAAGATCACTGAGGGGCAGGAATTCCCTGGCTTTGGAAGAGCAGCTATCTACATTGGTATCCTAGGACCTAGGAAAGTGCTTTTGCCATAGATGGTGTTTAATAAATGCTTGCTGAATTGCCTTGAGTTGAATGGCTTCATAATGACAGAAGCCCAATAATTGGCTGAGTCTCCATAGCCCCACAAGGCAAACAGCTGACTCAACAAAACAACTAGAGAAAATGGACTTTATTTTTTCCTTCTGACATTTCTGGCAGACTCATTTAACTAATGGCCTTCATATCATGCTAACAGGCTCCAGACAGTACCTACCTCCAGGATATTCTATTCCTTTAATTATCCCTCCACTTTCTTATTAATGTGAGAATTTTTGGTTTTCTTTCTTTCCTATGTAGTTCATTTCATACTAAGTCATATTTTGTATTGAATTGCTTTCTCTTTGTTTCAAGTCCCTCATACTGAAAACATTGATGAAGATTAAACTCAGGGGTAAATTCTAGAAGCATTTCATCTTCAGGAATTAATTTCTCGGATGTTAGAGTTGAATGTTTGCTCTATACTCTTTATCATACAAGAATTTGCTTTAAAGTGGTGTTGATTAGACACTCACCAAGGTTTCAAATGTGTATGAATACAAATTCTATGCCTGAGAAAACATTGAAAAAATTGTTTATGCACATGTTTCAACCTGCCTGGGGCAAAGAAACCATCAGTGTTCTTTCTTATTCAGGACTTTGTTTGCAAATGGATGGAGAAGATCTTGCAGAATTATGTTCATAGCTACCTATACACTTTCAGCTCAGGCTGCTGAGAGTGGGGTGGTAGTAGGGGATGGGGAAGATGGAGCAGGAAGGAAAAAATATCATTCTAAATTTTCCTCTACATAGGAGGCTCTCATAGCATAATAGAAGTTTTTTTTTTGCTTTTTTTGGAGGGCAATTGGGGTTAAGTGACTTGCCCAGGGTCACATGGCAAGTTTTTGTGTTGTGTCTCAGGCCAGATTTGAACTCAGGTCCTCCTGACTCCAGGGCTGGTGCTCTATTCACTCTGCCACCTAGCCACCCCATCATCACAGAATTTTAAAGGACAGCTGCTGGACAGTAGCTTATATGCCCTCCTGACATGTTGTACGTCAGGTGATGCCCCTCTGTGAGAGCTACAGAATGCAGGTTTTGAGTGGCAACTTTCACTGGCCAATGGGGACAGAATACTGGAAATGGCTCTTCTGAGTGAGGATGAGCCTCCAAATTCATGAGGTGGCCATGTTTGGTCTGGCCAGAGAAGATTGGGGGCTGGGAGGAGGTACATATAGATACATTCAATGAACTAGAGGATTATGGTTCTGTTTGGTCCCAGAGAACAGCAGTAGCAGCAATGCGTTGAAGTGTCAAAGAGGCAAATTTGGGTTAAATATCAGGAGAAAGCCTCTCTACAATTAGGGCTATCTAAAAAGTGGAATAGTCTCCCTTTATTTGCATCCCCAGAATTAAGCATGGTGCCTGACGCATAATAAGTACTTAATGAATATTTGTTGACTCATTGTAGGTCTTCAAGCAAAGGCTGGGGATATCACAAGTTTTCAACCTAGAGCTCATGAAATCTTTTTTTTTTTTAAATTTTTACAGGCACATTTCCATATAATTAGTTTTCATTGTAATCTTAAATATTTTAAGTTTTAACAAAATTGCTCAGAGAAGGGCTCCATCAGACTACCAAAGGGCACACACACACACACACACACACTCATACTACAGTGTAGGGATATTTTTAGGTTATTTGTATAGGTCAGATTAGGTGACTTCCATGGTCTCTTTCAAGTCTGAAATTCTGTGTTTCCAAACATGAAGTAAGATAAAGGTATTTAGAACGGGAAGGGACATTTCAAATCATCTGCTTCAATCTTCTCATGTTATACTTGGAAAAGCCAAAGAAGAGTAATGACTTTCCCAAGGTCACTAAGAATGATCAGAGTCTGATTTTGAGCCCATATGCCCTCTGACTTCAAATCTAGTCCTCTTTGTACTTTGCTATGCTGTAAGGTGGGTTTATACAGCTCTGATCTATAGACGAATAGGTGACTATGAATCTGATCTGATCTGAAGGAAGCTTGGCCACAAATGACTTCTTCACTGGCCAAATGGGAAAACTGAAATTCCCATTATTTGATTGAAAAAGAACATTTGCTTAGTGCTTTGAAGATTGCAAAACACCTTATACAGATGAGCCTCATTTGAGCTTCCCAATAACTGTTAAGTAGACAAAGTGGTGATTATTTTCTCCATTTTTACAGTGCTAGGTTCAGTGAGATTTAGGGATTTATTCCTAGTCACAATTCTAACAAGCATCAGAGGCAGAATTTGAACCCAAATATTCCTGATGCTAAGTGGAGCCCTCTAGCCACTCAGTGGAGTTACTTCTTGGCAGATTGGTACAGTGGAAAGAATGCTGGGTTTGAATTCAAGGAACCTGGGTTCAGATCCTGCCTCTGATACATGACTGATTTGACTGGAAGAATCATGTCACCTCTCTGAGCCTCAATTACCATTTCTGAAAAATGAGGAGAGTGAACTTGATAACTTCTGAAGTCTGTTCTAACCCTGGATCTATGAACCTTTGATTTAAGACTTCTGTAACCTCTAAATAGCTGCTAAGAATAAGATTCATTGATAAGATTCCCAAGCTCCTGTTCCCAAGCAGAAAGCCTTGATGTGGAACCATGCAGGAAAAATAAGCTTTTAGGAGGAAAGGGGAGGCAGGATTTGGCAAATATCTGAATGGAAATATTGCCTTCTGCCAGGGGAGGGAAGGTTGAGAGTGGGTAGGGTCCCACTTGGGAGTGGGAAGGTAAGAATGGGAAGGTTACAATAAAAACATTGAGAACTTCTGGGAAGATGGAAAAGAGGGGAGGTGTGGTATGTTGCTGAAGGCATCCTTTGCCTGCTTCACCTTTCTGCCCAGGAGTGACCAGACCAGCAAACATAGCACATTTCACTCAAGAACAAAGGAATCATCATAACAGCAAACATTTCTTATAAGGAGTACTGTACTTCACAGTTTTCACATCCCTAAATCTGTACCCCTGTGAGACAGGTTGGGGAGTAATAATAGTGTTCTTTTTTATAAAGGAGCATAAGGAGACTCAGAGATGTTAAGTGATTTGGCAAAAGTCACACAGAAAGTAAGTAACAAATTCAGTCAAACCTAGATCTGCTGTCTGAAAGTCTAGAGTTCTTCCCACTACACCATGCTGCTCCTTTGAAGTGGAAAATCTATGGAAGACTGTAACTAAGACGTTCCTAAATAGTGGGTCTCTGAGCTCCCTTCCTGCCCCAGATAGCAATCCTATAATCAAAGAAAGTCCATGAGCTCTGGGAAGAAAGACCCAAACTTCCTTGTACCTGGCAAGACTTCATCATGGACTTTATATGTATTTTCTTCCCCCATTAGATTGTGAGCTCCTTGAGGGCAGACACTGTCTTTTGTCTTTCTTTGTATCATTGGAGTTTGACACAGTTTCCACCATATTTATTGACTCTGCCCACATATGCCCATCTGATAGAATCATGCATAGCAACAATAACTCACACAGAACTTTATTGCAGTTCCCTGAAATAAGGAGTGCAAAGGCTGTTATCTTCATTTTGAGATTAAGTGACTCACTCAGGGCCTCATAGGCAGCAGCAGCTTTTGAAGCTGGAATTCAAACCCACATTTCTGATTTCTGTCCAGTGCTCTCTTTTCACTAGATTTGGGGTCCACAGGCAGGGTCCATGGAGAGATTTTGGGGGGTTGCCTGTGAATTTGGATGAGAAAATAAATACTTTACTTTTCCCCAACTTGTAATTAGAATTTAACATTTCTTTCAATTGGGAATATAGGCAGCAAGCATAATTCTGAGGAGGAGGCCATAGATTCATAGCCTACTAAAGGGATCCATGGACACCAAAAAAAAAATGGCAAAAAACTCTTGGGTTAGATGAAGTCTTCAGGGATCATTAGCACAAAAAAAACTGCATGTGTTAATCCCAGTGATCAGGATAACACAACTTTTTGTAGTAATACAATCCAATATTTTCAGTGGTGAAAAATGTGGATATACATAGTGGGTGCTTTAAAAGTGGTTATTAAATAGAATGCAGAGTATTTTATAAAAATATGGCTTGCCCTCTAAAATGAAAAAAAGTTTAAAAAATGATTTCTGAATATAGTTTTCTCATAACAAAAGAATAAAAAGCAACAAATAATAAAGAGAAGAAGGCAGTTCAGCAAAATTAACCAACTTATCCACTGAATCTGAAAGCATAGTCAGTACTCCCTACCCATAGTCCTCTACTTCTCCAAAGAAGGTAGGGAATCCCATTTTCTTGTCTCTCCTTCAGGACAAGCTTTGGAGAACATAGACTTTTAGGTAAGAAATCAATTTCTGTCTTTCTGTGTGTCTATAGAATCATAAAATGTTGGACCTAGAGTAGACTTTCTAACTCATCTAGTCCCACACTCTCATGTTCATTAGAGAACAAAGACTCAGAGAACAGGTGGCTCTTCCAAGGTCAGACAGCATTAGAGCTGGCACTAGAAGCCCACTCTTTATCAACTACACTCAGAACCATATAAGCAGGGTAGGGTGAGGTTGTCTTTGTCCTGCCTTGGAGGCACTGAGTTTAGGATATGATAATAGGTTTTCCCTAGACCTCTAACACACTATAGAATTTAGCATTTAGTTAGTATGGATAATTGGTTCAAGTGGGAAACTATTTGATGGGTGACTGGGGTAAGGTATTATTCACTTTTCTTGCCTTACTTTCCATTCTCCTCCCACATCCCATGATTTGTGTTCTGGGTTCTCTGTGTATTTCTACTCCTTCAAATGAGGACATAATTTATGTTGCTTGCCTTTGTTATTGTTCATGGTATTTACCTCTGGTGTAAAAATTCCCAGTTGCTGCTCAAACTTTCCATAATATAATGGATGAACACAGTCATTATGTGGCAAGTTGAAGTGAGAAAGGCAGAAATGGGGTCCTTCAGAAGAATTCTATGGTCACACTGTGGCACATTTTGGAACATCATAGCTTAGCTGAGAAATTCTGGAAGCCAGCAGTAGTCAGAAGGTCAGCTTGCCATGGTGATAATCTATGATGCCATAGATATTTGAGGGCATACATCAGCAACTCATTAGGCAAAGAGTCAGAGCCATGAATAGTAGTGTGGCAGGTTTTAGAAGAAGTGATGGGGTCCATAAACAAAAAGTTGACCTTCACATGAGTCCAGTTTGGAAGACTCATAGGTCATGCTCTAGATCAGGAAGCTGTATACTCTTTTGGTATCATGGACACCTTTGTCAGTCTGGTGAAGGCTGTGGACTATTTCTCAGAATATTTTAAATACATAAAGCAAAACACATAGGATTATGAATTAAACCAATTATAATGAAATAAAGTTGTATTTTTCTCCCATATAAGGTCATGGGTCCCTTGAAATCTAGCCAAGACCTCTTGGGTATCTGTGGACCCCAGGCTAAGAACCCATCCTTTAGATGTTTTGGTGACGTCCCTGCAAGTGGGGACCAACTTCATCAGAAGGTTATTTTCAAATACAAATGTGTACAAGCTTATTTATTGAATATAAAAGTATATAGCTGTAGGGTTAATTGAAGTAAGGCTGTTATTCATAAACTATATCACAAAATATGATGGAATAAAAATGTGAATCCTCACAAGAAACAAAGAAGAGATGATCTAAGGATGAACATTTGCTGAGATGAGTTCTGAGTTTCAATATTTGTTTTATCTCTTTTTTTCTGTATAAAGTACTATATTCTCCAAAATCTATGACATACAACTATGGAAAGTTTATGACAAAAATCTTGCTGTCACCTTAAATTGCTACCATAAATTATTACCTCCTACATCATCTTTTGCTCGCAATATGCAATTAATCAAGGAAACAGGTTATTCTTTCTAATTATGGCACTAGTTTTGAGATCCCTATTTTTGGTACGAGACGGGCTGTCATAGATCTGGAAATGAAATATGAGTTTGTGATAATGTGATGAAGCATTCTGTACTATCCCTGGGGTACTTTGATTTGGGGCACTTGCCCCAGCTGTATGCTATCTCCTCACTGGCCCTTTCTCTCCCTGCTTCAGACATTGTCGCACTTCCATATCTTCCAAAGCAAAGGGCATCTGGGAGAGTGGGGATCAAATTATCTAGCTCTGGGCAGTATTCTTGCCCATAGTGACATCTGTACTTCATCACAGGAGGTTAAGTCCCTTGCTAAAGGTCACACAAGTAGTAACAGAGACATGGTATTTGAACCAATGTGGTCTGATGAGTTACAGATTGAACTTGGAGACAGGAAGACCTGGTGGGTTCAAATCGGAATTTCAGAACTTACTATGTGACCCTGGGTGATTCACTTAACCCTTCTATGATGGGGTTTGTTTCTTTATCTGTAAGATGAAAGCTTTAGACTTTATGGCCTCTTAAGTTCCTTCCAGCTATAAATTTATGATTCTATGAAACTAAGGCCCCAAGAGGTTAATGGCCACAATGCTAGTAAGTGTCAAAACCAGAAATAGCCCTTTTGACTGAAGGTCCCATATTGTTTGCCCTGCACCATTCTCTTCTCTCAGGACTGGTCAGATAAATAACTATCCAAAATTTCTTTTTAATTGGAATTCTCCTTGCTCCTTTTGTCCGTAGTGGTGCTCTAAATCTTTAACCTTTTTTCTCTTGTTTGTAGAGCCAATAAAATTTTTCTTAGCTTGCTACAATTGAGACTTTGGGGAATTTCCCTTTGGGTAAGATCTAGGATGCTCACCCTTATTTGAGCTGAGTTACCTTGCTCTCAATGGGAGAACTTCTTTACTCTCTATTATCTGGTATATGTTCTCCTATGTATACTTTCCCTGATTTCTGTTTGGTAGGATTTGGAAAAATGGGTTTCTTGGCTAAAAAATAAAATAAGAAGGAGGCTTAATATATGAAGAAATGTAGTTTCTGATTTCAATACAATTTGGGAAGTTTTATTAAGCACATATTATTTGTAAGACATTGGGAAAGCAAAGACAAAAATGAAAGTGTTCTAAGGGCATGGTACCCTATAGCTGGCTTTTATGGACTTGAGAACCCCTGACTAAATTTTCAGTGGAAGTATTTACACCTTAAAAATTGTCAAGCACTGCAAATCAGGGTTTCATTTATTGTTTTGCTAATTTGTAGACTAATGAAGTAATGGATAAAATGTTAATAATGCAGATGAAACCTAAAAGTGTGCCATGGATGAATTTTTTTGAGAGATGATTGTTAAACATTTACTAACAAATCCCTGTCTAGAGGAGGAATGCAACATATGCAAGCAAATGCAAAGCATATACAAAGTAATATAATATTGTTCCAAGAGGTTAATAAAGTTTAGCAAAGGAGGGAATAAGAAAAATCTCATGACTTTTCTGAACACCTGAGCAATACTATGTAGGAAATTAGAGATCCCAGAAGAAAGGTGAGGAATAGGTGTGTATTACAAGTGTATGGGGCTATGTATGCCAAGTCATGGGCATGGAAGATGGAGTGCTATGTATGGGAACAACTAATAGGTCAGTTTTGACTTGAATGGCAAGTGTGTGAAATAAAGTTAAGTGGGCCAGGGGGGTGTCTGTGGACTTTAAATGCTAGCTTGAGTATCATTTTTCTTGCTTCCTGAGATATGTTTCCTTGATATGTTGGAAATGTTTCTTGAAACTCCCAGATATGTTTCCTGATCCCTAATTCTTCCAGGAAAGTTTTCTTGGTGCCAGAGGTCATGTTAATGGTTGGAAAGTGTTCTTTCTTCTCTGTTGTCCATAACTAGGCTATGTGCGCAAGTGTGATTTAAGGAGTTCCATCAAGCCTGGTCTCGAAAGCTTAACCCTTTGCTTGCCTCCAAAATGGGAAATTCCCAGCAGCAGCACGAGTAGGACACTCCATTTTAAAAATTACTCATAGACTATGGCCTTATAGATAGTATAGTGTTTAGTAGATATCTGCTGAATGAAGGAACAATTGTGGTCATCTTTTAACTAATCACACCTAGCTCTAGTCTTGCCCTCTCCAGTCCATTCCTTGGTGCTGTTCTAAAATACCACTTTGCCTGTGGTATGCTCCTGCTTGAAAAACCTTCAACAGGTTTCACCATTTCCCAACAATATGAAATCCAAACTTATCTGGCTTTAAGCCCTGTGATAGGGCATGATCCTATGCTTTTAAACTGGATAGAGTGCAGGACTTGGGATCAGGAACACTTAATAGCCATGTGACACTGAGCAAGTCATATAACTTCTTCCTGCCTCAGTTTCCTCATCTGTAAAATGGGGTATTAACCCAATTTTTTCTATTATTATTTAGCATCTATTTCACAGGGTTCTTGTGAGGATCAAAGGAATGAACATATGTAAGGTGCTTTGCAGACTTTAAAATGCTAGCTATTGCTATCATTGAACACATTAATTAATTATTTGGATAAACCATACATGGCATGCTGATTGCAATTACTGATGACAAAAAGTTGGGAAGGAAAGGTAATATAATGGATGATAGAATCAGGATTCTCTGAAGACCTTGACAGACTAGAAAACTGAGTGGAATATAATAAGATGAAATCTAATATTTATATTAAATAGTGATAAAGGTATGGTTAGATGTGAGTGTTTCTGGGAAAAAATCTAGTTTTATTGCATTGTAAGCTAATATGGGGTAGCTTGGTGGTACAATGAGCAGAACACAAGGCTTGGAATCAGGAATACTCCTCTTCCTGAATTCAAATGTAGCCTCAGACATTCACGAGCTGTGTGACCCTGGGAAAGTCACTTAACCCTGTTTGCCTCAGTTTCCTCATCCATAAAAATGAACCGGAGAAGGAAATGGCAAACCACCCCAGTATCTCTGTAAAAGAAACCCCAAAGAGGGACGCAAAGAATTGGACACAACTGAAACTATTGAACATCAACAAGCTTAATGTGAATCAACAGTATGATAGGGTAGCCAAAAAAACCAAGTTTGATCTGGGGCTACATTGAGAATCATAACTTCTAGGAAAAATGAGGTTATAGTTCTTCTATACCATACCCCAGTCAGGCCACATTTAGAGTATTGTATTCAATAATTGGTGTCAGAGTTTATTTAAAAAGAGCATTGATGAGAGAGTACAGTGGAGAGCAATTAGATAGGTGAAGAGACAAATGTCCACATCATATCAAGAATGACTAAGGAAATTGGGTATATTTAATCAGGGGAAGAGATAGTTTAGGATCAGTGGGAAGCACAGTAGTTACCTTTGGGTACTTGAAAGGCTGTCATGTGGAATATGACTTCCATTCACTATATTTGACCTCAGGAATTAGAATTAGAAACAATGTGTGGGAGTTGCAAAGAGGCAAACTTTCTAACAATTAGAACTATCTGAAATAGCACATAGTAGGGGCTTAATAAATATTGATTGACTTATTGATTAACCAATTCCCCTTTGGGAACTTTTCAAGCAAAAGATAGATGACCACCCATTGAGTGAGTTGTAGTAGGGATCCCCCCCCCCACACTCCCAGATATGGTTTGGATTAAGTAGCCTTTGAACTCTTTTCCAAGTTTAAAATTGTGTGATTCTATGTTAATCCAGTCCTATCCTCCTGATACTGTTTTTCATTCTTTTCCATTATTCCCCTGGAATAATAGTGCAACCAAGGAGGTCTCCCAATTATTCATGAGATTATATGTGATCATTTCCCTACCATCCTACCTCTTTCCATCCCTGTAACATCTAATTATTTAATTGTATTTTTCAATTAACATTTATTTTCCCTCCTCCCTCTCATTAGAAAGAAAAGAAAAAAGAAAAACAAAGCATTTGTAACAAATACACATAATCACGCAAAAACATTTTTCTGCATTGACCATGTTCCAAAATGTATGTCTCATTCCCTATTTGACTGTATCTTTCTTTCCTCCATGTAACCTTGCCTGCTTCCTTGACCCTTAGAAATTCTTTCTTTTCCTGAATTCTTGTACCCTTCATTTGATACATCCTGTGCTACCTTGTATTTTTTATTTATCTGTTTGGGAGAAGCTGTGTTACATAGTGAAAAGAGTGTTTGTTGGCCTTGGAGTGAAAAGACTGAGTTGAGCCCCTGCTCTGACAACCTTGGCTGTGAAACTCTGGACAGATCCACTAACCTCTTAATTTCCTCATCAGTAAAATAGTCATGATGACATTTGCACTACCTACCACACAGAGTTGAAGTGAGGAAAGTGCAATAGAAATGTGTTACTGAATTCACTAACTAATGAACTAACAATGATCCTGAAAAGACCTGTAATTTTGTTAGGATAGTTACTTATTCTCTCCAGCTTAGGTCTTAGGAGATAGCTCTCAAGTGTTGGTTTTTTTTTTTTTTTGCTTTTTATTTTTTTCGAGAGGCAATTGGGGTTAAGTGACTTGGACAAGGTCACATGGCTATTAAATGTTAAGTGTCTGAGGCCGATTTTGAACTTAGGTCTTCCTGACTCCAGGGCCAGTCTATTCACTGTGCCACCTAGCTGCCCCTCAAGTGTTGTTATAGCTGAGAAATTCCTGACCCTGAGTCCAAACTGGTAAGTAACTTCTCTGAATCAAGCTAGAATGTTTCTTGGACAAAAGGCAAGTGATCAGCCATTGGGCCTAAGCTTGAAACCTTCCAAGTCTAGTAGGTCCTATCTTTTACTCTGCTAGAAGAATATGATAAGTCAACAACAATTATTACTATTATTATAATAATTATATGAAATTCATATAAATATATAGAATACACATAATTTTATGTAGGATGTAATAATAATTAATATTATATATTAGTCATATATAATATATTGGTCTTATGAGACCAATATTATATATATGTCTTTGCTATAACATTAATATTATATTATAATAATTAATCATAACCTTCCCTATCTCTCCAAATAGACTATAAGTTCCTCAAGCTTTTTTTTCCCTTGTATTTTTGTGTCCCATGTCCTTAGCATAGTGTTTGATACAAAGTGGGTGCTTATTAATTTTATTGAATGAATGAATAATTACATCCTATAGCCCCTTGTGCCTGGCACAATACATGGTAAGTACTATTTTTGGAAAATCAGAACTGTGATTTAATCTGTGCAAGGCTGTTCTACTGAGGAAACTCTGTTCACTGTTGCAGCTAGGCCCTCACTTTGGAATGTATAATCTTAGAGAAACAACTCAATAAAAGCATGTTAATGTTAATAATGGTGATGTGAAAGCTCCAGACCTCTTTTTAATGGTAAGTAGATTGTGAATAGCAAAATGACCCTTTTGGAATTTGAAGAAGACTCTGTTCCCCTTAGAGTTCAGGTTGCACATTGTTTTGTTCCATAACTCTTGAGTCAAGGCCTGGAAAGATGTCCAAGAATAGCCATAAGCTGAAGCAACTACACAGCCACACACTGAATGAATATGTATTGGTAAGTGCTTGCACATATGTACTGGCAGTGTTTATTATAGCTATGCAGGTACTTCAATGTACCTTTTATCCATGTGGGCATTCCTTCCAATGGTGCAGATTGCAGCCCATCCCTATCTGTCCATTCTATATGACTCTTATCCATGTCTCCTCATATATTCATCATGAGAGACCCACCCAATGTTTTTAGATCACCTGACATTAGCGGATGCCAATGGAGCATGTGGGCTTTCCATCTGTCATTTCTTGCTCTTGCCACATGGTTGCCCACCTTCCTTTGCAGTCAGATATTGCTATGATGCCATTCTGTATGCTACTTCCACATTCTGCTTTGCCGCTGATGGGTAGTTTATTCACCTTTCTCGTGTGGGTATTGAGGCTGCAGGCACCTGTGAAGTTGAAGTCGTTATGGATTTATTTTCAACTTGGAGACAGAAGGGGAATCTAAGGTGGGGAGGAGGGGACATACACTTCCATTTTGAATTTCTTTGAAGGCCTTCCTTTAATTAATGCAAAGCAGAATCTGGATGTGAGAATATAAGTGGCACAACACAGATGGTGATTGGCTTTCTTTTTATTTTTTTCTTTCAACTAGTATCAGCTCTGGTAGAATGGGTTAGCAGATAGAATATTGAGTTTAAGAGTCAGGAGGACTAGGTGAAAAGACAGAAAGACTGGGTCTGGAGTCAGGAAGGCCTTTGAGGCCACTAGTTGTGTGAGCCTGGCCACTTAATCTTCCTGAGCTTCAGACAATTTCTTAGAACTTATCTTTTAAGTTGCAGAAAGGTTGTTGATGGAGGGAGTTCCTATACTGAGGATTTCATGACTCATTCATGTACATGCTTCAGTATAATTGTATATATGAAGCATAATATAGAGGATAGTTACATTGTAATTTATGTTTAATTATTAGCAATATTCAACCTGTAAGTTGCAGTCTTACTGTGACCAAATTTGTCTAAAAAATGTTCGGGGCGGTAGAGTCTGCCCACGTTGACACAATGTAGGGCACCCCCTCCCATCCCCAGTGATACCTCTGTATTGCTTCTTTGTTTCTCTACATGATACACCAGAAATGTCATATTAATATCAAGTTGGCTGCTGAGAAAGTTCGCACCACAGACAGAAACCTGTTCCAGTGATGGAGGAACTGAACCGTTAGGCTAATTTGCTGACAGATTTTGCATGATAACACTCCAACCAAATGCTAATCGTTGCCTGAATCACTGAAATCTATCATTTGGCTAAGGTTTGTTGCAGAGAGGAACATTTTCATAGTACTGCATAGATAATGACTTCTCAAGAACAGTTAACTCCGATTCATGACTGTGCATATATATGCTGGGAGAAAAGGAAAGGAGATAGAAGAAGAGAGGGAATGAGGGAGAAGAATTAGAGACAGAGAAAAAGGATAGAAAGGTAGAAAGGAGAAAAAGAGGAGAGAAGAAATAGGGTAAGGGGGAGAGGAGGAAAAGAAAGAGGGAGGGAGAGAAGACAATGGTAAGAAGGGAGCTAGAATGCAATCATGATTTTGAGAATCATAGATTTAAAGAAGGAACCTTAAAAGTAATCTAATTCAATCTCTTTTTTAACAGATGAGGAACCTGAGACCCAGGAGACTGTGAAGGTCACCCAAGGGTGACCTGAGTAACAGCTGTGATTTGAACACAGTGCTTTTCCTGGGTTTTTGTATTTCTCTGGCATGAGATGATCTAGGCTGGGAAGATGAGGTTAGATAGAGGTGCCTGCCTATTCTTCCTTTCACAAGTGAGAGAAGCTCCATAACTCCTATTAATTGCAATTATGGAATATATCTATGAAAATGGACCACTTTAGGTCTGTGTTTGATGGAAATAATGCAAAGGCTTTCAGCTTCAAAAACCACAAATTTAAACATTAACAGCTACTATTTCTGAAATCCAGATGCTAGAAAACCCTCTTTGTCATCCTTACTTGACTGTTCAGCCATAGAAAGGTTTTCTGGGCTGGAGACTAAGTTGTCCTACCTCTAAATTGTGCTTCTCAGTTTGATTTATTCTGGATGTGAATAGCAAAGACCCAGGCACTATTTGTTTAATTTTGAAAATTAATCTAGTTCAAAGAGAAATTAAAGTCTTTGGAAGGCTCTGATTACTTTGCCTGGTTGGCAGATTTCTGATAGTTGTATCTTTTCCCTTCTGCCCAGTCCCCTATAAATCAATATGTTCCTCTATATCTAAAGGCAAAATATCTTTTAATATGATTTTTTTTTCTTTTCATCATGCTTAAAGGATTTACTTGTGTTTCTACCAATAAATGAGATTTATTAAGTGACATTGGAGTCAGGAAGAGCAGGATTCAAGTTCCATCTCAGATGCACACAAGTTGTATGTCCCTGGGTGAGTCACTTAACATTTTAGCCCTCACAGGAGCCTTCTAAGATCATAAGTTGTCTGCAGAACACTTGATGATGTGCACTGGTAGACAGTTTTTTTTTCATTTTATTTTCTTGCTATTGATGTAAAGTTTCTGATCTTCATATCAACGAGATCACAAATACAAAGGGGGGGGGATGAAAAATGTTTAAACAAGATGACCCCAAACATGCCATTCCAGGTATATGAACTACTATTATAAACAACAGATGCTCTGAGAATCTATATGTTTTAATCAGTCTCTCTATGTGCTGGTCCGATGGTCGGAATATTTTCCTGTTATTTACCCCCCCAAATACCTTGCAGTTTTTGATATTGTAGACCACTCATTGTTCTTGATACTCCAACCTTTTTTGACTTAGGCGACACTTTGTGACATTAGCATTATAGGATCATAGGGGTCTTAGAACTCTCCCATTTTATAGATTGGGAAATTGAGCCCCTATGAAACCTGCACATGGTCACAAATATAGTAATTAGCACTGTGGGGTTTTGAATCCAGATCTTTTGGTTCCAAAGGCAGTTAGTTAACTTTCCATTATTCTGTGTTTTCATCTACCTTGGTTTTCTTCTTTTCTGTCTAACTGGTCCTTCCAATTTCCTTCCTTGGTCTATCTTCATTCTCTTACTCCCAAAGCACTGGTGCCTTTCAAGGAGTGGTCCTTTATCTTCCTTTTTTGTGATATTATGGCTTTAATGATAATTTCTATGTCAATTTATACTTCCAGATCAGTTTTGCTATAGAGGTCCATCTATATTCCTAACAACTTGCTGGACATTGCTCCCTTGGTCATCTACCACTCTGTCAAAATTTCAACACAGCCCAAACTGAACACATCCTTGTTCCTGTAAAAAAAAAAACTGTGTCTCTTCCCAGATGTTTATGACATTGTCTTCTTCCTTGGCTCAAAACTGGAATCATCTTTGCTCCTTCCCTCTCTTTTACCCAGATATCTAATTATTGCCAAGTACTGTTTAATATACCTTCTAAGTATCTTTTGCTTATATCATCTGCTTTCTACTCACACAGCCATCATTGCAGACCTTATCACTTCTTGACTACCGACTGACTATTATAACATTATTCATTCTATGTTGTAATGTCACATTACACTATTGTATTGGTCTTTCTGCCTCTAGATCTTTCCCCTCTAGAACCTATCCCTCACATAGTTGCCCAAATTTTCCTAATGCATAGATCTGATCATGTACAAAATCCTCTAGTTAGTCTATATCTTCTATAAATTAAAATATAAACTTCTTAGTCATCCTTCACTAGTGTAAACCCCAGATTAATTTCACCTCACTCTCCATCTATTCTATGTTCTGGAAAAACTAGGCAACTAACTAGTTCTCTGTCTTGTCCAACTGTCTCCCATATCCATATATTCATGCAAGCCATTCTCTTAGGCCTTGGAATGCTTTCCTTCCACAGTGCTGCTTGTTAAAATATAGCTCTTCCCTCTAGATGCAGCACAGGTTCTACCTCTTTCAGGAAATCTCTGGTCCCTCCAGTTCAAAATGAAGTCTCTTGCACCACCTTTTCTAGCTCCTCTTTATGTATTATCTTCCCTCAGAATGTAAGTTCCTCAAGGGCAGGAACTACCTTGCTTACTTGTTTTTGTATCTCCCTTACTTAGCACAGTGCCTAATATATAGCAAAAGTTTAATAAATTTTCCTTCCCTCCCTCCCTCCCTCCCTTCCTTCCTTCCTTCCTTCCTTCCTTCCTTCCTTCCTTCCTTCCTTCCTTCCTTCCTTCCTTCCTTCCTTCCTTCCTTCCTTCCTTCCTTCCTTTCTTCCTCCTCCCCTCTCTCCTTCCTTCCCTTCCTTCCTTATTTCCTTCTTTCCTCCCTTCCTCCCTCTCTTCCTTCTATTTCTTATAGCATTTTCTTGATATCTCTCTCTTTTGCCCCATCATCTGTATCTGTGTGTCTGTCACTTCCTTCACAGTGGAATCTAAGTTACTTGAATACTTAGTATAAGGTCTGGCACATAGTTGGTTCTTAATAAACATTTAATGACTATTGACTGAAATGACCACATAGTCTTATTATTAATTGTATTACATTACATTGTAGTGCAAACAACAAGAATTTACTTGAAATAGCAAGTATTTCTTCTTTTTTTTTGGAGGGCAGTTGGGGTTAAGTGACTTGCCTAAGGTCACATGGCTAGTTTTTGTGTTAAGTGTCTGAGGCTGGATTTGAATTCAGGTCCTCCTGACTCCAGGGCTGGTGCTCTATTCACTGTGTTATCTAGCTGACCCCAAGTATTTCAATATAAAAAATTTCTCCTCAGCTAGCACTCCTGACACCATGACTCCAAGCAAATCAAATTGCTTCCAACCACCAGATCCTCCAAAGGATGGAAGGTTGGTGAATCTAGCCTACCCAATGTAAGGTCAGGGTAGGTAAGCTAGAAACATTAGAATAACAATGTGCCTCCCAAAAAGGTGTATTGTTTTGTTGTCTGGATCAGTGGCATTGTTTTCCCTGTGGATTTTGGAGAAGTCAGGAGTTAATTCCTTCCCCTCCTACCAAAGTGATGTCTGCCTGGGTAGGAGCTGGAAAGGTTAGTTGTCTAAGCAAAGCAATGGGACAAAACACATTTATCTCCTTTGCCAGGAAAAAAAAAACTTCTCTTGATGTCAGCAACTGCAGTGAGGGAGCATCTCGATGTGACCATTGTTTTCTCTCTGCATTCCCTGCTCTAGAACTTCACTGTCTTTTGACAGCAGCTCCCAGGTGGAACCTTCCTGGAATGCTGGAGTGAAGATCTCACAGCATTGTCAATGTGTGGTATAGCAGAGGCTCAGAAAAAGTATCAATAATTATCATGCTCTGTCAGGGTGAGATGCAGCTTAGGAATGCTCAAACCTGGTTCCCTTTGCTCATCTCTTTCTCTCTCTTTTCCCTCTTTTAGAAAATCCTATTAGTTTCCCCAAGCAAAAAATGGTCAAAGGATGTGAACAGGCAGTTTTTGGATGAAGTACTTAAAGCTATCTATAGTCATATGAAAAATGCTCTAAACACTATTGATAAGAGAAATGCAAATTAAAACCACCCTGAGATACCATCTCTCACCAACAGATTGACTAATATAACAAAAAAGGAAAATGATAAATGTTGGAAAAGTTGTGGGAAAATTGGAACATGAATGCATGGTTGGTGGAGTTGTGAACTGACCCAACCATTTTGGAGAGGTATTTGGAACTATGCTCAAAGGGTTATAAAATGGAGTATACCCTTTGACCCAGCAATACCATTTCTAGGTCTATATCCCAAAGAGATAATTAAAAAATGGAAAAGAACCCACATGCACAAAATATATTTAGAGTAGCTCTTTTTGTGGTGACCAAGAATTGGAAACTGAGGGCTCATGCATTGGGGAATGGCTGAACAAGTTGTGGTATATGAATGTAATGAGATACTGTTGTTCCATAGTAAATGATAAGCAGACAGATTTCAGAAAAGAACTGGAAAGACTTACATGAACTGATGCTAAGTGAAATGAGAAGAACCAGGAGAACATTGTACACAGTAACAGCCACATTGTGCAATGACCAACTTTGATAGACTTAGCTCTTCTCAGCAATGCAATGATTTAAGAAAATTCTAAAAGTATCATGATGGAAAATATTTTCCACATCCAGAGAAAAACCTATGGAATTGTAATGCAGATTGAGGCATAATATTTGCTCTCTCTTTTTTTTTCTTTCTCACAGATTTTCCCTTTTCCCCTTCTGGTCTGATTCTTCTTACACAATATAACTAATGCAGAAATATATTTAATATAATTATACATGTATAGGCTATATCAGATTGCATGCCATCTTGGGGAGTGGAGAAAGAAAGAAGGGGAAAATTTTAGGACTCAAAATCTTGTAAAAGTGAATATTAAAAATAAACAAATTTTTAAAAAATCCTACAGCTCTGCAATTCTATAGGCATATGTATGTCACATGTATGTCACATGTATGTCAGAGGCCACATTGTGGCTGTATCATCAGTGGTTATCCTCCTCACAAATATTTGCTGACCTCAATGGCAATTTCTATTATTGCATATATCCTGATTTATTAGTTTTTGGATGACTCACCATTGCACTCAATTAATTAGTTAATTAATCCATGAGGCCCTTTAAAAAATATCTTCCAAAATAACTATACATTCCTTGAAGCTGGTGTCTCTTGCCCTCATTCTTTGCATATTCTAAATAAAACTTTGTTATTGAAATATGGATTGTACAAAGGACCTTGAAAGGGGAAATGGTTCACCAGCCTTCTTCTATATCTGAACCTATGTAAAACAGCTGCCTGTCTTTTCCCTAAAATCTTTTGGGCAGGAGATTGCAGAATCTCCTAGGGTAAACAGTTTCCTTGTTATCTGATAACTGCTTTATGTGTGGGGTGGGCTGAGTAGCAATGAAGATTGTGATGGTTTGGGCATTAAAGGTCTTGCATTTAAATCTTGGTTCTGTTACTGATTATTTCTGTGAATTTGAGAAGTATCTTCACCTCTTAGAATCTCAGTTTCTTCATTTATAAAATGACTAATTTGGATTATAAAATTTCTAAGGTCCCTTCCATCTCAACATCCTGATTCCTAATCTTTCATAAAATAAAATTATGCCCCTTTTTTCCTACACTTGATTTAAAGCCATATGCCATATGATTCATGTAGCATAATTTTCATATTTTCTGCACTATAGTTGTGAGAAGGTGAACAGGGGCCAATGAAATCTGCAGAGATTTCACAAATCTCATTCAAGTTAGAAAGTTTTATTCATTTATCCTTCAGTGAAGGTCATGATGACCATTGAGTTGCATAGAACTGTCCAAGAATGCAATGGGCTGCCTTGGGAGGAAGTTGATTCCTTCTCATTGGAGCTCATCAAGCCAAGCTTCAATAACTGTTTTTTGACAGCAGCTCCCAGGTGGAACCTTTCTGGAATGCTGAAGTGAAGATCTCACAGGATTACCAGTGTGTAACCACCTGTGGTATTGAAAAGATTCAGAGAGAGTATCAGTAATTACTGTATCCTCTCAGGGTGAGATGCACCCCAGGAGTGCTCATTCTAGAGCAGCCATGGTTCCCTTTGACTATCTCCCTCTCTTCTCCAACCTTTTGGGGATGTTCTGGAGAAGGGTTACATTTTCAGGGAGTAGATGGACAAGGTAACCTCTGTGATTCTTTGATTCTGGTAGTTTCCACAGAGAGGAATTGAGAAATTGTGAATGCATGATTACAGTACTACAACTGATGGATTTACCATTCCATTCTCAGAAAACTCTATGAAAACTCAGTGATTACTATCACCTTCTCCAGAAGACAAGTGATAAAGCCATTAAAAGGCATGGCAGAGAAGTCCAAGCTTCATGACTAAAATGAGGTGGGGGCATTTTGAAAATTCCATTTATTTATGGTCTTTGCCACCTCCTCATACATTAGCACAGATAATTTTAAGTTTGACACATTATCATAATACACATAATAGTGATGTATACTTGCATTCATCAAGCCTTTAGCTTTTTGGCTTACAGAGATTTTTATTTTCAATTATTTCATAACATTATTCACCTTCATAAATTTTGGATTCTTTGTGTACCCATGGTATTAATGAATATACAAAATATGTATGCTGTGGGAGAATCCACTATTGTTCAACGGTAAAGTTACTAATTTAAACTCAAAATACAGTAAGTTCACAATTAAGCTTTGTTTAAGAGACTTGTTTTTGTTTTGTTTTTGCAAAAAAGGGGGACAGGATTTAATTCATTCAGTTTAATTCAGCAGACAAATATGAGGCAGCTATTATGTCCAAGTCACAGTTCTGGGTTTTGGGGGAGTATTCACATTTGGTTAAGATTGCTAGTTTTTCTCATGGTTAGGCTGAGCTAATATAATAAAAATGACAATTCTTCCTAAATTAATTGATTTATTCAGTGCCATACCAATCAAATTACCAAAAATTATTTTATAGAGCTAGAAAAAATGATAACATAATTCACCTGGAAGAACAAAAGGTCCATCAAGGGAATTAATGAAAAGAAGTGCAGGAGAAGGTGGTCTAGCTATGCCAGATCTTAAATTGTATTATAAAGCAGCAATCATCAAAACTACTTGGTACTGTGCAAGAAGTAGAGTGGTGGATCAGTGTAACAGGTTACATACATAAGACACAGCAGTCAATCACTATAGTAATCTACTGTTTGATAAACACAAAAACTCCAGCTTCTGGGATAAGAACTCACTATTTGACAAAAACTGCTGGTAAAACTGGAAAACAGTATGGCAAAAACTAGGCATAGATGAACATATTGCACCATGTACCAAGATAAAGTAAAAATTGGTACATGTTTTAGACACAAAGGCTGATATTATAAGCAAACTAGGAGAGCAAGGAATAGTTTACCTGTCAGATCTATATAGAAGGGGAAATTTTTAAAAATTGTTTGGTCTTTATTAATTTTGTTGCTTACTTTTAGTTTACAAGATTCAAAATTCCACAATTCCTTGAGTTTCAAATTTTCTTCCCCTCCCCCCATGCCCTATGGTGGCATACAATCAAGTATAAAATCTGCAAATGGTTTCACATCAGACATTAGTCAGGTTATAAAGAAGGATTGTATCAGATGGCATGAACAATGGGAAAGAGGAAACAAAACCAATCAAGAAAAAGACAGGGAGCAGGTAGTTTGCTTTAATCTGCATTCAAACTCTGTTCTTTCTGGTTCTTTCTCTGAATGTAGACATCTCTCTCCATCATGAGTCTTTTGGAGTTGACTTATAACTCTGCATTGCTGAGAAGAGTCCAGTCTATCAAAGTTGGTCATCATGCATATGTTATGTCTGTAATTGTGTGCAAATTTCTCCTGATTCTGCTCTTCTCATTCAGCATTAGTTTGTATAAGCCTCGCCAGGTTAATATGAAGTCCATCTGCTCCACATTTCTTATAGCTCAATAGTATCCATTACATTCATATACCACAACTTGTTTAGCCATTCCCTAATTGAGGGGCATTGAAGGGGAGAATTTATGAAAAAACAAGAGATAGAGAATATTATGAAATGCAAAGTGGATAGTTTTGATTATATTCAACTTAAAAGTTTTTACACAAATAAAGCCAATGCAACCAAGATTAGAAGGAAAGCAAAAAGCTGGGAAACAATTTTTAATACCAGTGTCTGATAAAAGCCTCATCTCTAAAATATATAGAGAACTGAGTCAGATTTATAAAAATACAAGTCATTCCCCAGTTGATAAATGGTCAAAGGATATGAACAGGAAGTTTTCAGATGAAGAAAGTAAAGCTATCTATAATTATATGAAAAATGCTTTAAATTACTATTGATTAGAGAAATGAAAATTAAAATAACTCTAAGGTACCACCTCACACCTATCATATTGGCTAATATGACAAAAAAGGGAAAATGATAAATGTTGGAGAAGATATGGGAAAATTGGAACACTGACGTATTGTTGGTGGAGTTGTAAACTGATTCAATCATTCTGGAGAATAATTTGGAATTATGCCCAAATGGCTATAAAACTGTGCAGACTCTGATCCAGCAATACCAATTTTCAGTCTGTATCTCAAAGAGATATTAAAAAATGGAAAAGGACCCACATGTACAAAAAATATTTATAACAGCTTTTTTTTATGGTGGCCAAGAATTGGAAATTGGGAATGGCTGAACAAGTTGTGGTATATGAATGTAATGGAATATTACTGTCCCATAAGAAATGATGAACAGAAAGATTTCAGAAAAACCTGGAAAGACTTACATGAACTGATGTTGAGTAAAGTGAGCAGAACCAGGAGAACATTGTACACAGTAACAACCACATTGTGCAATAATCAACTTTGAAAGACTTCATTCATCCTTGTCAGCAATGCAAGGATCTAAGATAACTTGAAAAGATTCATGACGGAAAATGCTATCGACATCCAGAGAAAGAATTATTGAGTCTGAATGCAGATGGAAGCAGACTATTTGCTCTCCCCCTCCTTTTGTTTCTTTTTTTTGTGGTTTTTCCCATTGGTTCTAATTCTTCTTCACAACATCACTAATGTGAAAATATGTTTAATATGAATGTATATGTAGAGCCTATATCAGATTGCATGGCATATTGAAGAGGGTAGAAGGGAGAGAGGTGGAGAAAATTTGGAACTCAAAATCTTATGGAAGTGAATGTTGTAAACTAAAAATACATTAATTATTTTTTAAAAAGATTGCTAGTTTAAACTCAGATTGCATATAGTTTACAATTAAGTTTTATACAAGAAGCTTGCTATTTTGCAAAAAAAGGGAAAAATGGTGTTGTATTCAATTCAATCAATTCAATTCAGTAGGCATATAGTAGGCAATTACTATTTTGGAGATACCGTGTTTTCCCGATAAGACACTGTCATTATTTTTTTGGACAGAAAAACACCAGAGGGCTTATTTTCAGGGGAGGGCTTACTTTAATGAACATTGACAGCAATTTTAATAAACAGGTAAATGTGAACAAAAAAATGTACCTTTATTCAATAATGAATTCAATAAAGAACAGGATGACACGCTCACTGCTACAGCTTTGATTGGATGCAGCTTGGAGCGCGGCGTGCATTTCACCTGGGGGGGGAAACGGTGCATACAGAGGGTACCGTAATGTAGCGTGTAGCGCAGGGGATCACCTTCACTACAGTAGCAATCTCAATAGGGCTTATTTTCGGGGGAGGGCTTATTTTAGAGGAATATTACACAGTAAGGGGAGGGCTTATTTTCGGGATAGGTCTTATTATCGGGGAAACACAGTAGTATGAGGGATGAAGTTAGAGATCAGACCTGTGATTTCATAGTAATAGGGAACTGCTGGGAAAGGAAACTCATTCTACCAATGCAGGCCAGCACCTTCTTTACAATTTATTGTCTTAGTTGCCTAGAGTACTGAGATGATAAAATGACTTTCCAAGGTCACATAGCCAGTTTTTATCAGAAGAAAGGCTTGGACACAGGTCTTTCTAACTTCAGGGAATGTTCCCTATTTGCTATGCCATGGTGCCTTTTTATAGGAATCTTAAATGCTTCAACAATTTAATAGATCTGTGATTTCATCAAAACACATACTCTCTCCATTGGTGCACATTTTAAGTCATCCATACCTCCTGTAATATTCTCATCAATGGCCCCTCATAAATCCACCCCAGGGGATCCATTCAATGTACTGTTAGAAGAATATGCATATTGACGAGATAACAAATCCATGAGATGAAGGTCCTACGTCACCAATTACCTAGTGGCTTTTAAAACTGGATGTACTAATATAATAGGTATTTTAAATTCAACATGTTAAGAACTGAACTCATCATTCCTACCCCCCTAAACTTCTTCATTTCTTTTGAAGGCATGATCATCCTTCCATTCTCTCAGGTTTGTAACCTTGGCTTTATCCTCAAATCCTCACCTTGCCTCACCCTTCAGAGGCAAATATTGCTATTTATACCTCTATACCATCTCTTTTATCTTACCTCTTCCTTCTACTTACAAAGCTAACACATTACTATAGACCCTCATTGCCATTCACCTAAATTATTGTTATACTCTGCTAACTGGTCCTCCATCTTAAGTTTCTCCCCATTCCAATACATTCTATACACTGCTGCTGCCTCCCATTCAATAAACTCCAGTGTCTCCAATATTATCTAATTGATAAGCTATAAATTCCTCCTTTGATATTTTAATGCTCTTCATAACCTTGCTCCAACCTATCTTTCCTTTTCATTGTACATTACTTCCCCTCCAATGTTCTGTAACCAAACTGGTCCTCTGTTGGTTCCTCTTCTGTCTGGAATGCACTCAATCCTCTACCCTACCTTGTAGAGTTCTTCTCTTCATTTAAGACATAGCTCAAACACTACCTTCCATGGGAAACTTTTTCCTTCCGACCAATTGCTAGTACTCTCCCTCCCCTTTGTATTTATTTTCTTTATGTAAATTCTGTATATTCTTACATATATACTGGCTCTCCCCTTTCCTCGCATTATAACATAGGTTCTGAGAGAGCAGGAACTGTTTCATTCTTTTTATTTGTAGTCCCAGTACCTAGTATAGGGCTTGGTGCACAGTATTTGCTTGATCAGTGTTTGTTGATTGAGTAATTGATTTTGATGGATGAGAGAGAGAGCAAAGGAGATAGAAAAGGAACAATCAGACAAGGAGGATGAGAACCAGGAGAGAACAGTGCCATAAAAGCTAAATGAGGGGGGCTATCCAGGTGGAGAGCTGGGTCAACAGTGTCAAAAGCTGCAGAAAGGTTGAGCAGGATGAGGGCTGAGAAAAAGTCATTCAGTTTAGCAATTAAGAGATTAGTGGTAACTTTAGAGAGAGCAGTTTCAGTCAAGTGGCAGGGATAGAAGTCAGATTAAAAAGGGTTAGGGAGAGAGTGAAAGGTTCAAAATTTGCCTAATAGAGAAAATGACTCATTAATATTAAAAATATTACAAACTAATGAAACTCATGCAAATTCTACAAAAGGAAGAATATTGAATTTATCCAAATTTCTGCCTTTTCTAGGTTTAAATTTCTAAGCAAAGGGCCAATGAATATAAATGTCAACATAAAACCAAAAATAAAAAAGCTATAGTCCATTCATTCATTATTCAACAACCATCTATTAAGTTCTTTCTGTGTGCAAAGCACTGTCCTGGAGGAGATACAAACATCAAAAACATGTGCTTTACTTTCTGCTCATAGAGTCTACAGTGTAGTTATGGGGATATAAGACACAGGCAAACACAAAACAACACATTATCAATATGTGATACCAACCTAGTACCAATAAAGCAGAAGAGAAAATAGTGAGGCCATAAGATGGTTAACAGATGGTTCTTCAAGATATGAAAAATGAATATTCAGTTCTAAGGGGATGGGATCAGTGTCAACAGCTTCAGAGAGATCAAGCAGGATGAAGACTGAGAAAAATCCCCCTAGTTTAGCAATTAAAAGTTTATTGGTAACTTTAGAGAGAGGTAGCATTTGAGCAGGGTCCTTAAGGATAGTTAGGATTTTAAGAGTTTGAGATGGGCAAGGTGTTTCAAGCAAAGGGAATGATATGAACAAAGACACACTAGTGGGAATGTTCAGGATATGCACAAAGGACAGCTAGTAATCCAGTCTAACTAAGGAATAGGACACATAGAGCGAAGGGGTATGAGATAAGACTGGAAAGGGAGAGAGGCATTAAACTAAAGTAGTTTAGGAACTTGGAGATTTTTTGTTGGTGTTGTTTTTAATTGGAAACAGGGAACCATCAGTTTGAGGAAATGAGATACATGATAAGAGACTGTTCACCTTTTCCTGCCTCAGCCTTAGCTTTGGCTGGTAGCAGCTCAGGGCCATGTATGTCTCTGAGCTGGCTAAGGGACTTCTTTGGAATTTAGAGATAATTAGGGAATGCTTGGGATACCTTGTCATCTGAATGAGTGGAGGCTACTTCACCTGTCAGGGTGCAGTTTGTAGTCATTGTATCAGAACCTAGAGTTAGTCATAGGGATTCAAAAGTGGAGAGGTGGGTTCTGCTACCTGGGGAAGCCTTTGTAAAGCTAGTAGTTAGCAGGAGTTGTCAAGTGGGATAGCCACTGTGAGAAGTGGTACCTTGTCTGGCCTTGTATCTTTATAACTATGACACAGGGAAAGAAGTGTCTTCTTCTACACCTCAGAACTCTAGACACCTTCTCTTTGGTGTCAGAAATTGTGCACAACAACTGAGAAAGATCTGCTCTAGCAGGCTGTCTACCTGGAGACCATCCTCCTTATAAGAGTTTTCAGGCTTTCATTGCATCATAAAAGTTTGATATGTTGCTTCCTTATAGCAAAGAGAAAAAAAATGAATTCAAATCTCATCTGCAAGTGGCCTAGAATAAAGAGAGAGAGCTGGCTTCTGGGTTGGAAAGAAGTGGGTTCAAGTTTAGCTTTCCATTCTGGCTGTGTAACCAGCAGCAAGTCACTTAAACTTTAAGTACCCCAGACAACTCTCTAAAATTCCTATAGCAGTTAGTAAAAATTCATTCATTGAAAATTCACAGCAGTCATGATATTATAGATCTGGTCTCTCCTATGCCCCCAATCTGTTCCAACACAACCACACAGGTCTGTAGTATAATTCTCTGTAAACAGGTAAGAAGCTATCATTAAATGTCTGGACTGTCTCAGACATTTAGGATCATTTAGTCTGACCCTCCTACATTACATATGTGGAAATTGAGGCTGAATGAAGAGACTCAGTTGGTATTGAACAGATGGCATTGTTGGGACTTAAACAAGAATATGATTCCAAAGTCCAGCATTCTTTCATGATGCTGTACTTCCTCTAAATATCAAATGCAGCAGTATCTTAGTGTATGGGTACAAAACTCATTTAATGCATTCAAATTAAATTTATATAGTGGATCTTGTGGGAGTGGCAGCATAAAAGATATCATCAAATAAATATATGACTGAAAAAATAGTCTAGTTATGTGACAAAAGGGAGGTACAACCAAAGAGAGTTCCTGTGCTCCCCCAACATCCTTATGACATCAAGAGAGCAAGAAGAAGGCCCCCATCATGCTGAACAGACCCCCAAGTGGCAAACTTATGAGAAGAGATGTCCAGAATGGGTAGGCATGGATGGGTTGGGATCCCATTTTGTTGAGGGGATCTTTCATATTTATGGGATTTTTTTGATGATCTTGTCCCCCACATTCACTCATATTTTATTTTTTTCTGATGAAAATCTGAATGTGACATTGGAAGTTTTGTGCTTCTGGCATTTGGGATTTATTCGCAACAAAAATAAGCATTGGCAACAGAATAGTACCACTTTTGTAGTACTGAAACAGCTGGAGCACTTTTTTTAAAAAGCAAATTTTTCAGTTTTAGGCTAATATAAGACATTGAAAATTTTAGTGCTAAAATAGTTGATTGATTAGGAAGTGAAAGAAGAAAAGAATTCTAGGTGAAGAGTTTTGAGAATGTCTAGGGGTAGGGAACCTGAGACCTTGAGGCCACATGTAGCCCACTAGGGCCTCAAGTGTGGCCCTTTGACTGAATCCAAACTTCACAGAACAAATCCCTTCAATGAAGGATTTTTTCTGTAAAACTTAGATCACACTGGAGGACTTAGAAGGCCATACATGACCTCGAGGCTGCAGGTTCCCCACAACTGAATAAGCTATTGCCTATATCAGGGGGTTTCAGCTTCTTTTTCTTCCACAGTTTGGCTAGCTTATTTTAGCAATCTCCCTTACCATACACATGTTATAGAACAGGAGGATGAGAGTGAAGTCAGAACACCTGCACTAAAAGCTTCAAAGGAAAATACGAGCTGGTTACAGGCCATAGAGGACCTTAAGAAGAAGATAAGAGAAGTGGAGGAAAAATTGGGAAGACAAATGAGAACAATGCAAGAAAATTATGAAATGAGAGTCAACAGCCTGACTGAGGAAAATAATACCTTAAAAATAGACTAACTCAAATGGCAAAAGAGGCTCAAAAAGGCAATGAAGAGAAGAATGCCTTAAAAAGCTGAATTTGCCAGATGGAAAAAGAATCTCAAAAGCTCAGTGAGAAGAAAAGCTTGAAAATCATTGCTTCAGAATTAGATTGGAGCAAATGGAAGCTAATGACTTTATGAGAAATCAAGATGCTGTTAAACAGATCCAAACAAATGAAAGAATAGAAGGCAATGTGAAATACCTCATGGGAAAAACAACTGACCTGGAAAATAGATCCAGGAGAGATAATTAAAAAAATTTTGGACTACCTGAAAGCCATGATCAAATTAAGAACCTAGAAATCATCCTCCAGGAAGTTCTCAAAGAAAACTGCCCTGATGTTTTAGAACCAGAGGGCAAAATAGAGGTAGAAAGAATCCACCAATCACCTCCTGAAAACGATCCCAAAAAGAAAACTCCTAGGAATGTTATAACCAGGTTCTGGAATTCCCAGATTAAGGAGAAAATATTACAAGCAGCCAGGAAGAAACCATTTGAATATTGTGGAAACACAATCAGGATAACCCAGGATCTACAGCTTCTACACTGAGGGATCGAAGGGTTTGGAATATGATATTCCTGAGGTCAAAGAAGCTGGGATTAAAACCAAGAGTCATCTACCCAGAAAAACTAAGTATCATGTTTTAGGGGAAAATATGGTCATACAGTGGAATAGAGGACTTTCAAGCATTCTTACTGAAAAAACCAGAGTTGAATAGAAAATCTGACATTCAGATACAAGAAGCAAGAGATGCATGAAAAGGTAAACAGGGAAAAGAAATCATAAGGAACTAATCAAAGTTCAACTATTTACATTCCTACATGGAAAAAAAAAACAATAATTGTAACTTAAGAAACTTTTCTCAGTAGTTGAAGGGAATAGAAATATATATGTCTATATATGAGGGTATATGGGCATATGAATACATATGTGAATGTGTGTATATATGTTTACAGATATACATAGATAGAGGGCACAGGACCAATTTAACAGGAAGGGATGATACTTGAAAGGTGAAATTAAGAGGTGAGAGAGAAATATAATGAGAGGAGATGGGGAGAGACAGAATGGGGTAAACTATGTCATATAGAAGAGGCAAGGGAAAATGGTTACAATGGAGGGGAAGAATAGGAAGGCAAAAGGAAATGGGTTAACCTTATTCTCATTGAATTTGGCTCGGGGAGGGAATGAAATACACACTAAATAGTGTATATCACCCTACAGGAGAGCAGGGGGATGGGGATGAGAGGGGGAATGATGGAAGGGAGGGCAGGCTGGGGGGGGGAGGGAAGTTGGAAGCACCCACTTTTGAAAAGGGACAGGATCAAAGTAGAGAATAGAACAAGTGGGAGGTGGGATAGGAGGGAGGGAAATACAGTCAGTCTTTTACAATATATCTACTATGTTAATGTTTTGCCTTAGCTGCACATGTACAACCTGTACTGAACTCCTTATCTTCCCAGTATGGGTGGGTGGCAAGGGAGGAAGGGAATGAATCTGGAATTCAAAGTTTGAAAATCAAATGTTTAAAATATATATACTATTACTAATACTATTTTACATGTAATTGGGAAATAAGATATACAGGCACTGGAGCATTGAGATCCACCATCCCCTACTGGAAAAGTCAAAGGTGGTATGGGAGAAGATATGGGAGAGAGCAGATTGGAGCTGTGGATAGGGGAAAAACAGGGAGAAAATTTGTAACTCAAAATCTGGTGGAAATGAATGATGTAAATCAGAAGTTAATAAAGCATTTGAAAAATGAAAAAAACCTAAAAAATAAAAAGAATGACTCAGAGATCATAGCAGTCAGTCAGAAGTTTTATCCAATCAGAATTTGCAAACATTAACTCTTTAGAAGAGGGTTAACATAAGTCAGAACAATAAAAAAGTACAACCTTGTCTACCTTTGCTTATATGCTTTATGGATATTAGGCCCTAAATGACTTTGCTCCTTTTTGTCCCCAAAATAGGAGTCTAATGTTGGAATCTTCTGTCTGCTTTGTTTCCTTTGCCTGGTCATGTCGCCCCTCAGTCACTTGACCCCTGGGCTTTTTGCCACAGTAGGACTCTGCTACCAGACAGGGGAGCTTCCTGACAATCACTGGGGTTTTCTGAGCTGCCGGAGATATTAGGTGGGTGCCCTCTCTGAAGCCTGCACATGATCTGGCCAGTGGGTCACATACCCCAGGACTTCCACTCTAGACTTCAATCCAGATCCAAGCAAGTTAAAGCAAGAGCGATTAACCCTCAGACTGGTCCCTTGGTCCAGTATGCAGGCCAGGAGCTGAAGCTGCCACGTGGCAGCAGCTGTGCTGCAGCCCTCAGTGGCTTCTTGCCCTGGGGGCAAAAGCTAACACACTCCCAACTACTGGGTCCCAAAGTCCGCACTGCACTGACCCCTCACTTTGTCCTTCACATCTATCTGTTGATAAATCTGGAAAGGACCACAGCTGCTGGTGATCTGGAGTCCCTCCAGCCTGCAGCTGGTCAGGCATGTCCTGGGGTTAAAACCTTGCAGTGGAGCTGGGCTTGGCTCCCAGAGCACTGACCTGGCCAATTCCTGCCAGCCTGCCAGGCTGTCCTCAGTAGGAGGTTAGCTTCTCTGTGTAATTTTATAGGTTCTGTAGCTCCAAAGTTTGTTCAGAGTCCCCTTTTACATGGATTGGAGGTGTTGAGAGCCTGAGCTGTGCGGAGTCCTGTTTCTACTCCATTGTCTTGTCATTTTCTTTAAAAAAAATCCAATTTTATTTTTCCCAATTAAATGTAAAAACAATTTTAACTTTTTGTTTTTCAAATTTTGAGTTCCAAATTCTTTCCTTCCCCTCCCTCTCATTGAGAAGGTGACATAGCTTATACTTGCATATTCATGCTAAACAGATTTCCTCTTGCTGCCATAGATAACTCCACACACTCTGGCAAGCTGGTCACACACCCCAGGAATTCTCCCTACCTGAGCCTCACTTAAGCCTTGTAGTAATTGATAAGTGATCCCAAGACCTGCTCTACCACATCTGGGTCTGATAAGGGATGCTGCCCTCCCACCTGACGCTGGTTACCTAGTCTGTTTTTAAGGTAGTTTCACTTTTTATTGAGCCCCAACTTTGAGCATGTTTTCTCTTTGATATGCCTCTCTCCCCCTCCCACTGGATGAATTTCTTGCATCTGCGGGGATGAATCTCTGTCTGTTGACATGCTTTATTTTTTGATTGCTTGCTGTACCTTATTATAATAAATCTCTTGTTTATACCAGCTTTCTGAGTACCAATATTCTGTAAATTCCCAAACCAAAATCTTTGCTTTAATCGAATCTGTGAGGCCAAATAAAGGAAGGTGGTTCTTAGCCTGGGGTCCACAAACTTGTTCTTTTAAAATTTTTGATAGCTATTTCAATATAGTTAGTTTCCTTTGTAATACTATGTATTTTATTTTACGCATTCAAAAACATTTTTCTGAGAAAGGGTTCATAGGTTTCACTGGACTGCTAAAGTGGTGCAGTGGATGGAATGCCAGGCCTAGAGTCAGGAAGACCTGAATTCAAATCCAGCCTCAGACATTTACTAGCTGTGTGGTCTTGGTCAAGTTGCTTAACCCTGTTTGCCTCAGTTTCCTCATCTGTAAAACGAGCTGGAAAAGGAAATGGCAAACCACTCCTGTATCTCTGCAAAGAAAACCTCAAATTGGATCATGAAGAGTCAGACATGGTTGAAATGACTGAACAAAAATGCAAAAAGTTTAGAGCCCTAGAATTCTAGGTTCTTTTATTCCAAAACATGCAAACTCTACCAGGAGATTTCTTTAACAGCTTATTTTTTGTTGAAGGAAGATAATATTCAAATACATCTGAAAGTCTGAAGGAATGTGTGTGTATTTTTGTGCATGAGAGATATCTGGACCTTCCCACATCTTTCATTATTGTCATGAGTTGCTCAGACAATATAAGTCCAATGCAAAGGGGACTGTTTGTTCAACGGTTTCCTCCTTTTAAGTGAGTTTACATGGGGGGTGGCAGAGTACTAAAGGGTTAGCTGAGGGCTTGATGTGTTTCTATAGTTAGTGCTTAGTGCCTGTGTGTGCTTTCTGTCCTGTGATTTTGCTGTGAAGTGAAATAAAAGCAATCCTATTCCTGACATCCATTTAGCTCTTTAGATGTCTTAGAAGAATTAGTGACTCTGTTACCCAAATTTGGGGAAAACTACATGTGAGCTATGTCATGAGTATATTTAGAGATTTTCCTGGAGTACTTCAGGTAGGGTCAAAAAGTCAGAGAGAAAATGACCTCTTTAAGGATCAGGCCCTCAAGACTAAAGCTGGTCTGATATATGCTTTTTTTCTGATGCCATTGGTATTAGCAAATCCTTTAAAACTGACAGACACATTAAAATACGTTCCATGTCATGGATATAAGAACAATAGAAAATACCTACTTGAAATCTCAAGCTTAAAGTAGTAAGAGCATAAGGATCATTAGACAGATCTGCAGGCAAGACAATCTATTTTAAAAATTCTCTGCAAAGGCACAATAAGACCACTTGTGATAGACAGATCCACTTTCTTTTTCAATGCATAGAAAGAATTCAGTTTAATGGCAGCCTCTCACTAGACTTGATTTATAATAAATATAATACAACTCTAGTTGTTGAAAGCTATTGGTTCATAAGGACACAAGCAGCATTGTCCTCAAACTCAAAATTTTAAAAAATGTTAAAGATTGTTTTTACATGTAGTTGGGGAAAAAATAAAATAGTATTTTTAGAAAAGAAATCTTAGCATTTCTAAGGGAAGGAGGATGAGAAACTACAAAAGTTTTTTGGAGATAATGGTCTATGAGAAAAGTCCATAAGATAAGGATAATTGTAATGTGTCTAGCAATATCAGAAAAATATATTCCTTCTATTATTTTTCAATTGTTTAGCAAAATTCTCTGTACTATTGACTATTATTGTCCTAAAGCTGGAAGGAGCCTTAGGAGGCACCTGGTCCATCTCTTTATTTTGTAGATGTGGAAAAATGAGACCTCAAGAGATTCAGTGACTTATCTAAGGCATTACACTTAAGGCAGTGAGTAGAGAACTGAGATTCATACTTAGGTCCTTCTATTCTAAAACAGGCAAACTCTACCAGTTGTTCTCACATTGTGGTCTGTGGATCTTTAAGAGTCCCGGAGATCCTTTCAGGAGGTCCACAAATTCAAAACTATTTTCATCTTATATGACTAATAAAATATGTCTTCCTTTTACAACTACATTATCTGTGTGAGGCTGGATTATTTTTATAGACTTCAAACAAAATAAGGCTATCACAACAGATTCAATGCAGAAACAAGTATGAGAATTCAACTGTCTTCTATTAAGAGATATCCAAAAATATGTAAAACAATGCCACTCTTTCTGATTTTTTTAAAGTTTTGCAAAATATAGCTATTTTAAATTAAAACATGCTATTTATGCTATGCAATGCAATGGATTTATTGGATTTACTTTAACAAATGGATAAATATTTTAGAATGACCAGTTTAAATTTCTAATGCAGTAAATATTAATAAAGGTAACCCATATTAACAAAAACACTTTGGAATCCTAAATGATTTTTAAACAAATAATAAAGGGGTCCTGAGACAAAAAAGTTTGAGACTGATTGCACTGCAATGTGTAGAGTTAATCATAGTTATTTTAGATCTACTGACTGATTTCCCCAGCAGTTGGCATAGTGCCTGACACATAGTAGGAAGTTAATAAATGCCAGCTGACTGACTGCTTGCCTGATCGATTTCTTCTGGTCAGCAAGCTATCACATACATGACTGTTTCATGAAATATAGAATAGGACTTTGGGATAATGTTGAGGCTTACTTTCAATAACTCAATTTGGATTTGGTTTTTTGTTTTTGCTTTAGTGGTCCACATTTGTGATGACTGGTAAATTGGGAGGATTAGCTAAAAAGCAGAATTAGGCTACAGGATCAATCTGTTTGGGAATAATCCTCAATGACAGACTCATTTTCCAGCTCTTTTTAAGAAAAATGAAGACAGATTTCAGAACTTTCTAGAAAAAAGAAACCAAGGAGGATGAAAGTTGAATTACAAGGTCCCTTCCTAAACTTTCCCTTTGTTATAGAACTTGGGTCCACTCTAGGCAAACATCCATAATATGCATTAACTGGAAATGAAAACTATGGAAAGGAACAGGTAGAATACTTTGTAAAGAAGTGGTATTTCATGACTTTTAAGAATGGCACATGAATAAGTATTCAAAAAAATGTCACCAAAAGGAGGTTTTTAGCAGAATGATAAGTAAGATTCACTTGTCATTAATGAATTGAATTATCTGCAAAGGGCAGGTGATAAAGAACTGGAAGATAGTTTATCTTAACTGGTCAAATGTTTTCCCTAACCTAGGTTCCTTTATGAATTTGCTTAGAAGACCTTTCTCTTAGATTTGGAGACAGTGTATCTGTGTTCAAATTCTGATTCTATAATTGCTGAATACCTTTATCCTACTTTTTTCCTTCAGTTTCTTCTTGAATAAAATGAAGGAATTGGATTAGATGATCTCCAAGGTTCCTTCTGGCTTTAAATGTAACATTCTGTAGTGGTCTACACAAACAACAATTTATTTGCCATATTGAAGGTTACAAAGGTTGAAATACTTATTTGTTTAAGCATCACTCTCCCTGGGCAGTATCCCATTGTTTCTGTAAGCATCTAGTGTTTTACACATTTTAGTCTAGATTAAGATTGACCAGTATAAAGAATTCCCATTATATAAACTCTATTCTCTGCAGTAGTTTCAGCTCAATCACTTATAACAATAACAAAGAGCTGAGTAGGGCACTGAAAGTTTAAATGATTTGCACATGGTCAGACAACCAGTATGTGTTAGAGGAAAGCCTTGAGACCAGGTCTTCCTGTTCTAAAGCTCGTTCTTTATCCAACATGGGCTACCTATAAAAGATGGAAGTTGATGATTGTTTTATCCCAATGACATTTCTGGTATGTATTTATTATTGTATTTTTCTCCATTAGGTGATGGAATTCCCAGATCTAAATAACTACTTGCCCAGCTGTGGAATTCTAGTAGACAAATGTGCTAAGAGAATACTTAATGAAATGGGAATTCCTTAAGAAATAGAGGAGTCAGTGCAGGGGAAGTCTGGGAAGCGATGGCGCAGAGTAGGCCAGGAGGAGGCCCGGCCAACGAAGGGGGCAAGTTGTCCCACCAACCACAAGGGCCACTACCAGGCCTTTCACTAAAGGGCTGGGACTGGAAAGAGAAAGTTAAGAACCAAATGCAGAACCCCTGTCCAGGACAGGAAATACTCCTGGGACTACCACTCCATAGCCCAGAAATAAAAAAAAAAAAAGCCCATATGAAGACGTCCAAGGACCAGGATGGCAGAGAGAACCCAGCCTGCTCCAACCTCTACGCCCCCACCCCCAACTCTGAAAACATAGTAACTATTGCCCAGGACAAAACCCTCAACAGTAAAGGCTTGGGAACCCTAGAGGAAGGGTGTGGCTAGGGCCCTGCCTCAAAATGGGTAGAAAGCAGACTACAAAGACTCTGGAGTCCTACTATCCTCAGAGGGAGGAACCAAACTCAAAGGGAGACAATGTGTACTCCACCCACAGCTGAAACATTAACAGGGAACTGGTCCCAAGCACAGAAAGCTCTCCTAGATGAGCTCAAAAGGAACTTTGAAAACCAAATGAGAGAGATATAGAAGACAGAATGAATAATTCTTTTAAAATCAAAATTGCAGAATTAGAAAAACTTTATAATGAAGAAAACAGCTCCTTTAAAAGAAAAGTATATGATATGGAAAAGGAGCTCTAAAAACTAACCAAGGAAAATGATTTGCTAAAAACCAGAATCAACCAAATTGAAACAAATAACTCTATGAGGAACCAAGAATTAGTTAAACAAAACAAAAAGAATGGAAAATTAGAAAAAGAGGTAAAATATCTCAATGGAAAAATAACTGATTTGGAAAAGAGATCCAGGAGAGATAATCTGAGAATCCTAGGCCTACCAGAAAATCATGATGAAAAAAATGAACCTGGACAACATTCTCCAAGAGCTCATTAAGGAAAACGGCCCTGAGATACTAGAACCTGAGGGTAAAAATAGAAATCAAGAGAATCCACTGGACATCTGCTGAAAGAGATCCCAAAATGAAAAGTCCTCGAAATGTTGTGGCCAAACTCAAGAACTGCCAGATAAAAGAGAAAATACTTCAAGTGGCCAGAAAGAAAGAATTCAAATACCAAGGAACCACAGTGAGGATCTCACAGGATTTGGCAGCCTCTACACTGAAAGATCGGAGGCAGAGGAATTCAACTTTCTGCAAGGCAAAAGAGCTCGGGTTACAACCAAGGATAACCTACCCAGCGAGACTGATCATATTCTTCCAGGCAAAGAGATGCTCATTCAATGATATAACAGATTTCCAGACCTTTCTGATGAAAAAGCCAGAGCTCAATGGAAAATTCAACCTCCAACTATGAGATGCAAGAGTGACATAGAAATATAAACAAGGAAAACACACACACACACACACACACACACACACACACACACACCCTGTTATTTAATAAGAGCAAACTGTTTATACACAAGTAGAGGGTATACAAAATGATGATTAAAAAAATCTTATTAAGGGCTACAATGGGACTGCAATGGAAGAAGAAGAATGAATGAAGTGGAAAAGGGTAAATTATACCACACAAAGAGGCATAAAAACAATATAGCAGAGGAAAAGAAGCGAGGGAGATGAGTATTATATGAGATTTTCCCTCATTGGGTCTGGTGCAAGGAGGGAATAACAACCAGTTAAGCATAGGTCTCTATGGAGAAGAGAAGCAAAAAGTATCATTTTAGAGGGAAAGAGGGGAGGGAGAGGAGCTTCGCATGAGATTTGTTCCTGTCATTCTTGGTGTGAAGAAGAAGTAACATACTTCATCAAGTATAAAAATATCCTACAGGCAGTAGGAGGGGGAAAGGGCTATGAAAGGGGTGGGGTGAGTAGGAAGGGAAGAAGTAATGGGGAAGGGGAGAAAAAGGGAGGGGGGCTGATAAGGGAATACTGAGGGAGGCGGTGCTCAAAAGGAAAACTATTAAGGAGGGGAAGGGAGAAGGGGAGAAAAAAAAATATAAGCATTAACAGGGGAGGGAATAGGATGGAGGGAAAGAAACAGATAATAATCAAAACTGTGAATGTGAATGGAATGAACTCTCCCATAAAATGGAGGAGGATAGCAGAATGGATTAAAAATCATAATCCTACAATATGCTGTTTACAAGAAACACATATGAAACAGAGGGATACACACAGGGTAAAGGTAAAAGCCTGGAGTAAAATATATCATGCCTTAGCTAAAGTAGAAAAGCAGGGGTCAACCCTTATCTCATATAAAGCAAAAGCAAAAATTGATGTAATTAAAAGAGATAAGGAAGGAAACAATATCCTGCTAAAAGGCACCATCAAGAATAAAGCAATATTATTACTTAACACATATGCACCAAGTGGCATAGCATCCAAATTCCTAGAGGAGAAGGTAAAGGAATTAGAGGAAGAAATAGATAGCAAAACTATACTAGTGGGAGACCTTAATCTCCCCCTCTCTGAGCTTGATAAATCCAACCTCAAAATAAACAAGAAAGAAGTTAAGGAGGTGAATAGAATTTTAGATAGGGTAGTTATGACAGATCTCTGGAGAAAACTGAATGGGGATAAAAAGGAATATACTATCTTCTCAGTGGTACATGGCACATACACAAAAATTGACAATGTACCAGGACATAAAAACCTCACAATTCAGTGCAGAAAGGCAGAAATAATAAATGCATCATTCTCAGATCATGATGCAATAAAAATCATATGCAATAAAGGGCCATGGAAAGACAGACTAAAAATTAATTGGAAACTAAACAATTTAATTCTAAAGAATGAGTAGGTCAAACAAGAAATCATAGAAACAATCAGTAACTTCATTCAAGAGCATGACAATAATGAGACAACATACCAAAATTTGTGGGATGCAGCAAAGGCAGTTCTTTAGGGAAGTTTTATATCCCTGAGTGCATACATGAATAAATTAGTGAAAAGAGAGGTAAATAAATTGGGCATGCAATTGAAAAAGCTAGAAAAGAAAACAAATTGAAAATCCCCAATTAAATACTAAATTAGAAATACTGAAAACCAAAGAAAAGATTAATAAAATTGAAATTAAGAAAACTATTGAATTAATAAATAAAACTAAGAGCTGGTTTTATGAAAAAAAACCCAATAAAATTGATAGACCCTTAGTCAATATGATAGAAAAAAGAAGAAAACCAGATTATGAGTATCAAAAATGAAAAGGGTGAACCTACCACCAACGAAGAGGAAATTAAAACAATAATTAGGAATTATTTTGCCCAGTTGTATGCACATAAATTTGACAATCTTAGTGAAATGGATGAATATTTAAAAAAATATAGGTTGGCCAAATTAACTAAAGAGGAAGTAAATGACTTAAATAACCCCATCTCAGAAAAAGAAATTGAACAAGCCATCAGTCAACTCCTTAGGAAAAAATCTCCAGGGCCAGACAGATTTACTAGTGAATTCTATCAAACATTTAAAGAACAATTGATTCCAATACTCTATAAAGTATTTGGGAAAATTAGTGAAGAAGGAGTACTACCAAATTATTTTTTATGACACAAATCTGGTAATTATATCTAAATCAGGAAGAGATAAAACAGAGAAAGAAAATTATAGACCAATCTCCCTCATGAATATAGATGCAGAAATTTTAAATAAAATATTAGCAAAAAGACTACAGCAACTTATCACAAGAATAATACACTTTGATCAGGTAGGATTTATTCCAGGAATGCAAGGATGGTTTAATATTAGGAAAACCATCAGTATAATTGATCATATCAACAATAAAACTAGCAGAAACCACATGATTATCTCAATAAATGCAGAAAAGGCTTTTGACAAAATACAACATCCATTCCTACTAAAAACTCTAGAAAGACTAGGAATAAATGGAGCCTTCCAAAAATAATAGGTAGCATCTATTTAAAGCCATCAGCAAAGATTATATGTAATGGGGAGAAGCTAGAAGCATTTTCAATAAGATCAGGGGTGAAACAAGGATGTGCACTATCACCCCTCTAATTCAATCTGGTCCTAGAAATGTTAGCAGTAGCAATTAGAGAAGAAAAAGAAATCAAAGGAATCAAATGAGGCAAAGAAGAGACCAAGCTATCACTTTTTGCAGATGATATGATGATATACTTAGAGAATCCTAGAGAATCAAGTAAAAAACTACTTGAGACAATAAATAAATTTGGCAAAGTTGCAGGATATAAAATAAACCCACATAAATCCTCAGCATTTATGTATATTTCTAATGAAATTCAACAGCAAGAGATAGAAAGAGAAAACCCAGTTAAAGTTACTTTAGACATTATAAAATATTTGGGCATCTACCTGCCAAAACAAACCCAAGACCTATATGAACAGAAGTATAAAACACTTTTCACACAAATAAAGTCAGATCTAACTAATTGGAAAGACATCAATTGCTCATGGCTGGGTCAAGCTAATATAATAAAAATGACAATTTAACCTAAATTAAATTATATATTTAGTGCCATACCAATCAGTTTACCAAAAAACTACCTTATAAAGCTACAAAAAATAGTAACAAAATTCATTTGGAAGAACAAAAGGTGCAGAATATCAAGGGGATTAATGAAAATAAATGCTAGGGAAGGTGGACTAGTTATACCAGATTTGAATCGGTACTATAAAGCAGCAGTCCTCAAAACTACTTGGTACTGACTGAGGAATACGGTAGTGGATTAATGGAATAGATTGGGCACACAAGACTCAGCAGTCAATGACTATAGTAATCTACTGTTTGATAAACCCAAAGACCCCAGTTTTGGGGATAAGAACTCACTATTTGACAAAAACTACTGGGAAAACTGGAATATAGTATGGCAGAAACTGTGCATAGACCATTATCTAATTCCATATACCAAAATCAAGTCTAAATGGGTGCATGATCTAGGTATAAAGGCTGATACTCTAAGCAATCTGGGAAAGCAAGGAATAGTTTACCTGTCAGATTTGTGGAGAGGGGAAGACTTTATGACCAAAAAAGAATTAGAGGGCATTATAAAATGCAATATGGACAATTTTGATTACATTAAATTGAAAACCAGGATTAAGAGGGAAGTGGAAAATTGGGAAGAATTCTTACAACCTATGTCACTGATAAAGGACTCATTTCTAAAATATACAGAGAATTATGTCAAATATATAAGAATACATGTCATTCCCCAATTGATAAATGGTCAAAGGATATGAACAGGCAGTTTACAGAAGAAGAAATTAAAGATATTTATAGGCATAAGAAAAAATGCTCTAAATCACTATTGATTAGAGAAATGAAAATCAAAACAACTCTGAGGTACCACATCTCACCAGTTAGATTGGCTAAGATGCCAAAAAAGGAAAATGATAAATGCTGGAGAGGATATGGCAAATTGGAACACTAATGCATAGCTGGTGGAATTGTGAACTGATCCAGCCATTCTGGAAAGAAATCTGGAATTATGCCCAAAGGGCTATTAATAATCTCATACCCTTTGACCCAGCAATACCACTTCTAGGGTTGTATCCCAAAGAGATCATAGAAGTGGAAAAAAGACCCATATGTAGAAAAATATTTATAGCAGCTCTTTTTGTGGTAGCAAAGAATTGGAAATTAAGGGGGTGCCCATCAATTGGGGAATGGCTGAATAAGTTGTGGTATATGCATGTTATGGAATACTATTGTGCAATAAGAAACGAGAAGCAAATGGACTTCATATTTACCCAGAGAGGCTTGTATGAACTGATGCTGAGTGAGAAGAGTAGAGCCAGGAGGAGTTTGTACACAATTACAGACACAACATATGTGTGATGACCAACTTTGACAAGCTGGACCCTTCTCAGCAATCCAGAGTCATAAGTCAACCTCAAAAGACTCATGGTGGAGAGAGACGTTTACATCCAGAGAAAGAACTGAGATTGAACCCAGATTGAAACAAACTACCTGCCCTTTTTCGTTTTCTTGTTTGGTTTTGTTTCCTCTTTCCCATTCTTCATTCCTTCTGTTACAATCCTTCTTTATAACCTGAATAATGCCTAATGTGAAAGTATTTGCAGATACTATACTTGATTGTATACCACCATAGCGGGGGAGGGAGGAGGGAGAGAAAATTTGAAACTCAAGGAATTGTGGTAATGAATCATGTAAACTAAAAGTAAACAAATTAATAAATACACCCCCCCCCAAAAAAAGAAATAGAGGAGTCTGCTTGTTGCATGGAGAGTCTAAGCTCCTGGGTTAAGCAATTCAATTCCACAAGCATCTGTTAAGAGTCCTACTATGTGTCAGGCTCTGTCTTAGGTTCTGGGAACAAACCACAAACATGAAAATAGTGCTTACCTTCCCCCATAGAGCTTTTTTTTTTTTTTTTTACCGGAGGAGGTTGATAATATTTATTTAGAAGTAAATATTTACAAAACAAATGCATTTTTTCTTAATAGAATAGTAAGAAAAATATATGTTTTACTGTAACCCACTTTGTTTTCAATCTTTGTGCTCTGAGCCATAGATTTAGCTGACTCAAGCTAGCGGATGCCAAATAAGAATAAGGGACAATTGAGGTCGCACAAGTGAAAGACCACAAATTTGCTTGACATCACTTTAGAAATACAAGATATTGATCCAACAGGAAATCCATAATGTTTCCTGTTTAAACATATGAAATACTATAGATGACTGTCTGGTTGACTTCTTTAATGCTATTTAGTGATAAGCACTCCCTAAGGTATAAAGATTTTTAGGTTTCTCAGTGTGTAATAGAGAAAATTCAATTAATTTACTCCTAGACGTATCTTTTCTTATGGGAAAATAATAAAAAATGGACATGGCTATTTAGAATTAACCTAAGCAATCAGGGCTTAGTAGTATAGGGGAAAGTTGCTAGAAAGAATTAAACCATGACAAAAGAGTCAATGTAGATTTTGATTCTCTGTGTGTGGTTTGTTTAAATAATTTATATAAACAATTTTAATGATGAGCTCCTATGTGAGTTATGTGTCCTTCTTATGGGACCCCTCTATTGTTATATAGACAGCTCTTGACCTACATCATTCAAACTTGTATGGATATATAAATGACTATCCCAATCTGAAATTCAGCTCTCCATTGAAGCTGTTCAAGGAATTTCCAGAGTCAGAACCTCTGTTGGAAGGGACCTCAAAGATAGTCTAGTCCAACCCACACCTGACCAAGATTCTCTTTGATGACATTCCCAATAGTGGGTGTTCAGTCTTTCATTAAAAACATCAAGTGAAGAGGAAGTTACTTGTTCTCTATGCAACTCATTGCACTTTTGGATAACTCTAAATTTTAGGAAGTTTTACTGGACATGGAGCCTATTTTTCTGCAACCTTCACCCCTTCCTCCTAGTTCTGCTTTCTGGGGCCAAGTCTAATCCTTCTTTTGTGCCTTTCAAATGCCTGAAGGTAGTTAGAATGTTGTCTTAAGTTTTTCTTTATCCAGGCTAAGCAACTCTCATTCTATCAACAACTTCCCTAATGCAAATATCTCTTGCTCCCTTACTGGTCATTCCACCTTGGCCACACCAGATCATGTAGATGTAGTCACTAAAATGTGATATATAGAAATGAACACAGTACTTCCTTTTTTTTTCTCTTAGCCTTTCATTTCCTTTCCTGTTTCTTTCCCATAACTGCTCTGGGAGCAAAAGAAAATCTTTCCTATGAGAATTCCCTCTTTCCCTTCTTCCTCTGCTTCTTTTCTTGCCCTAACCATTCAAAATGTCATCTCTGCCAGGAACCTGTGAATTGCTGAGGTCTTGTTCAATTCTCTCCCTGCACTTTTCCTGGTTCTTTCCCTTCTCTTCAACTGCTGCTATAGGAAACCCAGGTTCTCTGTACAATTCTGTTTCTTGCATTGGCTCTCGCTTGGCTCCTCAGCTGGATGGCAGTTTAGCTAGCTGCCTGATTGACAGTATAGACCAAGGCTTCTTAAATTTTTTTCCACTGGCAACCCCTTTTCATGTTTCAGCCATCTTATTAGTTGCTGTTGTGTGTCCTGAGGGCATGTGCAGTGCAAAGTGCACATGCTTTGTATTCAGAACCCAGATTGCAGTGAAGTTGCTCAATACTATATGGGAAAACACTGCCAGAAACACCTTGGATTCATTATGCATTTGATTTTGAATTAATTTTTGGTCATTGTGCATTCAGAAATCTTTTACTGTAGCCAAATATTTTGCAAGTCCATATGGGGTGGTGACCCATAGTTTAAGAAGGTTGAACTTATCTCCCTGCCTTGGTGAAATTAACTCCACCCTTTCTTGCTCCATTCTCTTCAGTTGGAGGAGCAGAAAGTTGGTTCTTTCCTGAGCAGGAAGGGTTGAGACTAGAACCCCTTGCCTAAAGGGCCCATCCTCTTTCTTGGCACCTCCCCACAAACTGTGATGTTTAGTGGTGTTAGGTAGTGAAGGACAGCCAGTAAGCATTATTCACAGTTCTATACATAAGGCATGATTTGGGGCCAGGCTGTGAAGCCAAAAGCACTGTGGGCTATACATCTGTTTTAAAGTATTGTGCTATATTTGAATGTAATGGTTGGCACACTGACTAGAGCCAGGAAAACCTGAGTTTAAATTTAGCCCCACATGCTTACTAGTTGTGTGACCCTGGGCAAGTCAAACTTGTCTCTGTGTTTCTGCCTCATCTGTAAAATGAAAATGATAATAACCAACACCTGCCTCTCAGGGTTGTTGGGAGGATAAAAAAAAGTTATTTGTGAAGGGCATTATGACATTATTTTCTATTAGTCCAAAGAAAATGCAAATAATATTTTATAGCATTTTATAGCAATTCACAATTATATACTGCTTTATGAAGTACTATTCTAATGATAATCCTGTGAGTTAGATGATGCAAACATTCCTGTTTCCATTTTGCTTATGAGGAAACTGAGTTACAGAAAGATTTAAGTAACTCATCCAGCATCATAAAGGACCAAGTTAGAGCTGGATTTACATCCCAAGCTCCTCAGTTCAGTTCTTACTTATTTTATTAATTTAATTAAAAAAATAAATTAAAATTAATTCAAAATTAAGTTAATTTAAAGTTACTTATAATTTTATTTTCAAATGCATAGAATATTAATCAATTATATTATGGATTCAATAGGGTTTTTTTAGCTAGCAGGTTTTAAGGGATATATATGTATGTATGTGTATATATATATATATATCTTTAAGATTTGCAAAGTGTTTTACATATGTTACATCATTTGTTTGGCAAATACATAATACGGGAATATTACTATCCCTCTTTGACAGATGAAGAAATCAAGACATAGACTTGTTGAGGGCCACAAAGCTAGCTAGGTTTTTCTTTTTGTTGTGATTCTAAGTCCTATACTCTCATTGACTATACTAGCTACCCAACTACTTTGAGGGGAAATTGTGTTTTAAATTTCAAACACCTGGCTTATAAATGCCTTTTGTAACTTCAGCCCATCCATGAGCTGGAGATTGCTTATATCAGAAAAGTATGCTCATATTTTTTTTCTTAAAGAAAAAGGAAATTTGGTTTAAAATAGGAAGAAGGACATTAATTAGAGAAGTAGAACAGTGTTACAGAAAACTGCAATCACTTAAAAGCTAAAGTTAAGGGTCAACCAGAAGGTAATGGATAGGTTCATAGTGGGTACATGAAAGCTGCAGTCCTCTTTGAATGAAGAATTAGGTATGAGCAGCCATGTAATAGATGCCATCTGGGAGATGTTGGCCAGGAAACAGCTGGGATAGTTGTGAAGCAACAGTGAGGGATGGACAACTGGTGGGCTTTGATCTATCTGAAATGTCAAGAGTTCTAGGGGAAGGTCCCCAACATGTTGGATGGACCCTCTGTGGAGAATTTCTGGGAGAAAAATTAAAAGAGTCATAAGCTGGGCAGGCAGAGTCATCTTGTAATTTGCTTTATTCAAGGAATGCCCTTGTCAGTGACATCATGGATTCACTAAAGAAAGCCATCAAGTCATACCCAGACATAATTTGACTTTTGAGCAATTATGTTCTACAATATAGGTAGCATGTATTTCTTTCATCTTCTTTCATTCTCATTTCTTTGTGAATTTTTAGAGTAGAAAAGACTGTTACACCTAAATTTGTGAATGTACTGTGAGAAAAGGGATCTATTTTTTTCTTTAACATCTTTTTTTTCCCATTTTTCAAATGCTTTATTAACTTCTGATTTACATTATGCATTTCCACCAGATTTTGAGTTACACATTTTCTCCCCAATTTTCCCCTACCCACCACCCCAAAATATCAGTCCCACAGTATATCCTCTCCTCCAATCTGCTCTCTCCCATATGTTTTCTCATACCCCCTTTGACTTCTCCAGTAGGGCACGGTGGATCTCTATTGCCCAGTGCTTGTATATCTTATTTCCCAATTAAATGTAAAATAGTATTATTAATAGTGTATATATATATATATATACATATATATATAAACATTTTATTTTAAAACTTTGAATTCCAGATTCATTCCCTTCCTCCCTTGTCACCCACACATACTGGGAAGATAAGGAGTTCAGTATAGGTTGTACATGTGTAGCTTATGCAAAACATTAACATAGTTGATATCTTGTAAAAGACTGACTATATTTCCCTTCCTCTTATCCCACCTCCCACTTGTTCTATTCTCTACTTTGATCCTGTCCCTTTTCAAAAGTGGGTGCTTCCAACTTCCCTCCCCCCAAGCCTGCCCTCCATTCTATCATCCCCCCTTTCATCCCCTTCCCCCCTACTCCCCTGTATTGTGAGATACCCTATTTAGTGTGTATTTCATTCCCTCCCTGAGCCAAATTCAATGAGAATAAGGTTGACCCATTCCCTTTTGTCTTCCTATTCTTGCCCTCCATTGTAACCATTTTCCCTTGCCTCTTCTATATGAGATAGTTTACCGCATTCTGTCTCTCACCATCTCCTTTCATTATATTCCTCTCTCACCTCTTAATTTCACCTTTTAAGTATCATCCCTTCCTATTAAATTGGTCCCATGCCCTCTATCAATGTATACCTTTAAACATATATGCACACATTCACATATGTATTCATGTGCCCGTATACCCTCCGATACACACACACACACACACACACACACATATATATATATATATATTACCTTCAACTATTTTCATACTGAGAAATGTTTCATCAGTTACAATTATTGCTTTTCCATGTAGGAATGTTAATAGTTCCACTTTGATAAGTTCCTTATGGTTTCTTTTCCCTGTTTATCTTCTCATGCTTCTCTTGCTTCTTATATCTGAATGTCAAATTTTCTCTTCAACTCTGGTTTTTTCATCAAGAATGCTTGAAAGTCCTCTATTCCAATGAATGACATATTTTCCCCAGAAACATTATACTCAGTTTTGGTTGGTAGGTGATTCTTCGTTTTAATCCCAGATCCTTTGACCTCTGGAATATCATATTCCAAGCCCATCAATCCCTCAGTGTAGAAGCTGCCAGATCCTGGGTTATCCTGATTGTGTTTCCATGATATTCAAATTGTTTCTTCCTGGCTGCTTGTAATATTCTCTCCTTGATCTGGGAATTTCAGAACCTGACTGTAATATTCCTAGGAGTTTTCTTTTTGAGATGTTTTTCAGGAGGTGATTGGTGGATTCTTTCAACCTCTATTTTGCCCTCTGGTTCTAAAACGTCAGGCCAGTTTTCCTTGAGAATTTCTTGGAGGATGATTTCTAGGTTCTTTCTTTGATCATGGCTTTCAGGTAGTCCAATAATTTTAAAATTATCTCTCCTGGATCTATTTTCCAGGTCAGTGGTTGTCCCATGAGATATTTCACATTGCCTTCTATTCTTTCATTTGTTTGGATCTGTTTAATAGCATCTTGATTTCTCGTAAAGTCATTAGCTTCCATTTGCTCCAATCTAATTCTGAAGCAATGATTCTCCTCATTGAGCTTTTGAGATTCTTTTTCTATCTGGCAAATTCAGCTTTTTAAGTCACTCTTCTCCTCATTGCCTTTTTGAACCTCTTTTGCCATTTGAGTTAGTCTTTTTTAAGGTGTTACTTTCCTCAGTCAGGCTTGTTGACTCTCATTTCGTAATTTTCTTGCATTGTTCTCATTTCTCTTCCCAATTTTTCCTCCACTTCTCTTATTTGTTTCTCAAGGTCCACTATGGGCTGTAACCAGCTCATATTTTCCCTTGAAGCTTTTGGTGCAGGAGTTCTGACTTCACTGTCTTCCTCCTTTTCCATGCTTTGATCCTTTTTGCCCCAAAATAAGACATGTTATGTTCTTCTGTTTGCTTTGTTTCCTTTGCCTGGTCATGTTGCCACTCAATGACTTGACTTTTGGGCTTTTTGCCAAAGTAGGACTCTGCTATCAGACAGGGGAGCTTCAGTCCCAAACACTGGGGTTTTCTCAGCTGCCAGAGGTATTATTAGTTGGGAGCCCTTGCTGAAGACTCCACATGCTCTGGTAAGCTGTACACATGCCCCAGGACCTCCACCCTAGACTGCAAACCAGATCCAAGCAGGTTAAAGCAAGAGCGATTACCCCTCAGACTGGTTGCTTGGTCCCCCTACACTCTGTAGGCCAGGAGCTGAAGCTGCAAAGTGGCAGCTGCGGCTATACCACAGCCCTCAGTGGCTTTTCACCCAGGGGGCAAAACCTGAGGCACTCCCAACTACTGGGTCCCAAAGTCCATAGTGCACTGACCTCTCACTTTTTCCTTCTCATCTGTGTGGTGATAAATCTGGAAAGGACCACAGCTGCTGGTGATCTGAAGTCCCTCTAGCCAGTGTCTGTTCAGGCCTGCCTTGGGGCTAAAACCTTGGAGTGGAGCTGTGCTCGGCTCCCAGAGCTCTGCGCTGGCCAATTCCTGCCAGCCTGCCATCCTGTCCTCAGCGGGAGGTTAGCTTCTCTGTGTCACTTTGTGGGTTCTGTAGCTCCAAAGTTTGTTTTGAGTCCCCTTTTCCATGAATTGGGGAAGGTAGAAGCCAGGTAGAAGACCTGGTTCTACTCCACCATCTTGATTCCACCCCCCTTTAACATCTTAATACCATTGCTTGTTTAGTTCATAGATTAGCGATTACTATGTTGGTTGCAACACTTCAGGACAGTAGACCCACAGCCTTCTGCTGGTTTTGCAGATGTAAGGGATAGGTCCTGGATTTGTGATTTCCTTAGGTGAGGAAACACCCAAGTGAGGAAACTCCTTCTACCAATGCACCTGGTCCATAGTTTAGAGTCTTTGAAGAGCTGGCTAGAGCAGTGGTGTTAAACTTAAATAGAAACAGACCTTTGAGGCTGAATATTGATCTAGAAAATCACCAATTAATGTTATTTTTGTTGTATTATAATTTTATTTATTATGTTAAACACTTCCCAATTACATTTTAATCTGGTTCTCCCTGGCTTCCTTTAAGTCCCAACTAAAATCCCATTTTGTATAGGAAGTTTTTCCAACCCCTCTTAATTCTAGTGCCTTCCTTCTTATCATTCCCTGTTTCTCCTGTATATAACTTTGATATGTATTTTTTTAGCTTGTTGTCTCCCCCATTAGATTGTGAGCTCCTTAAGGATGAGGACTGTGTTTTACCTTTTCTTTTTCCATATCTAAAAGGCTTAGCCCAATGCTTGGCACACAATAAATGCTTTATGTTAGTTGTTTTTGTAGCTGTTGTTATTCTCCTCATCTTCCTCCTCTTCCTCCTCCTCCCTTCTTCTCTGCCTCCCTCCTCCTTCTTTTAATAAATGTTGATTGATTGATGATTCTGGCTTCACTGAGGAGTTTTTCTGGATGCTTGCAGCAGTGAATTTGTTACCTCTAGCCTTGAGCACTGAGAAGTGCAATGATTTGTTCCAGGACTGATGCTTCAATCCATACTCAGAGCCCATCAATTCTCTCTCCAGAGTATTATTCATCATAGGTCCCTTGGGATTGTCTTGGATCATTGTCTTGATCAGAGTAGCCAAGTCTTTCATGGTTGATCATCATTATAATGTTGCGGTTACTGTGTACAGTGTTTTCCTGGTTGTGTTCACTTCACTTTGCATAGATTCATACAAAAGAATTTTTTCTTAATGTAGGTTGAGTTACATTCCAATTTATAAGCAAGGATGGAGTACCACAAGACAGAACATATCACCAGAGGGGAGAAAGTTGAGAGAAAATCAAGCAAGCTAGCTTTATTATAAGGATATATAATAAGGAACAGACAGTCAGGATGGATGGAATCAGGGTTTGCATTGGGAGCCCAGTGGAAGCCCAAGCCAAAGTTCAGTGGGTTTTATAAGGTTCTTTCTGGATCAAGCAGTGGCCCTGGACCTTGGGGCAAGTACTAATTTTTTCTAGGAACTGAATAGCCTAGGGAAGTGGGAACAAGTTGATATTTAAACTCTGGAGGGAAAAGATATGGGCTGTTATAGGAGGCAGGTTTTAGTTTGACACAGTTACTTAGAGGATCTGAGCGTCTCCCCAGCCCCTTTGACTTCTTTTACTGGAGTGGAGAGGCAATTGAAGGCCTCATCAACTTTAACTCGTCTTCCTGGTTCTGAGTCCAGCTCCTATTAAGTACACCTTGTTGCCTACTGGTGAAGTTAAGAGTTCCCACACAAGCCTACCAATGTCACTGTTGGGGATCAATATTGAGTTCAGGCTTGTTGATTCTTGGCCCATTTAACTTCAGCTGCTTTTCACAGAGAAGAAACCAATTGAATTCAACTTCTTGGTGGAGAAGAACCTGGTGAGGGAAAATTCAGATTGGGTGAGCTTCATCTACCCTAAGGAAACAACTTTGAAAAAGTCATCTCGGGCTTATTGACTGAGGCACCAAGACAAAATTGACAGCTTTTAGGTCAAGTGGTGGCATTCCAGAAATGATAACAACTGATGTAGAATGCCTTCCATACTTTATTGGGTTGGAGTCTCCCATTACCCCAGGAGAGAGGTACTGCAGACATCATTATCAACACTTTGTAGATAAGGAAGCTGAGATTCAAAGAACTGAAATGATTTTCTCATTGTCATTGGCCCCTCTGTGGGAGGCCCACCCCTCCCCACAATTAGGTTAGGAAATCCTTTGAATTCTCCTTCTATCCCTGGAAGCCAGCCAGAATCTGGAAGATGGCCTTGAAGCTTCAGCAAGACTGATGATGGTACAGAATTTAATAACCCTGGAGAAGGTAGGGCAGAAGTGGGGATCTTTGCCTTGATTTTTTGCAATGATAACAAAGTCTCTGCTCCCTTTATAAATGTATGAGCATATTCTATCTACTTACTCTTCTGTTTCAGTACCTTTACTCAACATAGTTCCACCTGCTTAGAACCCTTCTTCCCTTGCTTCTTTTTTTTTTGCCTTTTTGGAGGGTAGTTGGAGTTAAGTAACTTGCCCAAGGTTACACAGCTAGTTGTTTTTTTTGTGTGTGTGGGTGTTGTGTCTGAGGCCAGAACAGAACTCGGGTCCTCCTGACTCTGGGGCCGGTGCTTTACTCACTGTGCCACCTAGACACCCCCCTTCCCTTGCTTCTTGATGATCTGAATGCAACCTTCACATGTCAGTTGTCTTCCCACCTCTTCCAAGTAGTCCTCTCTCATCATGGCAGCCCATTTACCTCTCTTGCTCCTGAGTGGCTCTAGCTTTCACTGCTTCTACCATTTGTCTGACATTTGCCATATTCTGCTTCCCATTATCAGTCATTTTTCATGTTTAAATCTTGACTCTCTGGCTAGATTGTAAGCCCCTAGAGGGCAAGTACCATGCCCTAATCATTTGTGAATAACTCACAGTGCCTTGCACAGAGTGGCCTTTCAATAGTTACTCATTAAATATTAGATAGTAAGAGACTGGGATATAGAGAGACAGCTCTATGATCCTGTCTCATTCTTCCTCTTTTGGTTTCATTTTGGGTAATATTATGCACCTCCTCATGGAATTTGTATGTTGATCTTTTTGTTTGACAGTTAAAGAGGTCAATTTGCCAACTTTAAGATGATAATTTCCATTTTTTTGATCTCTGTTTTTCTGTCAACTTTTGTTTTCCTTTTGTTTTCCAATTCAATTTAGCAAGCACCAATTGCCTACCATATCCAAAGATAACACAGGGTCCTTGCCCTCATAAAGCATACATTCCAGTGGTAAAACATATGCATGTGAATTGTTAGAATATAAAATAATGCACAAGTACATTTTCTAATCCAGCCATACTAGCAAGATGCAGCAGCACAAATAAAGTGTTAGATGGCCAGAAAGGCTTCCTGGAGGAGGTAACATTTGAGTTGCGCTTGAAAGTATGCATAGGAATTCAATCTGGGCCTGGGGAGAGAAATGGAGAAAGGGAGAGAGAATTGTATGAGAGAAGACATGGTGCCTAATGCAGGGCATACATAGGGGCAACTGAGGAAGTCCAGTGTGACTGGAGCATAGAGCAGGTGGAGAAGAGGAAAATGATATAAGATAAGGCTGAGGAAGTAAGGTAGTACCTAAGTATGGAAATCTTTGAATATCAGGTAAAGGACTTTGAAATTTACTTGTCAGACTGTTCATATGATCTAGAGACAAAAGGGGTCTTAGATATCATTTGTTAGAACCCTTCCCCTTTACAGAGGAAGTAGCTAACGTTCAGAATGGTTACATGATTTATTGAATCTCACATAGGTAGAGGAAACTGAGGCTGGAAGGTAAGTGACTTGCACCTGGTCACAAAACCTATAAGTAAGTACCCATGATAGGATGCTCTCCAGATTTCAAGTTCAGTAATCTTTCCACAATTCCCACCTCCTATGACCTAGAATACATTTGCTCTTCCTCTATTACTCAACATCCTTGCCTTGCCAGGTTTCTGAGAGAGGTAATGTATATAGGTCTTAGATTCCTAGATATGGGTTTGAGTAGACAATAACAAGGCAACTTATTTGATAAATCTTTATGGAATATTTGTTGCATATGAATTGCTGTGTTAGGTATTGAGAGGGATGTAGTTGGCTACACCACAGTAGACTATGTACATCTTCCTAGGATGATATTTCTTATCCCTCTTTTTTCTGGGGAAAGTGCCAAAAAGGAAGGTTTTTTCATGGCCTGCTGGGCAAATAGTCAATTATTCCTAAGGTCATGTTACCTTGATAGCAAATGGGAGAACAGACTCCAATTTAAAAACAATGTTCCTCAATTTTAACAGGCTGATTTTTTGATGGCACTTCAGTTCTCCAAAGAAACCACTGAGAGGAATGAAGTTGTTTCACATGTATGGAACAGTAGAAAGGGTATTCCCTGGCTCTGAAGGCAGAGGAGTTGTATGATAGTATAGGATCGAAAGATTCCTGGCCAGACATGTAATATATAAAACAAAGGCTAGCAAGGATGTATTTTCCAGGTGTTTTTCCAGGTTTAACTAAAAGGCTTTAAACTAAAAAGTGATGGGAGAAGGGAGAAATATTTGGGTACATCTCTAAAGGTAGATGTATAAAGGTATAGAGAATAGCCACAGAAAAGGAAGAAAAAGGATTGAGTCTGGGACACTCAGAAATTCAAAGGAGGCAAAATGCATGAAAAAAAAATCTAGTACTAAAGTGCATGACCTTAAATGTCTCATCATAAATGCCTGAAATTGAGACAACAAAGAGCTAGAGGTCCTAATGTTGGGGTGGGGAAAGTGTGTGCAATTGTGACCTAAAAGGTATCACTAGAGACTTGGTGGGATGAAACCCATGAATAAATTGTGGCTCTGGATAGATATTACTCAAAAGAATGAGGAAATTTTTTTAAAAAAGGATTGGGGGTAGTCTTGTTTATTAATAAGATTCACTCAGGAAACCCGGAAACCAGAGGGGAAAGGATGACAAGCACTATTTGGGAGAAAGTCAAAGGAAGGAAAAAGCAGAGGTGATTTTTTCATCACAGTATACTGCATCCACCTGGACAGAGGGAGGAACTAGATGAGGAATTTGGGAAATAATATTACAAGCCAGAGAGGCTTACAGGATTACAGGGCAGAGAGGCTCAGTACTACAGTGATAGGGAACTTCAGTTATCTGGATATCTGCTGAAGCTCTTTCTCTGTTGAAAGCTGAGCAGCTAACAACCTCTTAATTCACCATAGTGATCCTTTTATCTTTCAAGAGCTGGAGCAACCAACAAGGGGAATATCTATCCTAGATGTGATTCTCATGAACAAGAAAGAACTGGTTGCATGGGGTAGTGGTGTACTGATAATAACCAAGGGCGGTGGGAATGACTGCTCTATCCTAAAGCTTGTGATAGAGAGGAATTGGTGAATTATTTGACATGTACTTTAGACTTTGAGAAATCAGATTTCAAAGGGTTCAGAGGAAATATAGTTCAGATACAGTGGATGAAAATATTTCAGGAGAAGTCTGCCAAGGTGGGATGGGAGATGCTCAAGAATGAAATTCTTAAGACATAAAACAAAACAATTACAATGGGGAAACAGAGGTGTCTAAAGACAGGGAACTAGAAAACTATCTTACTTTGATTTTGTTTTGCCATAGGGTTTTTTTTTTACATTTACATTTTTATTTGTTTTATTAAATATTTTCCAAATACATGTAAAATTTTTTTGACATTTATTTTTTTTAAATTTTGAGTTCCAAATTCTCTCCCTCCTTCTCACTCTTCCCCCACCCCTTGAAAAAGCAAACAATATGATATCAATTATACATGTGAAGTTATACACAACATATTTCCATAGTAGCTATGTTGCAAAAGAACACACACACAAAACCCAAGGAAAATAATGTAGGCTTCAATCTGCCCTCAGAGTTCATCACATCTCTCTCTAGGGATGGATAGAATTTATTTCATCATGGTCCTTTGGCATTGCCTTGGATCACTATCTTGGTATAGAGTAGCTAAGTCTTTCCCAGCTGATCATCCTTACAATATTGTTGTTACTGTGTACAGTTTTTTTTTGATTCTGTTCATTTCACGTTGTGTCAGTCCATGTAAGTATTCCCAGCTGTTTCTGAAACCCTCCTACTCATCATTTCTTATAGCACCATAGTACTCCATCACAATCATATGCCACAACTTGTTTGCCACTCCCCAATTGATGGGCAGCCCCTTGATTTCCAATTCTTTCCCACCACAAAAAGAACTGCTTTAAATATTATTTGTACAAATAAGTCCCTTTCCCTTTCCTATAATCTCTTTGGGATATAGAACTAATAACAGTATTGCTGAGTCAAAGGGTATGATCATTTTATAGCCCTTTAGGCATAGTTCCAAATTGTTCTCCAGAATGGTTGGACCAATTCATTACTCTACCAACAACTCATTAGTGTCCTAAATTACTCCACATCCTCTCCAGCATTTGTCATTTTCTTTTTCTGTCATGGTAGTCAATCTGAGAGGTGTGAGGTGGTATCTCAGAGTTGTTTTCATTTGCATTTCTCTAATCAATACTCACTTTGATTTTTAAAAGAAGTGTACAGAAGATAGAAGCAAGGTCAGACAAATAAGATGAATATGAGTTTGGTGCGATGCTGTAGAAAATAGTGTCTGGAATGCTAAAGCTCAGAATGAGCTAAGGTTAATGAAAGTTAAGGACAACAAACAAGTTTTCTAAAGCTACTTTGGGAAATAAAGAAAAAAAAGGATTACCAAAGAACGGATGGGGTCTTCCTCTGGGGTGGGGTGGGACCTTTTTCTGGGGTAGATGAGACAACTTGACAACTGAGAAAAGGTGGTGCATTTTAATTCAATTTTTCTTTTTTCTCTACAAAGGGAATATCCTTACAATGGAAATGACCAAGAAAAAATGACTAACACGGAGTTGACAACCAAGATAAGTAAAGAGTCAAGTTGATAAAAAAAATTTTACTATGTGCCAGTCACTGTGCTCACCACTAGTAATACAAATATAAGCAGATAAAAAAAAGACAGCCCCTGCCCTCAAGGAATTTACATTCTAATGGGTACAACAATATACAAAAGGCAGTTTAAAATAGTGGTGCTGGTATAGGGTTGAAGGTAAGGAGTTAGGTGTGCAACCTGAAGAAAGATGAAGACACTATTGGCCTGGGACTCCTCTTTAAAATGGAAATTCTGGGGGGAACTAGCCAATCAGAAGGTGAGGCCTCAGGGGCAGGAGGGTCCTTCTGGTGTAGTAGTCCAGGGATGGAGTTACCATCCAAAGAGTAGAAGTCTTATGAGATGTACTAAGGAAGTACTAGCAGCTCTTGGTGAATTCCAGTCACCTGCCTTAGATGAACTGTCCTATCTAATCCAGAAAGAATTAGTAGATACAATTGCTGAGCTGCCATTAATGATAGGGCCAGCTAGGTAATGCAGTGGATACAGTGCCCACTTGCAGGCAGGAAAACTTTTCTTCCTGAGTTTAAATATTGCCTCAGGCATTTATTACCTGTGTGACCCTGGGTAAGTCACTTAATCTTGTTTGCCTCAGTTTCCTCATCTGTAAAATGTTCCCTCCCATCTTCCTTCCTTCCTTTCTCCCTCCCTCCCTCCCTTTTTTCCTTCTTCCTCCCTCCCTCCCTCCCTTCCTCCCTTCCTTCCTTCCTTCCTTTATTCCCCCCTCCTCTTCCTCCTTCCCAATATCTTTCTTTAAAGTCTCCATACAGCATCCCTGTATCCCTCTGGGGCTTTCCTCTGTTTCTTCTAACATTCCATGGGTACCAGAAAAATTCAAGCTACTTGTTATTCCTTGTTCACCCTACATGAATGGCTTGCTTCTTTTTCTGGTTACACATGTCCTCAGTAATGTCATTTCTACTGCTTCTTATTCCCAAGTCATTGTTGGCAACATAATGCAGCCTAATTATTCACATTCTCCCATTTAAAAAAAATCATCAATATTGAAAATCCTTATGGTGCAGGGCACTGAGCTGGCCTTGCTCAGTAACCTTGGTGATGCCTCAACTCTGGGCAAGCACATGCTGCTTCCATCCCACAGTTTAATCTCAGTTGTATATAGGACTACTTATTATTCTGAATGTAACCCGTACAGATACAGACACTTCTCTAGTTTCCCAATAAAAAAAGACTCAATTAATTTTAAAAGAGCATGATCATTTTTTCCTAATTTAAAGAAATAAGCATTATTCTGGTTGAAACAGACTATCCCCTCTCATCATTTTGAAATAAATGGTCTATTGAGTATTAGACAATGGAAGATGAAATATCATATGCATAATTTCCTATGTCATCAAAAGTATGTTCCTTTTGACCTTTACAAGTTAAATTCAAAAGTAATTCAATTTTCAGTCTAAAGGCTATTAAGGTATGAGAGGAAAGGACTTAGGTAGGATTCAGAAAGATTTTAATGAGTTGGAAGTGGGTCAAAAAACATTTACTACTCATTAAAAAAATGTCTCTGATTTATTGTGACTTTCCCCTAACACTTTTAATGTCTATCTTCTAGCTGGATTAAATCCTATTAGCTGATCAACCAATATATTAATTTGAAAGTCATCAAATCTTTTTCAAGGGACTTAAGACTTTCTAAAGGGTATTTGGAAAAACTTTTAAATGTCTCTCAAGGGGTGTTTGCTTTTAAACTATCTTTTTGAATAAAGAAATCTTCACAATTAAAAAAAAATGAATCAAAATAAGGTAAAAGCTTATTAACATGTATGCCTCCAATTTGGAATTTTGTGATAACCCCAATCTGGATCAGGCTGTTGTTTACCTCTGTACTCCCCTAGAAGGGAAGGTCTGATAAGCAAATTATTAGCCTTTACAAGGCAGCAAGAGATATTTAAGCTAATTAAGAGAATAAACAGTTTTAAAGTAAATTAATTGTTACTATGCAAATGGTACTGCTAATTACAGATGATTCTTATCTACATAGTAAAGCAAGGCCAGCAAAAGGCCCTTTACTTATATATACTTTGTTAGCACTTAATTTGAGTTATTTATTACGACTTTTCACTAACTCAAACAGGCCTTCTGCCCCATTAGTCCTAATTAATGATGTTTCCCAGGATCTGCTTGTAGTACCATTCATTGCCAAGCTCAGTTTTATTTCTTCTTTCTTTATAAATAAGAGAAGCTAGAAATACATTTGGAGATTCACTATGCAGCCCCTGAAACAAAGGATTAGGAGTTTCAGTTCCAGGTTCAATCCTAAATCTGCTACTTGCTATATGATATCTGGCAAATTCAATTTACTGCATTAAAAAAATGCAACTCATCCTTCTGCCCCATAAACCCACCTTTCTCCCAAACTTCCCTGATTCTGTTGGAGGTGTTCTGCCATCTTGATAGTCACTCACTTTTGTTTCTTTGGAATCATCCTTGACACTTGTCTATTCTATCCTTCCTTCACCTCCGAGATATTCTATTGGTTGCCAAGTTTTATTAATCCTTCCTCCCCGACATTTAGATGGCATGCTCCTTGAAGGCAAGGACTACTTTTGTCTTTCTTTATAAATCCACAGTTTAGCACAGGATCTGGCACATTATAAATGGTTGTTACCTTATCGACAACTCTTACATTTGTGCGATTTTCTCTATTCATGTAGTCTCTGCTGTAGATGTAGTCTCTTTGACTGAGTCTCTTCTCCATTCAATGTATTCTCCACACAGCCTTTCCAAAGAAATTCTTTTTTTAAAGAAATTCTTTTTTTGTTTTTTTAAGCAATTGGGGTTAAGTAACTTGCTCAAGGTTCCATGGCCAGGTGTTTCTGGGTGGGTGCTAAGTGTCTGTGCCCGGATTTGATACCAGGTCATCCCGACTCTGGGGCTGGTGCTCTTAATAAAACCTGGACGCCCACAAAGAAATTCTTAACACCCAAATCTGACCATGCTACTATTTTACTAAAAAGAAAAGAAAACAAAACCCAACACCCCCCCCCCCTGCAAAGCAACCTTCTGTAGCTTCTTATTACTTTCATCTTAAAATACAAACATTGACATTTAAAATCCTTTAAAATCTGACTCCTACCAACCTTTTCAGTCATTTTGTAATTTTTGACTTTCATGTATTTTCCGTTATAGCCTACCTTGACTCTTGACTGTTCCCTATACATGAAATTCTATCTCCGCGATTCTGCACAAGTGGCCCCCTATGTCTAGAATGTCCTCCCTCTTCCCTCCCACCTCTTGGAATCTCTAACTTTCTTTAAAGCACATCTGTGGTGCTTCCAAATGAAACCTTTCCTCATCCCCAGGGCTATCAATATTCTATATCTTGGAAAACCTCTATAGAAGGCAGTATGGCATCACCAGAGGGGGTCTGTAGGTGGTGTGTACAGAGTGCTGGACCTGGAGTCAGGAAGACTCAGCTTCATGAGTTCAAATCTGGCCTCAGACACTTACTAGCCATGCAACAATGGGCAAGTCACTTAACCCTATTTGCCTCAGCTTCCTCATCTGTAAAATGAGCTGGAGAATGAAATGGCAAATCCCTCCAGTATCTTGACTAAGAAAATTCCAAAAGGGGTAATGAAGAGTTGGACATGACTGAAAAAAGAATGAACAATAACAACAACAAATGGCTTAATCAATTGAGGGTAGGCTTTGATATCAGGAAGATCTGGCATATGCTAACTTTGTGGCTATTGACAAATCCCAGAGCCCCAAGCAACTCTCTAAAACTATAAATTAGAGATAATTTTTGGCTCATCATCAGCAGGACTAGCCTTCACACTGGAAATCCCAAACATAAATGAGCTCACATGTCTATACTTCTTTCCTTCTCAACAAAACAAAGCATAGACTTTGCATATACTTCATATTCACTTATATATGCAGCAGAACATGCATTTCTTGAAAACTGGTGTGTTTGTTTTTTGTTTTTGTGTCTTCAGTGCCCATAACAGTGCTTTGCATTTATTGGGCGCTTAAGCAATGCTCACTGAATTGAAGTGAAATCTTTTCCTCTCTGGGCCTCAGTTTCTTCATTCATTATACTGATTAATTGGTAGAGACGACCTTTAATATCCCTGTCGACTCCAAAAGCTATGATCCAATGAATATCCATTACAGCTGGTTTATGCCACTTCTAAGATACACAGCAAAGAGACAAAACCTCCCCACATAAAAGCAACCCCATCTGTAGACATGGCCTCCTTCTTGAGAAAAGAAGGCCTGCTGTTTGACTAACTTACTCATTTACCAACAGCTTCTTGTTCCCTTTGATCCAAAGGAGAACCTTTCTGAGGGTGGAGATATTTTCCAAAACCAGAAAACATTTCATGTTTCAGTGATGATGTTAATTTTCTTTGTAAGATGAGGCTATTTTGTTAATTTTATTAAAGTGGTGAAGTCATGGGTATTGATATGTTTGGATTTTGGTTCAACAACAACACCACAAAACTGTTATTGGTGTACTAATTTCTCCTTGTAGTGACAATTTAATTGATCTAAAAGTTTTGGCCTGCATTGAGTCATTGTCAAGATAGCAAAATTAATAATTCTTGTGTTTCCTTCGAGAAGAAGCAAGCATTTAAGTGACTACTTGGCATTGTGCTAAGTACAAATATCATTTGAACCTCCCAACAACTGTGAGAGGTAGGTGCTATTATTTATCCCTACTTTACAGTTGAAGAAACTGAAGCAGACTGAGGTTAAGTGACTTACTCAAGGTCACACAGCTAGTAAATATCTGAAGAAGGATTTCAACTGAGATCTTCCTGACTCCAAGCTCCATCTACTGTGCTACCTCTATGCTTTTAGGGAGCAGTTATGATACTGTGACTCTCTATGACCATGAGGGAAACTTTTCTTCCTCTGTCCTCTTCCAGTGACAGATAATGGAAAAAATATTAGCATTCACCAAAACCTGGAGAGATTTCCATGAACTGATACAGAGTGAAGTGAGCAGAACCAGGATTATGTTGTAACAGTAACAGCAATATTGTATAATGAACAACTGTAAATGACTTAGCTCTTCTCAGCAATACAATGATTCAAGACAATCCCAAAAGAGTCATGATAAAAAATGCCATCCACCCCCAGAGAAAGAGAAAAAACTGATGAATTCTGAATACAGATTGAAGCATACCATTTTCACTTTCTTTACCTTTTTTCTTGGTCAAGTTTTCTTCCAGAAAATGAGTAATATGCTTTACATGATTGTACATGTATAACTTATAACCATTTCAGAGGGGAGGAGGGGAAGGAGAGAGAGAATTTTGAACTCAAAATTTAAAAAAATATTAAAAATTATTGTTACATGCAATCAAGGAAGAAATAAAATATTAAAAATAATAGTATCCAATTCTCACAGTTGTAAGGATAAAAATGAGAAAATATTTGAAAAGTGTTTGTAAACCTTAAAGTTTTATAGCTATATATACATATATAAAGCTATATATATAAATCTATATAAAAGCTGTCATTAATATTAATATTATTATTTAGAACTTCACGTCACAAAATCAGCTAAGTTGCTTCCTTGATTATAGCCTCTGAACCAACAGGCAGTGTGACTTAGTGCATAGGCCACTAGACTTAGAGTCAGGAAAATCTTAGTTCAAAACCTGCCTCAGAAACTTAGCAGCTATGTTTTCTGGGGGGAGTCACTTAGTCCTTCTAGGTCTCAGTTACCCATTTTGAAAAATGAGGGGGTTAGGTGTGATATCATCTAAGGTCTTTTCCAGACTTTAATCTATGATCTTTTGAACCTGTTCAATTCTTTCTGGCATGTATTATCAGAGGTTTTGATATCCTTTAGTCAGTGACCATGGGACTCCGTCAAGGTGTTTTAGACCTCCATCATTTTTATGTTTCTTTTTTGGTATTGACATTATCTCTGCCTGCTGGAATTTTTTTTTCCTTAAGGACCAACCCAATTGCCACTTCTTCCAGGCTCTTATTTGATGCTCCCAAGTAAAAGTGGTAAGATTTCTACCCAAATTTCCCTTAGTACATCATTGTAATGTCTCCTTTACATATATCACATTCTGCCTCATATCATTTATTTTTAAATTTTAATTGTTGAATTTTTTGAACTTTAACAAAAACCTTTTAACAAAAAATTCTATTTTCCCCCAGTTACATGTAAAGACAATTTCTGTCATTCAGTTTTTAAAAAAGTTTCAAATTTTCTTCCTCCCTCTCTCACCTCCCTTTTTCCTGAGATGGTAAGCAATTTGATATAGATTATACATGTTCAATTATACAAAACATATTACCATATTAGTCATGCTGTGAAAGAAGACACAAGCCCAAAGGGAAAAAAGACACAAAAATATAAAAAGTGAAAAATAATGTGCTTTGATCATCAATTAGACTCCATCAGATCTTTCCCATAGGGGCAGATGGCATTTTTCATCATGAATCTTTGAGATTGTCTTAGATTACTGTATTTATGAGAATAGTTGTCATTTGTAGGTGATCATCATAAAGTATTGCTGTTGCTGTGTATAATGTTCTCTTGGTTCTGTTCACTTCACTTTGCATCAGCTCATGTAAACTTTTCTCATTATTTTTTCCTGAAATTTACCTGCTCATCATTTCTTATAACACACTAATATTCTATTACAATCACATATCACAACTTGTTCAGCCATTTCCCAATTAATAGGCATTCCTTCAATTTCTAATTCTTTGCCACTACAAAAAGTGCTGCTATAAATAATCTTTTTTACAAACAGGTCATTTCCAATTTTCATTATAATTTGTACATTCTTTACTCCCTAATGGTATACTAAATATCTTTTTTCAAACATAATCTCCAAGGTTTAACATAGTGTCTTTATTAGTAGGCAACTAAAAAATATTTGTTGAATGGAACTCAATAACATTCCTACTCCTACTCTTTTCCCACTCCCAAGCAGTATTTTTGTTCTCACTATCATTTTAAATTTATTTATTTTTAGTTTTCAACATTCATTTCCACAATATTTTTAGTTACAATTTTTCTCCCTGTCTTTTCCCTACCCCCACCCCAAAATAGCAAGCCTTCCCCCAATCTGTTCTCTCTTATATCCTCCCCCATCACCCTTCTAACTTTCTAATAGGGCAAGATGGATTTCTATACCCCAGTGCCTGTATATCTTATTTCCCAGTTGCATGTAAAAAACAATTTTTTTTTAACATTTATTAGTAAAACTTTGAGTTCCAGATTTTTTCCCATTCTTCACTCTTCACCTGCCCCCACTGGGAAGAGAAGCAATTCAATATAGGTTGTACATGTATAGTTACCCAATTCATTTCCATAGTAGTTATATTGTGGAAGACTAACTATATTTCCCTCCATTCTATCCTGCCCCCCACTTATTCTATTTTCTCCTTTGATCCTATCCCTTTTCAAAAATATTTGCTTCTAACTACTCTCTCCCCCAACCTGCCCTCCCTTCTATCATCTCTCCTCTTGTCCCCTACCCACCTATTTTCTGGTAGGATAAGATACCCAATTGAGTGTGTATGCTATTCCCTCCTTAATCCAAATTCAATGAGAGTAAGGTTGTTCCATTCCCTTTCACCTTCCTGCTCTTCCCCTCCATTGTAATTTTTTTTCTTGTCTCTTTTATATGAAATAATTTACCCTAATATATCTTACCTCTTTATTTTTTATATATTATCCCTTCATATTCAACTGATGCTGTACCCTCTATGTATACACAAACATGCATATGCCCACACTCACATATATATTTATATACACATACACCTGCCTATACATACATATATATGTATGTACACACACACATATTCCCTTCAACTATCCTTATACTGAAAAAAGTTTTATGAGTTACAATTATCATTTTTCTATGTAGGAATGTAAATAGTTCAACTTTAACAAGTTCCTTATGATTACTTTTTCCTGTTTACTGTCTTATGCTTCTTGTATTTGAAAGTAAAATTTTCTGTTCAGCTCAGGTTTTTTCATCAAGAATGATTGAAAGTCCTTTATTTCATTGAAGGACCATATTTTTCCCTGTAGCATACTCAGTTTTTCTGGGTAGGTGATTCTTGGTTTTAGTCCTAGCTACTTTGACCTCCAGAATATCATATTCCAAGCCCTTCAATCCATCAGTGTAGTAGCTGCCAGACACTGTGTTATCCTGATTGTGTTTTCATAATATTAAATTGTTTCTTCCTGACTGCTTGCAGTATTTTCTCCTTGATCCGTGAACTCTGGAATTTGGCTATAATATTCCTAGAAGCTTTTTTTGGGGGATCTTTTCAAGAGGCAATCAGTGAATTCTTTCAATTTCTATTTTGCATTCTGGTTCCAGAATATTAGGGCAATTTTGCTTGATAATTTCTTGAAAGATGGTGTCTAGGCTCTTTTTTTGATCATGGCTTTCAGGTAGTCCAATAATTTTAAAATTATCTTTCCTGGATCTATTTTCCAGGTCAGTGGTTTTTCCAATGAGATATTTCATATTGCCTTCTGTTTTTTCATTTGTTTGGATCTGTTTAATTGAATTTTGATTTCTCATAAAGTCATTAGCTTCCATTTGCTCCAATCTAATTTTGAAGGAGTTATTCTCTTCAGTGAGTTTTTGAAATTCCTTTTACATCTGGCAAATTCGACTTTTTAAGGCATTCTTCTTCTCACTGGCTTTTTGGGCCTCTTTTGCCATGTGAGTTAGTCTATTTTTTAAAGTGTTATTTTCTTCAATGTATTTTTGGGTCTCCTTTAGCATGCTGTTGACTCACTTTTCATGATTTTCTTGCATCATTCTCATTTCTCTTCCCAATTTTTCCTCCACTTCTTTTACTTGATTTTCAAAATCCTTCTTGAGATACTCCATGGCCTGTAACCAACTCATATTTTTCTTGGAGGCTTTTGATGCAGGAGTTCTGACTTTGCTGTCTTCCTTCTGCTCTATGCCTTGATCTTTTTTGTCCCCAAAAAAGGATTGTATGTCTGTTTATGCTTCCTCTGATTGTTCATATTGCCAGCCAATTACGTGACTTTTGAGCTCTTTGCCACGGAAGAACTCTGCTTCTAGAATGGAGAGAGCTTTGCCTCAAATTGCTGCGGTTTTTGTAGCTGCTGGAGCTATTAGGAAGGCACCATCTCTACAGCCCCCACAAGCTCTGACACACTGGCCACACACCCCAGGACCACCAGGTAAGACCACGATCCAGATCCAAGCAGGTCAAACCAAGAGTGATTACCCTCTGAATGGTTGCTTGGTCCCCCTACGATATGCAGGCCAGGAGCTCTGGAAGCAGCCATGTGGCAGTGGCTGCACAGCTGCCGTTACTCCTCTGCTTCTTGCCCTTGGGGCAGGGGCTGGACCAAGCTCTTTCCCCCTTTGTTCCAACAGAGTTCCACGCTGACCTTTGCTTTGTCTTTGGAGTTTATGGGTTGAGAAGTGTCTGGAAACCACCACAGGTACTGGTGATTCACTCTCCTGAAGTCTGCTCTGGCCACTGCTGGTTGGGATTGCACTGGGGCCAGAACCTTGTCGCTCACTTGGTACTGTGCTCAGCTCCCACCTTGGTGCATTAAGCCCTTCCTGTTGGCCTTCCAGGCTGCCTTCTGCAGGAAAGTTGTTTCTCTCTGTCTCTTTGTGGGTTCTGTAGTTCTGAAGTTTGTTTAGAGCTATTTTTTTACATGTATTAGAAGTGATTAGAGCTCATGCCAAGTTTGTACTTCTACTCCACCATCTTGGCTCTGCCCCCTCCCTTCTCACTATCAATCGCCATATTTTTGTAATTGATTGCAAATATTCATGAGAAGTAAAGCTTTCCAAAAAAATAAAGAATTTTACTTTCCTTATTTCTAAGAGCATTTAAGGAAGCTTATATGTTTAAGAATTCAAAATAAGAAACAGGAATGGAGGCCATGAACCTTAAATCTGGAAGGAACCTTATATTGCTCATTTCATAGATGAGGACATTGAAGGTCATTAAAGCTATGAGATTTACTTATGTGACCATGAGTTAGTGGCAGGATCATTACAAGAGAGCTCAGGTTGCTCCCTACTTGCCCTCAGTGCTGAGTACTTTGAATCAGCAAATCTAGCAAGAAATTCCCAGCATATGGAGTCAATGGGTAGAACCCAACTCTGCTTGCTCCTGCCAAATCTGTCCTTTTTCTTTCCAAATTCTAGCAAACTTGTTGCAACCACTCTCTTCCTAACCCTCTCTATCCTACTCAGTTTTTAAGTTGGGCCAGAGTGGTGAAAAACAGATGGGATCCAGGGAAACCTTTGGAGGAATGTTTGGATCACAGATGAAATGTAACTGGTCCATTGAAATACTTATAACAGCATATGTGTGTGTGTGTGTGTGTGTGTGTGTGTGATAGAAAAGGATTGGAAATAAAGTAGATGTCCATAGACTGGGGAAGGATTAATCAAATTATGGTACATGAATGTAATAGAATATTACTCTGTTGTAAGAAACAAGAATGTGATGAATACAGAGAAGCATGGAAATGATATACATGAACTGATGCAAAGTGAAGTAAGCAGGATCAGGAGAACAATATATGCAATAATCATGTGCCCAAGGAAAACGGAAAGAACAACCACAGGGGAGAATGTCAGTGTTTCAAAATGTTAAAGAACTATTGCTATTGTTGCTTGTTCTCACTCTTGAAAGTGATGCCATGACTTTCAAGCAAATTGGATTTCAGTGAGTGAGGTCTGTGCAAAGTCACCAGCCTCACTTTCTCCTCTGGAGTCACCTGGGTCCAGTGGCAAGATATAGATCAGGACATCTAGAGATGGCCCTGGATGCAGTGGGAGACCTGACCTGAGCCTTTTTAAGCTAAGGTTTCTCAGAGTTCTCACTTTTACTGAGGCAATGTTCACTCAGTGATGAAGGTAAGGTAAGAAAAGAGCCAAAGAATGGCCCCTTTTACATAATTTTAAAAAATCAATCTGGGAGGGGAAGACTCTCAAGGTTTCTGGCCTAAACAGAAACAATTATTATTTACATGCACTCTGAGTCACCAGGGCCCGAGTAATAACCACTAAGTCAGGCTTAGGCTGAGACCTATTGTTGGTCAATCAATGAGAGCCCAAGTGAATTGGGTTTAAGGCATGATTTTAAAGAAAGAAATCTAGCCCATAAATCCCAAGATACCTTGCTAGGTCTCAGTCATAAAAATCTACATTCCTTTTGGCAGAGCACCCAAAGGTGAGGATATAATACCCTGGACAAAGGAAGAGGAAGGGAAAGGAAGAGAGCATAAAGAATTAAAAAGATTCAAAAGAAGAAATATCAAAAGATACTCTCAGTCCCTTCCTTTGCAAAGATAGGAGGTTCACGAGTAGGGTACATGAGACTTTTTTTTAATCTATTGATCAATTTTAGGCTAATTGTTTTTTATTCTTCTTTTCCTTTTTTAAAAAACATTATTTGTTATGTTGGATGCCTCTCAGAAAGGAAGAGGAAGACGGGGAAAACTATAATGATGTAAAAAGAAAAGACAACTTATGTAAAAAAACAAAAACAAAACAAAAGAAATGGAAATAGTCTATAGAGGAAGCAAGCAAACTTGAAATCATTTTAGTTCTCTATACAATTCACTAGACAACCTGTCTTTGTGTCATTTATAGTTGGCTAGATTGCATGTTCCATAAGGGTACAGACTGTGTGTTTTATAAACTTAGAATCTCCTTTAGAACCAGTATAAGTGTTCGATACTTCTGTTCATTTTTCAGTTGTGTCCAACTTTGTGACCCCATTTGGGGTTTTCTTGGCAAAGATATTGTAGTGGTTTGCCATTTCCTTCTCCAACTCATTTTACAGATGAGGAGATTGGTTATTGATCAGAGGTCTTACATCTTTCAAAGTTGTTTTTCTTTATGATGTTATGGTAATTATATAGATAATTCTAGTGATTCAGATCACATAGCACAATGCATCAATTCATACATGTCTTTACAGGTTTCTCTGAATCTATCCCTTTCATAATTTCTTTTGGCAGAACTATTACATTATATTCCTATAACTTAATTCCCTAACTGATGGACTTGTTTCCAGTTCTTTACTACAATAAAAAGTGATTCTATAACTATTCTTGCATATATGAGTCATTTCCCTCTCTCTTTGAATTCTTTGGGAGAACTATCATTGGCTTAAAAATTATATACAATTTAGTGACTTTTTGAGTATAATTCCAAATTGCTTTCCAGAATGTTTGAAACAATTCATAGTCCTATCGGAAGTCAATTATTGTTCGTATCCTCCTATATTCCTTCCAATAATTGCAATTTTCCCTTTGTATTATATTTACTAGTTTGACGGGTGTAAGGTAGAATCTCAGAATTGTTTTAAATATATAGTTCTTTTATTAGAGATTTGGGAGTTTCGCCATGTGGTTGTTGATAGCTTAAATTTCTTTTCTTAAGATCTATTCTATATTTCTATATTCCCCCTGATCCCTGTAGGATTATACTTTGTGTGTGTGTGTGTGTGTTTTAGGGTAAGCTATTCTTGATTATAAACATTTTTCTTTTGCTTTTCAGAATGTCACATTGCAAGATTTTCTTTCTTTATATTAGCATATTGAAGCTTAGTCTTGTATAATCCTCATGCTGACTCTTTGGTACTTCAATTCTTTCTGTCTGTTTGCAGAATATTTCCTTTGAACTGGAAGCTCTGAATTTGAATCAGGGTTTTCTTTCAGGGGGAACAGTTGATTCTTTCTTTTTTACTTCTCTCTCCAGTTCTACTCTGGGCATTTAAAAAAAAAACCCTTGAAACACGATAATAGGAATCTTTGGTTATAGTTTTGAGGTGATCTAATGATTCTTAAATTGTTTTTCCACCAACTTATTTCCCAGGTCCATTGTTTTTCATAGCATATATCTTATGTTTTCTTCTATTTTTCAAATCTTTTTATTTTGTTCTAATATTTCTTGCTATTCTTCTAATATTTCATGGAAACATGGAAACATTGAGTTCTCTTTGCTCCACCCTTTTGTTCAGTTGTACATTACTTGGGTAAGGTTTTCCACCTTCTATTCTATGTTATTTATTCTCCTTCTTTATCCCACCTTGAGAGCTCTAACCTATAAGTTCACTTCATTTCCTTCTGCTGCTCTTGGAGTAATTGTTGCACAACCATACTTTTCTGGGAGGCTCTGCTTGATTTTAGTGCAGAATTACTCTCTACCTCTGAGTTTATATCATGGGCTTGTCTTAACCCAAGGTATTTTTTTAAACTTGTGCCTAGCATTTATTTTCTACTATTTATTCATATCTTCTGTTTCAGTTTCTGGGTTGGGACTTTGTGCGAAGGCCAGACTTGACTCACTCCCACACTCTTGGATGAGGCATACAGACCTGCTTGGTTCTGTTCCCTCTGTGGTCAGGATGCCTCCACCTCTGCAAATCTGGATTAGGCAGCAAGATCCCATACTCTGCCAGAATCCCCGACTTCTGACTAAATCTCCTGCTGGGCAAACATGGGTTTTGCCCCAGTCATTCTTTGTCTCCTCCTTCCACAAATCATAAAAAGGAATTGGTTCCATTCATTGCTGTGGTTCTGAAAGACCAATTCTATTGTGCTGGTTGTAGAACTTGTACAAAGCCTGTGGTACTGGCACAGTCCTCTTGTGGGTTCCCTGATGCTAAGGCTGTCTGGGTGCCACTCTGGTTCACTCTCCCCTCTAGCTCCACTATGGGTTGGTTGGGTGCTGGCTTCCAGCCTCTTGGAATGCCCCAGGTGAGCACAATGCCTGGCCCTATCTTTTTGTGCTATAGGGACTGGCTCTGTCCCCTGTTTCTCTGACAAGCCAGGGCTGAGAGCCCTCTGGCTTTAGTCCCTTGTTCCTAGCATTAACTTCTGTCTCCCCTCTCTTGTCTCTGCTCAACATGCCTTCAGGATTCTGGCAATCTTTTTGTGCAGACCCAGACTAGATGGGAGAGTTTATTCTTATTTCTCCATCTCTCTTCTTTATTCTTCCTTCTGGTGCATTTTAATTGCTTGCTGGAGTATTTGTGGGAGAGTTGGGCTCTTCTAGGACCTTTCTTATTACCATTTTACCCCAAAATGTTCTGCTGATTTTTTTTACATTATAATAATTTCCCTCTGCAATTGTTGCCTCCTTCCTCATAACAATTAAAAAAGCCTTTAAGCAAAGGTAACTGACATAACATAGGCATCTGCCAGTGTATGCTTCATTCTACATCCCTAGCCCCCATCTCTCTAATGAAATTTCCACATCTGCTTATTTTGAGGTTTTTGTAACTATATCTGCAGGGCTTGTTTCTATCTCTTACACACAGTAAATAATTAATAAATATTTATTGAATTAAATCGAAATGAAATACTAGGATGGAGTGTGCTTTGAAATCCATGCAAGAACAGTAATTTACAAATTCTAGCTTTTATTATAGGATTCTATGATCTATGACTTAGATTTGAAAAGGACCTTGGTTGGGGCTTTTCTAATTCAACTCCCTCATTTTACAGAGGAGAAAACTGGGGCCTATAATTGTTAAGAGGCTTGCTTAATAAAATCACACAGGTAGTAATTCTCTGAGCCAAGATTTAAATGCAGGTTCTCTGATTTCAGATTCAGTGATCTCTCTTCTTTTTACCTCATGTAAACATTCAGGCCAACACACTGGGCTTTATTTATACCAACAGCAGCCCAACCCCACCACAAACCCCACAAAAGACTTGTACCTAAGTAGAGTACCCAAAAGTTAAGATGACTCCTCTTCCTCCTCCTTCTTCCTCTTTCTCCTTCATCTCCTCCTCCTCTCCCTTTTTCTTCTTCTCTTTCTCTTCTTCCTCCTTCTCCTTCTTCTCTCCTCCTCCTCCTCCTTGTATTTGACTTATTTAAAAAGAAAAAAAAAACAACTTGATGAATGAAAGACTAATCCTTTTATATATTCCATAGGGCATAGGATCACATATCCAGCGTTGAAGGAAAGGTAGAGGTAACAGTTAAATCTCCTCATTTTATAGATGAGAAAACTGAGGCCCAGAGAGATGCAGTGATTTGATCAGATCACATGAGTTGTAAGTACCAGAGTTAACACTTGAACACAGTCCTTCTCACTCTAAATCCATCACTCTTCCCTGTTGTACCATGCTGCCCCCACAATTTATTAAATTTCAGTAACATTTGACCATGAAAAGATCTAAGAAGTCTATTACTGTGCCTACCCCTCCCTCTCTATTTTCTGCTAGAATTCCCTGTGGAGAGGTTTGTGGCACCATCGCCATTCCTGTTCTGTTCAGAGACCTTACCATGAGCACCCCCCACCCCCATGCCTCATTTAGGGACTGCTATCATCATTTTTCTCTCCTTACCTCTCTCTCCTATAGCACAGAAAGCTGGGGCTAAGGGCTTAACCTTGGGAAAATGTAAAAGTAGCAGGGCCTTTCAAAAAGTTTAGGAACCCCTTAAGTTATGCAAGAGGAATCTGATACTTAGAGAAGTGACCCTCTCAGTGTCACCCTGTTATCTGGTAGCCACATAGGGAACTAGAATCCAGATCTCCCAGACTCAGGCTGATTTTAGGTTACCTTGCTACCCTCCTGCCTGGGTTCAATTTTGCATGTGAGATTCAGAGGACATAGCTACATATGAGTAGGAAAGGACAGATTTTATGTTATAATATAATTCTATATTATAAGGAGCAAGTCATTTTCATTATAATTCTTCCCTTTGAGTTGCTCAACCTTCTTAAATAATTCCTTTTAGATTTAAATTGTCCATGCTTGAAAAATGTGTGGTCTCAGCCCAGAGGTGATTTTCTTTTGCAAAATTTGACAGAATCTTTTCAGCTGCTTTGGATTAGTGTGAAGTTAAGAAAAAAAAATATCTGGCGGAAAACCTATTTTTGCAGCTTTCTCTTAGCCCTTATTTAACTCCAAATCTGCTGAATTTATAACGTTAAGCCTTGGCTAAATTAGATCCATCATTTGTTGAAAGAATATCAGGAAACAGTTAAGTACTTCAAGATGTGAGCCATTGCACTGTGTCAATGAACAGGCACAGGAGAAGCTTCTCTGTAGGACTGGGTCAGTCATTGCAGGGGAAAAGAAACCAAAAAACCCCAAACACAACCAGTTTTTTTTTTTCCAGCAGCAGTAGCAGCAACAACCAGAACTGTGTCACTAGGGTGGGCACAGCTGTAACTCTATCCTCAGGTGCTGACATCTGGGGTGAGTGTGTGAGTCTAAGTGTGAGCATAGTGTCTGTCTGTCTGTGTGTGTGTGTGTGAGAGAGAGAGAGAGAGAGAGAGAGAGAGAGAGAGAGAGAGAGAGCACTTCTCTGTAGAGGTCCCTTGCTCCCTCACCTGGCTCCAGAATGCCACCCCTGGGATCTTGTCACTATTGTATTTATCATCTGGGACCCTTTTCCCCTTTTTTCATTGTTCTCTTCTACCTTATTCTGTGGGAGGGCATTAGGGAAAATTGAATATGGTGAGAGGTCATGACCTATACTCTCCTGTGAGAGTATAGGAGTGGACAACCTCCATTCTGTATAATGTAGCACTTGTGCTGAACTGTTCCCTAGACTGTCTACCCAACCCCAAATTTACCTCTAGTGTAAGAATTCAATTCAACCAGAATTTTTTCAGTGCTTACCATATGACAGATGCTGTGCTCATGATACAAAGACAAAAATGAAGCAACCCTTTCCTTCAAAGATTTTACATTCTTAGTTATGGACAGTTAATGTACAATAGATAGAATTCTGAGCCAGGAGTTAGGAAGGAATATTTGAGTTCAAATCCAACCTCAGACATGTACTAGTTGTATGACCCTGAGGAAATCACTTAACCTCTGTCTGCCTCAGTTTCTTCAACTCTAAAATGGACCTACCTCACAGGGTTGTTGTCAGGATCAGATAATGTTTATAAAGCACTTAGCACAGTGTGTGTGTGTGTGTGTGGGGGGTTACATAGTAGCTATCTCTGGTAACCAGTAAAATAGCCTCTTATTATCAACAAGTCAGTTTGATCCTCCTTGGTGAAAAACGTTGGGTATTTTTTTCCCAGCACGTACACACATATGGTTATTCTATTCTAGGAAGAGAAGCCTAAAATTTTTACTTTTGCCTCTTTTGTGTCAAATTTGCACTTTGAAGTAGTTACATATTTAACCAAGACCGTAATATATTAGAAAGTGCAGACAGAGTCAAGATGATGGATTAGAGGCAACCCACCTAAACTCTTTCAATATACCCCTACAAACAACTTTAAAATAATGCTTCAAATCAAATTTTGAGGCAGCAGAGCTAACAAAAGGTCAGAGTGAGACTTTTTTCTGGCCCATGAACACTTAGGAGGATGACAGAAGTTTGTAACACCAGAATGGAAGCCTATCCAGAAACTCTACGTATTGTGGCAGCAATGCATTCTGGATGAAAAGACCAGAGACAAATAGAAAATCTGACACTCGAACACAAGATTTAAGAGAAGCATAAAAAGGTAAACATGAAAGAGTAATCAAGAGAGTCTCAATAAAATTAAATTGTTTACATAACTTTTGTGAAAAGATGATATATTAACTCCTAAGAAATAGTTCATTATTAGGGCAGTTTAAAGGAGTATACATAGACAGAGGACACAGGTGTGAGCTGAATGTGCTGAGATATCTAAAAAAATTAAGGAGTGAGAAAGAGGAAAGTATTGGGACAAGGGGAAAGAGAGAGGCAGAATGGGGTAAATTATCTCATAAAATAAACACACAAGGAATAACCTTTACAGTGGAGGGGATAATGGGAGGAGTAATAGTCAATGCTTGAATTTAACTCTCATCAGAATTGGTGCAAAAAGCAAAAGATATATATATACCCACTCAGTTGTGTATAGAAATGTAACTTACCCAATATGGAAATAAGCAGGGAAGGGGATAAGAGAAAGGTAAGGGGGAATAATAAAAGAGATAACAGATCAAGTAGTATTGAGAAGGAACAGAATAAAAAGAGAAATAGAAGAAGAAACAGAAGAAAGTGAAACAGAGGGAAATATATAGAAAACAATTAAAAATGTGAATATGAATGGGATGAGCTCACTCTTAAAATGGAAGTGGATAGTAGAATGGATTAGAAATCAGAATTTTACACATGTTGTTTATAGGAGACATACTTAAAACAGAAATATGGCAGAGTTAAAATAAAGGGCTGGAGCACAATCTAATATACTCCAGTTGAACTAAAAAAGACAGGGGTAGCAGTCATGATCTTCGTCAAAGCAAAAGCAAAAATAAACCTCATCAAAAGGGATAATCAGGAAAACTACATTTTGCTAAATGGAGCCACCAACAAGAAAGAATGATCAAAAATTTTTATAGTAAGTTTCTCTGATAAAAGCCTTTTTCCTCAAATATATACTGAATATGGAACTGAGTCAAAAATATAAAAACAAGATCAATTCCCCAATTGATAAATGGTTAATGGATATAAATAGGCAGTTTTCAAAAGAAGAAATCAAATCCATCTACAATCATATAAAAATGTTCTAAATCACTTTTAATTGAGAAAGGCAAATTAAAACACCACTACCTCACACCTATCAGAAATGACAAATGCTGGAGGAGAGGAAAGAAAAATTAAAAAAAAAAATGGTGGAGAAGTACAACCATTCCAGTGAACAATTTGGAACTAGGACCAAAGGGCTAAAAAGCTGTTACAGACCCTTTTATCCAGCAATACCACTATTAAATCTGTATCTCAAAGAGAGCAAAGAAAAAGGAAAAGGCTCTATATGTACAAAAATATTTATAGTAGCTTTTTGTGGTGGCAAAGAATTGGAAATCCAAGAGATTCTCATCAATAGGAAAATGGCTGAACAAGTTGTGGCATATTAATGATTAGATGAAGTACTATTGGGCTGTGGGAAATGACAAGGGTGGTGGTTTCAGAAAAAACAAACAAACAAACAAACAAACATGGCAACAACTCTATGAACTGACAGGAAGCGAGAAGAAAAGGGAAATCACTGTACACAGCAACAGCAATGCTGTAATGATCAGCTATGAAAGATTTGGCTACTTTGATCAATCAATTATCCAAGACAATTCCAAAGGACTCATCATAAAAACAAAATGCTCTCCATCTCCATAGAGAGAACTGATGAGGTCTGAGTGCAAATTGAAGTATAATTTTCTCACTTTATTTTTCTTACTTTTTTTGCAATTTGGCTAATATGAAAATATGTTTTGTATGATTTCACTTGTACAATTGATACCATACTGCTTGCCTTCTCAGTGGATGTGGAAGGGTATGGAAGGGAGGGAGTGAATTTGGAATTAAAAATTTCAAAAGAAAATAATGTTGAAAATAAATAATAAATTTAAGATTAAAAAAAGAACACTTTCTAAATAATATGACTTGTGTGGGGAATTTTCCCATCAGTGTAGGAGTCTGGGAGACTATATTCCTTTGTATAAGAAGGTTGGGAAATGATTCTACTACTTGAGTTTCCTTTATTATTTATTTTGCTATTGATCCTGCTTTTTAAAATGGTTTTCTATTAAAAAACAGAAAAGAAAAGAAAATGCATTGGACTTGGAGTCAGAAGACCAAGGCTTGTTCATACTGTGCAAGACAGTGGGTATGGTATTTTATTTACTAGACTCAGTTTCTCACCTTAACAATGGGGTTGATAATACCTCCCAAGTATACGTGTGCATATAATACACAGATTTGAAAAATACTTTATATGTTATGCCATTGATCCTCGCTACATTCCTCTGATAGGTAGTATTATTACTCCTATTTTGTAGATGAAGAAACTGAGAAGTTACATGACTTACCCAGGCTTACCCAGCTAGTAATGATACATGTATGATTTGAACTCAGGTTCACTTTAAGTCAATTTAATAAACATTTATTAAGTGCCTACTATGTGCCATACACTGTGCAAAGCACTAGGGGTACAAAGAGGCAAAAAATAATCTCTGCCCTCAAGAAGCTTACTATCAAATGGGGAAGAGGTCTTCCTTACTTGTCCAGGGTTCTATCTACATATATATTAATGTATAGATACATATATGTATATCTAAATAGCACACACACATATATACATACATATGTGTATCTATTTATATCTATATGCCACTTAGCTGCCTCTGATCTTTCTGTCTAGATTTCTTTTCATAATGAAAGATTGCCTATGGGGCAGCCAGGTGGCTCAGCGAATAAGAGCGCCGGCCCCAGTGTCGGGATGTCCTGGGGATTGAATCTGGGCTCAGATACTTAGCACCACACCCAGAAATAACTGGCTGTGTAATCTTGAGCAAGTTACTTAACCCCAATTGCTTTAAAAAAAAAGATTGCCTATACAAATCAAGGTTATTTATATAATTCTTAAATTAATCCACAATAATCATTATCACATATTCTTGAAGGACCTCATCATGCCACAAATTCACCTTTAATCCAGGTTCACAGCATAGAATCCAAAGATAAAGTCAGAGTGAGGATTCAATTCATTTATTATAAATTACTCCAAGACTGTGGTAACTACTTTTACAGTTAGTAATACAAGTAGTATTAGCACTATTCTGCCAATATCCAAAAAAACCCAAAAACCTGAGTATAATGAATGGGTAGAAAAAAGTTGGATCAGGAAGCAGAAGATCTGGGTTCAATGTGTGTGTGTGTGTATAGTATATTATATATACTTATACATGCACACAATATGTTTATTATATATTATGCACACATCTATATACGCATACATATACATACACACATACATATGTATATACACACACATACATTTATATGCGATGCTAGACAAGACTTTACTCCTCTTAATTTCTCTAATTCAATTTAATTCAATTAAATTCCATCTAGTTCAAGTCTATTCCACTCAAGTCACTAAAGAATTTCTTAAATACTTCTTAGGTGTCAGGCACAGAGCTAGGTACTTGAGACATACAACCAAAAAGAAAAACAGACCTACCATCAACAAGCTTATATCTGGCACTGGAGCATGTCTGTGTGTATATGCATGTGTGTGTGTGTGTGTGTGTGTGTGTGTGTGTTGGAATCACAACCTGTGTGCAAATGAACAAATATAATGTATAGGCAAAGCAAGGTAATATTGAGATTAATAGCAGGGTGGAGAAAGCATTACTGGGATTCGGGAGGCAGCTAGGTGATAGGACTTAGAGGCAGGAGGATCTAAATTGAAATCCCATCTCTGTTAATTAGCTGAGACCCTGGGCAAATGACTTAACATCTTTCAGCCTCAGTTTCCTCATCTGTAAAATGAGGGTAATAATTGCACTTCCCTTACTGGTTGTTGTAATGGTTGACTATGTAAAGGGCTTTGTAAACCTTAAAGCACTATATAAAAGCTATTATTATTATTATTATCATTCTTATTAGTATGGTGACTGAGCTGAATCTTGAAAGATATTAGAGAATTCTAAAGGTGGAGGTGAGAAGGGAAAGCTATAGCCTTTGCAAAGGCACAGGGGCAGTAGATAGGATGTTACATGGGGAGTGAAGAGCATGAAGCGGGAGAAATGTGAAGTCAGTTTGAAAAGACAGGCTAGAGGCAGATTCTAAAAGGCCTTAAATGCCATAATGCTTTGCACTTATTCTGGAGGCAACAAGGAGTCCCTGAAACTCCTGGGGCATGGGAATGGCTGGTCAAATTTAAGCTTTTAGGGTTATCAATTTGTCTGTTGTGTGGAGGAGAAATGGTTTAGGGTAGAGACTGGAAGCATGATCAGTGAGAAGTTCAGGGAGAAATAAAATGGACCAATGAATACTCTCTACCTCAGAGTTTGTTGTGGTGCAAGCTCTTTGTAAACCTTAAAGTAACTTGGAAATGTGAGTATTTAGCATTATTAATAAATCTAGACGAGATAGAATAGAGAAGAATAAAAGATCAAGTGGACCAATCTTCAAATGTTGGGGCCATTTGACCAATGCATATACACAGAGGGTAACCATCATGGTGAAGTTTTCTGCTCGGCTCTGAGGGTCCTCCACTGACCCCTGTGATTTATGATTAGCATACTCTTCCACCAGCTTCCTAGCCTTTTGAGACCGAGTTCCTACGAGCAGGCAGGCTCTAGGACCTGGGAAAGCAGGGATTGCAGGATTTAGGAGGTGGGATCCTCTTAGCAGCTGTCTTGCTACCCCTTACTCGCTCCATCCCAGGCACCTGCTGTCATGCAGACCCAAAGCTCTGCTGGCTACTGGCCAGGGAAGCCGGGCATGCAGGCAGCTGTTAGAGGAATCTGGCTTTCATGCCCAGTTCTACCTTGGGAATAATTCTGCAATGCCAGGTAGAAATTAGCAAATTGGGGGGAACATGTTCCCCACCTTTGCTTGCCAATCTCCTGAGGTCCTTTTCTGTCATCTTTTACAAAATTAGTTTTGAAAAATATTTTTATTGATTCCTTTTGTTTTATATAACATTAATTTCTGTATTTTTGCCCAGTGACCATCCTTTGTAGCAAAGAAAAACTATTAAGTAAACCCTACCAATGAGTAGGGGTAGTAGTGAGTGGGGTAGTAGTGGATAGAGTACTGGGGCCTGCAGTCAGGAAGATTCAACTTCCAGTGTTCAAATATGGCCTCAGGCACTAACTCTGTGACCCTGGGCAAGTCACTGTTTGCCTCAGTTTCCTCATCTGTAAAATGAGCTGGAGAAAGAAATGGCAAAAATCCCCAAATGGGGCCATGAAGAATCGGACACAACTGTAAGACGACTGACTAAACCCAACCAACACAGAAATCCAAATTACTTAGGTAACATGCTAAACCCATACCTCTTAGCTTTACAGTAAAAAGTTTCTAGTGTAGGCATGAAAACTCTTAGGATTCTCATCTCAACACCTCCTCCCACTGATGAGTTGGGAGCCCATACCTCTTAGCTTTACAGTAAAACGTTTCTAGTGTAGGCATGAAAACTCTTAGGATTCTCATCTCAACACCTCCTCCCACTGATGAGTTGGGAGCCCAGAGTTTGGCTACATGTCCCCCTCAGGAGGGGTCAGGGATGATTCTCTAATGCCACCAATTCAAGGTCTCACCATTGTGCTTCCCTGACCTTATCAGCTGAGACTCATTTAGTCAGCCAGCCCTAAGTAGCCTTTTTAAAAGGGAACGTTGACTAAGGTGGCACAATAAACGCAAATGGTAAAAAAAAAACCAACCAAACAAACAAAAAAAACATGTCCCCATAAAAGCTGTGACACCTTCTCCCACAAGTACATGTAAGGTCCAGGGGTAAGTGGGCTCAAGTTTAGAGGCTGCATGTTGGGAAAGATGTGACTCATATTTCTTGGTTACCGAAAGTCCTTTTCTCCCATTTGGGCAGAACTTGAGAAGCGGCTTTTAAGTCTGACATCACCCCTCAGCAAGCAATTTGTGTAACCTTGAGTCCAGTCCGTCCTTGGCTATTGACTTCCGCTGATCTTGGGGCCCTGCTTAGGATACCAGTGAAAAACAGTGAAGCCCAATGTCCTCAGACTCTTTGAAGAACTTTGAAGGATCTCTGGCAGTCAAGGAAAGGAGGGGCCGAAGTCTCGATTCAGCTGAAGCCACCCCTCAGGCAGCTCTTCCTCTTGGATGTGCTACAAAAGCTGTACTTGCTCCAATTTTGGGAGAAACTTCTCACTTCCGCTAACTGGATGCATTTATACAGGACCCAGTCCACTGGGACAGATTTCTTATTGAGTGTCATTTTACTTCAAAGTACTTTCAAAGACTTGTGAAAGGTACTTAGTCTAAGGTTTCTGATTGATTGAGATTTATGTTCACTTCGTTAAGGTATCAGACTCCAATGGAGTGGGGGAGGTTTTGACCCCACCTTTATGCTGCTGAAGTATTCTTTCTGCCAATAGGGAAACCAATGGAGATTCTGTTTGATTGATACACAGGTGATGGAAGTCTGGTATTGCTAAATTTTCACTAGGATTCAATTAGATAAAATCTAAAATCCCTCAAGTAGAATGTTCTTGGCTGGTATGGTAAGAGTCACGATTTTTTTTCTTTTTTGAGAGAATTAATACTCTAAAACATGAAGACCCAAGTGGGAATTAGTTTATCATAGTGTGGCAATAGCAGAAGGAAAATTGTCTTTGGAGTCAGGTGAAGTGAGTCAGAATTCTGCCTCTTCTGTTTACTACGTGACCTTTGGTAAGTTACTCAACTTCTTTGGGCCATAGTTTCTCCATCTGTAAAATAAAGGAGTTGGAGTACTTTTTCCCTGAGGCTTCTTTCTGCTGGGGGGAAGTCTTCATGTGCTTGGGATACCCATTGATGGGCTTGAGGCCTTTTGCTTACCCTCAACTGATTTCATTGGGCATTTTCGAAAATGAAGGATAAATAACAACCTTGTTCTGCTTTCAGTTTTAAATTCTAAATAAAATAATTCTAAGTTTCAGGAGACTTTAGAGATCACCTTGTATGATCTAAAGAGAAACTGAGACCCAGAAAATTTAAGGGACTTTCTCAAGGGTATGCTGTCATCTAGGTCTCTTGGCACCCAGACCAGTGTTTTTTTTTTCCTTCTTTTTTCCTACTCCATTTTGATTCCAATAAGGCTCTGTATATTTGTATAACATATAGTAGTTATAATGCAAATCATGAAATTTCTGCATATTAAAGTGTAAATGAAACATTGATTTAATATTTGTCCAGATTTGGATCAAGTCTTGAAATTGTCTATAAAACTTCTGAAATATGTAGAATTTTGTCTTGAACATATTTTCTTATAGGGAAGGGTATATGTGGTATAATGGACAGAACACTGCTCAGTGATACCATTATGAGGTCCATGCCCCAAAGAGATTAAAGAAAAAGGAAAAAAAGACTTATATATACATAAATAGTCATAGAAATTCCTATAATTGGGGCAAAGAATTTGGGGTACAAAAGAACTGAAGGGGAGACCATCAATTAGAGAATGGCTGAATGTTATGGTATGTGTATGTGATCGAATATTATATAAGAAATGAAGAAGGGGATGATTTTCAGAGAAACCTGGGAAGACTTGTGTGAACTGATACAAAGAAAAGTAAGAAGTACCAAGAGAACGATTTATACGATATTTATAATATTGTAAAGACAATTAACTTTGAAAGTTTAGGGAACACTGACCAATACAGTGACCAACCACAATTCTAGAGGACTCATGATGAAATAGTTCACCACTTCCCATAGAGAGGTGATTGACTTAGACTACAGAATGGCACATATATACACATATACATTCATATACACATTCACATATGTGTTCCTATTTATTTACCCGTACATATACACGATAGGCATAGATATATACATGTGTGCATGTATGTATGTGTGTTTGTGTGTTTCCCGCTCTCTCTCTATTTGAATATGGCCAATGTGGAAATTGGTTTTCCTTTACTATACATATTTATAGTGGGATTTTTGTTTTAGCTTTCTCAATGGGAGGTAGGAAGAAGAGAAGGCCGATCTTCCTTTGAAAAAAAAAAATTTTAATTAAAAAAAAAAACTGAAATCCTACCTTCAGAGGCAGCTAGGTGGCGCAGTGAATAGAGCATTGGTCTTGAAGTCGAGAGGATCTGAGTTCAAATTGGCCTCAGGCACTTGACAATTAACTAGCTGTGTGACCTTGGGCAAGTCACTTAGCCTCAATTGCCTTGCCTTCCCCCCTCCAAAAATTTTTTTTTAAATTAAATGTTATCTTCTGCACAAAGCCTTTCCTGGTCCCTCCTAGTTACTAGTACTTTCTCCTCTGAGATTATCATCATCATTCATCTTATCTGTACTTAGTTATTCACATGTTATCTCCCTGACTAGAATATAAATTTCTTGAGGACAAAGATTGTTTTTGCCTTTCTTTGTATTTGCAATGCTTAGCACAGTGCTTCGCACATAGTAAGCACCTAATAAATGCTTGTTTACTAGCAAAAAAAGTGTATTTAGAATCCAATGGTCTGGATTCTGATCCTGGCTGTGCCATACTATCCAGTGATCTTGGTCAAGTCACTTGCTTTTTTTGAGTCTCATCTTAAGTCCTCTTCTTAAAATGAGGATATGAATATATACTTAACTCATGCGCAATGCTTTGCGCATAGTGGGTGCTGAATAAATGTCTGGTGAATTGAATTGACTGATTTCTGGAAGGAACCTCTTGATATGGGAATCTAGAAGCAGTGCATTAAAAAGGACTTCTGGGGAAATAAAAACATCCAAATCCTCCTCAGATATACTTGTACATCAAGTGAGTCTAAAAAGAATGCCAGCTTTGTCTGGGAATTCTGTACTGCTAGGAGGAGAGAGTTGCTCAATGCATCATCTCGCTGAGAGAACAATGTTCTTTTAATGGCTGTATTAATTTCCGAAGTGCCCCTTGCGGAATTTTTCATTGTTTTATGTACAGTAGGAGAGTGAACAACTGAATTTCTGTAGCAAACACGTGTTAATCCATCACACAACAGATCCTGGGCTTGACAGGTTGAGAGTCTATTGCAATTTTTCCATTCAATAAACGGAAAGTTCCTTCTTTCCGTTGAAAGGTTCTGACACACAGACATTTGAAAGGGCACACTTCCTGTGTCTGTACAGGTTGATGCTCCAAACAGGAGTTCACAGGAGCAGCCCATGCTAAGAAGAGCAGCATTTTGAATTACGTCTAGAGGCTGCTCTACAGGGAATCAATTACGTGAAAACATCCGTGCAGCCAGGAAAAGGGTGAGGCTATTGTTTGACTTGCAATTATGTTAAACTTTGTTTTTTAGCAGCTGTTATGCTTGCTGGGATGGGCAAAGATAGCCATTGTTTGGGAAGAATTGAGGTGAGGGAAAGCTTTGTGTTATGGTTCTCTAAGGAGATTCTTGACCTAGTTCCAGTGAGTCCCTTTAAACCTCTGGCTGCTGTGACCCCTTCTTACCAAATTCCAATCCTGCCTCTGCTGCTTGCTACCTGTGTGACCTTGGGCAACCTCATTTCCTCATCTGTGAAAGGAGGGAGCTGGATTAGGTCATGCCTTCCAACTCATTGATGATCCCATGATCTCTAGGGAGTCAGGGAGGTTTCTCAGTCACATGGGGTATGATCCTCTTTTTAGGGCAGACTATTTGGATCCCCTCCACTCTGTCCCTTCTCTTTTGGAAGCTGCTGGGGCTTGATTTTTAGAGGTAGGTTATGTTGCTTCCTAGAATGGCTTGGGTGTGTCCTTCACTATACTGAGAGGTTCTGTTCCCCACAGTGGCTCTAGGTTGTGGTGGGGGAAGGGAGGGAGGCGATATTGCAAAGTTTCTCTTCATCACCAACCCCATAAACCCTCTCTCCCAGTAGAGTTTTTCCCCTTTCTTTCCTCAATAAAAACACTTTTAAAAATTGTACATACTCACTATATATACACTATTAAATATATATCATATTTTTTAGTATATTCTTATATACATTGTGTGTGTGTGTGTGTGTGTGTGTGTGTGTGTATAAAACTCTGCTTCTGTTGAAACCTAAGAAGGTTTTGCTGAAGGACAGCCTTGTGACTTTTCTTTGGCTCTGAGACTGCTGAATTTGATGCTGTGCTTATTATATATAAGAGACTTACTTCAATGTGTTGCAGAGACTTGGGAGAAAGTCCTCAGAGACATTTAAAGAGAGAGTAAGCTCCATATTGGGCTGGGTGGGAAAAGAGACCACCGGTGCTGGGTTTGTCTCCACCTAGAGGCTCACAGCTGTACTTCTTTCAACGCTCCCTCTTGTCCATCAGATTGCTTTTTGAGTAAGGGGGAAGAACTACATCGATAGCGGGGAGGCACAATGGATCGATCACTGGGCCTGAAGTCAGGAAGACTGGAGTTCAAAACCAGACATTTCTTAGCTGTAGGATCTCAAGCTTACCTATGAAAACAAGCAATTGTCTCTTGTGGTTGTGACTATCAGATGAAATAACATCTGTAAAGTGCACAGTGCCTGACGCATACAGGATTGATTAAGCACTTGGTTCTATGGTTCTCTAAGGAGATTCTTGCCTTAGTTCCAGTGAGTCCCGTTAAATCTCTGGCTGCTGTGACTCCTTCTTACCAAATTCTAATCCTACCTCTGATGCAAGCATCTACCTGTGTGACCTTGGGCAGCCTCATTTCCTCATCTGTGAAAGGAGGGGGCAGGGTCCTAGGTCATGTCTTCCAACTGATCTATGAGCCCATGATCTCTAGGGAGTCAATGGGTTTCTCCAGCAACAGAAGCTCCATTTACCATAGCAACCATCTCATTTTTATATTTGTATCCATATTGCTTGGCATGTAAACACTTAATAATAAATACATATTCCCTTCTCTTTTCTTCCTTCTCTTGGCTCTCTGGGTAAGGGGAGAGACCTAGTAACAGCAGACTATTCTACCCACCAAGTTAGACCTAAAACCATAAGCAAATGGTCCTGTTATTACTCCTCTCTTCAAAGGTGAGAAATCTTTCTTCCAAGTCTTTGCAACAAACTGGAGTAAGCAGCAGCAGTAAGAAGGCCAGGGCTGTCCCTCTTCTAACTTCCTTTTCAGGTTTGGGCTGAAGCAGGATCACATATAACTTAGAAAAAAATATACAGCATATTTAAAATAGAAACATGGAATTTCAGAGTTGAAAACAACTTCAGAGGTCTAGTCCAATTCATGCTTTAAGAAGAATCCTCACTACAGCAGAACACCCTAGAATTGGTTATCCAGTTTCTGTTTGAAGAATTCCAAGATTTCAAATCCTACCAGATATGAGCTCAGGTCTTCCTGACTCCAGGCCCAGTGAGTTACCTAGCTGCTCCTTAAATATATCATGCTATTATGGTATTATGGTAGGTAAGGTCAGGTGGCTTGTCCTTTTCCCTTGTTCTTTTTTGTGTTTTAATCCTAAATTAACACTAAATTCATTTGAATTCTGTCCCTGGGTTGAGCTGTACCGGTGATTAAAGGAAAGTCAAATAGCCCTCTGTGTCTTATCAGGACCCAGACTACCCGAAGACACCATACTTCATATTCCATCTTGACATCCTCCCTGACCTTCAAGGCATCCTTCTTGCTCCTGGCATGTATGCTAACCCCCTCCCCACTCCCATCTTTTGCTTTGGGCTCAGCAGTCAAATCAATACTACCATATTATCATTATTTCTAGAAAAGACATGTCAATTGATTACCCCTGTGACTCTTTTGGCATGTCTTTCTATGACCACCAACTCTTTGTCTCTCTGTCTCTGTCTCTTTCTCTGCTTCTGTCTCTCTCTCTCTCTATCTCTGTTCCTCCTCTTCTCTTTCCCCCTCTCTCACTATCACAGATTCACTTACTAAAATGTATAAAGCCTTGAAGGCAATGACTCTCATCTTTTTTTGTTTGTATTTACTTTGCTTGGGACTTGTTAAGTGTTGAATAAATCTTGTATCGCTTCATTCACCCATTTAAGTCAACAAGCACATTTTTAAACACCTACTGTGTGCCAGACACCTTGCTAGGCTAGTAGATGCGAAGACTAAAATGACAACAATAAGAGGCTTCGGTTCTATGGGGGAACCAGGGATTAGTCCATCCTCCTGTCCTGGCTGTCCCATTTTCACAGCTACCTTAGAAGACTGAGTGGTCTTTGTGCTTGGTGAAGAGCCATTGGAACCACTGTGGAGGCAGGAGAGGGATCATTTCCCTTTAAACAGAGTCAGAAGGCCCCTTAAGGTGACACATTACTATCCAAATGTTTTCACTATAAAATTTTTAAGTTGCAGATCACAGGCTTTGTTTCTGCTTTAATTTCACTATAGAGCTCCTTGGTTAGACTCATCACCATGTCATATTTATGGTTATTAAGAGACAAAGGCAGGGCGGCCAGGTGGCTCAGCGAGTAAGAGCACCGGCTCCAGTGTCTGGATGACCTGGGGATCAAATCCAGGCTCAGATACTTAGCACCACACCCAGAAATAACTGGCCGTGTAACCTTGAGCCAGTTACTTAACCCCAATTGCTTTAAAAAAAAGACAAAGACAATGAAGTTATGCAGAAGCAGTTTGGCAAAGTGGAAATAGTTCTGAGTTTGAGTCAGAAGATGTGGATTCAAGTTTCTGTTCTTTCACTTACAACCTGTGTGACCTTGGGTAAGTCATAACCCCTTTGGTGGTTAGTTTCCTTATCTATAAAACAAAAGGATTAGACTAAAAGACCTCTTGAGCTTTATATATCTGTTTAGTCATTTTTCAGTCTGTCTGACTCTTTTGACCCTCTTTGGGGTTTTCTTGGCAAAGATACTGTAGTGGTTTGCCATTTCCTCCTCCAGCTCATTTTACAGATAAGGAAACTGAGGCAACTGGGGTTAGGTGACTTGTCCAGGGTCACACAGGTGGTAAATGTCTGGGGCCAAATTTGAAGTCAGGTCTACCTGACTCCAGGCCCAGTGATAATACCCAATGAGTTACCTAGCTGCCCCTTAAATATATCATGCTATTATCCTAAATTAGGGTTGTAATCATTTGGCTCTTGTGCAAAAAGGATAATTGCATGGAGCTTTTTATTATACTGTGTGATTCCATTTTCCACTTTGGGCTTCATTCTCATTGCTCCTGCCAGGGAATCTATAACCTGGGGTCTCTTGACATCCTAAGGGGATGTCCTTAGCAAACTGTCTTATTTCACTCTCCCCACACAAAGGAATGCATCAGTTCACAGTCTGTCTGGACTCCAAGCACAGAGTTTTCCTTGTTGTCCCTTCCCTATTCATGCTTGGCTCATCCACTAATACTTTACCAATAAGAGAACTCAAGAAAACAATGTGCTTAGGGCTGCTTATCTATCAATACAAATCTTCAGGATTATAACCACACCCTACTGTCAACACACTTTAAGAGTGGCCTCCTAAAATAAAAACACAAAGTCAAAGCCATCTTTTCTGACTTTAACCAAGTGGAATAAACCTTGAGAATAGAGTAAAACCTCTTCACAGAAGTTCATACACAGAAAAGATAGCTTCAGGAGTCCATGAGAAGCTACAGGCCTTTTAAAAAATGCAGTTTAATTAGAATTATAGGAAGCTAGAAGATGTTCTGGAGGGAAAAAAACAACAATGAGGCTAATGGAAAGCGCTCATTAAAGCAATCAGAAAGGTAGCAATAGGTATGCCAGTTGGTCTATACGCATTAATTAGGTGCCAACCATATGTCAGTCACTGTGCTAAGTGCTGGGGATACAAACAGAGGCAAAAGCCCTCGTTCCTGCTGTACTAGCTCATATTCTAATGAGGGAGACAAACCATATAATAGCCATGTGAGTGCAATGTCTATGCATATATCGATCGGTATATACAACGTGCATATATCGGTATATACAACGTACATATATATGCATGTATGTATATACACTCAGGTACAGGTGCATATATTATCTATGCACAATACATAGGATAAAACATTGGCTTGCACAGACACATGTGCCAATATGCACATACAGACACACAGGTAAAGCTAGACAGATGTGCACATGCTCACACATTTACACAATATATTTATACGTATTTGCATATAAATGTGTACCTTGCGGAGTAGGTATATACTATTCATATGTATATAGGGCACTATATGTATATGTTTATGCATATGCATAGGTATATTTTGTGCGTGTGTACTTATATATACAGTACACTTAGGTTTATGAGTAACCTGGTTTACTTAAGCTTCTCTGGATGAGGAAAAAATTTTCACAAAATTTGTCTTGAAGGAGAAACAAAAATTCTCAGTATGAACATCGTGTTTGCTTCACCACTGGCTTAGAGGTGCTAGCCAGAAGCAGCTGCTCTCCGAGGGGAGATGTCACCAAGGGAAGAAGGCAGAGTGGGGAAAGGCTCTCACTCTTTTGCTGTGGAGCCAACTGGCAATCCTCAGTTAACCCCTGCCCTTACTGGTGTTGTGCCTCACCCAACAACTCACCCAACTCCCAAGGGCCCTCTGGAAGAGGCACTGACCCATACTGAAGGTAGTTCACGACTGTCTCAAAATGATGACCACTCCTGTTGATCAGCACCCAGCCTTCGGAGTCTGTGAGCACCTCCATGCGGCCACTGAGCGTAGCTTTGGGGATGGGGTCCTGCTTGGTCAGGGTCTGCAGCATGGTGTGGTGGAGTAACCCCACTTTGAGCTTCACATACTCGCTACTCGGACTCAGGCCTACCGCCTCGAGGATGGGAAGTGTGGGTAGTGTGGGCGGCAGTGACTGGCCTGGGGGCTCTGGACCCCAGGGGAGGAGGGGGAGGGATATCTCAGGTTGTGGCCTCAGAGGCCGACTTCTGGCACTCCCTCCCCCCCCCCCTGGTGGCGGTGAGTGGCAGCAACAGAAGCAAAATCCCTCCCCCCTCCCAGGCTCAGCTCCTCCCCCACCCCTCTCACCACCCCTCCTTGCCCCAAGTCCTAGCCACAACCTCTGACCCTGGTCCTCAGACCCCCACCCTCCCCACCAGCCCTTCAATTTCCTACCCTGTCTCCCCCTACCCTTCCCGCTCCTCCCTGTAGTGTGGCTCACACCAGCCATGACTCTTCTCAAAGGTAAAATGCAGGTTAATTTGCTTTATTTTCGGTTTATATTATGTACTAATCCTAATCATTGCTATTGTATTTCAGGTGCATTGGGGACAAAAAACTTACTTAGAATTATAAATAATTATTTTTATAGGAATATTTTTGGGGATAGGGTGCCAATCATCCGACTTTACATTATTTCCTATGGGAAAACTCGCTTTGCAATACGAACAAATTGCATGAGGAACAGAATCTTGGAACGGATGTGTAGATGTGGGCAGCTAATTGGCACAGTGTAGAAAGTGCTGAATCTGGAGTCAGGAGGACCCAAGTTCAAATCTGGTCTCAGACAATTACTAGCTGTGTGACCCTGGACAAATCACTTAATCCTGTTTGCCTCAGTTTCCTAATCTGTAAAATGAGTCAGAGAAGGAAATGGCAAAGCACTGCAGTATCTTTACCAAGAAAACCTCAAATGCAGTCATGAAGAGTCATACACAACTGAATGACTGAACAACAAAAATGATATTTTTTGTGGAGTATGACGTTCTATTTTTTAGGCTGAACTCTGAGCTTTCCATATATTTATTGTATAGGCCCACAGTCAAAATCAGGAGTTACTGTCAGTATGGCTTGAACTCTATCTTGGTTCTAGCTGATTCCCTCTGGATGCTTGCTAAGTGGACCGTGATTTCTGATTATTGTAGGGTCATAACCTTAGAAGTCTAAACTCTTCCTTCCCCTCATTTTACAAAGGAGAAGACTGAGGCCTAGAGCCAGTGGCTTCTTTTGAGATCTTGCAGCGGGAGAGTAGAGCTGAGATTCTAATTTGTCTCTTCTGAACCACATCTAGTGCTCATTCCACAAAGTCTTCTTGTCTTCTGTCTAAGGACTTGGACCGACGTTGGGAGGTTGTAGGGACTTTAGTTTTCCTTGAACAGGTCTGGGTCTTGATTTTACTCACATACAGCTGTCCATTTTCACCACATAGCTAGGCCATTGATTGGAAAAGAAACTTAAATAGAGTTGGATGAAATGGAAATAGTTAATTCATTATGCAAATTTGACATTTGATTTTTTTGTCCTTTTCAATTGGAAAAGGGAAGACATACATGCATACATTTACCAGAGGGACAAAGGGGAAGAGTGGCAACTGCTGAAAGGCCCAACTACTTATGTCAGGTTACGGGAACTAGAAAGAAGAAATGATAATTGTCCCCAAGGAAATAAATGCTAGACGAAAGCTGAAATATTATTTATTTGTTTGCTTTTAAAAGGGGAAAGAACACAACAGAATTGTAGAACTAAAAGGATCCTTGAGATCATCTTGTCTAATCCCCTCATTTGGATTTTCCCAGTACCCTGGGGAGTAGAAAGGTTATTTTTTCTTTCTTCAGACAAAAAAAATAAATAAATAAAAGGTGATGGCTGTGTTTGTAGTGTTCTCTGAGATGCAATCATTTCAGCATTGTCGAGGCAGATAATAAAAATAGAAAGGGGGAGAGGGATCCCCAAATCAATCTTTTCCTCCATGTCTGTGATTTCATAGAAATTCTAGAATCATAAGAGTTGGAAGAGTCCTAAGGGGTCATTCAGTTCAGTCTCACCTCACCACTTTGTAATTCAAATAGAGGATCTGCACCTCCTTCCCTTGCATTAATTTGGTGCTAATGTTAAACTATTCTCATTCAGGGTCATATTAATAGTAAAGGAAAACTCAGGATTCTTTCCATTCGAAGCAAGCTTTAATTTTACTCTATGAATATGGAAGATGATTCATGATTGAGGTGGTAGTGTGATGCAGTGGAGAGAGTATTGGATTTGGATTCTGAGGACCTGGGCTCATTTCTTAGCCCTGCCAGGTAAAAGTCCTGTGACCTTGGTCAAGTCACTTAGTCTCTCCAGGCCTGTTCTTGGGAGTTGCCTGAGGCACAGAAAGTGGCAGTGTCCAGGAGCAATTGTTGCTCTTAATTGTTCAGTCATTTCAGTGGAGTCTGACTCTGTGCCCCCTATTTGGGGTTTTCTTGGCAAAGATACTGAAATGGTCCTCCATTTCCTTCTCCAGCTCATTTTACAGATGAGGAAACTGAGGCAAAGAGGGTTAAGTGACTTGTCCAGTGTCATATAGCTAGGAAATATCTGAGGCCTGACTTGAACTCAGGAAGACAAATCTTCATTGCTTCCTGACTTCAGGCCCAGTACTCTATCCAGGGCATACTACCTGGGCCCAATGTATAGTTAGAGTTTTGAGTAGTAATTTGAACCTTGGTATACAAAGGTTATACAAATCTAGACTTTTATCTATTGTAATCAAGTTTCTTCTTTATTTGTTTATTATACCATAAATTAGCTTAACATGTCTTCTGCATGGTGCCAAGTACATAAACATTTTCTGAATTGAATTAAATTTGACATTGGAGCATAATGGCTTTGTTTCTCCATGAAAGTAACTCAGGAAAGTAAAAGAACCATGGACCATTTCTATTTAGCAATGCCTAAATTTTCTTAGAAAGACTTAAAATTGGGCTCAAGTGAAATAAAAAAAAAAAACAACAGTTCTAGATTTTCTATTATCCTATTCCAAAACTTATAAGAAAAATATAAAGTAGGTACCACTTCCAGGGTCCATTTTTTAGGGTGTTGATGCTGCATCAACTGTAGAAGATAGCCTCCTATCATCACTGCTGTTTGCATCATTCTTGGTCCTCTGGTCTTCCTCTGCCTATTTTTGTATCTGCTTCTTTGTCTTGCTGTGATAGTAATGGCAATTAAAGATTCCCCTGTATTGGCTTGGTTTTCAAATTGATTGTATTAAAACCCAGAGTTTGTTAATCCCACCTGTGGGATGGGCTTGTTGATGTGAAAAGAAAGTCCTGAAGTGGGAGGAGCTGGTGACGTAGATTTGGAGAGACACTGGAGAGAGGCGGAAGATCTTTTTTGGTAGCAGCACCTCGTGGAGAGAGAGAGACTAAGAGAATTGCTGGTGGCCGCTTTGAATTGCCCTGGACTTTTGAGACCTGCCCCCTGAGCTGCCAAGGACTGAGGAGACATGGCTGTTTTGCTGGTACTTTGTCTGTCTGTTTTGATGTTATTTTGCCAGATTTGTCCACTGGTGAAAGACTGTCCTTTTGTTGAAGAAGTCCTGGAACCTGGCTGTTTGCTAAGAAGGCCTGCGACTGTCCTGCAGACAGAGAGTGAATACTGTCCACTGGTGAGGGACAGTACTGTTGTTGCAGGGGTCTGGGAGCCTTTCTGTTGGTTCAGAAGCCCTGAAGAAGGATTTTCTTGTTGTATGTTTACAGAAATCCTGGGAGAGGGCTTTGCTAATGTGTTCAGGGGTTCTAGGGCTGTTCTACAGACAGAGGATAAATTCATGAAGGGACTGGCAATGTATCTTATGGCCTTGCTAAGCCTTGTCTCTCCAGGAACTAAGATTGCTGAGAACTTGCCTCGTGTCAAGATGAAGAAAAGACCTCCATTTGGGTATTAAGTGCTGTGTTTAAACTTGATGTAACTCTGGGGTAGATTCAATTGTGATCCAGGGGTGGGGAACTTTTGACCTTTTTGTGTTCTATGGTTGAGCAAATGAATGTATTTTACTTATGTTTGGAAACTAATCTCCATTTGAGAAGAGGGGCTTTGTGGTGGACTTAATTAAGGTATAGCCTAGGGGTGGAGTAGTATTTAGAACAGAGACTTTGTAATTGATTGAATGATTGGAAGGTCCTGGGGTGGGGTAGTACTTGGAGATTATTTAATCACATTTAGTAAATGCTGTATTTGGAATGATGTCATGTTTTGATCTTCTCTGTTCTGGGTTTGTTACTGAATAAAATAGAGAGCACCTATGCTGGTATTTCGAACCTGGGAAGTTGCCTTTGCTTGGTATTACATTACACTTGCCTTGAAGCCTTACTGGATCCTGGTGGCCCCCAAGGGTTTCTCCCTGGCCTTCTTTGCCCTTATATTCTATTCCTTTTCAGTTCTTTCCCTCTCATTCAATATCTCATAGTCTTTGCCTTTAATATTGTCTTACACTGTGTGTCTCCAATTCTTGACAGATGAGACTGATAGAATGTCTTGTATTGGATGAATGCTGAAGTACACATGAAGGAGGAAGTTATTTAACATTTAGCTTTTGAGGGAATTGAAGGGATTAGGAAGGTAAGTGGTCAATTATAGGACTTGAGGGAACCACACTGACTTCCATCTTGTGACTCAATTCTGAAGCTAGCTCAGTTCTATTTCTATTCAATTATGGACCTAACCCAATTTCTGTCGTGTGAGAAAACTTTATTCAACTGTAGGAATTGGGAGAAAATCTTATTGTATTGTTTGACCCTTGCCCTGTGTAGCTGGGAAGTTGGACCACCTCTACCTGCTGCTTAGAGACCCTTAACAAAGAACCTAGGTTGTGTTGACCAGAAACACAGTCATATCCAAAGATTGATGCGAGGAGTTTTCTCGTGATTGTATATCCCAAGTAACCCATATGTCTTATTTGAAAACTGGCCCCATACTGATCAATCAGTTATTGTTGCCATGTTCCTTTGATTGTTTACACACACTTGGGGGGAATGGGACGCCTCTTTTTCATTTTTCAAAGAATTGCACCTTTGTTCTCCTCCCTCCTAACTTGGAAAGTGCTTAATCTTTCATTCAATTAGAAATCACATTACCTAATGTTGATTCCTTTAATTAATTGTATTTGTCCTTTAATTATCCTTATTTGATAAATTGTTTTTGATGTATAAAAGTTTTCCCCCCCCATATTAGGGGTTCAGTGTCAAGCTGAGGAAGCTGGTTTCACTTTGTTAGACAATTGACACGCATTGCTTAATAAATCTATATGCTCAGAAGATCAAACCTTTGTTTCCTCAGTCATTTCATCTTTCACCCACCACACTTTTCTTGTGCTCATTTCTTTGTGACCCAGTGGCATAGAGAAGGTTGTAGATGGTTCACCATTTCCTAAGTTAAATAAGAATTCATCCCCTCTTCACCCTGACCTCAGAGACTCCCCCCTTTGTTCAAAGTGCAGCTTATGTACCATGTTTTACCTAGAGCCTTTCTTGACAACTCCAACAATTAGGATCCTCCATCCCAAATCACCATATTTTTTATATTTATATAATATAGTATTAGAGAATAAGCTCCTCATGAATAAAGATTGTTTTCTCATTTCATTTCATTCCTTGTCCTTGTATCCCTAGTATATGACCTGGCAAACACATTTATTCAGTAGCTAGTATTGCTAAAACTCATTAAGGTTTGCAAAGCACTTTACACATGTCCTTTAATCCTCACAACAACCCTGTGAGGTTGGTGAAATTATCCCTATTTTATGGATATGGAAACTGAGGCACAGAGAAATTAAGTGACTTGTCCAGGGTCATATAGGGACTGAGTGCCTGAGGCATCACTCGAAATCATCTTCTTGGTTCCAAGTATGACACTCTATCCACTCCACTACCTACCTGCTTAAAGAAATGCTTGTTAATTGATTCACAGCTGGCTCAGCTATAAATTATGGTAGGGACTTCGAGGACCTGTATTTTTGCTCATGTGGGTATTCCTTACACTGACTCAGATTAAGGAACTTAGTGGATGGTCTTTTTTTGTTCTGGTGATTGAAAAATTAATCATAATGAAGTCAACCTGGTTATAACGCTCTCTTGACTTAGCTAGGCATGTTTTCAGATGGCAGATAGATACATCATCAATTTCTGGGCCCATACTAAAAGACTTCGCAACCTCGTATGTCCTGCCAAAACTCACGTTCTGCTGGTGTAACTTTCAAGAACTCAGAGTCCCATTTTCATCATGATAAGGCACCAGAGGAAGAGTTTAGTGAAGAATGAATGTTCTGCTATAAAAACAAAGAGATGGGTAAGAGGAGTCCCCGAGGGTGAAAAACAAAAACAAATAGGCATCATCGATGGGACAATGAGAATGAATTATTTCACCTCATAGAATACAGAAGATGCACAGAATTCACAGGAGCCATTTGGATGTTATGGAAAACACATATAATACTCAAGTAGCTACAAACTCTTCCAAGAGGGCAGAGCTGCTGAAAAAACAATACTTCTTTCAACTGGACATGGACTTTCTGAATTGCTTCCTGAATTAGGGAATGAGGATGCTAGTAAGATCCAGATCCCAGGTTTGCTCACCGTAGGATCTTTCTGCTGACTCTCCTGTCATAGGACTACAGAGGCTGTCTTGTTCTTTTTCTCAGAAAATTCCTTTTTTCTCTCTGTAAAATAAAGAGGTTGGACTCCATGACCTCTAAGAATCCTTCCAGTTCTAAATCTACAATCTTATGGTTTTCTCAGGGAGTAAATGTCTGATGTTGGATTTCTCTCCATGGCAGCAGTTCATAACCCATCTATGAGTTAGAAGGTCTGACACCCAAACTCTAATACTTGGCAACCCCCAAGGCTAGTTGCCATCGAATCTCCCTTCTCAGGCTAGGGGGTTGGATTCTAGGATCCCGGTATCTAATGAAATTATTGTTTCTAGTCTTCCATACAGGATGGTAGAGTTCATAGGATCATAGCTGAAAAGAGCTTCATGAATCATCCTACTCCAATATCCTCATTTTTACCGATGAGGAAACTGAGACCTAGGGTGGTTAAAGTGACTTGAACAAGATCACGAGTATTGGAGGCAAAGACTTCATAGTTTAGTGTATATTGGCTTCTATCTCATACTTCTGCAGGAATTCTAGTGCTGCCCCCAACTGTAGCCATCTCTTGGACTCAGAAATTCTAAGGAACTCTCTTCTCAAGGCTGAGTGATTGAAAAAGCTGTGGGTCTTCACACAATTTTTTTTCTCCCAAGGTAACCATCGCCATTTCTTGGAGAAAAGAAACATTGAGAATGCACAGCCTTCCTTCCCCTTTCCCAGAATGTAGGTATGATTTATTGCCCTTTTTTCTGTCTTGTGAACACAGAAAAGTTAAGAGGAGAGGAGTCCATAGGGTTGATGGCAGGCTATTGTCCTCTGTAAGGAAGCACAAACAACCTGTTCTTTAGCTCCTGCAAAAAGAATTCATGCTAGTTCCCAGTTGTTTTGCCATCTTGGGGGCAGCTCTAGTCAGTGAAAACTAATCAGAATTCATCAATTATTCTTTAAAAAAGGTGCAAATGTGGATGCACATTCTCTGCAGAGGAGAGAGAGACTCAAGCTCATCAGGCCACTCAAACCCCACCCCTCCACTCTAGGACATGGACCACATTTTTTTTTTTAAAGCAATTGGGGTTAAGTAACTTGCTCAAGGTTACACGGCCAGTTATTATTTCTGGGTGTGGTGCTGAGTATCTGAGCCCAGGATTCGATCTCCAGGTGTTCTCAACACTGGAGCCGGTGCTCTTACTCGCTGTGCTACCTGGCCGCCCCAACCACATTTTCTTAATTTATAGAGTCTGTCTGTCTTTGGACAGCTTTGAATTTGTGCATTACCTCCAGTTCTCCCTGTAAATAAAAATCACTTGTAGAGACTCTCTGAGCACAGCTGTAAATATATTAATAAAAATATTAGTCTGTGACTCAGGCAATTTTGGTTTTGTTCCTCTCCTGATTCTATCACTACTTCTATGACCTTGAACAAATAGAGCACTTTGCTTCTGGGTGCCTCAGTCACTCCAGCTGTAAAATGGAGCTAATTGCATCTGTCCCAACCTACCTTATGGGTACTTGTAATTATAAAAGCTGATAGCAACTATAAAAATATCATATGAACTCAGGGTGGTACTAACTCAGTTACAACTCTGCTCCAGTACTCAATCTGGGCATGGCTTGAAGTTTATAGTAATAGCTCCTACCATTGACCTTAGGTGGGGCACTCCCAGGTGGCAAATGTAAAATTCCTTTCAGCTTTCTAACTTGTAGCCTTAAGTAGTCTTCTTCCTGTTCAACTCTTATGACCTTCTCCTCACTCTGTGTTTCTCAAGGATCTGTTTGTGAATAATACAGTATGTGTGGTTCTAGAAGTAGTGGCAGACAGGATGTGGCCATGTGAACTATGCCATCTCTTTAGAGGCTGAGTATGTGGCCTCCATCCCTGATCTCTTTAGTAACCAGGAAGTCTTTCCAGAAGCTTGGGTTCCAGGGCGACTCAGAACCAATGACCGAACTGCTTGGACAACAGCCAATAGGCTTTTTGCTTTACTATATGTGTTAATGTTGCCATGAGTTGTTTTATAGCTATTCAGATCCTGCCCTTCCTCCCCTCAGGGCTTTATTTATCCCAGAACCTTCTCCAGACAGTCCAGACCCTCCCTTCCTATTTCTTCAACCTGGCTCCCTGGGCACTGGTACCTTTTACTTCCTGACAATACTTTGCTGGGCCATATCCCTGCCTGGTCCTTTCTTCTGTGAGATGGGCTTTCCAGGTCCTCAGAGGACAGAATATCATCACTTGCCATGAGCTAACAACAACAACAAAGCTAACATCTATCTATCTATCTATCTATCTATCTATCTATCTATCATCTATCTATCTATCTATCTATCTATCTATCTATCATCTATCTATCTATCTCTCTATCTATATGTCTGTCTGTCTCTGTCTGTCCACCTATCTATATCTATTTGCCAGACCCTATGCTAATCACTTTACAAATATTATCTCATTTGATCCTTACAAGAACCCTGGAAGGTAGGTTCTTTAAATTATGCCATGAGACCCTTACCTTGCCAAACTCCAACTTAGATTACTTCCAATATCATTCTCTCTGTGTCTGTTTCTCCTTCCTCCTGTCTCTTCTTCCCTCTCTCTCTCCTTTTTCTTCTTGTGGTCCCTCTCTTACCCTCTTTTGGTCTCTCCTCCCTGGCTTCCTTTAAGCCTCAATTAAAATACCACCCCCTCCAGGAATTCTTCCCCAAGTCCTCTTAATTCTAGTGTCTTCCTTCTCTTAATTGTTTCCTATTTGTTCTTTACATAGCTTGTTTTGTATATATCTATTTGCATGTTGTCTCCCCCATCAGATTGTAATCTCCTTTAGGGCAGGGACTGTCTTTGGTCTCTTTTGGTATACTTAGCACAGCATTTCTCTCTCTCTCTCTCTCTCTCTCTCTCTCTCTCTCTCTCTCTCTCTCTCATTGATTGTTGTAGACTTAAATACACATCATGACACAATTAAATAAATTATAAAAACAAAGACATAAATAATTTTTTACAGCCTATTAACTGTAAGAAACATAACCAGAGTCCCATCTAACCATCATGGTTACTGCTGACTTCTCCATTCTGGAAGTACCAATCTATCATTTAGCTCTCAGGATGCTAATTAAAGTTTCTTCTCAATAATTCTCTCCATAATATTTATTTGCAATGTCAGAGTTAAAATATTTTCTTCAAGAAAAAAGTTTTCTTAGTCCTTTCTCTGTTCCTTCTCCCAGTCTCTGTAGAATGGCAGATAAACTCCTAGTCTCTCCAGACTTGATTGTCTCTTAAACACACAGCAACACCATCCATAGTCTGTCTGTCTGTCTCTTTTCACATGCATGTGTAGAATAGGTTCTGTTGAAGCTAGTATTATGGATATACTTTTGACATTTTGTCTGAATCTGTGATTTCATCAATGTAGGGAACTCCTGCTTCAGAAACTCCCTTCTTTGATGCAATTTGTCTGTAGTTTACAGTCTCAGATAGCTCCCTGGGTCACTGAACTGTTAAATGAATTACCCAAGGTCATAAACAGCTAATTTCCTTTAGACTTAGGACTACAAGGCTGCCTTGCTACCCTTTTAGTACCATACTACCTTTCTAGGTTAAATAGAATTGGTCTAAACAAAGTTAGTCATCATGACAATTTTACTGCAATGGTACATGGTTTACACTGAGTTGTCAGAGTCTGTGCTGGGGAGCATAACCTCTTGCAGGTCCAAGAATGGGTCTGGTCAATCAAATCACTCAACAAATATTTATTAGGCACCTGCTATGTGCCAGGCACTCTTCTGATATGTGCTGAGGATACAAGTACAAAGAATGAAATGAGCTCATAGAATTACAGATGTAGAATGAGAAAGGTACTCTGTGAATTTCTAGCCTAACCCACTCATTTTAAAGCTGAGGAAAATGAGACCCAGAAAGGACACTTGTCTAAGGTCACACAGGTAGTGAGTAGCAGAGTAGATTCCAATTCATATCTTTGGGCTCTTTCCACTTAACCATGCTATCTGCCTCTTGTCTTTTTGTCTAACTAAATTCAGACGAGCTCCTCACCAGACTGGCTAGAAGGTGACAGGTTGTTTTTTTTTTTGATCCCAGCAACTCATAAAGACCATCTGAGGCAGATGAGGTTGCAGTTTTCACCATCAGAGAGGGTATTCACTCATCTGAAATCATGAATTTTTCAAGGCTTGAAATAGGTTAAACATAGATAATTTTTGATGGCTATCTCAATGATCTTGACTGAAAATTGTTCGCATTAACTTGGCAGGTGTAGAATGTAATATCATTGACACAACAATCAGCATGGATGAGATAATACATGTATCTCTAGGTAGAACTGCTCTAGGAATCCAAATGGCTTCCAAGTCCTGGACTCCCTCCATCCTTTTCCTGTCCCTATAGGCCTGTGGATGTTCATAGGATAATTGATATAGAGATGGAAGTCATCTTAGAGGTCACCCAGTTGAACTCCATCATTTTACTGATGATTAAAAATTTTAGAATAAAGTTTATACTAGTATCTTGTTCCAAGTATGACAATAATTTCTAAAAGGCAATGATAATGAGTATTTCTGTGGAAGGATACTTGGATTCTATAAATATCTCTGAACTTTGAGAGGGCTGTTTCAGAGTAAGCCAAATAAAACTCATGCATTTCAGTGAAGTCATCAGTGAAAAAAAAAGGTTAATGGACACTGACAACAACTTGCTTTTTTTTCATTGTTAACAAACATGGTTAAGAGAACAGTAAATGAACTTCCTTTATTGAAATAGATATGTGAATGTGTTTGATTATCATTTCTGCTTTATTGTTAGGGTGTATGTTTTCCAAAACTGTATCAATTCATTTAAACAATTCTGACTCCAACCTACCCTTCCAGAATGACCTTACATTATTCTGCCATATACTGTCTATGTTCTAGCCAAAAAAGAATTCTTGCTGTTCCCAATACATTCCATTCCATCTCTCCCCTCTTTCTCTTTGTCCAGTCAGACCCTCGTGTCTGGAATGTACTCTTGCCTCTTATGCCTTTTAGAGCTCCTTGTTTCCTTCAAAACTAAGCTGTGGGCAATCACAAATTCTTTCCTCTACATAATCCTTTCTTCTGCACAATCTTCTACAGAAATCCTTTCCAGATCCCTTCTCATTCCCCTTTTCCCACTGCCCTAGTAAATAGAGCTCCAGTTACCTTGAAATCACTGCCCATTTGCTTTGTATATATTTGAAACTTTCTTGTCCTCTTGATAGAATGGAAGCTCCTTGAGGGGGGTACTTGTCTGTGTCTTTGCCTTTGTATCCTCTATGCGCAGTATAGCATCTTACACACGAAGATGATTTTTGCATGGATTTGAATGATATAAATGCAGTAAGTTGAGCATGATAAAGCTAAAGGAATCCTTATAATGATGTTTTGTGATAGTAATTGTTACCTCTCATTTGACTGAGAGCTTTTTTTTCCCCTTGCCCTGCCTTAGAGCAAATGAGGTCAGCTGTGGTACCCAGCCTTGAGGGACAGAATGCTTATTTAGGGACCTTTTTCCTGGTGTGGTAAAGTATGAGTGTCCTATTTCAACAATAGACACACATTGTTCCCTCCTAGCTTTCAGGGCCAGAAAATTACCAAAATGCACCATTGACCTCAGGTCAAAAGAATTCCGAAACCAAAGCAAAAGGATATTTTAAAAAAAGCAATGGGTTCTTTTTAGAAGTCACTCTATTTACTTCCCAGTTTCTCCCATGATATTCAGGTTGAACTCTGTGTGGCATAGTGGGTAGAGGCTGGACTTGGAATGAGGAAGCCCTGGGTTTCTTGAACACAACCTTAGAATCTATTAGTTGTATGACCTTGTTCAAAGGTCACTGTCTTTTTGAGTTTACATATCCTTATCTGTAACATAGGAGACAATGAGAGCCTCTCTCATTCCTAATGGATAGGCAGAGGCAGCCTTAGAACCAAGGTAGATCTGGGTTCAGGTCCTTCCTGAGATCAATAGGGGGCATTGAGACCCAGGGGGGAATCTTTTGCATGCAAGGGAGTAGAACTTTAAGAGTCCCTGATGAGCCTGGATCAATGACCCTGGGCAAGTTATTTAACCTCTCAGGGGCCAAGACAACTCTTTAAACTGTAAGAAGCAGAACAGGTGATAATCTGCCTTGTTCAGAGGAAGTTCCCTCACTGGGAATCCCCTAAGTCTAAATTATGAAATCACAGGTTCAATATGTAAAACAGCAACCTTTTCCCCTGGTTCTTTTAAAAGTCAAATGAGATAATGTATGTAAAGCATTTTACAAACCTTAAACATTCAATAAATGTTATTATTGTTATTGTAAGTATTTGAGGCAGAACAGGAAAAAGTGATTTTCTTTTCTCATCGTGTTAGATAAAATTTACTCCTCAGGGTGGACCTTGGTTTGAAGCCCACCATAAGAAGATTCTAGGCCAGTGACACATTTTATGCCTGTTGTCTCAACACAATCTTGCTTGTCTCAGAGAGACTAGGTTCAATTTCAGTCAATTTAACAAGCATTTATTAAACAACTATGTCAAGGAATGGTGATATAAGCCTGTAATCTGTGCTCTTGGGGAGGCTGAGACTGGTGGATCACTGAAGCTTGGAAACTCTGAGCTTTAGTAGGGCTAACTTGATTGGATGTCTGGACTAAATTTGGCACCAATATGGTCAGTCCTCTGAAGCAAAGAGCTGCCAGGTTGCTTAAGGAAGAACGAATTGGCCCACAGAGTAGTAGCTTTCATGCCAATCAGCAGTCCATGAGTGGTGGCCACAGAACTTTATTTTTTTTATAAAGCAATTGGGGTTAAGTAACTTGCTCAAGGTTACACGGCCAGTTATTTCTGGGTGTGGTGCTAAGTATCTGAGCCTGGATTCGATCCCCAGGTCATCCTGACACTGGGGCCGGCACTCTTACTCGATGAGCCACCTGGCCACCCCTGCCACGGAACTTCTAATCTTGATGAGAGAGATTCAAGTTAAAAAACAAACAACTCCCCCCCCCCCAAAATGACTACATGCAAGATATACTTTATTAGATGTTGGGGATAAAAAAAGACATAAACAAAAAAGTCCCTCCCCTCAAGGTGCTTTTATTCTATTAGGGGATACAGAATATACAAAGACAATGAGATAAAGAGTATATATGCAAAATAAAAAAGTAAAGGTTGATCACAGGAGATGACTTTTTTTTTTTGCTCAGGCACAGTAACTCTGAAAGGTCATCCAGTAAATCATAATAGAATCATGATGTTTGTCATCGAGAGAACCTGCATTGATGAAGTTATAGACTTGAAATTTCAATGTGAATTATGGAAAGATCCACTTTATGGGCTTCTAAACTGAAGTGTTAATTGTGCTGTGTGTCCACATCATTCATTAGACATGAGGGAGCATATGTTGCATATGGGGACCCAGCATGAGTGGTTCATATGTCATGGAACCTGGGCTGCATATGTACCTTATATGTGCCCTGTCTCTCCAGGGCAGCATGACCTTTCACTCGTTGAACAGTCAAAGTTTTTCTAAGAGACATTAACCCCTCCCTCCAAAGCAATAGAGCTTAAATTGCTTATCCCCTGACCCAGGAGCTATGCCAGAGAACTTTCCCTGGGATAAATCCTGGGCTCATCAGGGACTCTTAAAGTTCCACTCCCTTGCATGCAAAAGATTCCCCCCTAAATCTGACAGATGGTGAGACTTTTCACTGCCTGTCACAGATCAGGGACATTGGGACAGTAGCCAATAACCTGCTCTAAATCTATGATACTATGAATATATTTTGCTTAAGGCCAAAATGCTCTCCCTAATAATGCATATCTGAAATTTTAAATCTATAGATATATGGTTTGCTTCATGAAAATTCCTTTTAAATACATTTTACTTAGGAAAATCTCTTTGTTAATTGAGCTATAGTTCTTCATAGTACACAATATGGTAGTATTCTTAACAACTGAATAAAACTAAGGAAAATTTGGTTACTAGATAACTGATTACCCACTTTGCAGGTTTTCTTTACTTTTCTTCCTCCTCACCTGTTTTTTGATCATTTCAATGAGTGTTATAGCTTCTGCCAGAGAGTAGATGAGAAAAATGAAAGGAGGATTTCAAACTAGTTCACTTTGTTGATGTTGAATCATGAATTCTATCCAAAATTAAAAAAATGATTAGTACCTTGGCTACAAAAAAATTGTTTTCTATAATTGAGAAAAAAAGCATTCATCAAACTCTATTTATGAGACAAATATTGTCTTGTTAATCCAACCAGAGAGGAATAAAGCAGAGAACCACAGACCAATTTCATTTCTGACTATTAATGCACTAATATTAACTAAAATCTTAGCAAAAGACTATAGCAACATATTGAAAAAATTATTCACAATGACTAATATGAAGTTCTATCATGGTTGCAAAAATGGATCAACTAACTAGTTCAGTTCCCTACTTGTTAGAAGTTTGCTTAAAATGATTGTAGGAACTTAAATGCAGTGATGAAGAGAGGAATTAGCAAAACCAAGAAAACAATATACACACTGAGTATGACAATGTTAAAGGAAGGAACAACCACCACAAAACAACTGAAAATAAATTTACAGAATTACTAAGAACAAGCCCCAAAGAAGATATGTGGGAAGGTACTCTCGTTCCTTTGCAGAAATGGGAATTCCATGGGTGTAGAACATTGTATATATTTTGAAATTTTTCAACGCATTATTTTTTTTTCTTCTTCTTTAAAAAAAACTTTGTTATATGGATGATTATTTAAGAGGTGGAAGGAGAAAGATAGTAGGAGAAATTTGGGAAATGTAAAAACAAAAGATATCACTCAAAGGTATTTAAGTTTATAAAAAGGATTAAAAGACTATTGCCCTAAATAAGATCTAAAAAAAGAAAAGATATAAGGAAACATAATGGAGTAAATATTTCTAAAGTTCTTACTATGTAGACGATACAACCTTATCCCTGACTTCAGATTATATAGATTACATTTTTACAGGAGGGTACATAGATAATCCAAAACAATGTAATTTGAAAGAGAAAAACAGCTCTAAGAAGTAGGAGGATCATGAAAATTTTCTAAGATGGCAGCTGAATCTTGAAGGAAGCTAAAGATTTTAAGGGACAGAAGGCATATATTCTAGGCACTGGTGTCAGTCTAAGTTAAGGAGCAAAGATGGGAGATGGGATGTGAAATAAAATAAATAGCAAGTGGTAAAGTTTAGTGAGAATATAGAATTTGTTAAGGGAAGTAATATGAGATAAGTCTTCAAAGGTAGACTAGAGTCAGCTTGAGGGAAGCTCTAAATGCCAAGTATTTGTATTTTGCCCTTGAGACAACAGAAAGACTTTTGAATAAGGGAGTGCTATGGTCAGACCTATGTTTGAGGGAGATTATTTTGGCAGCTATTGAGGGGGATAGGTTGAATAGGGGAGAGTAGCAACAAGGAGACATATATATATACATACATACATACATATATACATACACACACATATATACATATATATGTATATATATATATATAAAATAGAAGGCTATTGGAGTAACCCAAGTGAGAGGTGATGAGGGTGTCAAAGATGGTATTTACTGAGTGGAGAAGGGGCCAGATGCCATAGGTGTTGTGCAGGTAAAATCAACAAGACTTGGCATGTCTGACTGGTTAAAGAGAAGTGAGAGTTTGGGGAATGAGTTATGCTGTTGCTAACAATTATGCCCACAATTTCTCCTAGTTTTGGGTGTTCCTGTTTTGTCACCCTCCAGGTGCAAACGCCCTAGGTAATGCCTCATCATTCAGTTAATGTTATGTGGATTTTGGGACCTTCTCAAAACTCATGCTACAGTTCTGCCATGGTGTAAAGTAGGATGTGTTTGGAAGGTCTTTTTTTTTTTACCTGCATTTATAGTAAAGATGCCTTCCCTCCCCACCCCCGCCTTTATATACCCCAAAAGTAAGAAATCCAGGACCTCATTGCTTAGCCTGGCAGTCCCTGGCAGGTCTGACTCAGTTCCAGGTATGTCTGTTGAGTGATTAAACAACACCCACTTAAACCTGTGGTTTCTTAAGGAATCCTGATGAAGAGTCCCCTTGGTTTGGCGGTAACTGAGCGCTTGGATCGTGCTTATTGTTGTCCATTCATTCCTTTTATTTTCGCGTGAGAGAACCATGAAATTATTGTATTTATTTCTAGTTTTGCCAATTAGCTGAAGTTGTTAATGCAAATTTATATGTCCTGGTTCAACTAAGTCCTTGCCAATTACTTTGGAACATTGCTCGAGTAACTGAGCCTGCTCTGGGGGTACTAGCAATGAAACAGTAATTAAGGAAGATAGCTGCACTTTTCCTTAAAAGCTAGAAAATGGTATTAGACTCTAAACTAATAAACTAATAGGCTTAAAGCAATTTTATGGTAACTCTTTTGATAACAAGGCCTTAATCATAGTTTACATATAATCCTGATTCCCCTCCCCAATCCCAGCCCCTATTACTTTAGTTTAATGCTACTAAAATGAAAGAAAGAAAACAAATCAAATTAAGGTTTTTGGATATAATAAAATGGCAGCAGTTTCTGCTCTATGATGCATCACAATTTATAGGATGCTTTAAATGGCTCATGAGATGTTAATCAAGCAAATATCTTGATTCAATTCAGATAACTAGAACTGACATTTTTGTGACCCTATAAGGCTTGCAAAGGGCTTTTACATTTGTAATCTCATCCCCAAAACAACTCTACAGGGATGCTTATCTCTTTTTTGCAAATAGCAAACTAAGTCTCAGAGAAGTTGAATTCCTTGACCATAGTCATTCATTGTTCGTCCTTCATTTCTGAAGAGGACCAGTGACATCATGGGTGATGTCTTGACTTGCATGTGAATTGGATTTAAGTGAGGCAGAGTAGCATAAAGGCATCAATCTCACTCTTCTTTTTCAAAGTCATAAAAGTCCAGTAGCAGGACAAAGTCAGGATGACTGGTGATGGCCCAGAGTACAGCAGATGACCTTGGCATCTTTGATGCTTGACTAAGTTAAGCACTCCATAGCTCCTGCTTCAGCTACCTTCATGACCATTTGAACAAATTGTTCCCATCGAGGCATTTCACCAGGGGAAGTCTTCACATGCTTGGGGCAGACATCCCCTCACTCCCTGATGAGACCTGTTGGTTACCTTCAGCTTGTACTGGTGCCAGAGATGGGACATGAAAACAGGTTTCTCCTGATTCTAAGTTTTGCACCTGATGCCACTCTGCCCTTCTAATAATCTGGGGGAGAAATTTAGAACTCAAAATCTTATAAAAGTGAATGTAGAAAATGAAAAATAAATAAATGAATAAATTTTATTGAAAAAAACAATCTGGACCAAAAAATAACAATAACTGACATTAATACTGATCATAAAAATGATAATGGCTAGCATTTATATAGTACTTTAAAGTGCTTTACATAGATCTCATTTGATTTATGTTTAAATTTTGCAAGAGTTTCACACATATTATCTTGTTTCAGTCTCATGGTAAGCCTGTAAGGTAGACATTGGTATTATTACCCTCATTTTGCAGATGAGCAAACTGAGGTTCAGAGAGGTTGTGACTGGCCCATAGTCACATGGCTAGGAAGTATCAAAGGCAGCACTTGACATAGAAGCAGCACCACCTGCCATAAGGCTGGTTTCCAGAAGACCCACACAACATTGCCATGCCCTGACAACTAATGAAGTTACCAGTAATCTCTTAATTGCCATATCTAATAGTGTCTTCTCAGTTTTCACCTTTCTTGACCTCTTTGTAGCATTTAACCTTATTGACCCCCTTATTGTCCAATATAGTTTCTCCTCTTTGGATTTTCTTGACACCATTCTTCTGGTTCTCCTATTGCCCTTTCTTTGTATCTGTAGTACTCAAGACAGTGTCTGGTACACATTAGGTATATAATAAATGTTTATTGGCTAACTGACTGATCAATTCTTCTCAATCTCCTTTGCTAGGTCTTCATCCATATCACTCCTGCATGTATATGCCAAACATCAATCATGGATCTGCTTTTCTTTTCTCTTTATACTCTTTTGCCTCTTAATCTCATCAGTTCCCATGGGTTCAGATATCATCTCCATGCAGTTGACTCCTGGATCTATTCATCCAACTCCTTTCTGAGGGACTTTTGGTCATTTCAAACTAGATGCCTTATAAACATCTCAAGCTCAGGATGTTCAAAACAGAACTCGTGATCTTTCTTCCTAACTCCTCCTCTCTTCTGAACTTTTTTATTATGGTTGAAGGTGTTACAATCCTCCCAGTCACCTGATTTCACAATCTAGGTGTCATCCTAGGTTCCTCATTCTCACTCAGTCTATATATACAGTTGCCAAATCTCGCCATTTCTTTCTCAACCTTTCTCAGATATATTCTCTTCTCTCCACTCACAGAGTCAACACCTTACTTAAGCATTCATCATCTCTCACTGAAATTATACCAACTTCTCCCTGACCTTTAACCTGTCCCCACTTCAATTCATTCATCCACTCAGCTGCCAAAGTGATTTTTCCCAAAGTGAAGGTCTGACCCTGTCACTTCCTATTCAGTTAACTTATTAATTATTTTTACTTGGCATTTAAAGCTCTCTACAACCCAGCACTTTCCTACCTTTCCAGTCTTTCTTCACCTTACTTCCCTCCACACTTTCTACAATCCAGCCATACTGGCATACTTGCAGATCCTGCCACACTATATACCCCATCTCCCATTTCTGGACTTTTTCACTGGCCATCCTGCATGCTTGAATTGCTTTCCCCTTTTTTAAGTCTTCTAGAATCCCGGGCTTCCTTCAAGATTCAACTCAAGCTTCCCCATCTGCAGGAAGTCTTCCCTCTAAATTTACCTGCCATCTCTGCTGTAGGTATCTTGTGTATCTAATTAATATCAATATCAGCATCAACAACTATATAGCATCTATCTTCACCTCTATCTCTATCTGTATACTGCATTTGTTTCTCCTATTAGAATGCAAACCTCTGGTGGGCAGGGACTGCTTTTGCTTTTTTTTTTGAAACCCTTGTGCAGTTTCCCCACCCCTGCCCTAAGGCTGATTGATTCCTAACTTTAGGCCCATCAATCTCCACTACACCATGATTAGGCTATTTTACTCTATAGAACCATGTTTTCTTTTCTTAATTTAATACATTTTTCAACTTTTATTGGATTCTGATGTTTCTTGAGAAATAGGTAAAACCCACCCCTATGCATCCAGCTTCTTCACTCACCTTCCCAACTGTCTATTCTTCCCTTTTCAAGAAATGCTATGGGAATTGGGAAAAAATGACTCTTATTTCTTACTTACAACTCAAAAATATTTTATTTTCCTGAGGGCTAGAGATAATCACTTGAACTCTTTGGGGGCAATTAATTGTCAAATATTTCTTAAGGATGATGGGGCCCTCCAATGCACCTAACATAGAGATATATATCATGGATCATAAAAAATGAAAGATGGTCCCTGTTCATAGTAATAATATAATACCAATTGCTAGCCTTTATATAATGCTTTAAATTTGCAAAACTCTTTTATAAATTATCTCATTTGATTCTCGAAACAATCCTGTGAGGTAGTGGCTATTTTTATCCTTTTTTTTTTTTTTTTTACAGATAGGGAAATTGAGACTCAGAGAGAGTTGCAAGCTAATAAGTGTCTGAGGAAGGATCTGAGCTCGGGGCTGCCTCATTTCAAGTTTACTATGCCACCTAGATGTCTCATATATGCCAATTTGTGCACAGGACAGATATGCTATCTAAAATTTCCTTTATCAAGTAAAATTCTAGGAATATTTTTGAAGTTGGGAGCTTGAAGATATTACTGTAGATATCCCCAGGCATCAGGGGCTGCATTTAATTGATTGGAGTAAGGAAGATGGTGAGAGAAGAGAATAGAAAGAAAACTTGGCTCTGGAGTCAGAGGAATAGGGCTTAAAGTCAGCCTCTGATATTTACTAGATGTATGATGTTCGCCAAATCATAGTATCACTCAGCATTGATTTCTTCATCTGTATAATGGGGTTCAAGAACTCCAGATTACTTCCATATCTCATCAAGGCAGCAGAAGGGAATTCTTTCCACTGTCTCTCCTTAAAATCATTCTTCCTCCCATTGTGCAAATCCAATCTCTCAGGACTGAAACTATCCACAATTCTCTCTCTCTCTCTCTCTCTCTCTCTCT